>NC_090296.1:136509866-137144151 GCF_039906515.1 Pseudorca crassidens | reverse complement strand
AGCCCAATGGCCAGGCCTAGAACATAGACTTTTCCTTACACTGTGTAAGCCCAAGCAGTAGGTCTTGGTACTTTTAAAGAGTGAACTAAACAAGTTGATTTTTAAAAAAGCATGTTAGCTTCTAGCTGGCTATGGAGTAACAGGAGGTGGTAAGAAATTACAGTAATCTTATCTTCATTAAGAGCATAGACTCCAGAACTCAATGGGATGGATGTGCCTCAGGGCTTTGTACTCAATCTTTAGGCTGAGTCTCCTACGAAGTGTAGCTGATATTATTTTTCATCTTCTTCCCCAAACGCCTCCCCTATACACCTTCCAGCTCAACAACTGGGCTGCTACTCTGCTGTCTCTTTCATATTTGTGAATACTCTCTCAGGTCTAGGAAATCAGATTGTCTCATTTAAATTTAATTTGAATTTCTGTTTGAAGAATCAACCTGAGACATCAAAGGGAATCCAAAAAATGCACTACAAAATAAATGATCAAATGACTTCTGGAAACATTGCACTTTTATATCTGGAAATATTGGATCAAAACTTCAATTTCTTTTTTTGTTAAAATTAAAGAGAGACTTAAAAGAAACTGCCATGTAAGGGTGACACCACATTTAACCAACAGACAAATTGTTATAACCTGATAGGGTTGTAACCATCAATAACATGCATTCTCTCTCTAATTCATAATGAGTCAGAGTCTCTCAGTCACTAAGCTTCAACTTGGTTTCAAGTCATAAGAATATTATTTAGAGTACAGGTCACAGATGTCTCATTTACAGTCTGGGAATAATTAAATTGCCAATTTATCTGCACAACACAGACTGAGTTTTGTGTTGAAATGTGGCCTTTGAGAAACTAACTTTTCAAACAAAAATTTTACCTTAATTATTTATGCATTTAATTTTTGAAGATCTGAAGTACTTTTCCCTTATTTTAATATATTTAGAGGCGGATATTAGAAGGTTCAAGACTGTAGTGAATTAGCATTTTCTCTGAGTCCTTCAAGTAGTTGGGAAAACACACAAGAGAAAAAGTGCATGCAGTCTGTCCTCAAGGGTGCAAACACACTCCTCCAAGAGAAAGTGGGAAGAGCACCTGGTAAATGAATGTGTGATCATAGCTTGTCCCATCAAGAATGTGGTGAGTGATCAAAAACTTAAGTGATGTCTTGACTTATCAAGAACTATGAGCTCAAACTAGTGGTACAGACCTCATAGGTCCTAGAGGCAAGAGGTTTCAGTGAATGGTCATGGGTCAGAGGAAAGACTACCCTTTTCAGCTGAGGTGAGTGGGAATGGTTTTCTTGCCTTCCATTGGCCACATAGGACTGGGTAGGGAGAATCAATAATGAAGAATTAAAATCAATAATTATTTTTTTAAAGAAGGAAATGATGGTGGCATTCTATGGAAGGAGGAGCATTCCTCCTAGGCACCTGAGGAATTGGCTCTTTTATGTTTAGGGAAAACAACTGGTGAACCCTTTGCTAGCTCCTTTAACCCACTCCACTCTCTCTCTCTCCTGCTAAAAAAGTTGACAAAGTTCAAACAAAGACAATTGAATTTGTCTTCTTAATAAAATTATTACTATGTGAAATCTGTCCCTTGGTGCTTCTGTGTACATTTCAGAATGACTGGAGAGTGATAAGAGGAGTGACAGAGGGAAAGAATCCTGGTAGGGAGAGTATCTCTTCCAACAAAGCAGCAGGTAACACTCCAAGAGAATGCATGGCTGGAAAGTGCAGAGGGCTTTGCAAGACCTAATATTCAAGTTCACTTTGATTTCTATTGTGTTATATGCAGATGTCCCTCTGTCTCACACACTGAACCTCACTAGGTCACATGGCTAGCCTCATAATGATGTTTTTTTGGAATGAGTGGAGGAAAAGCGGAATTTCCATGCCTGGGGACAAGGAAAAAGGAGGCCCTAAGGTTAGCAAGCAAGGGGAGATGCTGGTAATTAACTAGACTAGAGCAGCTAAGCATATTGCAGTGTGGATCAGCAGAAAGATGTGAGCTGAACATTCATTCTGTCCCTGCCTCCAATACCAGAGGAGGCCAATCCCGCAAGTGCATGGATGTTTGCTGGTATATGTGTGAAAGAGCATCAAGGAGGGAGGCCAGACCCTGCATTTTCATGGATATGAGCTAATAGGGATTCAGGCCCTCAGATTGCATGTTATACATTTCAGAGAAGGCATCACTATCCAAGTGGCTGCCAGAGTCGTTAATAGATTTTCTCCAAAAGGAAATATCTCCATTTCCTCTCTGGCATCTATCCCTCTATATCAGAAAACCCCTGGTGCCCTCTCCCTTCAGTGCTGGCCTGGTCCCTGCAGGATGCTGCAAAGGATTCATCTGGTCCTCTTTTTAATAAGTCCAGTAATAGGAGTTTTGACCATTTCTCTTGGGGTGTTTTTCTTTTATTATTATTTCAGTGTTATGAACTCACTGTATAGATCTTAGAAGTGGTTATTTTAATTGAGCAGCCAAGCAACAGAGAATTGTCTGCCTGCCCAGCCTCAGTAGAATCTGAGACTGTTCCAAAATTAGAAAAATATCCTACTGAAAGAGGTGATGGAGGAAGCGGGTATGGGGGTGGGAAAATCACAGATCTCTGCCTAGCTACAGTCTCATTTATCTCTGACACTTATTCCCACTAGATTTCAAAAATACTGGGTAATCTAAGTATTTTCTTTCTAAAGAACATGGTTAATGGAGTATTTGTCTAACTGAAAGACAGGAATTGAGGTTTATCAAAATACATTGATTTTGATGTATTCAGTCAACATGGCCTTCAACTGTGGCCCCTGCTTCCATCCCCTTGGCCTCTGCCTCAGATAAAATCCTCATCATCCAGCTTCTCCAGCTTCTGATCCTCCACATGCTGCCAAAGCTATTTTTCTAAAGCACAGGGCATCATATCATGCTACTTCCTTGCTCAGCATGCTACAATGGCCATCTTTTGCCCTCCAGGATCTGCCTTCTCCAGCCATCACCCAAGTTGCCCTGCTACCATTCAGCAGGTTAGCCACGTAGAAACCTTCAATAGTGAGGTGGGAATGTAAACTGGTGCAGCCACTACGGTAAACCGTGTGGAGGTTCCTCAAAAACTAAAAATACAGTGGCCATATGAGCCAGAAAGCCCACTTCTGGCATATATCCAGACAAACTCTAATTCAAAAAGATACATGCACCCCAATGTTCATAGCAGCACTATTCACAACAGCCAAGACATGGAAACGACCTAAATGTCCATCGACAGATGAATGGATAAAGAAGATGTGGTATGTGTATTTATATCTCTCTCTCTACACACACACACACACACACACACACACACACACACACACAAAATGGAATACTACTCAGCCATAAAAAGAATGAAATAATGCCATTTGCAGCAACATGGAGGGACCTGGAGATTGTCATAATAAGTGAATTAAGTCAGAGAAAGACAAATATCATATGCTATCACTTATATATGGAATCTAAAATATGACACAAATGAACTTATCTATGAAACAGAATCACAGACATAGAGAACAGACTTGTAGTTGACAAGAGGGTGGGGGAGTGGGGGAGGGATGGATTTGAATCTTGGGATTAGCAGATGCAAACTATTATGTATAGGATGGATAAACAACAAGGTCCTACTGTATAGCACAGGGAACTATAGTAAATATCCTGTGATCAATCATAAGGAAAAAGAATATATCTATATATACATATGTAAAACTGAATCACTTTGCTGTACAGCAGAAATTAACATAACATTGTAAATCAACTATACGTGAATAAAACAAACTTTTTAAAAAAAGAAGAGGGGCTTCCCTGGTGGCTCAGTGGTTGAGAGTCCGTCTGCCGACGCAGGGGACACGGGTTCGTGCCCCGGTACGGGAGGATGCCACATGCTGCCGAGCGGCTGGGCCCGTGAGCCATAGCCGCTGAGCCTGCGCGTCCGGAGCTTGTGCTCCGCAATGGGAGAGACCACAACAGCGAGAAGCCCGCGTACCGCAAAAAAAAAAAAAAAAAAAAAAAGAAGAAAACTTCAACAGTGGACTCGTCATCCTTCTCCAACCACGGCTGGCTCTTTCATGCCTCATGTTTTTGCACCCTGCCCCCCACCCTGTCCCGCCTACCATCACTATTTGATCTTCAATTCCTAAAACGAATCTAACCTATTCTGTTCTTTTATCAAAACTTTTGCTCAACAAATGATTAATGAATATTTGCTATGAACTATGCACTATCTCCATTTTTTAGATAATATCACCCTATTTAATGATTATTAAAGGAACATAAAGAGTATACTATCTTCAAAGATTTGCATTGTAAAAGAGAAAAAGAAATAAACAAGTATTTTTATACATATTGTATCATTCGTATGATGTTGATTTGATGAAAACAAGCAAAACACAGTGCCCAGGCCTGAGCATGCAAAAAATAAAAGGTTAAACTGAAAAGGATAAACAAAGCAAAAATACTTAGTTCTCTAAGGTAAAGAGTTTCACAAAATGTCAATAAATTACATAATTATAATACAATAAATTATAACTTAATTATATTATTTGCTCTACATACTATTGTATAATTATTTAAAATTAATTTTAATGCAAAAAGTAACTATAGTGGATCAAGTCGATGCATTGAAGTTCTATGATCTTTACATGCCACGTAGCTAGCTAAAGTGGAAACATATTATAAAATATTTTGTAAACCATTAAAACATTGAATTTTATAGAAAAATATAGTCTAAGTCATGGGATATTATTTCCACAAAGAAGCTGGGTAATGAAATTTTTGAGCCACCAAGCATTATAATAATGAGCTAATATTGAGGGTAAACAAGTTAACCATGGAGACCATGTAAACCAGAAACAATATTGGAATGCAAGGGGTGCAGTGAGAACATGGGAGATCAGAGAGAGGGAGACAAGCAGAGGGAGGCAGGGCAAAGACAGTGGTGGAGATGAGTGTGTCTGTTATAGAGTGATAGAAAGAAGAGTTTGGAAAGAGAGAAGACTTCAAAAACAAGACAGCAAGAGGTGGAAAAGGAAAAGAGAAGCATATATTTTAACTAGTATAAAGATCAACTCTTTGTTGAGTTTAAGTTGGATTTTGGTCAATATTCATTAAGTCTTTTGGACCTTGTTAATAATATATAAGTAACCAGGAAAAAATTCCTTTCTAGTCAGTTGGACTAGAATCCAGAAATCAGCTTATGACCTTTCATGGTATACATTTATATAGACACAAGCAAAACTATATTCCAGAGCAAAAAGACATCAGCTCAGCCCACAACCAAAGATGATTCTGGAAATAATTCAAGGTCATGTAAGTCTAGGTCATTGACAGCATATCTGATATGCCTGGCACAGGTTTGAAATGTTTTAGAAGAGTAGCAACTCTATCAAATCTAATGAAAGCCAATGTAAATGAAAGTAAGAAAAGGTATAATTATGATAATTAGCAAAAGTTAAGGAAATTGAAACATGACAAATTCCTGTGCACTTGAGATGAATTACTCTTTGGTAAGAATGATTTTTAAGGACACAGAACCCATCGCACAATGTGTAACAGTCAGTAATCAACGAGGTAAATGGAAAATAATGGATTTAATAGATTATAAACAGCAACAAAAACCCGTAACTCTAGAACGTGCGACATTCATGTTGATGTCTATTAGTTCAATACTTACTCAAGCGCAGGTTGACAGTTTGTTAAACCCTCAGTCACTAAGCGTTCTGACAGTGCTGCTGCTAATCCTTGTACCACAGAACAAGGATTCATGACCCTTTCATGGTGTGTGATATCCAAGTAGGTGAATGTACAATTCTGAGAAGAGCCCCCAAAGTCCCTTTCCCCAGGGAAATGTATAGAGAAGAGAAGGAGAAAAATAATATCTAATAAACACATTAATGAACAAGGAATTGTAAACTAAGAAGTGCTATGAAGGAGATAAAAATGTTGCCGAGATAGAGCATGTTGAGGGGACCTGTTTATACTGGGTAGTGAAGAGGTGGTCTCAAGGAGACCAGATGAAGGCCGATAAGGAGTCAGGCATGCAAAGACCCAGAGGAAGAAGGTCCTTTAAAGAAAGAACAAGGTGTTCTGTTTTTCTGAATTGGAAAGCGTGTGGCTTGAGTAGAGGACTAGAAGGAGGCTGAGAGCAGAGAGGTGCTCAGGATAGCATGAAATATGTGGTCAGAGAGGTAGATAAGGACAGATGTTGGTACATATATCAATGTAGGGAGTTTTTTAAAATTTTGAACACAATAGGAAGCTGGGATTTAATCATGCTGGGGACACAATTCGATTTCATAGTTTTAAAAGATCATTCTGGTTACTATGGAAGAATACAATAAAGAAACATGAGGAATCAGTTAGGAAGCTATTGCTGAAGCCCAGGCAAGGAATGAAGGGGGCTGGTACTATTGCGGTGGAAGGAGAAATAGAAATGGATGCACTGAAGATACAGTTTGAAGCAGGTTAATACTATTTTCCAATATGTTAGGTAGCATTGCAGGGGGTGGTGGTGCTAATAAGGGAGAGAGAGTGATTAGAATGACTGCCAGATGGTTGCCTTGTTCACCTGAATAGTTTGGTAGAAACAACTGGAAGGAGAAAGGTTGGGATAGAGATAGGGGACAGGTTTCAGGGGGATACGAGGAGTTCATTTTTGGCCATGTTGTCCATTAGATGCCGTGGGACATCAGATGAAGAGCTAACTAGGCAACTGAATGTAGAAGGCAGAGGCAGCTGACTGGATATGTGAACCTCAGAGTTATCAACATACACATGGCACATAAGTCCTTGGAAATGGATGAGATCATCTGAGAAGAGAGGATAGAGATGTAAATGAAGAATAACTAATAAGAACCTGCTGTATAAAAAATGAATAATATGAAATTCAAAAAAATAAAAAAAGAAGAAAATGAAGAGTCTACTATAAAGGACTGAGGAACCTCAGTTAGAGGTTTAACAGAGGTGAAGCCCATGTAAGAAACAGAAGGAACGATCAGAGAAGTGGGAGAAAAATCAGGGTTATATTGACACAGAAGTCAAAGAAGGGCAGTGTTTGAGGAAAGATGGAGCAGTCAACATTTTAAATGTTTCTGAGTTTCAGTGAGGGTAAGACAGAAAAGGATCTATTGATTTTGATGACCTAGAATCATTAGTGATGCTAATGAGAGAAAATTCAGTGGATTGATGAGTGGAAGACATAGCAGTGGAATAAAGCATGGATAAAATGAAAGAAATGGAGGACAGCTTCTGGGGACAATTTCAAGAAGTTTCTTGTGACAGAAATGAGATAGTAGCTGGAGGAGATTCTGGGGTTCAAGGAGCAATTTTTAAGTAATGGGAGATACTAGAATATGTTTCTGAGCTAATGGGAATGCTTCACTAAAGAGGGAGGGATTGGGATGTAGGAGAGAGGGAGAGCATAACTGCAGGATATGTTCTTGATGAGACCATGTGATCAGAGAGCTTTCAGAGCTCAGGAGGAAGAAAGGGAAGGTAGACACAGACCCACATGGATTTGTGCTGGAGAGATGT
The DNA here is from genome assembly GCF_039906515.1 of Pseudorca crassidens. Lineage (NCBI taxonomy): Eukaryota > Metazoa > Chordata > Mammalia > Artiodactyla > Delphinidae > Pseudorca > Pseudorca crassidens. The sequence goes on along the minus strand of NC_090296.1, from coordinate 137,136,598 downwards.
GAGACTACCCATTGATGACTTTTGTTCACACAATGACATGATTCAAGATCATCAGCTGAAAATAAGGTGGGCTGGGGTGGCAAAGCAGTGGGTCTCTCAGTGAGGCAGAGGTGTGATATAATTGTGAGAAGTGGAAAAGTCCACAGAATAGAAAACCATGAAAGAGATCCCAGTCAGCTTTTATCACCACTTTTTTTTTGTTTTTTTGCGGTACGCGGGCCTCTCACTGTTGTGGCCTCTCCTGCTGCAGAGCACAGGCTCTGGATGCGCAGGCTCAGCGGCCATGGCTCACTGGCCCAGCCACTCCACAGCATGTGGGATCTTCCCGGACAGGGGCACGAACCCGTGTCCCCTGTATCGGCAGGCGGACTCTCAACCACTGTGCCACCAGGGAAGCCCTATCACCACTTTTTAAGGTCAGAGTTCATCAACTTATAATGGCATCTAATTTCCTTTCAGAGTGACTTTTCTGCAAATACACTTGGCTGCAATGGTACAGGCACAAACAAAGTGAATAGGTGTACAACAAATAGTGTAGCTCTTTCTGTATGAGTGCAAAGGAGAGAGAAAAGAGGGATTTTAGGGTCATTGAAAAGGAATGAGGTAATAAAGAGCTATGGGCTTTCAGCTGGATATGAAGACAAGGAAAAGGGGAGAGTACACTATACCTAATAGAATGGCTAAACAACAACAACAAACGGCCATTCCAAATCTTGGGGAAGATATGGAGAAATTGGAACTCCTGTTCATCGGTGGTGGAAATGTAACATGGTACCACTTCATTGGAAAAAATTTTGTCAGCTTCTTCAAAAGTTAAGTGTACGTCTACTGTGTGATCCAGCCATTCCTGTTCTAGGACTTATACATGATTGTTCATTGCAACTTTATTTGTAATTTATCAAATTATACACTTCAAATATATGTGGTTTATTGTATGTTGATTACACCTCATTAAAATAACTCCCCATAGGAAAATTTTTTTGAAAGTTTAAAACAGAGGGTGTTGATACACAGTGAGAGAGTGATGAGATCAATAGTTAAGACATCTCATTGTGGTTTAAAAAACGATTTTATGAGAGTGTTTGAGCAGATGAACTTGAGGATATGTTTGGAGAATGATGTGAATGCGTTCTTTATTTTTGAGGTGGGGCCATTTCTGATGATGATAAGTATGGCATAGGAGTGAAAGATTAAATTGGAAGGAAAGGAGATTGTCTTTAGGGATGAGGAGGTCTAAGAACTGGGAAGCCTCCAGGTTGTATGACTCACCTATGTGCATGTTACAGGCATCAGAAATGATGGGTGATTTGACGGAGAGAAAGTGTGAGCCAGGAGCTGATGCCTTCAGTGAACTGGGGAGTCACTGGGAGGTTGGTGGATGGTAGCAACAAAGAGGATTCAGGAACAGTGAAGCCAGATGGCACAGAGTTGAAAGTAGGTTATTACAAGTTGGTGTTTGGAGGCGTAATGGTGTGAAAATGGCAGTGGGGCTCAAGAAGGCCAGAGACCCCGGGTCCAGCAATTGAAGGAATAGTTAAAGAAGATAACGAAGAAGTTGCTGCTTCTAGAGTGAGGTGTGGTGGAGAGACCAGAGGAGACGTTTGGGAAAGAGCTGAACAAAGCAGGTGAGGCTGATTAATCATGAAAGGTTAGTGTTCTGGCAATCACTAGTCTAAACAGAGATGTGAGTGGGCCATAATTATCATTATTTTTTCTTGCTTTATTTTAAAGAGTTTTACCATCTGTGACTGCATTTCTAAACATTAAAATTGTTTATTTTGCCTGTTTTAAAATTTTATATGAATGGAATAATATTGTGTGCCTTTCGCTGTGACTTCCTTATTTCACTCAACTTTCTGTTTCAGAGACACATTCATGCTGATGCATAGAAGTGAAGTTCATTTATTTTTGCTGCTCTTTACTTTCTGTTGTATGAACGTGCCCTATTTTATTCATCCATTTCTACTGTTGATGTACATTTGTGTTGCTTCCACTGTTTTGCTATGACAAACAGTGTTGCTGTAAAAATTTCTGGTTCATATTTTATGATGCAAATGTGCAAGAATTTCTCTAGATAGTCTGTCAACTAATAGAAATGCTGGATCATAGTGTATCTACATGTTCCACTTTTTATTCTGGTGCCCAGTTGTTGCTAATTTGTTGGTGCAGTTTGTACACTGCCATTCCACATCCTTATGAACACTTGGATTGCTTGATTTTTAATTTTTTCTATTTTGGTGGGTACAAAAGTATATCTTGGGATTTTAATTTTCATTTCCCTAATTGTCAATGAGGTTTTCACATGCTTATTGGCCAACCAGGTCCTATATGTCTTCTTACTAGCTGTGAAAACTTGGATGAGTTGCTTCACTTCTTGGATCTTCTTGTCTTCAACAGGTAGAGGAGGATATTATACATTTCACAAGATACTGCTCTTTAGAGAGAAGGATCTACCACTGTCAAAATATTTACTTAGCTTAGTTTTAGATATCACCTTGACCAGTGTTGCTTTTGGGGCAGGTCACCAGGGTGAAGATAGAAGCATTCAGAGAAGCAGAATGGGACAAAGGAGAGGGTTGTATCAGCTGGTACAATCAATCAATCAATAACTGACCTAAAGTTCTATTTAAGGTAGCTATTACAGCTTTAAAAAAACAAACCTTGGGGAGGGGGTGGATAAATTGGGAATTTGGGATTAACAGATACACACTACTATACATAAAATAGATAAACAACAAGGACCTACTGTATAAAACAGGGAGCTATATTCAATATCTTGTAATAACCTAGAATGAAAAAGAATCTGAAAAAAGAATATATATATACACATATATATGTATATGTATAGCTGAATCACTTTGCTGTATACCTGAAACACTGTAAATTAGCTATACTTCAACTAAAAGAAAACCAAAAAACCAAACCTCAAATTTCAGTGGCTTAACAAAATAAAGATTATTTCTTATTCCTGTATTCCCAGTTAGGAGGCAGCTTTTCACCACCAGCTGATTTAGGAAACTAGGCTCCTTCCATGTGGCTCTACTTATGCCCTGGAAGCCGGGGAAATAGGGTCTCAAGAGGTTCTAATATCCACTCACTTCTTAGAAGTAGATGCCTTGCAATGAAACCTCTCTTCTGATCACATTCCTTCAGCCAGACCTAGCTACATGGCCACCTCTGTAGGCAAGGGAACCTCAGAAATATAGTCTTTTTACTTTGAACAATTCCCTTTGATTCTGGTGCTAGACAACATACTGGCTTTGAAAGGAGAGAGATAACCAAGTCCTTTATTATTCAACATGAACATTTCTTGTCTTAACTTGGGACCAAGTTATAAGCAGAACATGCTACAGGATAGATACGGGTCGCTGTGAAGGCGGGGCAAATTACTGAAAGTGGAAACAGTTAGCAGAAATCTTGATGGAGAAGGATGCTGTCTCTGCATCTGGTAGTGAATATGCAGAGCTGTGTGTTGGGAGGGGGGCGATTTGCACTAACAGGAGTGTTAATATGATGTATTAAATGTCAGACTGGCATCGCTGGGTGTGCGTACCTCTCCCATGGTACTGCCTGTTTATGCTTATTCAGCCCTTTGAATAATTTAACACATTTCATACTCTAAATTACTCTCAGCAATTTGATGGGGCTTCTGGCAGTTTACTTGAAACACTCAGTGTTCGGTCAACATAGGGTCCCAGCTTCTGCAAAATAGAAGTACTCTGCCTACTTAGGGAAACATAATTAGTTTTCTCCCTGGATCTCCTGGAAGGTGGGGTGGGGTGGAAGAGTGGGTGAGAGGGGGAGTCAGGAGGTAGATGCTGTCTGTGTTCATTTGGTTGTCAATCCAGAAAATGCCAGGAATCCAAGGGTTAAAAATTTAATGGGGCAGGAAGCTGGCCTTCAGGAGAAGGAAAAGTTGAAGGGCATGGAAAACAGTTTAAGTGTGCTGTGCAAATGGGTGTGTATGATAAATGACCCTCATTTAGTCAATACTGATGGCGGCTGAGTCCTCCTTTCAATTTAATCCTGATGTAAAACAGGTCTGTCCCAATGAAGACTGGCCACAGTGGCTTGGTTTCAGTGCTGTGGTGCAGAGTAATTTGTGCAGTAGAAATAGTGAACCACTATCCAATGGGGACCCTCTTCTTTACTTCCGTTGTCCTCAGTTTACCTGTGTGTAAGCTGCAATTATGATGCAAAGTACTTGCACGTCTTGAATTTTTTCTCCATCTTTCTCTGAAACCACAATTCCCATGACTATAAAAAATTAAATTTTGCTCTGAGGTGGAGGTACACTGTTTCTTTAATGTTCTAAAAAGGTGCTTTTAAGAAGTATCTTTCCTTACACCCTTGTCTCTCTCTCTCTCTCTTCCGTGACATCCAGGATGGAAAGGGCATGGACTTTTGTGAGAAGTGACCATTTTCAGTTAAGACTTAAAATCTTAAAAAAAAAAAAAAAAAAAAATCTTACCTTTGATGAGGCATCACCTTGAGTGAAATCCCAAGAATTCTAATGACCTCAGCCAGCCAATGTGGCAGCAGAATGATGATGCAAGAGGCCCCAGGCTGAGCTCTTTGTTATGTGACAGTAGGACTCTGATTGACTGTACCCTCTGAGTTTGAACTCCTCCACCATTCTCTGGAAATGCTGAAAAATCTTCCTGGGGATTTAAAGAGTCTTACACATCCCGAGACTCCAGAATGAAGTATTTGCTTATCATCCATTTTTATCCCCTTTGAAATAGTCTGAGCCTGCATTGTAACCTCAGGTCAAAACTATTTGGGGTGGTGGAAACTCATGATAAACACATGCTTTTGAAGATTAGAATGCCATAAGTTTAAGAACATCAGATTTACCTTTTTATTTAAAAAATTAAAAAAACCCTCCAAAGTGTTAAGAGCACCACATGCTGGGGTACATGTGTCTGTATATATCTATACACGCATGTATGTGTTAATTATGCCCCCCTAAAAATAGAAATGTTTGCTCACCAAAATATATAGACATCTATTTAAACTGCTTTATTTAAGAAGTTAATGGTGTTTTGAATAATTAGCAGACTTTTTAAAAAAACTGTGCATTTATCATCATTTACTACAAAAGAGAAATATTTCATCCTCTATCTGAAAGCTTATGTTTTGCTTCTAGCAAGACAGGGAAGAATTATATTTTCTTAGAAATAAAGTCACTGAAGTGTATGATTTCCATGGAATAAGGCTCTTGAATAGCTGTTACTACATACATTTATTGAATATTGTCAAAATATAAGAACATTTTCTTTACTTGTATGATTATCTTTAACAACAGATTTATGCCTTTGAACAATATATACTTAAAATTTCTCCCTTTTGAGAAAAGAGGTACATTGGATGTATAAAATTCATTTATTCCATTATTATTAATTATTATTATTTTTGCAGTACACGGACCTCTCACTGTTGTGGCCTCTCCTGTTGCGGAGCACAGGCTCCGGACGCGCAGGCTCAGTGGCCATGGCTCACAGGCCCAGCTGCTCCGTGGCATGTGGGATCCTCCCGGACCGGGGCATGAACCTGTGTCCCCTGCATCGGCAGGCAGACTCTCAACCACTGCGCCACCAGGGAAGCCCCTATTCCATTATTTTTATTTAGAATGGTAGCCACAATTTTTTCTCAATGAATGCATCACACTCATTAGAAAAATTATATCTATAACATTCATTTGGGGTGTTTTTCTTCCAAAGTGGAAAAAAGTTGCCTTAGTAGAGCTATCATTAGAAAGAGCACTTTTAAATTTCTACCTCTAGATTTCTGTAAAACCACTGTTTAGTGGACGCATGGCAACTTAGTTTTACTAAATGCCTGTGTTGCATGGGCCCTTACTTTCAGCCCAGAGCTGAAAAAATTTAGCTATGATTGAGCTGAGTTTTTCCCCATTGGTTACCAGTAATAGTGGTGGTATAATCAGCAGGGAATTGACAAGTTTGCATCTATGTATGATGCACAAAGAGTTCTGGTGTCTCCAGTCTGTGAGAGTGGTGCATATCCAAGATCTATTTTGCAGGGAAACTAAACATCTGGACCTCAAACACACAGAGGGCAGACACAAGAAATTCAAAAGTAGTATTTCCCAATACCCATAATCCCACCTGAATACACAAGTATGCTTGGTTTGTAGTATTTGGGTAGCAGATATTAAGGTCCTTAACTTTTAGCTCATTCTCTTAAAGATTACTTTTAACCAGGGGTCAAGGTGTCCATTCACTCAGGTGTGCAGTTATACCTTTTGCCCGTAAACAATAGATTTTCCACGTGAAAAGAAAGGGCAAATACAATTTGCTGTCAATTTTGCCTCAGTGGAAAGATGCGGAACACAATCTCTATTATTCTTCCTGCGGTTTATTGGTGACTGTTGCTAGGTAATGCCGTTTCCATTAAGCATCAGGAAACTAATGGGAGGGTTTGGAGACTAGGTTTCATTATACAATTAGCCCTTGATGTGTTGCAGAATCTCACTTATCTGTGTTCAGGTGAGAGAAGAATGTTTCCAGCCAACCCCTAGGAATAGTCAGAGTAGGTACATGTAGTGATTATACAAAATTAAAAAGTAGTCCATTCCTAAAAATTCAGCTCCTGGTATTTTATTGCTAATATCAACCTGAGTTATTTTCTTGAGGATTTGCAGCCAGAATAAGATACAGATGTGTGAGAACGTGTATAGAAATGGCAAAGCTTTTCGGCACCCTCATTCAATAAATACATCGTTTTTGGAAAGTGGAGATTTCAAAGCACATAAACAGAAAATACATAAATAAGCTCAATGCATACAAACATACACACATGCATATATCCATAACCAAAAAAGTGGTACAAAGAAAGAAGAAATAGGCAGGGCAATATTATAAAGTTTCTAGTGTACAAAGAGGACAAAACATGAGCAATAATTTTCTTTGGCCTTCTAGGCAAGCGAAGTGCCTCTCTTTGGACTTCTGTGCACTCTCTACGTGCCTCTGCCAACACGGGGCCACACTATGGGTTATTATGTGCATTTTAGTCTGATTACCACCACTGGGCTGACCAAAAGCGATGTGAACGAGGGATCCTGTTGGATTTCTGCTGAAGCTCGCAACCCCTCTTAATCCACACTGTGCCTGTTACTCTTCACAACCTTGGTCTTTGGGGGACTATTGGAATTGTCTTCCTTCTGGTCTTTAACCACTCATTTCTCTCTTGTCCTTCCATCTTCCACACTGACAGATGTGGCCATTTGATTGTCATTCCTGTTTTACACACACACACACACACACGCACATGCGCATGCATGCGCGCACGCTTTGGCTCCTTATTTACCCACAAAGCCCTTTACCAACCAGCCTTGTCTTCTGTCTCTCTACACTCTACCCCCCACCCCAAGCCCCACCCACCCCACACTTCGCATCTTTGGGTGACTTCCCCGCTTATCTGCTATGCTCTGTTCCCAGACCTCAGTCCCTGGATTATAAAAATGAATTAATAAATTAAACACTAGTCCCATGATCCCCTTCCAGACCGTTACTTTCCGAACTTGTCTCTGTTCATGTCCTGGACCATGTGGCATTTTGTTTGGAGTCTGGAGGCCATCTATCTGCGTTCCTTCAATCCCGGCTCTCGGATTGCCTCGGCTGACCTCAGGGTCATCTCGCCTCATCTCCACGTCATCTCACCTCCATCTCACCTTGGAGTCAGAGACTCCATGAGCTCTCTTCCCACTGGTGTTACTATTGTCAAAAAAAAAAAAAAAAAATGGTGGACACAGCACTGACATCTCTTGTGACAGATTTGATTTCTGTGGTAGAATTGTAGCATTCTGGTGCTTCTCAGCATTCCTGAAATGGGATGTGTCTCTGGGGCCCAGCGCCAAGATTGTCAGTGACCCCCTGCTCTGAAGACCATGCATGATCTCAGAAGACTCTTGGAGGAGATGTGGGGGTGGGCCAGGTGCTGTGTACACAGAGAGAGGCTGAGTGGGCAGTGGGGTGATAGGAAAGAACAAATCTGACTCCATATTGGATCTGTTTCTTTTACTTTAATCTTTATATTCTATTGCTTTTGCTACAAGTTAAGAATGTTGCCTACAGCTTGAAATACACAGGATAGCCCATTCCCAAGACTCTGACCTTTAACGGTATAACACTTTTCTATTTATATAGAGATAAAAAGTTGTAGAACAGAAAATAACATTCATTTTGTTGGACGTTTATCAGAACATTGTGACCAGATCTACATGGACACCTGCAAAAACAAATGATTTTGGCACCAAGAAGTTTGCAGCAGCCAACCACACCTCCTCCCCTTTTAGTATAAAGAAAGTCTGAATTCTAAATGGGGGAGGATGGTTCTTTGGGACCCTAGCTCACCATCTTCTAAGTCTACTGGCTTTCGGAATAAAGGTGCTATTCCTTGCCCCAACAGATCTCTCAGTTTATTGGCCTATCATGTGGTGAGCAGTATGGGATTGGACTCCGTAACCATGGAGTCCAATACCCTCTTTTCTTTAGGGATGTGTTGAGGGAGTGAGAGGGGAGAAAAGCTTTTCTAGATTTTTGCCCCTCCACAGACTTTCAAAAGATTTCTTCTGATGAGTTTGTACTGCAGCTAATCTTCTGACTCATGGTTAGAGAACCTGATACATAGCGGTTCTTAGTAATGGTGATGGTGATTGGTATGGTGTTACTTCCCATTTTATTTGGTCTATGGATATTTGTGCTGGTTTGTTGCTCATCTTGTATGACATAAAAGGAAAATAAAATACACACATAGAATAAAAATATCTTAGTCATTCATCTCATTTGGCAGGGATGGGTCAGTTTATCAACATTAACTGAATTTTCTCTGATTCCCAAGATCTGAAGAGTGAAATAGGAGCCAGTTGCACACAGAGTCACCAGAATTATTGGCTATGGGCTGTTTCCCAAAATATGCAACAGATGAGTGCTGTGAGGTATTGTTGGAAATCCACTTTCTTCACTTGTATTTCTGATGACTTCTCCTGGTTCAGAAGTCCTGTGTAAATATTGTTTTTTTTGTTTTGTTTTGTTTTTGCGGTATGCAGGCCTCTCACTGTTGTGGCCTCTCCCGTTGCGGAGCACAGGCTCCAGACACGCAGGCTCAGTGGCCATGGCTCACGGGCCCAGCCGCTCCGCGGAATGCGGGATCCTCCCGGACCGGGGCACGAACCCGTGTCCCCTGCATCGGCAGGCAGACTCTCAACCGCTGCGCCACCAGGGAAGCCCTAAATATTGTTTTTGAGGAGGAATTATTCCAGGAGAAGTTATCAAGGCAAGACATTGTGTTTTGTTCATCTAACAAGTATGCAAATTCACCTCTTTAAACCACTTAAAGAGGGCAGAGAGTATTAGCAAATCTATTCTAGTTGAAAGGTAAAATGAGAGAAAGGCGAAGATAAAGCTTAGGGGAAATTTGCTTGTTGTGCTAAGTAGAATGCATATTTCAGAGTGCAGAGAATGTGGGAGAGGTGAATCTACAGGGCAAAATCAGGGAGCCACAATCCAGGTGGAGGGATGAAGGTAGAACTAATGTTTCAAATTTGTTTAACAACACTCCACCTCACAGTTATACCCCAAACAGTGGACCCTTACAACCTCAGGAAATTCCCACCCAATTGGAGTAGCCTCCAGATGACTTTCATCTTAGCACCTCCTGGGGAGTAGTAACTTTGAGGCCTTTTCCCCAAGAGAGCCCCCTCCTTGTCTTTTGCCAGCCCCTGGCACCAGGGCTTCACGTGGTTGCTTTTTTATTTCTACACATTTTTCTTTATACTATTTTTTTGGTTCTTTGAGTAGAAGGAGTTCTTTTCATAGGTGCTAAATGAAGCCCTTTCAGGCTTTCTGGAGAGCACGTGTCCTTGTCTCTGTTCCTCTTGTGCTAAATTGGCTGAGCAAGAGGGCAGGCTCTCCACCTCACCTCCCACACTTGTCCGAGTTCTCAGATGACCACGTGACACAATCACAGCCAATGAGGTGTAGGTGGAAGTCCCAGAGGACAGTGTCCCTTCTCAAATATTGAAGGCATGTCTTTTAAGATAAATTTAATCCTTCACTTTTTGCCTTTTCCCGTCCTTCTTTCTTCCACACAGAGAGCAAGACCTGGGATGCAGCAGCCATCTTGCAATCTGGAGTGTCAAGCATGATCACAAACTATTCCCTGCCAAGATAGCACAGCAGAGTAATGGAAAGGACCTGTGAGTTTTACACTATTTTTGAGTACCGTATAATGCCCAGACTGCCTATACCCAAACTTCTTGGGAGTGAGAGAAGTACCCTTCATATTTCCTCCCACTTTTAGTAAATATTCTTACTCTTATTTAATCCAATGGTTTTCAAAGTTTAGCGTGCATCAGAATCATTCAGAGGGCTGGGAAATATACAGATGTCTGGGCTCCATCTCCAGAATTCCTGACTCAGGAGGTCTGGGGTGGGACTGAAAACCTGCGTGGCTAACAAGTTACCGGGAGATGCTTACACTGCTGGTCCTGGGACTACACTTCCAGAACTATTGGCTTAAACCAATTATTCTATTCCTTTCCTGAGCCACCGTGCATGGTAATAGCCTGTGTCAGAATGATAAATTGTTAGTGACTTAGGGACCTTGTAAAGACTCCAGTTCAGGGATTTCTAACATAGAATCTTGAGAGGTACTCCAGTTTGAGGGTGGGTGGAGACCAGGATGGCACATCCATCCTTACTTCAACTAAGAATCATTTTTGTTTTATACATTTCAGTCAGACATTTGAAAGTCATTGATTGAATTCAACCCCCTCAAATTTACAAGTAAGGGGAGAGCACTGTGTCCTCCTCCTCTGGCTGTCATCTCCTGATCCCAACCCCATTTCTTTCTGCTGGGCCACACTGATGACCTATCATGGTAGGATTACCCTCTACCCTCTCCAGTCTCGGTGTTCATGTTTGTATAAAAAGACAACAATTACAGTAATTTTGCGAGTATATAGAAGAATAGATGTAGAATACCTAAGTGTCATAGATGCCTAAAACTCTACCTCCCATTTGATAGTCAGCTGGGTATTTAGATAGCGATGTGTTCATTAAGACAGAGCCTACTTGGCACATTCACAAGAACAGGTGTGGAGCTGTTCTGAAGGTGATGGAAATTGTGACTAGTCATTTTGATTTAGAGAAGTGCACGTGTGGTCATTTAAAGACTATTGTACAGGTTCTTAAAATCGTCAAGGGCAATGTTTCATGAACCTTAAAATACAGGTTGAATTGATTTATTTTTAATTCCAAAGACATACTGGAAACTTTTCTTTAAGCTGTGGTGTGGTCATCGTGAAATTCAAAATATTTAACAGTATGCATGGCATGAAAACTCCAATCATTATAGATGCAGATCAGCATGATTCTACAAATTGTATAAGCAGAATGCTAATCCTGGTTATACTGGAGAGTTAGTGTAATAAGGGCAAGGGAGCTTAAGTGCCAGTTCTAGAAATACCACAAATTTGCTGTGTAACTTTGGACAAGCCACTTCCCCTCTCTGGGCTTCAGTATCTTCATTAGAAAGGGAGGAATTGATTTAGACAACCTAAACTTTCTCAGCTTTATAGTCTATTATTTTAGGGTTCCCTCTCAAGATAACGGTAAATTGGACTGAGTTATGGGAATGAGACTGGCATTGAAACCTGGAAATGTACATTTTCCTGGGATGTGGGAAGCTGGTTGTTAATTTCTGAGAATTCCTTAATACCCTAAATATGATATCTTTCTGTTTGCACCACTGTGGTTTTGTCTATAACTCCCCTCCCACCCCTATCCACAAAACTTTCTGCAAGATCTCATTTTGCCACTGAAAAAGATGCCAACAAAAAAAAAAGACATCTCATTAGTTAACATTCATAATTATTCTTATGGTTAATGAACAAATCTTAATATGTATTGAAAAACAGCATTTCATAAATATCAAATGTTCTTTTATTTCTATTCAGCATGTGCTGGGAGAATAGAGGCATTTAAGTAATCTCTAAAACTGTTCCTATTTTAAAGCCAGCAACACCAAATTGGAATGCTATTTATTTGTTAAAAATCCCAAATAAATTAAGTGCCTTTCTTTCTTCATTATTCCTCTGCTAAATGTGTCTACGCACCCTCCATTGACACAAAGGCTGATGCAGTGTGTGCAAAATCCTCAAGCAAATATTGACAAATATTTCAACAACTAAGTATATAAAATCCTAGTCACATCATGTATGCTCCATTAATTTAAATCCAAACCATTAGCTCTATTAGATCCCTACTTACAGTGGTAGAGAAATATTACCGCATATAAATGAATACTTTTCATAGCAAGGGAATATATATTATAGCTATAATTAAACAACTTCCCTATAATCTAATAACAAGAACCCTGATCTCCATCATATATATCCCAACAATCCAACAGTACTTGGCATTTGTGAATATGGTGTTTATCTTCGAGGTTAACAGCAAGATGCAAATGTTAAGGTCTAAGAGCCTTTGCAAAACCCATTCCACCTGTTGCAATACCAGATATGGAGTAGACTTTTCCTTTTTGGCATTCTTTACTTGGAAGATGAAATATCAATATAGTGTTTGTCACATTCATGAATCATGACATAAAGTAAAGGTACAGGAATGCATTAAGATTCCATGGGATCTTAATTCATTTTTGTGTAGGAAAAATTCCAAACTAAGCAAAAATGAAGGAAAAGTAACAGTAGGGACTTAAGGATTTGACTGAATTCATAACAGGCTGGTTTAAGTTCTGGGCTCTTGAACCAGATGATTTGAAATCCAGTTATACCTCATGTTACATATGCAATTTTGGGCAGGTAGATTCTTCTTAAGTCTCAGTTTTCTGATGTATAAAATGCAAAAAAATAACAATTCTTATTTCTTGATGACTATAAGGATTAAACAAGATGACACATATAATGTATTAATTAGAAACGTTCCTGGTGTATAGTGAGTGAAGGATATTGCTGATTATTATTTACTATTTCAGCAAACACTAACAGCACCACTGTTACTAAATGGGTTTACAATTTTTTAACATCTTTATTGGAGTAAAATTGTTTTACAATGTTGTGTTAGTTTCTGCTGTATAACAAAAGGAATCAGCTATACATATACATATACCCCATATCCCCTCCTTCTTGCGTCTCCCTCCCAGCCTCCATATCCCATCCATCTAAGTGGTCACAAAGCACCAAGCTGATCTCCCTGTGTTATGCAGCTGCTTCCCACTACCTATCTATTTTACATTTGGTAGTGTATATATGTCAATGCTACTCCCTCACTTCGTCCCAGCATAACCTTCTACCTCCCCACATCCTCAAGTCCATTCTCTACATCTGCATCTTTATTCCTGTTCTGCCCCGAGGTTCATCAGAACCACTTTTTCTTTTTGGATTCCACATATATGTGTTAGCATACAGTATTTTTTTTTCTCTTTCTGACTTACTTCACTCAGTATGACAGATTCTAGGTCCATCCACCTCACTACAAATAACTCGATTTCATTTCTTTTTATGGCTGAGTAATATTCCATTTTATATATGTGCCACATCTTCTTTATTCATTCATCTGTGGATGGACACTTAGGTTGCCTCCATATCCTGGCTACTGTAAATAGTGCTGCAATAAACATTATGGTACATGTCTCTTTTTGAATTATGGTTTTCTAAGGGTATATGCTCAGTAGTGGGATTGCTGGGTCATATGGTAGTTCTAGTTTTAGTTTTTTAAGGAACCTCCATACTGTTCTCCATAGTGGCTGTATCAGTTTACATTCCCACCAACAGTGTAAGAGGGCTCCCTTTTCTCCACACACTCTCCAGTATTTATTGTTTGTAGATTTTTTGATGATGGCCATTCTGACAGGTGTGAGATGATATCTCATTGTAGTTTTGATTTGCATTTCTTTAATGATTAATGATGTTGAGCATTCTTTCATGTGTCGGTTGGCAATCTGTATATCTTCTTTGTAGAAATGTCTATTTAGGTCTTCTGCCCATTTTTGGATTGGGTTGTTTGTTTTTTTGATATTGAGCTGCATGAGCTGCATATATATTTTGGAGATTAATCCTTTGTCCGTTGCTTCATTTGCAATGATTTTCTCCCATTTGGAGGGTTGTCTTTTTGTCTTGTTTATGGTTTCCTTTGCTGTGCAAAAGATTTTAAGTTTCATTAGGTCCCATTTGTTTATTTTTGTTTTTATTTCCATTTCTCTAGGAGGTGGGTCAAAAAGGATCTTGCTGTGGTTTATGTCAGAGTGTTCTTCTTATGTTTTCCTCTAAGAGTTTTATAGTGTCTGGCCTTACATTTAGGTCTTTAATCCATTTTGAGTTTGTTTTTGTGTATGGTGTTAAGGAGTGTTCTAATTTCATTCTTTTATATGTAGCTGTCATGTTTTCCCAGCACCACTTATTGAAGAGGCCGTCTTTTCTCCATTGTATATTCTTGCCTCTGTTATCAAAGATAAGGTGACCATATGTGTGTGGGTTTATCTCTGGGCTTTCTATCCTGTTCCATTGATCTATATTTCTGTTTTTGTGTCACTATCACACTGTCTTGATTACTGTAGCTTTGCAGGATAGTCTGAAGTCAGGGAGCCTGAGTCTTCCAGCTCCATTTTTCTTTCTCAAGATTGCTTTGGCTATTCAGGGTCTTTTGTGCTTCCATACAAATTGTGAAATTTTTTGCTCTATCTCTGTAAAAAATGGCATTGTTTTTTTTCAATAGGGATTGCATTGAACCTGTAGATTGCTTTGGGTAGTAGAGTCATTTTCACAGTGTTCATTCTTCCAATCCAAGAAGATGGTATATCTCTCCATCTATTTGTATCATCGTTAATTTCTTTCATCAGTGTCTTATAGTTTTCTGCATACAGGTCTTTTGTCTCCTTAGGTAGGTTTAGTCCTAGGTATTTTATTCTTTTTGTTGCAATGGTAAATGGGAGTGTTTCCTTAATTTCTCTTTCAGATTTTTCATCATTAGTGTATAAGAATGCAAGACACTTCTGTGCATTAATTTTGTACCTACTACTTTACCAAGTATAGCTCTAGTAGTTTTCTGGTAGCATCTTTAGGATTCTCTATGTATAGTATCATGTCATCTGCAAACAGTGATAGCTTTACTTCTTTTCCATTTGGATCCTTTTTATTGCTTTTCCTGTCTGATTGCCATGGCTAGGACTTCCAAAACTATGCTGAATAATAGTGGAGGGAGTGGACATCCTTATCTTGTTCCTGATTTTAGAGGAAATGGTTTCAGTTTTTCACCACTGAGAATGATGTTGGCTGTGGGTTTGTCATATATGGCCTTTATTATGTTGAGGTAGTTTCCCTCCATGCCCACTTTCTGGAGAGTTTTTTATCATAAATGGGTGTTGAATTTTGTTGAAAGCTTTTTCTGCATCTGTTGAGATGATCATATGGTTTTTATCCTTCAATTTGTTAATATGGTGTATCTCATTGATTGATTTGCATATATTGAAGAATCCTTGCATTCCTGGGATAAACCCCACTTCATCAGTATATGATCCTTTAATGTGCTGTTGGATTCTGTTTACTAGTATTTTGTTGAGGATTTTTGCATCTATGTTCATCAGTGATACTGGCCTGTAGTTTTCTTTTTTTGTGACATCTTTGTTTGGCTTTGGTATCAGGGTGATGGTGGCATTGTAAAATGAGTTTGGGAGTGTTTCTCCCTCTGCTGTATTTTGGAAGAGTTTGAGAAGGTTAGGTGTTAGCTCTTCTCTAAATGTTTGATAGAATTCACCTGTGAAGCCATCTTCTCCTGGGCTTTCGTTTCTTGTAAGCTTTTAAATCCCATTTTCAGTTTCAGTGCTTGTGATTGGTCTTTTTAGATTTTCTATTTCTTCCTGGTTCAGTCTCAGAACGTTGTGTTTTTCTAAGAATTTATCCAATTCTTTCAGGTTGTCCATTTTATTCATGTATAGTTGCTTGTAGTAGGCTCTCATGTTCCTTTGTATTTCTGCAGTTTCAGTTGTTACATCTCGTTTTTCATTTCTAATTCTGTTGATTTGAGTCTTCTCCCTTTCTTTCTTGATGAGTCTGGCCAACGGTTTATCAATTTTGTTTATCTTCTGAAAGAACCAGCTTTTAGTTTTATTGATCTTTGCTATTGTTTCCTTCATTTCTTTTTCATTTATTTCTGATCTGATCTTTATGATTTCTTTCCTTCTGCTAACTTTGGGGGGTTTTTATGTTCTTCTTTCTCTAATTGCTTTACATGTAAGGTTAGGTTGTTTATTTGAGATGTTCCTTGTTTCTTGAGGTAGGATTGTATTGCTATAAACTTCCCACTTAGAACTGCTTTTTCTGCATACCATAGGTTTTGGGTTGTTGTGTTTCCATTGTCATTTGTTTCTAGGTATTCTTTGATTTCTTTAGTGATCTCTTGATTATTTAGTAGCATATTGTTTACCCTCCATATTTTTGTATTTTTTACAGTTTTTTTTCCTGTAATTGATATCTAGTTTCATAGTGTTGTGGTTGGAAAAGGTACTTGATATGATTTCAACTTTCTCAAACTTACCAAAGCTTGATTTGTGACCCAAGATATAATCTATCCTAGAGAATGTTCCATGAGCACTTGAGAAGAAAGTGTATTCTGTTGTTTTTGGATGGAATGTCCTATAAATATCAGTTACGTCCATATTGTTTAATGTATCATTTAAAGCCAATGTTTCCTTATTTATTTTCATTTTTGGTGATCTGTCCATTGGTGAAAGTGGGGTGTTAAAGTCCCCTACTATGATTGTGTTACTGTTGATTTCCCATTTTATGGCTGTTAGCATTTGCCTTATGTATTGAGGTGCTCTTATGTTGGGTGTGTGAATATTTACAATTGCTATGTCTTCTTGTATTGATCCCTTGATCATTATGTAGTGTCCTTCTTTGTCTCTTATAATAGTCTTTAAAGTCTATTTTGTCTAATATGAGAATTGCTGCTCCAGGTTTCATTTGATTTCCATTTGCATGGAATATCTTTTTCCATCCCCTCTCTTTCAGTCTGTATGTGTCCCTAGGTCTGAAGTGGGTCGCTTGTAGACTGCATATATACGTGTCTAGTTTTTGTATCCATTCAGCCAGTCTACATCTTTTGGTTGGAGCATTTAATCTATTTACATTTAAGGTAATTATCAATATGTATGTTCCTATTACCATTTTCTTAAGTGTTTTGGGTTTGTTTTTGTAGGTCTTTTTCTTCTCTTGTATTTCCTGCCTAGAGAAGTTCCTTTAGCAATTGTTATAAAACTGGTGGTGCTGAATTCTCTTTGCCTTTGCTTGTCTGTAAACATTTTAATTTCTCTGTCGAATCTGAATGAGATCCTTTCTGGGTAGATTAATCTTGGTTGTAGGTTTTTCCCTTTTATCACTTTAAATATGTCCTGCCACTCCGCCTGGCTTGCAGAGTTTCTGCTGAAAGATCAGCTCTTAACCTATGAGGATCCCTTGTATGTTATTTGTTGCTTTTTCCTTGCTGCTTTTAATATTTTTTCTTTGTATTTAATTTTTGATAGTTTGGTTAATATATCTTGGCATGTTTCTCCTTGGATTTATCCTGTATGGGACTCTCTGTGCTTCCTGTACTGGATTGACTATTTCCTTTCCCATATTAGGGAAGTTTTCAATTATAATCTCTTCAAATATTTTCTCAGCCCCTTTCTTTTTCTCTTCTACTTCTCAGATCCCTGTAAATCAAATGTTGGTGCATTTAATGTTGTCCCCAAAGTCTCTGAGGCTGTTCTCAATTCCTTTCATTCTTTTTTCTTTATTCTGCCCTGTGGTAGTTATTTCCACCATTTTATCTTCCAGGTCACTTGTCCGTTCTTCTGTCTCAGTTATTCTGCTATTGATTCCTTCTAGAGAATTTTAAATTTCATTTATTGTGTTGTTTATCATTGTTTGTTTGCTCTTTAGTTCCTCTAGGTCATTGTTAAACGTTTCTTTTATTTTCTCCATTCTATTTCCAAGATTTTGGATCATCTTTACTATCATTACTCTGAATTCTTTTTCAGGTAGACTGCCTATTTCCTCTTCAGTTGTTTGGTCTGGTGGGTTTTTACCTTGCTCTTTCATCTGATGCACATTTCTCTGTCTTCTCATTTTGCTTAACTTACTGTGTTGGAGTCTCCTTTTCACATGCTGCTGGTTTGTAGTTCACATTGTTTTTGGTGTCTGACCCCAGTGTGTAATGTTAGTTCAGTGGGTTGTGTAGGCTTCCTGGTAGAGGGAACTGGTGCCTGTGTTCTGGTGGGTGGGGATGGATCTTGTTTTGCTGGTGGACAGGGCTGTGTCTGGTGGCGTTTTTTTGGGTGTCTATAAACTTAGTATCATTTTAGGCAGCCTCTCTGCTAATGGGTGGGGTTGTGTTCTTCTCTTGCTAGTTGTTTGGCGTGGGACGTCCAGCCCTGGAGCTTGCTGGCCGTTGGGTGGACTTGGGTCTTAGCGTTGAGATGGAGATTTCTAGGAGAGCTCTCACTGATTGATATTACATGGGGCCAGGAGGTCTCTGGTGTTCCAATGTCCTGAACTCAGTTCTCCCACCTCAGAGGTTCAGGTCTGACACCAGGCTGCAGCACCATGATCCTGTCAGCCACACCGCTCACGTTGATTGTTGGGATTTAATCCACTGCTCCTGAGGCTGCATGGAGAAATTGCCCTTTTTTTTTTCTTTGTTCACACAGCTCCTAGGGTTCAGCTTTGGTTTTGGCTCCACCTCTGCCTGTAGGTCATCCTCAGACCTCTGTTTGGAAGTTTGAGGTCTTCTGCCAGTATTCCGGCTGTAGGTATTCTGTAGGAGTTGTTCCAAATGTAGATGTATTTTGATGTATTTGTGGGAAGGAAGGTGATCTCCACATCTTACTCCTTTGCCATCTTGAAGGTCCCCTATCTGGGGCTTTACATTTTTGAAAGTAAAGTCACATCAAAAGTCAGTGAAGACTAAACTAAAAGTAGTGATCATTAGAAAAGGAAAAAAGAGGAAAAAATTAAATGGTATAATTGATCAATTCCACAACTGATTATGGCCACCCTTCTAAGCTGATTCTGGACCCACAATAAGTGACACATTTCTGCTGAATTTAATCTAGAATAAAAGTCATAATGCATAATGTTAGGATTAAGAGAGTGCAAATACAACTATGTAGGATATTAGGAAGACTAAGAATTCTATACACAGTCTCATAACATAGATGATTATTAGGGAAAGTAAAAATGATGAAAATTGATTCCAGAAAAAAATGTACAAGCTTGTCCAGGTACTATTTGTTTATCACCAAAGAATAAGGCACTGAGCCCAGATGGTTTATTAGATGAATTCCAGAATACTTTCAAGGAGCAAAGAATTCCTGTTCTATTTAAAATATCTGGATGAGAAAAATGGAGGATGTGTTCTCAGATTTATTTTGTTGTATTAGCATAACTTTGCAGCTAAAAAAAGTTGCATACTTTTCTCATTTACCATCAATATAGTTGCAAATGTTATAAATTAAATATGAACAAGATTAAGTTGAAATCAAGAATGTTTCAACATTAAGGAAGCTATTAAAATAATTTATTACATGAATAACCAAAAGAGAAAAACATGATTATTACAATATATTCAGCAATCCATTTGAAATCCAACATCCATTTCTCATAAAAATTCTCAAACTGATTCTAGAAGAATTCTTTCATGATACGATAAAAAATATCTGAGAACAACAATGTTTATTACAAACGTTGATGAAAACTTGGATGTATTCTCACTAAAGTTAGGGGAAATATTTTGTTATTTTGTAACATGTAGAAAAATAATAAAAAGTAAAAAATATATAAAGGTAAATATTTTACATACCAAGGCATAAATACAATTGTGTGAAAATTATTTTAGAAGTTAATTTATATATATTAAGTTATTTTAAGAATTACTTCATACTATGTCCTCAAAATAAATTACATATGGATTAAAATTTAAGATTATTAGAAAACAGTCTGGTATTTCCTCAAAATTAACCCTGGAATTACCATTTGAATGAGGCATTCCACTCGATGATATATGAGAAATGAAATGAAAGAATAAAAGACTGAAATGAAAGAGAAATGAAGATATTTTCACATGAAATCTTACACATAAATATTTATAATCATATTATTCTGAATAGCCAAATGGTGGAAATAAGCCAAATACCCAAGTGATGAATATATAAATAAAATGTGGTATAATCATACAATGGAATATTATTCAAACATAAAAGGAATGAAGTAATGATATATACCACAAAATGATTGAATCTTGAAACTATGCTAAGTGAAAGAAGCCAATCACAAAAGACTGCATTTTGTATAATTCCACTTTTATGAAATGTCTAGAACAGGTAAATTTATACAGACAGGAAGTAAATGAATGGTTGCTATATTCTTCAAGAATGGCGTAGAAGTGGGGGGCTGGGTGTGATAGCTAGAGGATATAGGACATCTTGGGGGTTGTAAAAATGTTGTGAAGCTGTTTCTGGTGATGACTTCACAATTCTGGGAAGACACTAAAAATCATTGAATTGTGTATTTTAAATGAGTGAACTGTATGGTATGTGAATTATATCTCAATTAAGTTGTTATAAAATATATATTTAAAAAATAAATTTAAAATAACATCCTTGTGTTAAAGAAGAAGCTTCCAGCTATGGTTACAAAGCTAAAATCAACAAAGAAAAAAATATATTCATAGAGTCAGGTATGCAAAAACTGATAAGGACTATATTGAAAAACGAAGTACCCTCAATATACAAAGTTAAAGGCAAAAGACAATCTATGAAAATATTTATAACTTATATGCACAACAGGAGCTTAATATCACTACTGTGTATGTGACCATGTGACAAACTGAAGTTTCATTCAATATTAGTATATACAATTAAGTATGCCCTTTATTATACTCTTTCTGGAGGGTCATTTAGTACTGAGATATAGTGTAAGACTAGGACTAAAAGCATCACATTGATGTGACTTTGAATCCTAGTTCTGCCATTCACTGGCTGGGTTAATTTGGTAATTTACCTAACCAATCTGGCCTTCTCTTTTCCTCATAACAAAATTAGAATACCCTTTCATGGAATTGTTTTGAGGCTTAAAATAATGTAAGTAAAGAAGCATATTGCCTAGTACATAGTAAGAGGTCAACAGAATGGCTGTTGTTATAATATTATATTTTAAAATGCCTTTTGACTTGAGAATTTTGCTTCTTAGAGTGTTTTTAACTAACATAACTAAGAATTTATGCAAAGATAAAACAATGCCCAGAATGGTAAATTACTGAAATTCCACTTGAATGAATTTTAGTGTATCCACTGGATGAATGATTACACAACCATAAAAGTGGTTTTAAACTTTCTGGAAGATAATTTGGCAATATGTAGCAAAAGCTTTAATATGTTTCTACCCATAGGTCTAGAAATGCTCAATAAAATTTATCCCAACAAATTTATTCCAGGATTTATTACAAGAAAATAACCAACTATATACTCATTGATTTACTCAACAAGGATATTCATTGCATTATTGTTTATAACAGTGAAAAACTGAAATCAATTTAAATGCCAAATAATAAAGGATATGAAATATTATAAGTCAAAAGAGAATTCAGCAAGGTTGCTGGATATGCTGTCAACATACAACATACTATTAATTTTGCATGAGCAACTATTCAAAAATAAAATTGTTTAAAAAGTAACATTTATAATAGCATTAAAAGCCATAAATATCATATATAATCATAACAAAACATATACTTAAGACCTTTATGAGGAAAATTATATAATTTATTGAAAAGAAAAATACCTAAACAAATATACCATGGATATGAATAGTAAGGCTCTCTATGGTAATGGTGAAAATTCTCCACAAATTAATACTATGTGATCCCATTCAGTACCCCAGTAGAGTTTTATAAAATTGTATGAATTTTATAAATGTATAAAATTGTATAATCTGATTAAAAAATGGAAGAGTTAAAAAGCAAAGATAACAGGAACATTTTGAAGAAGAAGAATATAAAGAAACTCCCATAATCAAAAACATTTTATACAGCAATTAGGGCATTTTATCAATAATAAGCCAGACTATTAAATTAGTAGAATAAAATAGAGGACATGGAAACAATACACTTTCATATATTGACAGTGTATCTCGCATATATTAAAACTTGGTACATGGCAAAGATTGGTTAAATTGGTGAAGAAAGAATGGACTCCTCCAAGCATGATGATAGAAGTATAAACATGCACAACTTCTGTGGAGAGAAAATTGGCAAAGTCCAGTGAAGTTTGAGATGCACACAGCCTGTTACCCAACAGTCCTAATTTAGAGCCCGTGGTAGATAAGCACTCAGAATACATGATCAGAAACATAGGCACTGAGATATTTTTTAAAAAGCATGATTTCAAATAGTAACTTAACTGCCCATTAATAAGGAAAGAAGTAAGCTATGAGTTATGACTTATTTATTATAATGGAATATTTCAAGCATTTAAGGGATTTAATGATTTATTATTTTGGAACCTATTGTATGACACTATCAGATGAATAAAATATACAGGCTCTAAAAGTTTAACATGCTGTACAGTTGGTGTAATTATGGTTAATTAAATTTTGTTCTCTTTGTGTATATGCATGCATATTTTCTGATTTTATAGATTGCACAATTATTTTCATAACAAAAACAATAAGGCATTTTCAAGTATGGATTTCTTTATATCTGACACAGCTGGTAACTACCGATCTAAGAGAACTATTTCTTCTTGGTGAGAGCACATTGGGGAAAGCATGAGCCTTGACAAAACAGGGACAAATAAGGGGCAGGCTTTCGTGAAAACCACCCTTCAGCCCAGCTCTATTGTCAGATCATATGGAGGACACTGTGACTGAGAAGAATATTCTTCTGTGGAGACTGAAGTTAAATGCTGGCTGTGTAGGCTAAAAAAAATTGTCTCCTCCTCTATAAAGATATTCACGTCAAGTTCTTGGTATCTGTAAATGTTACCTTTTTTGGAAGAAGGTACCATTTGAAGATTTAGTAAGCATCTTGAGTTGAGGCCATTCCAGATTATCTGAGTGGAACCTAAATCTAATGATGTGTCCTTATAAGAGATACATAGAGTAGAACAGGAGAAGGTTATGTGAAGATGAAGGCAGAGATTGGAGTGATGTAGCCATAATCCATAAACCAAGGGGTGTCAGTAGCCACCAGAAACTGGGAAGAGGTGAGGAACAGAATCTACCCTAGAGCCTTTGGAGAGGGCATGGCCCTGCAGACCTCTGGATTTCAGACTTATGGCCTCCAGAAGTGTGAAAGTATACATTTCTGTTACAAGCTGTCAGTTTGTTGTTAGTTGTTACGGTAGTCACAGAAACTAATACGTTGGCCAACAGGCAGAAACTCAGTACTGACTACGCACTCAGGTAGGGTATCTGAGCTCTAAATGGTGGAGATTAAACCAAAGAGTCAGTGGTTTAGGTCTTTGTCATATTAACATTGACTCTTTGGGGAGAAATATACCAGTAAGGAGAGGCCCTGCACAACTGGCTGAAATCATACCATCAAGAGAAACACAGCCCCACAAAGCCGCAGTGAGCAGACAGCAGCCCGTCCAGACCAAGCATGCTCCCAACTTCATTAGACCTAGATGTGTGCACTGGCATTTCTAGAAGGAAATTAATCTTACATAAGAAAATGATTGTTGATGGAATCTAAAGACTTGAGGAAGTAGTGGTCCTTATAGCCCTATGACTTGTAACACATTCAACTTTTGTTTACTTTTTTTTTCCTTTTTCACATTTTTATTCTCATACATTGTGGCCAGAGTGGTCAGGACGCTTCTCAGAGGAGAGTTTTGCCCATGATTCTGAGGGGTGTGTGTTTGTGTGTGTGTGGGGATAAGTGGAGTCAAAGGATAGTCCAACAGCCCAATAACCACAAATAGGTACCAGAGGGTACCAATGTCAGTCCCCAGACCAGGATTTACCAGATAGAGTAGATCTATTTATTTTGTGTAAATCAACTTTATTTCAACCATAAGCTCCTGTCCTCCTGGACTATGGGAAGCTTAAAGTTAGTCATTCTTAGGGGTCCTTCTCAAGCAGAGCCAAGTTTCCAGAATCTTCTATAATGCCACATGTCAGTGATGTTCATTCATCACTGCGTGCTTCAAACCCTCCGTTGTTGCCAAGAACCTCCCTGCTCCTGCCTGAATGATCTCTTCATGTTCGCTGGCTCCCTGATACTTTCACATGTTGTTCAGGGCACCAGGCTCCTTGGTGAGGGTAAGAAATGCATGCTCATCTCCCTCTGAGTTTTACCCAGAAGCAGGGCACAGGTTTCCATTCTCCAGAACCCACAGACCTCTTTCTATTTCCCCAGTCTTTGGAAGACTCTTTCCAGTAATTAAAATCTTTTCCTCTCTGCCTGGAGCTATATCTCCCCTATGCCTGACTTTCCCAGAAACTTAATATAATGTGCTCTGTGGTTTTCAACTTTTGGAAAGAAAATGCTGGGATGCTTTCTCCCCATCTCACACTTCAATTGGGACAAGAAAACCTAGCGGCTATGACCTGCTGGAATGAACCAAATGTGAGAGAAAATGCAGGGAGAAAAAAATTTAAAACTCTGAAAAATTTACCAGGTCATATCCTCTCAGCTATTTTTGTACCATGATTCACAACAACGTTCGTTAAACATCCTGAACAAGGCAGCGGCTATGGACTTCAACCTCAAACCAATTATTTTTTTACATCTTTATTTGATTAAAATTGCTTTACAATGTTGTGTTAGTTTCTGCTGTACAACAAAGTGAATCAGCTATATGTATACATATATCCCCTCCCTCTTGAGCCTCCCTCCCACCCTCCCTATCCCACCCCTCTAGGTCATCACAAAGCACCGAGCTGATCTCCCTGTGCTATGCAGCTGCTTCCCACTAGCTAGCTATTTTACACATGGTAGTGTATATATGTCAGTGCTATTCTCTCACTTATTCCTAGCCTCCCCTTTCCCCACTGTGTCCTCAAGTTCGTTCTCTATGTCTTCGTCTCTGTTCCTATCCTGCCACTAGGGTCATCAGAACCATTTTTCTAGGTTCCATATATATGCATTAATATATGGTACTTGTACTTTGAAATGCAGATTTGAGTCCACATCCTCAACTTTGCAGCCTTCTTGTTCTCCTTTCTGAGACACATTTGTGTGGATAACAGCTCATCTCCAGGAGTACACTGGACCTGTGCGGGAGTAGAAAGTCAACTGGAATGGTCTGGGGGTTGCTGCTTGTCCCCTACTAAGGGGATGTTTGTGGATGCCAGGGAATCTCCGTATAGCTTGTTTGTCACTGATCTGGAGAAAGCTTCCAAGGGGAAAGGATGCTCGGTGACAATGACATTTCTGAAGCTCTGTGCTTGAGAAAATTCATGACTTTACTCCACACTCACCACCCCCCAAATTCAATAATATCCTAAATGGTAAAAACCTCAGAGACATTGAGATGCTGCAAAATGCAGAGATGGTGACCCCTTCTCTGGTCTAGCACACGTGCAGTGCAACTCCATTTGGATGTGATGCTGAAAAAAACTGGAAAGGCACCATTTCAATTCCCTTGATGTGTCTTCGAGTAGAGTCACTCAAAGGAATTGACCCAATGTGACATTTTTCATTCTAATGAAAATCTAATATCTTCTCCTGGCTACTAGTCTCAGTTTCCTCAACTTTTTAATATTTAGGAAAATACTGGGTAGCCTTACTCAAAGATAAGCCTCAACTACCATCTTTTTTGCTCATATTTTCCAAATTTATGTCTTCAGCTAAAACCTCTCTCCTGAAAGTCAGCAGTTTACTTGAAATTTCCACTTAGAGTCAGTAAGGCATCTCAGTGCATCTCAGTGCAACACATCTCACACTTCCCCCATAAACTAATTTCTCCCCAAATGTCCCACTCCTCTTGTTTTCTTCAATTTGGTTAATGCAGCACCATCTACCTAATCACTCAAAGAAGAAAATGGGCTGTAAACTTCCACTACAACCTTATTTTTCTCTACTCCTTTTTATTAGGTTTGTGTTTATCCCAGACTTTTCCCCAAGCTTTTTGTTCAACAGCTGACAATAAGAATTATGTCTCACATCATATCACATATACACACACGTGTGAAATAACACTTTCACAAAACAATAACAACCCCTACTTTATATAATAGCAAATTATTAAGTGTACCCATTAATAATTTACTATTCTGTTCTGTTCTATTTTATTTCACTTTCTTACATTCCTGCTGTGCTCCACTAAATTGATGTCACAACTCACTAATGGGTTGCAACCTGCAGTTTGAACAACATAACCAAGAGGAAAACCACAGAAAATGAGCTACATAAGGAAATAAATGCAAAGCCTTTGCTAAAATATGTAATACAAGATAGACCCTAGATTAGTATTCTTTGAACTTTTAATGATATTTCTTACCCTTTTTATTTTATTTACATTCTTAATATGCCCCTTAAGTGGCCTTCCCTGATTTCTGAATGTCCATATCCTACATGTATTTCCAGACAAAAGTGCTGTTTCTTCCATAAGCTTCCCATTGTCTGTGGAGTTGGAAATGGTTGGAAAGTGATTGCGTCCTCATGTGAAATCCTGAAATCCATGTGATGTGGCCCCCACCTCTCCATCCCCAGAGCACTTTCCACAGTCTGCAAGAATCATGATAGGTTCCTCTGTGTGTCTTTGATAGCTTTTAGTAAGGACCTTTAGGAGAGTCATTGCTGAAGAAAGACGCTTGAAAGAAAGTATTAATAGGATTGGAAAACTAATCATATCTGGTTCCAGTGGAGCAAAATAAGCCAATATGACTGTTTTGAGCTTGTTTTATCACAGACTCTTAACTCTAAGAGCACTAACTTTCCAAATTTGGGTCACACAGGATACTAAATATGAGTATGATGAGTACAATTTTATTGCTATTATTGACAAAATCCCTAGACAATTTAGAAAGATTTCTCAAAATCTTGTCTATAAATTCATTCTTCATGTAATAGGCCATGCTAAAATTGGAAAAACTAATAAGAAAAGAGGACATGACAATAAAATCAGAGATATATACAAACATATATATGTACATGTGTAATTTAATATATATAATATATATAAAATTTGAGTTATTCCTATTATTAACATTATGTTTATCACATACTGAATAGATAATAATTGAAAGCAGCAGTCTTTAGAATTCTTTATTTGCATAGCCTTTAAAATAATTTGAAAAAACAGTGTGCTTTCTCAGTACAAATAATGGCATGTAAAACTTTTTATCGTAAGTTTAAATAATTTCAAACTATAGACTTCTGGCAGATTTTTATAAATAAAATAGTTATGTCACAATTTTAAATACATCCAACAAAATCAAAATATCATTTCAAAATATCATTTGAAACTCATGAACACACTTTAAAAAATATACAAACACACTTTAAAAAAACTCAATGATTTTGACTTTCTTTTTACTTCTTGAATTCCAAATTTTCTTCTTTCTTCACAAAGTGTTATCTAGTGTAGTACAGTTATGTATTTGAAAATCTGTTACTAATCACTCTATCATACATATCTACAACCATATATACATATATTATATATGGTATGTATGCATATGTAAAATATTTTAATATGTTTTGTTTCCTGTGAACATAACTATTAAGAACATTTTTTTCTGGGATATTGCTACATTACTGTTAGTACCCAACTGATCTATAAACAACATAAGTAGATTACAAATTCTGATAATTATTAAAGATAAATGAAACTTTATTGGAATTTTGATAAGATGAATTATGTCCAGAATTTTTCTATGCATCAATGAAAGAGAAAGGGAAATGCTGGCAAGAGCTAGTCTGTCTGGACACCAGCATATTATTTTTAAAAAAATATGAAGTAGAGGGCTTCCTTGATGGCGCAGTTGTTGAGAGTCCGACTGTCGATGCAGCGGACGTGGGTTCGTGCCCCGGTGCGGGAGGATCCCGCATACCGCGGAGCGGCTGGGCCCGTGAGCCATGGCTGCTGGGCGTGCGCGTCTGGAGCCTGTGCTCCGCGGCGGGAGAGGCCACAACAGTGAGAGGCCCGCGTACCACAAAAAAAAAAAAAAAATATATATATATATATATATATATATATATATATATATATATATATATACACACACACACATATATAGATGAAGTAGAAATGATTAAAACTTTTACAGGATGAAATAAAATGACAATTGACTTCAATTCATATAAATATTTAATGATAATTGGTAAAAATTAGGTTTTAACAACACCTTGAATAACAGAGAATATGAAACATATCACATAAAAGTTTTATCTGAGGTTTTATCCAGTGTCGAGTAAAAAATTTGGTAGTCCCGTAAAATACTGTAGTTGCAGTTAAACGTTTCAGTCAGCTACTTATTCTACTTATGCTATTTTGACAGTGCTTTGCTTTCCAGCTCTTAAATTGCCCTAAGGATAAATATTGAGGGTAACTGAAAAGAATAGTTTCCATTTAGATATATGAAAAATAAAAAGCAATTTTTTTAGCATTCTGTTTATCTTACCAATACTCTCTTTACTTTGTTTTCTAGGACTACTTTGAGAGTAGCCAAGGAATGGAAGAATCCAAACCTTTCAGTAGGTTTATGGAGTTATGGTAGCTTGATCATAATCATTAGAGGAGGTTCCCCTTTGCTTGATACTTAAAGATTTTCATTCCTTAGGACTTGGGCCACATTAATTTGGGGATGGTTGAGGTGAATGCCTTTCCTTTATAAAGTATCAATAGAAGAGCTAACGGACATTCAAGTGAGTTCTCCAGCAAATTAATTTTCTGAAAGTGGCTACATGGAAGGTGAATATCTAGAGGTTGATTGCATTAAATCTATCCATAATCATATATGGGTTATAAATCCTTTATGTTTCTCATGAGTATCCAGGGAACAGAACTTAGAACCAAACTTCAAAACAAATGATTCTTCTTGGGGGTAAAGAACTGAGTAATTCCTAATTTACTGTTTTAGGGAGTGGGGGAAAATTCTGAAAATTTCTATTTATGCCTAAATAGTCCTTAACCTAATATGCTTTCCTGGATCTCCAAAAAGTTCTATGAACTTGTATAATTATGTTTGTATTGCGTATATCTGCTTTGTAGGGGGTATGGGTTCATAGCTTTTGTCAGATTCCAAAGTAATGTGTGACCCCAGAAGGGTTTAAAAGCCATTGCATTAGAGTTCCCTCCTTGATTCCTGTGGAATCTCTAAAACCACATTACAAAGAAATAAAAGTAAAATGAAAGAGAAAAGTGGATCAGTGAATCAATATTTTTAAAAAGTACATGTGTGTTGAATAGGAGAAGCAAAATATTAAGAGAATAAAAGAAGATTTTAGAGACTAAATCTGAAAATCTTTTCTGAAGGAAGAGGATTCTGGGTTTCACATGGGGGATTTCAAACGGAAACATCTCTCAAAGGGTGCATATATACCTACAACATTTAAATATTTTCCTTCAAGGCAATATCATGGTTCCTTCTCTGGAAAATCTCCCAACTCTTAGTAGAAGAATTAATAATAATAATGCAAATAGCTATGTTTAATGATCAACTACTATGTTTCATGCACTTTACATAGAAAAACTCTCCTCCCAGACACATGTTTCTTTTTAAGGAATGGGACAAATATTGTTTAGAGCCTTTAAGTAAGTTGCCCAAAGTCATATGGACAAGAACGGCAGATCTAAGCTTGGAGCCCATATATGTCTGATTCTCTGCTCTATTCTATCTTATTTTGGTGGAATGACTACATCGGACAAAACAGTTGCCATTTCCCGAGATGACAACCATAAATATTGTTCCAAACTTTCAAGTGTCACTTGAAAATTTTGGAAACCTGGGCCAAAAGGACCAAGAATTAACAATGAGTGTCTGACATGACCCACCTCGTCAGAGCAGTGTTGTCCTTTCTCTGTGTATGTATCATTAGATTGCACTGTCCTTCCATATTTCCTTGGCTTCCGGTACTTGTCAAGCATCCTCCAAATCAATGAGGCTTTCTTGCATTGACTCACTTATTTCAACATGACTGCTGAGTCTCTAAAGATATATTCAACACGAATGAGATTTTTCCTCCTCAGGTCTCTCCCACATTGAGTTATGTCTCACATTCATCCCTCCTTCTGCTGCAATATATTACATCTCCCCAATTTCTCATTTGCTTTCTAGACATTTCTACCTGGACTCTCCAGTCTCTTAAGCTTGCCATCTTGTTTGTGCTCTACTTGTCTTAAAGCTTGGAGGGATTTAACCTCTTAAAAACTCAGCCCATTGACTCATGCAATCCTTATAGCATATATGATCAAAGCAATTGGCATTCAATTGATTCTAAAAACTTCCTAACCTTTCCTCTTCTGAAGTTAAAATAATGAGTGAAAATTAGTCAGAAGCAGATGTTTTATTTGCATTTTCATTTGTAGCAGCTTAAACTAGTTTGTCTAGGTCACCCATTTAAATGGGAATTATCCTCAATGAAAGCCAATTTAACTTTGATAAGGTAAGCAATACCCAATGTGCTATCTGGTGGGTATCCTGTGAGTTCTCAGTCCATGATGTTTTCTGCTTGAAAATTTGACTACTTAGTAATGGCTAAAACCTGTTTTAAATAGTCCAATTGGTTTTTAGTTATGAAAGCTTCACCTTAGGGACTTCACCTTTATTTATTTTTGTGCTGCACATCACATAGTTGGAGATTTAAAATGTCAATCAAAAGCTTTCATATTTACACAGATCAAAAAGTTGCTATTGGATACAAGTGTTGAAGGTGTCTCATAACATGGGGTACCTCCCATCTAAATAAATGCTCAGGTCCATGAAAAGAGGAGCCTCACACCTGATTAATATACAATTCCATTGCCTAATATTTATTGGAGCAGAGACGCTTATGGTCTAAGTGAATGGAGGCAGGCTCACTTCCATAAACTGGAATAACATTCTTGACATACTGTATGTCCACATACTTTTCCTGTAAATGGAGACTCATGTGCACCTGGCTCCCCTCCCCCTGCATGGTATTTCTTTGGCTTGCCCAGATTCTGGCTCATTCTCATCACCAGGATACAGATATCAGCTGGTGGACTTGTACAGGAACTGTCGTTGCAGATGCCTCTACTTCTTAATACCCATCCTCTACTCTTGGATAATTGAATCCTCAAAGCTTTTGATCTGAACTGGAATCCTTGAAAGTTGGGGCAAAGAGGGAGTCTGCAGAGAGTGTAGCTGGGCATCTGTTGAGCATAGATCAATGGAAGCTGAAGTATCCATCTTCGTAAAGGTCGATTCAAGAAGCTAAAGTCCAGGGGGACCAATGAACGTTTACTTAAGAGGCCAGAAAGGCTGAGCAAGCTGCTTCAGAGGCCAAGACGATCCTAGAAGTGATGAGACACAGGGAGGTAGCGTTTTATGATACTGAGACCATTAGGGGAGCCAGCTGGGATGGGGCTGAGCTGGTGAAGTCATTCAGAAAGAGGAGGGTTGATGCTGAATCTCAGCACTATGGGTTTCAAAGACCTAGTGGGCAAAAGATGAAGAAAGTAAAACCAAGCCGTAACCACAACAACCCACCACATGTGCATAACTGTCAGTCAAATGCAGTGAGAGATTTCTGTTTCTTTAGACTTGCATGCTTGAGTTTACCACTGGGGAGACTTCTTTCCTAAAAAAAACACCTACATGAGCTATTTAGTTATAAAAATGCAAAGCCAAACTCCTTTTCTGAGATGAAGACATGGCTTCAGGGCTTAAAAAAATAAATAAAGCTTCAAAGTGGAAAAGAGAAGGTTTCTGTGGAAGAGCCAGGGTCACCCAGAGGCCAAGCAGAAGCAACTGTTTCTGGAGAAGAGTGGGGAGGGGATGGAAGGGCGGGGCAGACATTGGCTTCCATCCTCTCCTCCACTGCCTTTGGAGTCCTTTGGTTTAAGCTGCGGGGAGAGGTTGGCGGCTGTTCGCCTGAGTGATGCATTAAGACTGTTCTAGAGAACCTTCAGGTCCCATAACAAAATATGGCGTGAAGATAGAGAGAGGGCCAGTCACCCTGCCTGGGCCCTGGACCTGACCTGGATCTGCCACCTCAAGGATTATCAGCTCTGTGAGTCCTGTTCTCAGGACAGACATTGGGCTTGGTACTCTTGGTGGCACCATTAGAAGCAGGCATGATGCTCTTTCAAGCAATAACTTGGGTAATAGACAGTGATAGATGGGTGCCCATGCAGGATAGAATAGAATAGAGTGTGAACTTTATAAATGCAGCTAACAGGCATGGGTGGGCTTCTGTGAGGCATCCCTTGGGGGCCTCCCAGACCTTGCAAAAAGGGCTGAACAGGAGATGATACTAATACCAAACAATAATACTAACAATAGGATTAAAGGGAATAACACGTGCAAAGAACGTAGTAGCATGCTTAATAAATGTTAGCTCTTATTAGGAAATTTGAAATGATGTAAACAGAAGTTAAGAACTGCTGAAAAGTTAAAAGCAAAGATTCCACTGAGCAAGTTTGCTAAAAAATATGCTGTCGTCAACATAGCAGCTGTCAAAAGTTTGCCTGCCTTGGAGAGATACTGGGAAACAAATTTTTAATTTGTCAGTAAAAATGATATGTAACTATGTGATATAACGTTTGAGATGAAAAGTTCAGATATTTGGGAGTCTACTGTAAGTGACCAGCGCAGTTTTCTTGCTCCATTTCTTCTCCTGCTTTGAACGGCTCAGTTACCTGACATGACTCCCACTCCTGGGACCCACCAAAATATTTTTTAGTTAGTGTTCCCCAAGCCATCCTTCTCCTAACCTGACTTCAAGGTCAAGGAATGCCTCTGATTCCAACTGATGTGTCCTTGGTTCCCAAAACAACCTTTGTAGCTTCGTGGTTAAAAGATTATTAATCTTCTTACTTCTAGATGCTTTTGTTCGCTTCTTTTTTCTATGATGCCTATAGTGAAAAGTTGCCCATTGTACCTGCATTCTTTTGTGTATATTATTGTTTTTACTACTACTGCAACTATAGCTTCTGCTGTTATTAGTGCTTTTTTACTTAGAAGGCCAACTCTAGGCAAAGTTAGATGAAAATGTGCCTTTGCCTGGGCTCCTTTCTGACCTCCTTCAGTCACAACACTGCTTCTGCTGCTGAGACTTTGCACCCACACATGGAGAGTTCACATGTCTGTACAGCTATTGTAAGGATGGCAGGAAAGACACACTTAAGGGGAGAAAAAGAAGGCTGGTATGCAAAATGAAGGTCATATGTATGTGAAGCTTTATTCTGGCATTTTCTCTTAAAAATGTGTCAAGAAGATTTCCAAATGGGAGTAGATACTCTTAGATATCATGGTTTTAATGCCCATGTAGTATTCCATTGTATGGGTAGGCCAGAGATTCTTAAATTATTCTTGGTTTTAATTCATTTGATATTTAATTCGTTGTTCTACACTCTGCTTTACTTTTACAAATTGTATGCCAAAATGAAATAATGCATTGAATTAACTACTATAATGCATTGAATTAACTACAAAATTCCAATAAAGTTGAATTATTAACTAATTCAACTACATTGAATTAACTAATGCATTAATTAACTACAATTAATTAATTAACAAACACCCCTTTGCCCAAACTGATGGCAATATTGCTGAGACTGAACTGTTAGTTGGGCAAGTAGAAATGTTTATAAGGTTATATCTGAAAGTCTAAATAGACACAGCAAATGTGGCTTAGAGTGCTAATGATTTATGCATGAAAGTGCATGTTTTTGTTTGTTTGTTTGTTTTGTTTCTGTTTTTGTTTTTTGCGGTACACAGGCCTCTCACTGTTGTGGCTTCTCCCGTTGCGGAGCACAGGCTCCAGACGAGCAGGCTCAGCGGCCATGGCTCACGGGCCCAGCTGCTCCGCGGCGTGTGGGATCTTCCCAGACCAGGGCACGGACCCGTGTCCCCTGCATCGGCAGGCGGAGTCTCAACCCCTGCGCCACCAGGGAAGCCCCAAAGTGCATGTTTTTAGAAAGATGCAGGAGTAAAAAGTGAAGAATGCCTGGATCACAGTAGAAAATCACAAATTAGGAAATGGGAAAAATAGATTAAAAAATCAAACCTCTTTTTCAAAAATAAAATCAGTCCCTTGAAATTAAAAATATTACTTCAAACAAGCAAACATAATTTGGAGTAAAAATTCCTTTTGAAAATTAATTTTTACAACCTGGATAGATGTCAAAGTGTTTTAGAATTTAAAGCACTTAATGGATACATTCTAGAACATTCA
Source organism: Pseudorca crassidens (assembly GCF_039906515.1). Taxonomy (NCBI): domain Eukaryota; kingdom Metazoa; phylum Chordata; class Mammalia; order Artiodactyla; family Delphinidae; genus Pseudorca; species Pseudorca crassidens. Next base: position 137,102,210 of record NC_090296.1, on the reverse strand, counting down.
TGGCTATATATCACTTTATATAATTTAAATTAGTTGAATTTATATTAATTTAAAAAACTGTAAGTTCCCTTGGAATTAAACAAACTTTAGAACATGTAAATCTATTGTTTAACATTTTTACAGACATAGTTTTAGGAACTAGTTATAGGAGAAAGTGGGGAATAGATCTTATGCTTCATTTGATCTGACCATCATTTCAGCTTTGTAAGTGTACAATCACATCATTTTAAAATAGTTTAAAATATTTTCTTATTATACTGCTTAATGCTAAGAAGTTAATGCTGAGTGATACTGGAGTCAGTAATCATCTTTGGTTTGATTTAAAATTTTATGGAGATGTTGGCTTTTGGCTTGAAATAAATCTTCATTTGATCAGAGAATACTTTTTTCTTTGGGAATCTTATTTCTTAGGGCATCTTATTTACCAAGGGAGTTAGCTTTTTTTTTTTTTTTCCAGATAGGTACTTCCTAATATGGTTGCATGGTTTCTGCTAAGTTCCGTTTGGAATTTACCTGCTTTTTATTTCCAGAGGCCTAGCAGAGGCAGGAGACAGTCAGGCTCAGGTCTTTCTATCAAAGCATTCTCTGGACTCAATGCTAGAAAAACACACTCAAGGTATGGTTTTGCTCCAGGAGCTTACAACCTCATGGTACCTCGTGCCCCACTATAGCCCATGCTCCTTGACAGGACCAGACTCTGGACATTACTGATTTCCTTTGTTAATTCAGGTTTTGTCATGAGCCCACTCTCTTCCTCATCCAAAAAGAGCCTCTTGAGAGACCTGGTGTGCTCCTTGCAAGAAGGCAACACAGGCAGAGTTAGACAACACTAAATAGTTAGGAGCTATTTGTGGGGACACTGAAGAGTCAGGTGGTGTGTTCAGGGTAGTGTGATGCTTTTCCTGAAATAAGTGGCAGAAATGATACTGGAAGATTCTCAGAGGAGTGATGCTGAGGCCAAGAGAAGACAGTTAGGGGAGCCCTTGCATGAGGGAGAGGCTTGGGTAAGTGTTCTGGGGAATGGACTCTGTGGGCACCACTGGTAGTTGAGGGGCTCTTTGGCATTCGCCCTGAGATCACCTTGGTGGGCCTCCTCTTTGAGCACACTCTGCTGTTGGAAAGCTAATGCCGACACCTCTTCTCATCATTACTTTCCTTTGCTAGAGCTAAGGGATCATCTCCCACCTCACCTTGACTAGGTGCAGCCAGAAGGCCAGCTCGGGCCGTAAGTCTCGCCAAACAGACGCACGACCTGTGGGCTCTGACTGTGGAGTTAGTGCCCAAAGACAGGGCCACTTGGAGATCAGAGAGGTCACAGCTGTGTTGGAGGTGTGCAGACCAGATTGTTCCTGTGGTGTGGCCCTGGGTCCTCTGGAGATCCCTGGTTTCTATCTCATTTTCCATGGCCAGCTTTCCGGCCCCTCATCAGTACGAGAGCCCCTGAGAACCTTTCTCTTTTAGCTCAAGAGAGACAGAATAGGCTTTTTTGCTTGCAGCTGAGAGCCTTGACTGACTGACTGACACAAACTGGACTTGGATGAACACAGAGAAGGGAGAAGAATATTCCAGGTGGAGGAAATGGCATCCTCAAGGGTTTAGAGACAGCGCCACACCTACCGGGCTTGGGGAGAGAGAGCAAGGGAAAAGGCTGTCTGTGGAGGGGGTTAAATGCCACAGAAAGAAAGGGGACATGAAACTCATGCTTATTGATTGACTATTGCGTGCCAGTCACATTTCCATAACGTCTTTTAGTTAATCTTCATGGTCCTGTGAGGCTCAGAGAGTGAAGAAAGATAAGGAGTTTGGGATTTATCTTTAATCCCCAAGAAACCATGGTGAGGATTTCAGGGACTATAGTAGGGCAGTGGGAGAGACCTTTTTTGGCCAGAGGAAACTTTCATTCTTGTTCCTCAAAGCAGTCTATAGAGTTGCCTTTTTAACACGTGTCTGTTTTACCCATGAAGTGACAGGCGGACTACACAGCGTATGATTTTAACATGCTTGCTTGTATAAGCCCAGTCATTATTTATTTAGCCTAAATAGACAAAATAACTTTAAGTACTTTTACCCAGGTATTAAGCACATACATTTGGCTGGAGTTTATTTTTACCCTAAGGCAGATAATTTATTACGTCCTGTCTATTGTCTTGAACTGAGTTACTCAAAAAGAACGTTATGTTCTAAGTCATCTTTTTCATAGATCGTAATAAATGATTATAACATCATTCTCAGAATAATTTTAGGGCAGGATCACAGTTCTTTATAACTAGTAGGGAACTTGGTTCATTTCCTTCGTTTTAGAAATGAGGACATGGAAGCCACAGACGCGATTTGTCATTAGTAGAGGGGTGTTTAGGAACAAAACTGGAAAAGGCAAATCGAGAATCCTAACTTCTGATCCAATTCTCTCATCACTTGACTGCATTAAGTTCGACATAGATTTTATGAGTACAGTAAAATTTTTTATCTAACTGGCACTCCTAGGTAATCACCCTCTTAGCCTAAATAATTGCAAACTCATATCTCTTCTTCTGAGAGCTTTGTTCATAGTAGTTACAAATATCGGAACATTAATCAGATTTTCCTTTTACGTATATCAAGTAACATGAGACTTCTACATCCTATTATGCTCTTGATGATTTCCTATTAAGTATTATCACATTGAAAGAATAGAAAATCCATTTCTCAAATAGTTCATGGTTCCATGGAGGCACCGGGCCCTTCCACGATAAGGTCACTGCACCTGCAAAGCTCTCTGTTCTGAATCCTTCTGGAAAGCTGTCCCTGAACAAGTCTCTTCTAAGACTCCAGAGGGGACTGTCCCCCACACACTGTCACACTAAATCACACCATTTATTTATTTATTTTTGCCTCTAACCTGAAAACTGTACAAGGGCAGAAGACCTGTGGCACTTAGGACAGTGTAGGGCACAGAATAGGATTCAATCAACACTTCCTGCATGAAGGAACTGAGCTTGACCAAAGGCTAAAGAAAATTGAGAACAACCAATAAGAGAGGTGACCATTTGCTCAGTAAAAAATGATAGGCTGACTGAATACAGATCATTTTTGAACCTTTAACAGCGAAAGATGTTTGCACACAATGTTATTCAAGAGGGAGCCAGGGGCTAAAGAGAATTCTGACCCTTTAAGAAAAAAGTTTACTTTGGCAGTTGGTAGAGGGATTGGAGATAACTAGTGCAGAGCTTGGGGTGAACCAAAGGAGAGTTAAGGCTGTCAGATTCCTTCACCTCTGTCCATGGAAGGCTATGACAGTGAAATTGCCACCTCCAAGCTCAGCCTCACCCCAGCTCCCGATGAATCGTCGCCCATGGCAGTGGATATTTAAGTGATTTCACTGTCATGTCCTCACCATCACTATCACATACACATGCAGACACACAGCACGGTGTCTTGATGGCTGGATCTCACTTCCTGGGCTGTCACACAATGCTGCCCTCACCATGCCCTGCTCTGACCACTGGCTTCCTTTTTGATCCCTGATACTCAGCTTTCCTCTCCCAGGTCTTTGATGGCCCATTTGGACAATGAATACTTCTTTTCCGGTGACTGAGCCCAGGTGGTCCTTGCTCACCTCTTCTATATTGTGAGTCCTGCTTCCTATGATGGAAAAACGTTTTTTTTTCTAAGGCGGAATCCACTGATATACCTACTTCCAAATATTCCTCTTCAAACTTTTGTCACTCTCTGTGGTTTTTCTAGGCTTTCTCTCAAATTCTAGGACCCAGCTGCTGAACCCAGTCTTACTGGTTGAGGGGGAAGATTGTCTACCTACTTGTCTAATCTTCACTCCGGGTTGCCTCCCTATGGCTCTACTGGCTTCCTTCATGAGATATCACATTTCTGTACCCTCAGCTCCTGTGCTGTTCTTCTAGGTGGGTCTGGTTCTATGCCTTGGTATTCCCTGCACCCACCTACAACTACTTGCCATCCTGCTATATGTAACAGAGCAGGGTCCACTCAACCATGCACATGATAATCCTGATATGAGTGGAGTGGAATTTGAGGAAAATGCTGACGTGAGATATTGTAAACCATCTTTAAGAGGAGTCCTTAAAGGACCCTATTATAGAAATGTAAATATAATAGAAAGTGACCTGGTTTGTCATGAACTTTCAGTGCTTTCTGGCTGGATCTCCTCATTTGATCTGTCAGGGCATGGTAATGTTAACTTGCATATAATACTTCCCCTAAAAGGGGTTAGGAAGCACTGGATTGGAAATGCCTTTTGACCAAATGGGACGTGATGTTGATATGGGTTTTGTAACGTGTTGTGATGAGAGAGCCCCTAGGAAAACATATGGAAACAAAGAGAAAGTAGCTTGAGGCATCAGTACTAGGCTTTCTTCCTGGAAACCAGGAGATGGTATGTGGCAGGGTCTAGACCCTGCCTCCATGAGATGGGCTCTGAAGGACAGGTTTGCTTAGCTGACCTTTCATGGACTGTTGGGAAAACACAAGCAGAGAGTTCTACTTGGACTAACAAATCATGATCATTCTCAGACAATCAGAGCTCTCCCTTAGGAATAAACACATTTCCTTCTGGAGTTTCTAGGACAGCAGGGATTATGTCTGGTTAACCCTCTCTCCTTAGCGCCAGTTATGAGTCCTGGCACAGAGAAGGGCGTGCATAGCTCTTTGATGAAAGATGAAGGAACAAAGGCCAACATACACATATCCGTGCGTTATTGCTCTCATAGGACATTTTCATGAAGTTTTTCATGTGTGGTTCCTCAGCCTTTTGCTTAGAAAAATGTTCTGGGTTAGCGCAAAGCTCGGAATTTTACATACACTCCATTTCTATTCAACCAACCAAACCATTCTTCTAAAATTTTACATTTAATTAAAAATGTTCAAATGACACTAAAAGGAATAACGTAAGTAAGCATCATTTTTCTTCCAATTGAAGTTTCTCTGGCTCCCCTCTTTGTTAATCCCACGAGCCCTTGATAACTGTAATCTCCAGTAACAAAAATTTTGTATGTGATTTGTATGACAGCTCATTGTCAGAGCTCATTTTTCCAAATTGCTGCAGCATGAGAGAAAGATGAATGTATTCCAATGTTTTGACTGTGTGTAACAACTCTGCTGGCTTTAAACGTCTTGCCTGCTAGGTCAGCCCTTTGTCTTTGGCATTGCTGGATCCTTCTCATTCTTTTGCTACACATATATTTAGAGTTGATCTTCTGTCTTCACCTCTCAAGCCATTTTACAGTCTAAACTTTATGACAAGATCCACTTGCCCCAATTTCTTTCTTTTAATACAACATTAAAGAAATGGAAAAAAAATTTTGTGATCAGAACTCTTAGGATTTACTCTCTTGACTTACATATATAGCATACAGCAGTGTTCATTATATTTATCATGTTGTACGTTACAGCCCTAGTACTTATTTATCTTATAACTGGGAGTTGGTACCTTTGGACTACCTTCATCTAATTCCCAACCTCCTCCCCACACACCCCGTAACCACAAATGTGATCTCCTTTTCTTTTTCTTTTTAATAATTAATTAATTAATTTTTGGTTGCATTGGGTCTTTGTTGCTGTGCATGGGCTTTTTCTAGCTGCAGCTAGCAGGGGCTACTCTTCGTTGCGGTGTGTGGGCTTCTCATTGTTGCGGCTTCTCTTGCTGCAGAGCACGGGCTCTAGGTGCACAGGCTTCAGTAGTTGTGGCACGTGGGCTCACTAGCTGCAGCTCGTGGGCTCTAGAGCACTGGCTCAGTAGTTGTGGCTCATAGGCTTAGTTGCTCCGCAGCATGTGGGATCTTTCCGGACCAGGACTCACATCCGTGTCCCCTGCATTGGCAGGCAGATTCTTAACCACTGCAACACCAGAGAAGTCCATGTGATCTCCTTTTCTATGAGTTTGTTTGCTTGAAGTATAATTGATCTACAACGCTATGAGTTCTTGTTATACAACATAGTGATTTGATATTTTTCTATACATTTCAAACTTTTCTTAATAATAGTAACAATATTTTCTTAATAATAGGAACAATAACAAGAAATAACATTTATGGATTGATTAATTCATGCCTGATAGAGAACGCAGAATCTCAATGAAGAAAATAGAGAGGAAATCAAAAAAGACCAGCAATGAAATCCCCACCCCATCCCACATCTACTTGCCTGAAGACTTGATTCTCAGCACCACTGTCTTCTTTCCTCTCTCTCCACTCCAACCTCCATCCCCAGTCGCCTTGACTGAGGACTCTGCTGTTTCAGTTCCTTCCCTCTTTCCCACAGTCCCCACCACCTTGTTGATCCCAAGGCTTCAGGGAAATGAAAAATAGCTTGTCATCTTGAAAAGGGCTTCTGTCCCTGCTGTGAGGTATAATTGGACACGACACACTTATTTCCTGCCCCTTATTATCTGGGCCCTTATAGACATCTAAATCTGCTGTTTTTCCCTCTATTTAAAAAAAAAAATGTTCTGTTATTGTGTCTATTGACACAGATAGTAGAGGGCTTCCTGGATGCCTTTGTGATAGTTCTTCGTTCTCGAAAGTACCATTTCTTAGTGACCTTTGAGGTCAGAGCCCTCATCAGTCAGAGCTTTGGGAACACAGGCAACCAGAGAATCACGTCACATATTCCCAGTGTCCCTTTCCTTCCAAATATACCTGCAGAGTCACGTATGTAGAAAATATGAAAACACAATGAGTCTCTTCTATGGTAAATGCCTACTTCTTGCTCATTCCCATGGTCCCTCTATAGGTAGCACTGAAGAATGTAGCTTTAGGGTTGCATCGGAATCCTCCACAGCCACCACTCCGCCCAGGCACACAAATAAAATGCCTTCTAAACAACAAGAGTATACTTGTTGAGGGAATGAAACTCTCAACAAGTCTCCTAGTGATTCCCAGCCCACCTCCACACCCAACCAATAAATTGCAGGACCTAAATGGCCTCCCCGACCCTGTGCTGAAATTCCGAAGTCTCTATTAGTTTCTCTTTATTCTTAAGTACGAAGTGGATTTATATTTCCTTCCAGGGCAGTGGTCCCCAACCTCTTTGGCACCAAGGACCGGTTTCATGGAAGCCAATTTTTCCATGGACCGGGGTGGGGGAATGGTTCAGGCAGTAATGTGAGCGATGGGGAGTGACAGATGAAACTTAGCTCCCTTGCCCGCACCTCACCTCCTGCTGTGCGGCCTGGTTCCTAATGAGCCGTGGACCGGTACCAGTCTGCGGTCCGGGGGTTGGGGACCCCTGTTCCAGGGGACACTGTTGTATTCTGTGATCAGAGACACAATTCTCCTTTGGTCTCTCAATATTTATTTATTTTTCTCATAAGTTCCCTTTATTTCAGATAATGTGCTAGCACAGATATAGCTTGTCATCCTGCACAAACTGTGAGATGGAAAAGAAAGAGAACCATCCTTGGTTACTGTGGCAGCTCCATGCTAGGTACATGTGTCAGCTCTGTTCTCAAATAGTGCATCATCAGTGATTCCACAGAGCTAGGTGTGTTGGGGCAGGAATATGCCCAGATGTCAAGGGGACCCCAAGAAGGGCCACTCTGGATGAAGGCTGAAAAGATAGGGTGCCAGGGTGGGAGTCTTCAAAGGGAGTGAGAGGAAAACGTGAGTTTGAAGGATGGAATTTGAAGAATGGGTTTGAAGGGGTCTTGAAGGGATTTCAAAGACGGTACAAAGATTTTTCAGGAAGAGAGAGGAGTGAAGGATACAAAAAGGGTAGGCGAAAATGTGGAATGGTGTGACAGATATACTGAAGTGCACACAAGTGGACATGGTGGGTGGGTTAGGCTCTGAAGGGGATTTAGACCAGAGAAAGGGAGTAGAGCAGTGCGACTGTGACACGAGGCAGCGGTTTAGCCTGTGGTACCCGGGGAGCCATTGGGAGGCTTTAAGTAGGAAAATGGATGCATTCGATTTGTTTTTTGGACTTCTTCAACAGAGCTGCCAGAGGGTCTGAACCTTGCAGTGAGGGTGCCCAGGTGGTGACAAGCCATGGTGGTGACTGAATTCAAGTAGGACCAGAGCTGGCTTGAGAGGCTTTGGGAGGTGAGGGCCTGAGGTTTCACATGCAGGGGATGCACTTTCAGGGATTCAGACTTACATAAGAAAATAAAGGGGTTTTAATTGACTCTTGTCTTTCAAACCTGAAGAAGTCCTCCGTCTGTAAACTCAGCTGGAAGCAGGGACTCAAGCTGCCTCACAGGAGGTGTTCTGTCTCCCTCTCTCCGGATATCTGCATTTCTTTTGACCCCTTTGCTTTTGAGTCAACAAAATCCATCTCAGAAAGTTCTCACAGTCCATGATGGCCACCACCATACCTCCAACTTCACCACCTACATGCCCACCTCCATCACCTCCAGGACAACCTCCATTACCTCCAGGACCACTTCCATCACCTCCACGCCCATCTCCATCACCTCCAGGACCACCTCCATCACTTCCAGGACCACCTCCATCACCTCCAGGACCACCTCCATCACCTGCAGGACCACCTCCATCACCTCCGGCATCACTTCCATCACCTCCACCACTACCTCCCCTCCACAGCTTCCTCCATCTCCAGCTCTACCTCTCTCACCACCTCCACAACCATCACCTACATTTCCATCACCTTCACCTTTATCAGCTTCCCCTCCATCACCATCAAAACCTCCACTACCAACTCTCCCTTCACCTCCACAACCTCTACCTCTTCCCCAAATCTGTAATGCATTCCAACTAGGTGCCAAGCACTGTTCCATCTTCTGCAGGTCTAGCAAAGAACAAAGGAGGCAAAAATATCTGCCCACACAGAACTTACATAGTAAGGGATTCTAGTACATTTTCTTGTAATTCCATCAAGGGAGTCTCACCTGGATTCAAGTGGATGAAGGCAAGTATTTTAAAGGGTGATGGGTGTGTTGCTTGGAAGTAAAGGCGGGCCTGACTGTTTGGTTTACATTATCCTTTATCTTTATTGCTTTCTCACTTTCTCTGCTTCTCTATCTCTGGTGCTATTTCCCCACATCTGTCATTGCTTGGGAAGTTTTCATTAGCACAAACAGCTGACAGCTGAGCCTGCAGCCTCTATCGTCACAATTCTTTGTCCAGCAGAACAGGAGGAAACTACACCTGACAGGACTCCTTCCAGAGGATTCAGCATCTATTCCACCCTAGCATCCTCCCCAGACCAGAGGACCAAATATCCTTGCTGCATCATGAACGTTCTCTCTAAAGATGCCATCAGGTCTCTCCATTTCTCCCCTGAAACCTTGGACCACGATGACTTTTCTCTTGGTTCTGGATAGAAGAGGATTTCTGTAGGAAGAGAAACCAGTGACCTTATTAACTTGAAAAGAGAGAGAGAGTCTCAGGTATTGCCAGATTTATTACATGAGTGAGCAAGCCATAAAATCACGGTTTACACTCATTTTGTTTCATCTAGTATCAGAGGAGAAAAATTGATATAAAATTTTCATAAAACTAGATTTTTGTCTTAGAATTAACTGGTGTCCTTTGCTCATGGTGGTAACTGGATACCCAATCTACCAATGTAGTTTAATGGAAAAAAGTGACTTCGTAAGAATATATGGATTAGGACCGAGAAGGTGTTTTAGGGAGCTTCGGATCCAGGCTCTTTATTTTATAGAAGAGTAAACTGAGGTATAGGGAACATGGTCCCATGATGGAAATGGTGATCACAAGATGGCAGAGCTTGGGAAGAAGTTGACTCCTAGTCTAGTGTTCTTTTATTAATACAATGAGGTGCCTGAGCAGGATTGGCCAAATGTGATCTTGGGAATCCATTCTGGGGTCCCCGGACAACAAGCTGGCTGAAAACAGCCGCTCGCGGTCATCCAGCCAGTCGTGGATCTTCCCTCCAGCAGGGAGACTGTGATATCCTTCCGCCCAAGTTTTCCATGTGTGCACAGCAAGTGTTCCCTGACAACGGCAAACAAAGTATGTGTATCTTAGAGCCAGACGACCTGGGGATGAACAGCCCTCCTGCCCCTCTCCAATGCCTCTTACACTTGTCCTCTCAGAAGAGACCCACAAAAAGGAGGGGTCTCTCCATTCAAACACAGAACCCCACTACAGGTCCGACAGCCTTTCTAGAGGATAATTAGACAATCAGGGGATCCTTCTTTCTCTTCTCTTGCTAACCTTGACCTACATAAGCTTTGCCCAGTTATGTGTACTCTTAGCCCACTTTGCCTGATGTTTTGGAATTTGTCTGCAGCTCCGGTGCCTGACAGGTGAAGATCCAGCTGTGACCTACCTGGTAAGACACGCACTTAACCTCTGACCTTTAATTTTCTAACTGCAGACTAGAATTATACCAAGAGAAAAGTATGATGAAATCAGCTTGCACTTTACTTATGAGCAAGGCCCTTGAAATGAAAACATTTTATAATTTGGAGTGTTCGGGGTTTGCTCCTTCATACAAGAAGCTCGCTTGGTGAAAAAGTATCACCTCATTCTCTTGCTAATTCTGGGCTTATCACATATTCAGTGTTCCATAAAGGTTGACTTGAAAGCTTTCATTTAGAACCCACTTCATATGAATTAGTGTACTACTCAAAATGTCAGGCTGCTAATAGGACATACATAGCAACTGGAAATTGAAATAAGTGCATTTTAATAGAGCTCAGAATTAGGATTTCCTCTATCTGTTTGACGTAGTATCACAATTATAATTGAGGGTAAAATTTTCTTTCTGTTGGAATTTAATGACTCTCTATCCAGAATTATCAGTCAACCTGAATTTGTTACACCATTTTTCAAATGTAAAATGGCAAAAAAGAGAGAAACATAAAGCTCTTTAATTATGATACTGATATGTAAGATTGTATCACCTAACACAAAGGGAAGAAATGAACAGACCTAGGATTATTCAGCTGATAATTCTTCTACCAAATACCAAGTGAAGTCCTACTTAATTATGACATAGCATAAGTTATTTTTTTATGTTTTTATTTTATTTGTGAAAAGTTTTATTTCACTTTTTAAATTTCTAAAATGTGATCTAGTTCATTATTGACAAGCTAGTTTGAGAAGTTTCAATAAATGTACGTCTCTCCTATAAACTGAATGCAAGGTTTCTGAAAGCTTGGCTCACTTCAATATCAGTTTTTCAAAAAGTTGTGGAAATATCGTAGGAATTCCTTGTTTTTCAATTTAGCCTTATTTGAACACTTGGGTCCAACAGGAGGGTCTCAAACATACAATAAAGTAGTACACAAGTCAGAAATGCTATCCAAAAAAATTAGGGAGCATCTCATTCCGGGTGACGGGGAAGTCAGATTATTTAGTTTGTAGTTACAGTCATGCTCAATTTTTAATATGCAAGTAGAAATTTATTTGTTACAGATTTCCTAGCAATAAAGGAATAATCAGTGAAAGAGTAATCAATTTATAGGTCCCCACACTGTTTCAGGCTGTTACTATTTCTCTTTATATCCAGAAGAGGGCAGTCAGGTTACATGATAGAGAAGTAATCACCATTACCCCAGAAAGTGAGATTTTCAATAAATTTCAGTGATTGGAATTAAGTTTTCCTTTAATGGTATTAAAGGGCATTTAAAATTACCTGAAGATTTTCCTCTTTTTATTAAAAACCTTACCACCTTTGCGAGATACATACTTTTCACAAAAGGGATGAAATGCTGGTACATATGTATGTGTACACGTCATCGATGCATGCATTTTCTTCTGTTCCTGTTGGCCATCTTCAATGTTTGACTAGCGCATGGGGGAGGGGGCAGATCTTATCCTGTAGACAGTCCTCCTATTTTATAACTTTGTAACATTTTATAGGTAAAAAGAAACCTTGCACAAAGCAAAGAACCTTCATCAGCACTTTGGCTGCAAATCAAGAAAAGAGAGAGAAAGAATTAGAAAATAGAAGATTCACAGCAATTGAAAAACAGGTATCTGCCAGAGGAAGTTAAAACCCAAAACATTTCTAGCAACATTTACTTGCTTTGAGGAAAAAAATTACACGTTTACTGGAGCTTTGAGTTAAACAATGTTACAAGAATGTGACACTTTCCCCCCCCTGAAATATCTTCTATAAGCTTCTAAGTGGAAGTAAGCAAGAGCTGAACACAAAATATCATAAATATTTCTGCTACTTTTTTCTCTTCTTCATTAGCAATAATGCCAAAGACTAATAAGCCACTAATTTTACCAAAGATAGAAAACTGCATATGTTTGTGAAGACAGCTTGAATATTTAAGTATATATAATATTTATTTAAAATATAATAGATATAAAATAATATATATTTATAAATATATAAAATAATATATTTATTTAAAAGAAATTCTTAAAATATATGTATATAAAAAACATATATATATATATAAAGGATTTATTTTAAAGGGTCAATCTTAATTAAAAAATGTAAGAAAGAGTTGGTTTTAGGGAACTAATGTCAATACAGCTATGATAGTTAACTGTAATTCAGAGTATTTATTTTTGTCCGTGTTTTAAATGTTCCCTTTGTACTAATAGTGCTTCTAATGCTATTTTTAGATAATTGTACATGAAACCAATGCTATTTATCTGATGTGGATAATGTATGCTTGTGTGTGAATCTGTAGGTATGTATATTATACATATATCATGTTGCTATGTTAGTTTCTATCAGCCTCCTGTGTATAAAATAGCTTTCTCAATGGTTGTGAAATTCGCTAGCCCCGTACATGCTCCTCTGAGGTCTGTGGATTAACTGGAAATCCAGGTGATTTTCTACCTGATCCATGTCCCCACTCCCTCTGCCACCATTCCTGGAGATTCTGCCTTTGGAAAGAGCTGCCTCTGAAAGTGACCTTGCTCAGCAAATGCTGATTGGCTTATGTTGAAATGCCTTTCCCAGAAGAGGTGCTGTACCATGCCAAGTTTTGCTGCTGCAAAGATGGGTATGGAATCAGGGTGGGAAGGAGGGGCGAGAGGAGGATGCAGCTTGCCAAGTCGCTTGGGCTACTTATAAACAAACTTTGGCTTTGTTTCTCAAGCCCTTTCTCGTTGGACACATACTGTGTCCGGGACTCCATTTATGTTCTGTGTAAACCTTGGGGAGAGCTGCTTTTATGAGACTGATTTGGTTTAGAAGATGATTTCCATCAGCCTCTTTAAAAAGATACGTACTATTTCAGCACAAAGCTGAAGCCCGTTAGAGCTGCGCTAAGGATTAAGAAGGCATGTATTTTAATGCCTTATGAATAGGAGTAGCTGATAAAAGAGGCTCTTGTTACCCCTGCTACATTTAAATGTGAAAAGCAGCTGCTTCTAGTGGGGAGGGGGTAGGGCAAAGGAGAAGAGAGATATTATTTTCATAGGGATTTAATCTTCAGACTACACTGAAACCATAGAATACCATTGGCCATTCACTTTGCTGCTCTCTCATTGCACTGAGATCTGTAAGATTGTGGAGAGGGAAGGAGAGGGACGAGATGGCAGAGAAAGGGATTATGTGTAGTGATGAGGCTGGCATTTTCATCTACATGTATGTTTTGAACCTCAGATCAAACCGCACGCGCTGTATTTTCTCTTTCCCTTATGAGCATTAACCCTTTAAACTTTTAAAATGCAAGCCAATTAAAGAGTCTGATGCAACTAAGCTGTCTTCAGAGCATGGGTTTAGCAAGAGTAAGATGACCACAGAGATCTCATTAGGAATATGGACCGTGTGTGTGTGTGTGTGTGTGTGTGTGTGTGTGTAACATGAAAAAGACTTTCTTCTCACATTTCAGGGACAGCTTATTTCAGGTAGAATCCAAGAGACGTCATGAATGCAGCAGAGAAAGGTTCTTTTGGTAACTTTTATTGCCACAGAAAGCTGATGGTATAAATAAAGCCTAGGAATATTAAACTAGCAGATCTTTGCCAAATGTTGGGAGAAATATGACTCAAGAATGTACATCCTTTGAATGAGTGAAAGAGCAAACAAATCTGGGCATCATTTTCTTCCTCTCCAGGTTATCATTTATAACTTGGTTTTGTTTATTCTGATGTTGGGCTTAGTGAAATTGGTCACTAATTAATTGTTCTGTATGCTTGACCTCTGAGGTTCCTAACAGTATTTTCTGAAAAACCTAAGATTTTGCTCCCAGACATTGTAAATAAATCTTTTTTGATAAGAATTAGACTCATTCCCTACATACACTTACTCTTTCCAATTTTTCTCAATGTTACCGCTCTCAAGAAGTTAAAGGATTAAAAACAAGTCTGGTAGTGATAAATCGGTGGTTCTTGCCTAGCTTATAATTAAGGGTAATTCACATGTAGAGGACGGTTTAACAGCTCTAGCCCACTTGCTCAGAAACTTGCATCAAAATGAAACCAATGAGTCGTTTGAACCCAAAGTACAGCCCCGCTGCCCTTGCACATGCTTTGCAGGAGGACAGGCTGCAGTCTGCTCCTCCACTGACCAAAAGCGAGAGGAAAGAAGAGGAAGGGAAAATTTCCAGCTGCCCACACATCAAAAAGCCACAAATGGGCAGCAAGATGCTTCCAGCCCCCAAGCACTGCCAGACCTGCTGCCCAGGGACACACCACACACCTGTCCCACTGCCAGACCGGTGTGGTGCTTTTCATCGGACAGGAGGCATCCCTGGCCTGGGTGGTCCTGCACTCGCGGTTGTGAGGGATGGAGCTCCCGGCAGCCTGGAAGAGCGGCCTGGCTTGCTGCAGAAAACCACTTTGGGGAATTCATCACAGCAAATTCATCACAGTGCCCGACCAGCTCTGGCTCTTGCATGGGGCATGGTGCTAATAACAGGCTTGCACTAGTGTGATGGGGTTCAATCAATATTTTGATTTCCTGAACAAATGTCCCTCCACATAAAAAATAAAAGCCAAGAGACCAGCCACATCAGGTACCACCGCAAAGCAAGTGGAAGAGGCAGGCAGAGAGAAAGCTGGAGTCAGCACGAGTCTAGGAAGCGCAACAGCAGCCAACTGTGAGCTCGGGGAAAGTTGCCGCTGCCTCGGGGCTGCCGCTGCCTCTCTCCTGGCTGCAGTGGCTTAGCCCTGCGTCTCTGCTTCTGAGACCTCTGGCTGGCTTTCTTCCCTTTTTCCCATCCCCACCCCCTTCCTTCTTTGCTTTTTTAAAAAACTTGGCTACGGAACATTAGGTTTGATGAAGGGAAAGCGATTTAACATCTTTTAACTCAGAGAGGTTGATTTTCATTTGAGACCAAATGGCTCATTTTTACCTTTTTTGCTCCTGGAAGAGTAAAAAGTGAGAGGTCAGCCTTGTGTCACCATGGCAACCCACACAGCTCAGGCCAGGAGCAGATGAAGGGAGGTGATAATGGCAGGGAAGTTTCTCCCCCTGACTTGGCATTTTCTCCCCATTCAGGGATGCACCTGGATAGATGAAAACAATGATGTCTTTTTAAAAATATGTTTAAAATATTGCTCCTAAATTGTCTGGCCCAGAGCTCTGACCTTATGCAGATCTGTGTAGGGTTTTGTTAGTTTGGGATGGAGACCATCCTAACTAACTCTCATCTGTATCCAAAGGGTCTTGAATTACACCAGCAAGATCATGTGAGCCCCACCCTGGGGGAATCTGTCTTTCTGTCAGTGTCCACCCACCGTGTACTGGCAGCCCAAAGCCTTCCTAAAGAGAGAATCTGGCCCTGATGTTGAAATCTCGTGTCCAGGACCCCAAACTTCAGCACATGACACCTTTTCCAAGCTTGTTTGCAAAGAACTTCTTGATCTTATTCCAGTCCATGGACATTAAAAAGGAAAGAGGAAAAGAGAAATCAAAATGACAAATGTGCTAGAAAGGCCAGATTAAACCCTGGAGGGGTAGCCTGGGCCAGAGCAGGAAGGAATTTCCATGACCTTGGAGCACAGGACTCAAATGTCCAACATATTTCTCCCACGGCTCTTTACCTCATGTGCTCACTGGTAAACGAGGAAATAATGAACATACCTTGAAGGAAGACCCATGGGTGCCAGGCACTGGGTTAGGTGCTGTATTATCTTATTGCCTCTTATCCTCACAGGGATCTTATGAGGTTGGCAGTTTGATCTTTATTTTACAGATTAAGAAAATAAAGCCCAGGAAGGTTAAGTGATGTGCCCAGGGTCACAGATTCTGATGCCTTTTCCATCCATGCCCTAGGTAGACTTTCTCTCCAGACTTGTTAATATCAGCCAGATGCATGAATAATAAATTCATGTTCCAAGACAGGACTCTGTGCTTTTCTCTGTAATTTATTCATTTAGTTGCAATGAAACTATTCACAGCCTGCTAAGTTTTCAGTGCAGTTCTAGATGCTTGAGAAACATAGGGAGATGCCGACACACTGTTCTCCTAGATATCAGGGCAGAGTGGCTTGAATTCCAGTGGTGTGAACTTGGACAAGACAGTCAGCGAGTCTGAACTTCAACTTTCTCTCCTGTGAAATGTTATTAGTATTTATCTCAAGGGCTAGGTGAGCATTCAAAGAGGGGACTTTGTCAGCTGCCTAACATCCATGCAAGTGGATGTTCTGTAAATATCAACTTTTGTCTTCTTTACCTTCCTGGCCTCCACCTCTCCACTGCATGGTATTCTCCTCTGTGCCTGGGGTCAGACTGGTGGCCTCCCTGCTCTCTGGCAACTGTGCTTTTTTCTAAGCGGCATCTGGCTCCCAGGCCGTCTGGGTGGCCCTGTTAAAGCCCCAGTCCTCTCCGCAGGGTTGAGGAAGGACTGTAGGGCAGCAGGGATGGGAGCAAGCAGAGGAGGGCACTTTACTTTCTTTCTTTTTTTTTTGGTTGATATGTCTTTTTTTTTACATCTTTATTGGAGTATAATTGCTTTACAATGGTGTGTTAGTTTCTGCTTTACAACAAAGTGAATCAGTTATCCATATACATATGTTCCCATTCTATAGACTTTAGAGAAGCCATCCGAAAGGAGGAGATAGTCTGGTACCTTTGCACTCTCCACCTCCCCTCTCATCAGCCCCGGGTGTCACCTGCAAGTCCAGGGTAGTCTCTCTGCTCACTCTCTGTACAGGCTCAGAGAGACTGGCACAACTTGGAGCTCGTCCACGCTCCCCTGCACAGGGCAAGGCTCGAAGCCAGCTCCAACTTAACTGGGCTTCATAAATCCAAATCAGAGCTTGCCCTGACGAGACTGCACTGGATAAAAGGCATAGGCTCCATTAAAAAAAAGTCACGATGAGTCGCTAGGGTATCTTTTCACTTGCATACGGTGCAAGCAAGTTAAGGAAGCAAAGAGAATGCAAGAAACATCAGCTTGATCCCATTCTAAGGCGATGCTAAGGGTGGTTGACATCAAGAAAATAATCTATTGCACTGGCACTAAAATCCTCGCTGAGTTTCAGAGCCCACTGGTTAGCCAAATGCCACCTTGATGTTGTAGTGTTCAGAGTCAAATTCTCAGTCACAAGCATCACCTGAAAGACTATTTCCTCTCCCCTCCTTTCTTCCCTTCCCCCTTGACTCCCCTCTGCTTCTTTCCCCCTCTGCCATCCTTCTGCTTACCCCTGACCCCCACCTCTTTCTCTCTGCCCCTTTTCCCTCATTTAAGGAGATGTGTGTAGTGCCTAAGTGCTGTGAATCACACAGGAAATCAGTCCTTTTGCTGCTTAAAACCTAAGAGGAAAAGTGAAACTGGCACCTAAATATAAGAGCATATGACACATAGCACAGTAAAAGTAAAGCTTAAGTATCGAGGTAGTTTGCTTTCGGTTTCAGCTTAATCATCACTTTTTCAACGATATCTTCTTTGATCTCTTACTACACCTTGGCTTCGTAATTCTTTATCATCTTGTGTTGGTGTGTTTTTATTCCGATTATTTGTTTACTGTCTGTTCCTCTTACTAGGATATAAGTCCCCAGAGGGCAAGCATCACCGTAAGATTTCCTCAGGAAGAGATGGAAGCCTGGGTCATGGGCAGAGGGAAAGTCAGCGTTTTTAGGAAGGGAGCACAGGAGTGGGAAGAGTGAGGTGTCTGTCTGTCTGTCTGGTGAGGACTAACACGAACAAGACTTCCAGCTGGGGCCAGGGAAGGAGCTGTGGGCTCAAATCCTGAAGTTCCACGTGTCGGGGCTGCAGAGATCAGGTGGGTGAGGATTTGGACCAGCGGAATAAAGCTATATGTCGATGTTTTTGAAGTTGAAGGAATGTATTGAGTCGATATGTGTTTTATAACTGAAGGAGAGCTAAAAAATTTGTCATGGAGTATTATTCATCTGCTTAACAAAGGCTGGCTGAGTGCCAGCCATATGCCAGCCACCACTCAAGGTTGGGAAGATATGGCATGAGCAGACAGGCCCAGGCATGAGATGGAGCTTATAATCTGGTGAAGAGAAGCAGGCAATAAACACACAAATAAGCAAATGGGCAACAAATCAATAAAAAGTATGATCATTTCAGATAATGAATGAGCGAGAGTTGGAAATGGGCAGGGTGACAGGCAGGCACAGAGGGTGGTGGGGCTCATTGGCCGTGGTGAGGCAGGTGGATTTTATTCCACATGTAAAGGGGAGTGGTTGGAGGGTGTTAAACAGAGGAGGGACATGATGCAATTTATCAAAACGTCTTACTGCTTGCTCTGTGCAGAATGGGCTTTGGAGGGGTCAAGGGGAAAGACAGAGCTGGGAGGCCAGTTGAGGGAAATGATGTGGTCCAGGGCAGAGACAATGGGGGTGGGGGTGTAGGCAGACGTGTGGAATGAGGATGAGTTCTAGAGTTAGCAATCACACCATTTGGGCTGTAAGGGGAAAAAAAGAATCATGGAAGATGCTTCAATTTGGGGCAAGCATTATTGAGTGGATTGTGGTACCAATTGATTAGATTGGCAGACTTGGAAGAAGTATGTTTTTAGTGGGGAGACTCGAAACTTCCGTATGAATGTGTTAAGTCTGGCTATTGAAAACTATACTTACAAAGACTTCATAGTATAACACGTAGGAACTATTTTTATTATAATAGGATGTAAAAATGTACAAAACAAAATTACATATAAAGTATCTCTTCAATAATTTTATGTATTAATAGAAAAAAATAAAGGAAACATTATTAGAGAATATTATTAATGCTCATTTTTGTAGATGAGGATTATAGAAAATACTCTCTTCAGTATACTCTCTGTATTCACATTTTTTACATTACAGTATTAATTTTATGAGCCAAAAAATGTTTGTCATCACAGAAGATAATTTATCTTCATTATTCTGGCTCTTATTTGGTTTCATTTGGCTTTAGACCCTTTTCTAGGAAATGTATAGACAAAACAAACCTGAAAGGTAAAAGAATAGAGAGTGAATAGTTATATTACAGTATATAATGAATGAGCCACATATCAGAGAGATGCTCTGAAAGGTACTATAGTAGAGACCTGAAGTCAGCATAATGCTCCGGAGAAAACAGGAGATCAGAGGCTAGCAGGGGTATCAGCTCTCAGGGGTATAAGCTCATCATCTTCTATAAATGTGCCACTCACTAGGGAAATCTTGAATAAGACAGAATCAGGATCTCCTGGCATGGAACTACATGACCTCATGCCTATTATAGCCAGGATGCGTTGATAGTTGACATAGGGTTCTCCATGCTGAGCTCACAGCCTTCTTAACGCTGCTTCAGGCAGCCATTATTAATGGACCTATAAGAGATAATGGCTTATCTGTCATTACTGAAGTTAGGGAACCTCTGTTCTTGTTAACAAGCCTTAGCCTTCCATTTGAGTTGATAAAGTCACACCATTAAAATATCTTACCTTTCCCATTTCCTGAAGGAGCTAATGTATCCTATTCTATCATCTCTCTTCTCAGGGACTTATTTCCTTCTAACACAAAAACTTTGTTTTTCAGATGGAAATGGAAACACTAAAGAACAGTGCTCTGTAAATGTTGTAGGGTGA
Source organism: Pseudorca crassidens (assembly GCF_039906515.1). NCBI lineage: Eukaryota > Metazoa > Chordata > Mammalia > Artiodactyla > Delphinidae > Pseudorca > Pseudorca crassidens. The sequence continues at coordinate 137,082,331 of NC_090296.1, read as the reverse complement.
TGGTAGAAGAAAGCAAGGGAGGACAATTTTGGCTAACTAAAAATAGACTTTGATTTCAGGAAGACTTTTGCAATTATTTTTATTCAAGTAAATCCAGCTGAAGAACTTTTCAAAACTCTATGGGAAACAGCAGAGTAGAGTTGAGGGAACTGGAAGAACAGAGTTGAAAACTGGTTCCATTCTAATGCTCCTTGAAGAAACTTGGAAGATGAGTTTTGTTGAGCTATAGCATATGTGAAATAAGCTTGGGGCTGCCACTATCTGGGTAATCTATCTTACAGTGTTAATAGGAGAATCAAATAAAACAGGTTGTAATAAAGGACTTTGTAAACCCTATGAAATACACAAATATAAATGTGCCATGTGGTCAGAGCTTTAGACAACAATAGCTATTATTGGAAACCTCTATAATGGTAATAAAGAATGGTGGGCTGTCAAAGAATAAACCTACTGATAAGTTGTTTCTTCTTTCTTCTCAAACTCCTGATTCTTTCTTACTTTAATTTCCAATTTAAATTGTGGAATCATTGTTGTGGGATAGTACTAATTTTTATACCTCATTAAAGCATTTTGTAAGCTGATGAATAAGAGATGTTTAACCCCAGATCTAGGTCAGGAAAACCAATGACCTTCAAGTGCTTCTCCTTTAAGCTCTTCCTAATTGATCTAAAAAATGTTATTTCTTCCTTTTTTGAATTTCCAAGGAATTTGTTTGTAGCTGTACTTACTCTATTCTTATTTTACCTTTTCCCACGCTTCCTTCCCACTCGATTTTTGGTTCTTTGAAGAGAGATACCCAGTCTATCTCATTTTTCTATATCTTTACTGCCAGACATATAATGGGAACTAAATATAAAATTATTCAGTTGAATTCATTTTTTAAAACAGTTGTCAGGAACCTGCTATCTGCTCAGTTCTGTGTAAGTAGAGTGGAAATAGTGTCTCTGAGGCTACCCACAGATGTTTTCGGAAATGGAGCATTTATAAGGAGTGTGAGAGTTTCCTAAATTCCTATGTAATTTAGGTTTCGATTTATCAAAAATAAAATATCAAAGGCTGTGGATAAATCACCCCCTCTGTTTTAAGAAAAGGACAACACCCAGTGCAAACTTGCTCAAAGGGGAACTTGCTACCTTGTATCTCCACCAAGACCATCTTGATAGTTCCAGGTTTGGAATAGCTTTTCAGGAAATATTAGGGTTTGACCTGACCCTCTCTGCACTGCTGTGCTGGGGCACTTTGGGAACATTGGTTTGGGGCCAGTCTTCCTTTCAGAGTTTGGCCTTTCTGGATCTTCCTCAGAGCCTCAATATCCTGGTGTCCATGGTTTGGGTGGCTGCCTTGGAGCCAGGAGATAACAGTAAAAGAAACAACAACTAACCTAGAATTGCTTATCAGACTGATGAAGGAACTCTCAAGCTAGTCATCTTTCCCACATTTTCTCCCCTAGTTTCCAGATAGTGCTAAGGAGCTGGCTGACCTTTCATAGCATAGTTCCATTATGTTTCCCATCTCCCGTCCTTCTCCCAATTCCCAGGAGATTTAGGAGCTATGCCTCTTCCCCCACAGTGCCTGGTGCTGCCTCTACCATCACCCCTCCACCCACCCACCATGAAATGGCAATGGTATGTCTTAGTCCTGAGTTTTGGACATCAAGGAAGAAGTCTTATTCTTATGTTTCTTCCTCTTCTTCCTAGAGCCTATCACATGCCATGCATACACTAGGTGCTCAATACATGTTTGTTGAAAAAACAAATCCTTGAAACCAAAGGTAATCTCTTCTTCCTTTCACACTGTCATGCTTCATTTTTATGTCTCCTTCTTAAACCTTAGACTTTTAAAACAGATATTAGACTTTTGTCTGCCAGATATCAGAGTCCTGTCTTCCACATCCAAGTGGAGAGAAAGTTGCCTGGGAGTAGATTCCAGGTCTATTTACTTTTTTTAACATTAAAAACTTAACCTTTTCCTCAACAGATCATTATGAAGCTTTCCCCAGACATCAGAAATATAGAGAAGCCTGAGAGAGTGGAAGATAAGATAGACATAGCATTCCTGCTCTCAAGGACTGTAAAATCTGTTAGAAGAGATTGGGGCTGCAATAGAACATGAAGGTTCTGAGAGTGAGATGCAGTCAGGAATCTGTGGGGGAACAAAGTCTTGCCTTCATTAATTCAGCATTTCTACAGAGCCTACGTTTAACCAATCATTTTGTCAGATGGGTGCTTTCCAAAAAGCTTGGCATAGTCTCTGTCTTCATGGTGTGTATAATAGGGAAGAGATAGGCAGCTATGTCCATGTTACTTTGTGATATCTAAAATATTTCAATGTTAAACACATGCATCCACTGTGCTGAAATTCCAAAAAAAAAAAAAAAAGGAATGAAGAAAGATACTTGAGTTTGAGTTTTTAAAGAAACGATGGATTTGCCAAGGAGACCTGATGGGCCAGATCATGAATGCTAGTGAGTCTTACTAAAGGGGTTAACACATGATCCGTTGAGCAATGGGGAGAGACTGATGGTTTTTAAGAGGGGCAGTGAAATGATCAGATTTGTGTTTTAGATAGATGGCTCTGGTGGCAGAGTAAGATGGACGGGGTGAGGGGAGAGAAACTCACATCAGTGAAAGCAGTTTGAAGGTGGTTCCAATTGTCTAGGCTTCCAAAAAATGTTTGTTATTAAACAGACAAATATCAGAATACCCACTGTGCATTGAGGTCCCTGAGGGAGGAGCCATGCATGTTGGGTTACCTCGTGCTAGGCAGAAGAGGGATGTCTTTGCCCTGGCTGCCCCTTTGTGCCTGGTGTCGCACAGAGGAAGTCCCTGAAGGCTAACAAGCTCCATGCCCAGAGGCACTCTATTAATGGCCCTTTCCAAAGATAAAATGTAATTCAACATTCCAGGATGATTAGATAAATTTGTAAATATAATCAAAACATGTTTTTCTTTGGTTTCCAGGATAGAATCAGAAAAATAATGCTCAAGGGAAAAGAAAAAACATTCTCTTTTCTGCCTCTTTCTTCTGATTCCGGGCCAATGAACTTAGAATTGAAACACTTAGAGCAAGATTACGCAGCCATTTTCATTGGTAGAGGCCTTGAGCTGTGGAAAAGCACAGGTATATCAGAACAGACTGGCCCCACAGCTTACAAGTAGGACACCCTTGGCTGTTAGAAAAAGAGGGTACTTTTCTTCCACTCTGAGATCTAGAACACATTCCTGAAGAGACTTGACAGGTCAGATATCTTGAGAATTGTTTTACTTTTCAAGACATATGCTGCTATGAGGCTGGTTTTGACTTGTTAGAACCATTCCAAGTTCACCTTGATGCAGACCAGAGCACTCAGAATGATATGACCTGCCCCCTCAGGCTTCTGTAAACCATGATTTCTTGACACTTGATGTCGAAAACTCGGCCTCTGTGCACTGGTGCTGAATCAAATCTCAGAGACAGAGTTCTGGGTGAAGTAGAAAATAATAGCTTTATTGTTTTGCCAGGCAAAGGGGGACACAGCGGGCTTGTGCCCCTCAAAACTGTGTCCCAACCCAGGGGGATTTGCTGAGGAGTTTTATAGCAATGGTTCAAGGCCAGGGTTGCTGATCAGGATCAGGGTGTGTGCAGAACATGTACTCCTTTAATCTGGCCTCAGGTGGTCTCCTGATAAGCTTCTCTGGTTCTCAAGGTTCTCAAACTGTGACCTTCTCTGGAATGAAGAATGCTTCATCAAGTAGTTAACATCTTCCATTTGTTGGGGGTTTAAGTTCTGTAGAAGAGCTCAAAGATACTGTTATGTGTATCCCTTGAGGCAGAACCAGGACCCTGCCTCAAGGCTGCACTATTGTTTCTTGACTGTTCCTCCCTTGTCTCTGAATGCCCTCCCTTCTCCGATCAACAACTGTCTGAACCTGCCCTTTGGAACTCAGGGGAGGTCAAGAAACAGGGGACCCAGAAAGGCTTTCGTGCTGAGGAGCCCCATAGCGTCTTGTTTGGTTTCAATACCAGAAGTCAAAGAGCCATGACTGTGATCTGGACACCTGGAGGTTGATACATTTACTTTAAGACCTAATGCCTCATAAGAAATTGGCAAGATGAAATGATGTAAAGGATGAAAGAAAAACAGACAAAAAGCAAATGATATGCTTCTGACAACAGCTCTGCCAAGTGCTTTTCAGTGGTAATTGATTTTTTACAATCTACAGATATTTTTGCTGCTATAATCTCCTTTTTTACAGTGGAGGATACTGAGGATGAGAAAAATATATGCTCTTCCCTGTAGTTTATGAAAGGAGCCAGCATTAGAACCCAGATGACCTGATTCTACAAGAGTTAGGCTATAACAGTAAGTTACCAACCAATGTATAGGGAACAGTCACGTTGCTTGGGTTGTAGTTAGCTGAACTGTATCAGGAGATGAAACTTAGGGATAGAAGAAGGGGAACCAAGGGTACGACTATAAGAGGAACATATCCTGCTCTTCATTAAGCATAATTATATTGATAAATGGATACAAGGCAAAGGGCCAGAATGATTTCAAAGAGCAGTGCTGTACACAGCCACAGGATCCAGAACATTCTCATAAGAGCCATAAAATACCATACTAATGATCAGAGTTCTTTCCAGGATCAGTAAAGTGTCCTTTTGGCAAAACTTTTGAAAGTGGTAAAAAATCATTTTGGAATCTGCAGAACCCAATGAAATTCAGGAAGCAACTTTGGCCTTGAGAGTCCCTCACTTAGGCTGAACACTTTAGATTCCATGGTGCAGAAATTCCCTGGATTGCATTAGAGAAACAAGGTACAGCATGTGAAATCTTGGCCTTTATTTTTAGGCTCTAGAACTGGGGTGAGCAGACCTTTTCTGTAAATGGCCAGATAGTGAATATTTTAGGTTTTGCAGGCTACCAGGTCTCCGTCACACCCACTCAGTTCTGTCTGCTGTTGTAGCATAAAAGCAGCCATAGATACTAAATAAAAGGCTGGCCAAGGCTCTATTCCAGTAATACTTTACACAAACACATGGTCAGCTGGATTTGGCCTGCAGGCAGTCCATAGTTGTTTGGCAAACTCTGCTCTAGAACACATTAAGGTGGGATCAGAAAAGAACGAGTAGCCAATCATTCACTCAACAAATACTTAGTAAGTGCTCCATGTCTAATACATGCGTCAGGGAAGTTCACAGTTTAATGTAGAGAACAGATACATAAGAAACTAAATACAATGAAGTTCAGGATGCTTCAGGAATGCAAAGCAGTGGGCTGATACCTCCTTCTGGGGGAGTTGGAGAAGGTTTCATGGAGGGAGTAACATTTTATCCAGAGCAACCCTTCTCCTTTCCTCACCCTGGGAGGACATTGCTAACCTATTTCTGCACTATTGTTACCAATCCCAGACACAGCATCATTACCCCACTGAGCAAAGAAGCTCAGGAATCAACACTACTGAACAACATTGCATTTATCATATAAAATGTAACCTATTTCCACTCCTCCCTTAAAGGATGAATAGAAGCTCCCCCCAACCCCCGGAAAGAAGCAAGGCATTAGATAAGACAGGGAGACAGGGACATTGTGGGGAGAAATACACGGCAAGGACAGGCACAATGTTCAAAGGAACAGCAAAGTTTGATTGAAAAAGGAGCAAGGAATTCAGAGCAGAGAAGGGGCTGGAGGTAAAGATGGACTTGGGGGGTTGCAGTCAGGTCATGAGGAATCTCAAAGTCACACTCAGGCTTCTGACTTATTTCATCAATGTAGTGTTGTGATCCTACTTATATTTTAGAATATCCTTTCTAATAGTGATGTGAATGCTAGATTGAAAGAGAAAGTTGAGGGGGGTGGGCAGTGGGAAGCAAGGGGAAATCATTTAAAGGCTGTTAGAAAAAATCCATGAGAAATAATGAGCTTCTATCCTAAGACCTTGGTGGTAAGAATGAAACACATGCAGAGAAAATAGATTTAATACTCATTAAAAGTGCAAAATTTGCAGTTCTTGGTTATCAAATTGGATGTGGAATTAAGAGGAAAGGAAGAAACCAGGATAACATTCCAACCTTAGATCTGTCCTGCAAAGAAAGACTAGATACATGTAAGAAAGAAATGTAATCAAGCCAACATGCCTAATGTCCTGATTTGAATAAAAGCTTGAAAATCTGTGCAAAGTAGGGAATTTTGGAAAGAGGGGAACATCAGACTTAGATGTTGGGGAAAACCTCAGCTGATTTTAATTTTTAATTCCCACTGCTTTATACCACAGCCATAGAATTGAATCCGACGTTGCATGCCTCCAGTTAGCTCATTAGCAATGACAGATCTGATCTTTACAAGAAAAATTGGGAAATTTCACCACAGATGGGAGTGCCTTGATTGCTTGGTGAGGCTGTGACTGCACAGTCAGCAACAGGTGCTGTTGCTTTTGTAGAACTCTGTGCTTCCAAAGACAAGCTGAGACTCCGAAATGGTTGGTGAATAACAATTTACACTGATTGCAAAGCCCTGATCTTGTTTTTCTCAAATTTCCCTCTTATATTGAGCAAGTGGAGGTACCATTTCTTATTCAATCTATTTTAAACATGCACTTATGATTTTTTTCTGCTCTGAAAGTCCTATCTCCCACCGTACCTTTTTACTCTCTTCCCATCTGTTGGGCCTGATAATGTGCAGATCTAACAACAATGAACAAATAATATTTTCCCAGAGAAACACTGGCAACATAAGATGGTTATCTTTAATAATCTGGAAGTGCCTAATCTTCTGCTTTGGGGAAAAAAACCAATAGAAATCTCCACTTTTTTACTTGTGGGAAGTTAATGACAAATTCAGAGAGTGTAAAAAGATGGAGTGACAAGTAATAGCCCATCTTGTATATATGAATGTGTGCATTGAGGGCATTTTAAGCTTTAAAAATGTGAATAGAGGTTGGAGTTATGTGAACCAAGTACATAATATGCTAGGTGGGTTAAAGAGAGATTTCAGGTCTTTCTTAGTTTATAGGGGCAGCTGCTAAACTGAGTAATATCATTCCTCTTCCTTGAAGAATACATGTGAGGTACAATAACCCTCATGAAGGACCATCTCTTTTGCATTTGTAGGGGAAGAAGAATTCAACATGTAAAGCACTTTTAATAGTCTATCCAAGATGTGCCTTTCTCACATATAAAACTTCGTTCCTATGTTTATTTTTGGCATCATATCCCTTAGAAGGGTTTGATGACCATGTTAACTGAAGCTCTGAAAGTCTATATTGTGCATAAAAGCTTGGCCAAAAATATTTTGAGCTATTTTAAAGTCAGCCTCCAGCTAAGATAATTGACAAGCAGTTCCAATATACTTTGTTAAATCTTCCAGAAATGTCTTATCTTTTCTTTAAACTTTGGTTCAGTACTGATGAATAAAGTAGTCTTAGAAAATTTACTTAATCTCTCTGTATCTCAATTTCTCACCTGTAAATGGAGATGAGATCTTAATATTTACCTTGCAAGATTTTCAGAAGCAGAGAAAATATATTTTAAATGGAACATAGTACCTGGTAGATAGTAAGAAAGCAATAAATAGTAACTGTGATCATGTTCATGGTTCTTGTGATTTAAACAATAATGAAATCAATAATATCTATACACCTCCCCGGGCCTGATAAGTTTCTTAATAGTTTATTACTATCTTGTGGAAGCACATATGTTTTTGGAGGATACAGAGCTGAATGGGCAATGACGACTTTGAATTTTAAAAAAGGAATAAAGCTCTTGTTCTTTGCTGCTGACCTTTTTTCCAGTGACCTCTTTACCTCCTCATTTTCCACTTAGACCCATTAGCAGGATGTGCTGCAATATGTTGCTTGTCATCTGTTTCAAAGACACAGTGATAGGATACAGGTAGACCAGATGGATAAACCTAGTGTGACTAATTATTGTGTATTTGCCTTTAATTATTATCATTTATTACCAGAGGAAAGACAATAGAGGTTCTCTGACTTAGAAGAGACTGTTGGCAGCAGGGAAGTTTTTCTTGCAACATTACTGAGCACAGCCGAAGTTTTCATTGTTGGTGAAAAGAAAAAAAAAAAAAAAGAAAAGGGTAGACATACGATACCATACGATACGATAGATAGACAGATAGATAGGTGAAATTTTGTTTGCTTTAACATTTAATCTAGTTGCTTTCAATAATATCTGACTTTAATTTTTAAAGGTTATTCCAGAGAGTTTTGGATATTGACCCCGCAGTTCTTTTTCTAAGTCTACCACAGAATAGTACGTCAAATAATTAGACCAACAAATGTGTGATGATGATTGAGATTTGGGAGAGAAATCTGAACCTAGAAAATCATCTCCAGATTTTAAAAGATAGGCATTTCCATAAGAGAGTCTAGTTACTTCTATTTTTATTTTTCTTTCATTATGAACTAGTATTTTTAAGACACTTTTACTTGTATTAGAATTTCAATCATGAGAGAGATGATTTTAAAAGCATGAAAGTTTTTCTTTTCCCACTAAGGTTAAGAACTTTTTTCATAAAGTAAGCCACTTTATGGGAAACTTCTAGGGGGAAAGTTTGTACTCAAGTAAATTTCTTATTTAGACAAGAATATGTATTATAAAGTAGCCTAAAATCAGCATAAGTGGTTTGACATATTGACATGCCATAACTCCAGAACAGCTGTGACTCCTCTTGTATGGGATAATGAATTAAAATAAATTTAAACGAGAAGAAAATGCTCCATAATGTCATGGAACTTATATTTTGTGAAGAGATTATTTTTCTTTTAATTTTATAAAGCAGTCTGTTTTAGAGAATCATCTGTACTGTGGAGTTTTATTTGGTGGAATAAAACAAATAAAAGCAGTGAGTTCTTTAATAATAAATTATAGTTAAGGTTAATCTTTCAAAAGACCTTTGAGTCTGTATTTTTCCTTTTCTATATTCTAGGATCATATGGCTACAGGTATAAAGATGGGAATTCGGAAGTTTGCAATAGGAAAGAGAAGAACAGTAGATGTTGAAGCTAGAGTAGCTGCGTTTGAAATAAAATAGTAGGAGTGTAACCAGAAGCTGAGATGCAGTACAACCATGGAATAACCCAATGCATCTGCTGGGTAGGTGGGAGAAATCCCTCATCTAAAGAGGGTGGGTGTGTGCCCCTGGATACACTAGTACATTTTTTCTTAGCTATGGGAGGTGAACACATTGTTTGGGGGGGGGGTGGCTTCCCAGTATCATTTTCTATTTCTGAACAACTATTTTATTTCCTCCTCTTCCTCTGTGGAAATAGCCTTCTCTTAGCCAAGGGGCATAATTAGAATAAATGGATGCTCTTGTCCTAGATTATGAATATTGAGTAGAGGAATAAAGAGACAGAAAATAGTCTGGTTCCACTGCATCCTGATCATACTGTGTGAGCTTCAAATCTCTAACTGTGGTTCCTGCTTCCTGGACCGTGAGGCAGCCTTGTGCCACAAAAATACATACACTGTCATATAACAGCAGCCACATCTGAGGTATGCTTGCCTCTCCCACCTTCTTTAGAATCCCTGATAGTTTTTCAATAAACTCCTTTCCCTTAGGTTAGTTAGAATCAGCTTCACTTCCTTGCAACTAAAGCAACCTTACAAATAACATAGTACAGTTGTGCATAGTTGTTTGTTTGTTTGTTTTAAAGTTGCCCATTATGGTTTTCTCATCTCAAACATCCAAGTTATACTGCTCCTCTGGGACCCCAACATGTTAGGATCAACAGAGACTTATCAAGTGATTTGGACATCAGATGTGGCTACTATTATAATAAGATGTTTATATAACTTCATACTTCTCATGATGCAACTTTACTTAAAAATTGTTTTAATTCTAATACTATAAAATGAAGCTTTAATATAATTGATTCTAAACCAGTTTTAGAGTATAAAACTAAAAGAAAGACATAAATCAGTGACTATGGCAGAATCATCTACTGTTCTTTTTTGTTCTCCTTCCAGTATTGTAATTCCCCATCTGCTTATATTTAGATGTGTCCATTGACTTGCTTTGACCAGTGAGCGAGATATGTGTCTTCTTTGTCTAAAAGCATCTAATTGCTAGTGCTTAACTCTCCAACTCTTTCTTCCTCTTGCCATAGCAATGGGGAATTCCCAATGATGGAGACTCCGTCAACTTGAGTCCATGAGCAGGGACTTTGTAGAAGAGAGACCTCACTAATCTAAATATGGATATGTTAAATGAGTGAGAAATAAATCATGGATTTAAGCCACTGAAATGTATTGTGCTTACTGGAGCAAAAATTAGCCTACCCTGACTAGTAGAGTATGGTATGATTGAATGAGTAAAAGACTGGTAGTTAAAAGAATTGAATTTATATTGTATTCTGCAAGTAATTAACTAAGTGGCCTTGTGCAAGTCATTTAATCCACTTGAATCATTCATCTACTCTCAAAATTTATAGGTGGTGGGACGAAGTAGACAGACAGTCATATTACATGAAAAAAAAAAAAAAGGTGTACAGTGGCACTCAGTGCCTAAAGGCTCTGGGGAGGAGCTTCCTGGGTGAATGGACAGGCTCAGTGGTGTATGCAGAAACCCAGACTTTGGCTTCCACCATTGAAGTTCCACTTCATTTGTTCTATGTGATGTGAGGTTATGTACAATATTTAATATTTAATTTAAATATTTCCTTGGTTAATAAGGTTAACAACTGACCTTTCAGCAGAAACTCTGTAAGCCAGAAGCAAGTGGCAGGACATATTTAAAGTGATGAAAGGGAAAAACCTACAACCAAGATTAATCTACCCAGCAAGGATCTCATTCAGATTCGACAGAGAAATTGAAAACTTTCCAGATGAGCAAAAGCTAAGAGAATTCAGCACCACCAAACCAGCTTTACAACAAATGCTAAAGGAACTTCCCTAGGCAGGAAACACAAGAGATGGAAAAGACCTACAATAACAAACCCAAAACAATTAAGAAAATGGTAATGGGAACATACATATAGATAACTACCTTAAATGAAAATGGATTAAGTGCTCCAACAAAAAGACATAGACTGTCTGAATGGATACCAAAACAAGACCCATATATATGCTGTCTACAAGAGACCCACTTCAGATCTAGGGACACATACAGACTGAAAGTGAAGTGATGGAAAAAGATATTCCATGCAAATGGAAATCAAAAGAAAGCTGGAGTAGCAATTCTCATATCAGAAAAAATAGACTGTAAAATAAAGACTATTACAAGAGACAAAGAAGGACACTACATAATGATCAAGGGATCAATCAAAGAAGAAGATATAACAATTGTAAATATTTATGCACCCAACATAGGAACACCTCAATACATAGGCAAATGCTAACGGCCATAAAATGAGAAACTGACAATAATACAATAATAGTAGGGGACCTAACACCCCACTTTCACCAATGGACAGATCTTCCAAAATGAAAATAGATGAGGAAACACAAGCTTTAAATGACACATTAAATAAGATGGACTTAATTGGTATTTATAGGACATTTCATCCAAAAACAACAGAATACACTTTCTTCTCAAGTGCTCATGGAACATTCTCTAGGATAGATCATATCTTGGGTCACAAATCAAGCCTTGGTAAATTTAAGAAAATTGAAATTGTATCAAGTATCTTTTCTGACCACAACGCTATAAGACTAGATATCAATTACAGGAAAAAATCTGTAAAAAATACAAACACATGGAGTCTAAACAATACACTACTAAATAAGCAAGAAAGAAATCAAAGAATACCGAGAAACAAATAACAATGAAAACACTATGACCCAAAAGCTACGGATGCAGCAAAAGATATTCTAAGAGAGATATTTAGAGCAATACAATTTTACCTCAAAAAAAAAAAAGAAAAATCTGAAATAAACAACCTAACCTCACACCTAAAGCAATTAGAGAAAGAAGAACAAAAAACCCCCAAAGTTAGCAGAAGGAAAGAAATCATACAGATCAGATCAGAAATAAATGAAAAAGAAATGAAGGAAATGATAGCAAAGATCAATAAAACTAAAAGCTGGTTCTTTGAGAAGGTAAACAAAATTGATAAACCATTAGCCAGACTCATCAAGAAAAAAAGGGAGAAGACTCAAATCAATAGAATTAGAAATGAAAAAGGAGAAGTAACAAGTGATACTGAAGAAATACAAAGGATCATGAGAGATTACTACAAGCAACTATATGCCAATAAAATGGACAACCTGGAAGAAATGGACAAATTCGTAGAAAAGCACAACCTACTGAGACTGAACCAGGAAGAAATAGGAAATATAAACAGACCAATCACAAGCACAGAAATTGAAACTGTGATTAAAAATCTTCCAACAAACAAAAGCCCAGGACCAGATGGCTTCACAGGTGGATTCTAAAAAACATTTAGAGAAGAGCTAACACTTATTCTTCTCAAACTCTTCCAAAATATAGCAGAGGGTAGAACACTCCCAACCTCCTTCTACAGGGCCACAGTCACCCTGATACCAAAACCAGACAAAGATGTCACAAAAAAAGAAAACTACAGGCCAATATAACTGATAAGCATAAATGTAAAAATCCTCAACGAAATACTAGCAAACAGAATCCAAAAGCATAGTAAAAGTTTCATATACCATGATCAAGTGAGATTTATCCCAGGAATGCAAGAATTCTTCAATGTACACAAATCAATCAAGGTGATAAACCATTTTAACAAACTGAAGTATAAAAACCATATGACCAACTCAATAGATGCAGAAAAAGCTTTTGACAAAATTCAACACCGATTTACGATAAAATCCCTCCAGAAATTAGGCATAGAAGGAACTTACCTCAACATAATAAAGGCCGTATATGAAAAACCCACAGCCAACATTGTTCTCAGTGGGGAAAAACTGAAACATTTCCACTAAGATCAGGAAGAAGACAAGGCTGCCCACTCTAACCACTATTGTTCAAAATAGTTGTGGAAGTTTTAGCCACAGCAATCAGTGAGGAAAAACAAATAAAAGGAATCCAAATTGGAAAAGAGAAGTAAAACTGTCACTGCTTGCAAATGACATGATACTATATGTAGAGAATCCTAAAGATGCTACCAGAAAACTACTAGAGCTGATCAATGAATTTGGTAAATTAGCAGGATACAAAATTAATGTACAGAAATCTCTTGCAAGCCTATACACTAATGATGAAAAATCTGAAAGACAAATTAGGGGAACAGTCCCATTTACCATTGCAACAAAAAGAATAAAATGCCTAGGAATAAACCTACCTAAGGAGAAAATAGACCTATATGCAGAAAACTATAAGACACTGATGAAAGAAATTAAAGAGGATACAAAGAGTTGGAGAGATATACCATGTTCCTGGCTTGGAAGAATCAACATTGTGAAAATGACTCTACTACCCACAGCAATCTACAGATTCAGTGCAATCCCTATCAAACTACCAATGGAATTTTTCACAGAACTAGAACAAAAACTTTTACAATTTTATGGAAACACAAAAGACCCCGAATAGCCAAAGCAATCTTGAGAAAGAAAAACGGAGCTAGAGGATTCAGGCTCCCTGACATCAGACTATACTACAAAGCTACAGTAATCAAGACAGTATGGTACTGACACAAAAACAGAAATATAGATCAATGCAACAGGACAGAAAGCCCAGAGATAAACCCACATACATATGGTCACCTTATCTTTGTTAAATGAGGCAAGAATATACAATGGAGTAAAGACAGCCTCTTCAATAAGTGGTGCTGGGAAAACTGGGCAGCTACATGTAAAAGAATGAAATTAGAGTATTCCCTAACACCATACACAAAAATAAACTCAAAATGGATTAAAGACCTAAATATAAGGCCCTACACTATAAAAATCTGAGAGGAAAACATAGACAGAACACTCTATGACATAAATCACAGCAAGATTCTTTTTGACCAACGTCCTAGAGAAATGGAAATAAAACCAGAAATATACACATGGGACCTAATGAAACTTAAAAGCTTTTGCACAGCAATGGAAACCATAAACAAGACAAACAGACAACCCTTAGAATGGGAGAGAATATTTGCAAACCAAGCAACTGACAAAGGATTAATCTCCAAAATATACAAGCAGCTCATGCAGCTCTATATCAAAAAAACCCCAAACAACCCAATCCAAAAATGGGCAGCAGACCTAAATAGACATTTCTCCAGTGAAGGTATGCAGATTGCCAACAAACACATGAAAGGATGCTCAGCATCCCTAATCACTAGAGAAATGTAAATCAAAACTACAATGAGGTATCACCTCACACCGGTCAGAATGGCCATCACCAAAAGTCTACAAACAATAAATGCTGGAGAGGGTGTGGAGAAAAGGGAGCCCTCTTGCACTGTTGGTGGGAATGTAACTTGATACATCCACTATGGAGAACAGTATGGAGGTTCCTTCAAAAACTAAAAATAGAACTACCATATGACCCAGCAATACCACTTCTGGGCATATACCCCGAGAAAACCATAATTCAAAACGAGTCATGTACCACAATGTTCATTGCAGCTCTATTTACAATAGCCAGGAGATGGAATCAACCTATGTGTCCATCAACAGATGAATGGATAAAGAAGATGTGGCACATATATACAATGGAATATTACTCAGCCATAAAAAGAAATGAAATTGAGTTATTTGTAGTGAGGTGGATGGACCTAGAGTCTGACATACAGAGTGAAGTAAGTCAGAAAGAGAAAAACAAATACTGTAAGCTAACACATATATATGAAATCTAAAAAAAATAAAAATAAAAAAATAAGGTTCTGAAGAACCTAGGGGCAGGGCAGGAATAAAGATGCAGACGCATAGAATAGACATGAGGACACAGGGAGGGGGAAGGGCAAGCTGGGACGAAGTGAGAGAGTGGCATGGACATATATACAATACCAAATGTAAAATAGAAAGCTAGTGGGAAGCAGCCGCATAGCACAGGGAGATCAGCTCGGTGCTTTGTTTCCACCTAGAGGGGTGGGATAGGGAGGGTGGGAGGGAGACACAAGAGGGAGGAGATACGGAGATATATGTATATATATAGCTGATTTACTTTGTTTTACAGCAGAAACTACCACACCATTGTAAAGCAATTATACTCCGATAACGATGTTTAAAAACATTTTTTAATTGAAAAAAAAGTTTTCTTTTTTAAATAAAGTATTTGAAAACCTCTGTACTTGATAATCTCTAAATTTCTGTTTCATTCTCTAATTCTCCTTCTATTTAATCATTGTTAAAATGGTCAGTTTTGTCACCCTATTCACCTACAGTGATCTTTCAAAAAATTTTATGTAAGTGATTACTTTCTTCCAAGGGGAAGGGTGGTAAAGGGTAAAGTAAACTTATGCTAGGCATTCTCAGAGATATTTTTACTCTATTCACTCAACAACCTTACTGAATGGTAACTTAGTTCGTCTAATGATGAAGAAAATAAAGCTCAGAAGAGTGAAATTCCTTCCTCTTGGAGACACAGAACTAGGAATTTAAACCACCCCCTTGTGCCCCCCAGGACTAACTATCCTCCTTTAATTATACTAGACTTTTTTTTTTTTTTTTTTTTTTTGCGGTATGCAGGCCTCTCACTGTTGTGGCCTCTCCTGCTGCGGAGCGGCCATGGCTCACGGGCCCAGCCCCTCTGCGGCATGTGGGATCTTCCCGGACCGGGGCACGAACCTGTGTCCCCTGCATCGGCAGGCGGACTCTCAACCACTGCGCCATCAGGGAAGTCCTATACTAGACTTTTATACCAAATTTTATGAATCTGATTATTTCTCCAAATAATAGAAAGTTTCTACAAAATTTAAATAAACCTTATGCCTGGAGTTAATTTTCTTTTGTGTGAAAATCCCTGGCATTTTATTTTATAAACAGATTTTCTTTGAACATTGATTCTATGGAATTACATGCTTTTCCCCATTTCCACTATGCTATGAATGAAGTTGTAGAAATCCTGGTTCAAGATTCTATTTTTTCAAATAACCATTGCATGAGCATGATATAGAGCTATAACTAAAGGAATTCATTAGCATATTGACTCATTTGATAGGCTGAGAACCTCAACTCAGCTACTATATTCTGATGCTTACTTTTCTATGATTAGATAAACATCTGCCCTCCTGGGAAAGGGAGATTTTTAAAACACTTTCTTAATAGTCTATTCATAACAATCATTAGAAGAAAACAGATAAAGTCTGTGTCATTCTTAAATCCACATCTATAGAAGGTAAAAAAGAGATCATTGAGGGGGATTCAATGAAAGACAGTGGCATCACAAAAGGAACTGTAAACAGATGGTGCTGAGATATAAGAACACAACCTTTCAGAATAGGCTGGAGAAATGGAAGACGATATACCACTGAAAACTCAGTACTTTAAGAGCAGTTATTCATTTATACAACAGATACTGATTGAGAACCTGCTATGTACCAGGCACTGTTTCAGACCCAACACCAAACAGACTTTTTCTCCTCTGTATCTACGGAGCCTTCAGTAGATCTAAAACAGAAATGGCTTTGGGTGAATATAATCTGACAATGTAGGTTCATCAACTATAACAAATGTACCACTCTAGTGGAGGTATTGATAATGGGGAGACTATGCGTGTGGATGGAGCATGGGGTGTATAGAAAACCCTATACTTTTTTCTCAATTTTGTTGTGATCTTCAAACTGGTCAAAAAATAAAGTCTTAAATTAAAAAAAAATGGGTAAGGAATTCAAAAGCCATGAATATTTCTGAAAGCCACTCCCACCAAAGTAATCTGCAGGGCTTTAAATCTTCAGACAGCTAGAAGAAACCCCTAGAGACCTCTTATTCCCAAAGGTAGCCTTGTACAAGATCACTGGTCACTGGGTATCATTAATGATGCTGAAGTTGTTTGCTTACTCCCTGATTTATTCATTCATTCAACAAATATTTTTTTGAATATCTGCTATGTGTTAACATCTGACGTCCAGAAATTCAATCCCAACTAGATATAATCTTGCATTCATTAGCCATATATTTGAGTAGGAGAGTCAATTATAAGCAAGTTAAATAAAGTATTTTAAACTTTTGATCAATGCTATACTGTCATAAATTTCAGAGGTCTAGTACTTGACATTATATATGGCAGATGTTCATGAAATGAAGGAATGAGGCTTGACATAATTCCTCACCATATTAGGCTATTCATATACAGATTGATTAATAAATGCACTTAGTTATTCACCAAAGAATTACTGGATTTTTACTAGGTGATGAACACTTATGTTAGGAATTGGATCCACAAGGATGAATACGACTTTGCTCATGCCCATAAAGTCACTCACAGTCTGATGGAAGAGACATACAAAAAAAATCCTAAATTAATATGAGAAGCTTTTCAGAAATTCTAGGCACAAAATCGTTCAGAAGTAAAGAGGGAAAGAAACTAACTTTTCGGGAAACTAGGAAAGAATCACAGAGGCATTGACTTTGCAGTTGGGTTTCATACATATTGAAGCCCAAAGTTCTAGTTCAGTTTTTCTATTTCTGAGATTCACAAATGACAAGTCAAGAAAGAAGAAGAAAAATGAACTAGTTTCTTTGCAGGATTCCCAAGCCTGGATGACTAGTTAGTGAGGCTGCTTCCTGCAATGCTGGGAATGAAACTTTAGTCCTCCTTTATTTCTCATCAGAAACTCATTGTTTCCTGTTGAAAACATGTGAATCCCTCATCATCTTTGATAATGATAAAAGGTCATAGGTACACTGACAAAACGATAAAGACAAAAGGATAATCTCAGTCTCAGGTATTTTTTAGTCCTGAAATGCACTCTAACCCCATGAGTTCCTGGAACATGGAGACTGGGGTGCAATAATGCAAAAATAGAAGTAACCTATGCAACTCCATGGCTGACAGATGGTAGACCAGAAAGCTAATGCTAAATGTCCACTCTCACGCTGCTCCAGTCATAGTAATGGTGTACAATTTACTATATCTTCCCTGGCTAAGCATGTCTTTCTTTGATGTTATGCATTTGGGTTCTCTATCATTTCAGGAAGAAACTTACACACTGAAAAATCCTTCCTAAAAAAAAAAAAAAAAAAAGTTATCATAGAGAGCTGCTGTTCTTCAGGCTCAAATATAATCTTGATCCAATCCATCACACCCATTCCCTTATCCCCCTACATATCCCATGAGGCTTCTTTATCTTATACTCTCCAGAATCATCCTTTCTAGCTACAGGAACACACTCCTAAAGAACACACTGCTAAAGAACCACAGAAGTTCTTTATATGATGGGAAGATACTCTGAAAGTCTTGACATCCATAAAACTGTATCTCCTTTGGACAGTTGAAGCTAGTGGCTTAGAAGCACAGGAGCCACACAGACCAAGCAAAGTCAAATTTCCTTGTAAACTGCACCTGTATCCAGCATCAGACAGCATGGATTTCTGCCTTTTAAAATCCTTAAAAGGCAGCACTTAATTCCCTCCTCTGTGATTCCTGTCAAAGAGAAAGCCCTTGACTTCAGAATTAAATCCCAGAATAACAATCAATTTATTTATGAGATACCTAAAAGGCATGAAATCAAGGGTATCTAACATGCAGCCTCCATCAACTTTTACATTTTAGTTGTGCTTTCTATAGCAAAGATAAAATCTCATCGTAAACCTCTAGACATAGATCAGATGATGGGGGGGTTCCAAGTATGTCTCTATCTAATGGAGAATCTTTTTCCCTGTAAAAGAAAAACTTTTAACATAAATTTAGTGCTGTCTTCTATGGGCCCCGACCCTATGGTGGGCACAGGGATTGCTGCCAACTTATGGTGCACACTGATTAGTCCTTCAATTCTTTGAATCACTTTTGTGGGGATGTTTTTCTCTGCAAACTAGGCTGAGCTAATGGTGCCGGGCCCAGGCTCTGCAAACAAATAGACCTTATTTCAAAGTTTGTGTCTGTTTTTTTCAAGCTGTGTCACCCATAGCAAAATATTTTACCTCACTATCCCCTAAGTTCACCTGTAAAACACAGATGTAATAATACCTACATCTGGCAAGACGGCAAGATGAAGAGAGAAATAAAATGAAAGCGCCTGGCACAGTTAAATGTTCATACATGTTCACTAGTGTTTTTATCTTTACATAACTAAATGAAGAGGATAGAGTGGGATGATTAGCTCATCTTACAGAAGAGAAAATGGAAGGCTGGAGAGACTGAGTCACTTAAGATGAGACTGTCAATGCCAAAGGTGGAACTAAGATTCTGATGTCCTGTTTTTAAGCTGGTGCAAGCCAAATTTTCTGTAATTATTATTGTCTTCAAAGAACCCATTTTAAACACCAATTTTATGTATTTATGTATGTATATACATTATGTAATTAAATGTATTCACTTTGTAGCTATATGTAGTATATATATTGTGTATATATAATATCTACAAAGTGACTCTTTTAGGGCCTTACATAACATTTATCATCAAAAAATCTGTATTATGGTAGAGTAGGTAAAATTCCAGTTTTTAAATATTTAAAGATAAAGATTACTCATGGGGCTTCCCTGGCAGTGCAGTGGTTGGGAGTCCGCCTGCCGATGCAGGGGACACGGGTTCGTGCCCCGGTCCGGGAGGATCCCACATGCCGCGGAGCGGCTGGGCCCGTGAGCCATGGCCGCGGAGCCTGCGCGTCCGGAGCCTGCGCTCCGCAACGGGAGAGGCCACAACAGTGAGAGGCCCGCGTATCGCAAAAAAAAAAAAAAAAAAAAAAAAAAGATTACTCATGGATAATCAGCTTTTATTATGTTAATATCATGACTAAAAATGAGGTACACGTTTAGGAGTATCAGGAAAATGAAATAAGTTACTTCATGGCTTATCAAGAGCTTTAAATTTACTTATAAGTTTTTCAATGAAATTTGACAAAAGCATGCATATTCTGTAGCTTGGGGATATATATGAATTGGTATATATGAATGTGTCTATATGTGTATATGTATGTGTGTTTGTGTATATATATGTGTGTTAATGTGTATGGATATATTATACACACACACACACACACACACACACACACACTTTTTCTTCTTTCCTTTTCCTCCATATGAATCCTCACATGAATTTCCCTCGAATTTTCAACAATCATTATACACTCTAAGAGAAAAGACTTTCTCAGTTGTTTCTTTAATCACAATAAGCTTATGCTTCTTTCTTGATCCAATTTAGATGGAATTTCTTTTGTCTAAATGGGACTGTCATTTTGTACCGTCAGATCCAGACTTTATAAAATCAGCATACAGAATCAAACAAATAAACCAACATGAGCTTCATATTTCCAATAAGAAGGGAAAAGTCCTACGATTAACTTTTCTTAATACTAAGAGGGAAAGATGTGTATTGTTTGCTTGCTTACTTTTATCAGAGCTTTTCCTTTGAAGGTGGCTGGAATCTCTCTGAGCATTTTCATCTCAGTGGTAAGTCGGTTTGGAATCTGAGTAGAAGGTTCCTGAAAGTATTATTTTTGGAAAACTGACACTAATTGAAAGTCAACCCTAATAATGTAAGGCCATCATCAATGGAGCGGAGTGGTAGGAGGGAGCAGAGTTTATAGAGATGAGCCAGAGCATCTGGAACCCTCGTCTGGTTCCCTCAGTCAGAGACCCAGGACTGGATCCTGGGAAGAGAGTCTGGCCTACAGTGTTTTGGCCAATTTTTTTGTTAACCTTATTGTTCATCTTATTGCTTATGAATTACATTCCTTTCTATTAATTCAAGATAAGGCTTTCTTCTCTGTCTTGACATTATGGATTCAAAAAAATAATTATTCAACAAAACTGTATTAAGTGTTGTGCCAGGTACAGAAGCTATGACATTGAATCAAGCAGGATTGGGGCCAGGCAGTGCCCACTGGGTTCTAGGACTATAAACATGAGCATAAACAACTTTAATTTGATGTGATTTGATCTAAATACTATGGCAGTATGGAAGGAAGAAGGAAGCAAAGGTGACTACAGTTTCCATCAGAATAATGGTCACATCTTCTAACTACTGTAGCCAGTACCTAGCACTGTGCCTTAATCATAGTAGATGCTCAATAAATAAGGTGGGAGAGAGGATGAAGATAGGAGGCAGGGTGCCTCGAAGAGGATAACTTGGATTTTTTTTTTTTTTTTTTTTTTTTTGCGGTACGCGGGCCTCTCACTGTTGTGGGCCCTCCCGTTGCGAAGCACAGGCTCCAGACGCGCAGGCTCAGCGGCCATGGCTCACGGGCCCAGCCGCTCCGCGGCATGTGGGATCTTCCCGGACCGGGGCACGAACCCGTGTCCCCTGCATCGGCAGGCGGACTCTCAACCACTGCGCCACCAGAGAAGTCCGAGGGTGGAGTTTTTAATGTATACTTATAGAAAATGAATCTGTAAAAGCTAGAGAATGAAGGCCCTTATGAGCAGCACTAAGATTCAGAACATTAACTTACAGGAGACAAGAATAGCAATCAGCTATGAGCATCAGCAGTGAGATGGCCGTTCTGAGCAGCTTTCTCATCTGCCAGAGCTGATTCTTTTACTTGCTGGGCTGAGTTTCCATTAAACTGAGAAAGGCAAGTTTCATGGGGTTCAAGATTTAAGTGTGTAGAATTTGGACTGGCCTTAGATTTAGGGTCAATGTTGACAATTCACCAGGCAGGACTGAAGCTAAGAAATAGGTTTAAAAAGAGAAGGAGGGGAAAAAAAGAACATGGCAAAAATAAAACTTTTTTTTTTTATAGATGCTCTTCACTCTGGGTGAATGATAATCAAGTTGTGACCATGTAAAAGCTACCCTTGGTGAAGTCCCCTTGCTCATTTTCTCTCAAACGATGCACACTCATGTCAATAATACCAGGCTTTCTAAATTGTTATAAGGTAGGGCTGCTTGTTGGGGTAATTTGAAATTGGAGTTTGATTGCAAATATGTAATTTCAAATCACTCTAGTAGCAATTACCCTAGTCATTTATTTTGAAGAAAGGATGCCCTCCCAAGGCACTTGCTTTCCTGAAAGGCTGGATCTGAAATTCCAGATGTAGGAAGTCGAGTTGCTCTCCAGGAGGGGATGGGATGCATATGCCATATGAATAGGAGTTATGATGTGGATTCTACTGTTTCTGTAATCAACAATATTTAGGTAGCTTACCCTTATGATGTTGGAAAAGAAGTGACTTGTGTATGAGATAAAGTAAAATGAAATGATTAACCTGGTGGAAGAAAGGCTTATTTCTCCCCTTAAAGATGCAAAAGCAACACTTCAACATTGTTGATTGTCTCACTGTCTTTCCCAGGTAACGTTTGAGCCCATGACTTTCCAAGGCAGAGAGAAAGATGCTGTGATAGTTAGTTGCAGTTGACATCTCTTGGCTCAGTTGCCAACTCAAAATTGTCACTTCTTTGGAGACAGCCATGATGAACAGGGGAGAACCCTCACGTTTGTGAGCATACTGGGTAATCACCAGCCAAGCTGTGGGATCCAGCTGTGTGATCTCACTGGAATTTTTCATTGTCCATCTATAGGAGCTACGAAATGAATACAACTTCAGTAGCTGTGTGGAAAGTGTTTGTTGACTGATTAAAAACAGATTCCACATATCTTGCAAACTCGCTTACATCCACTTCATGACTTTCACTGAAGATTTATTCACATTGTCTGGAAAAAAAAATTCTTCTCTGTGGTTACTTGGCACAGATAACTCAAAGTGAGACTTGATAAATCCACCTTGAATAAATCAATAAAGACTGTCAGTCTTATAC
Source organism: Pseudorca crassidens (assembly GCF_039906515.1). Classification (NCBI taxonomy): domain Eukaryota; kingdom Metazoa; phylum Chordata; class Mammalia; order Artiodactyla; family Delphinidae; genus Pseudorca; species Pseudorca crassidens. Next base: position 137,059,580 of record NC_090296.1, on the reverse strand, counting down.
CTCCACAAGGGCTTGTGCAAGGGAGACAGGGAGGAACCCACCAATGAAATAAGTCTGAGACATCAACTAAAGTGGCAGTAATTGAAGCCCGACTCCTGCTTCAGCCAAGACAGCTTCAGCAGGCTACCTTCTTTTATTTCTCTTCCTGTCTACAAAGTAGGATGGAGGTGGTTTGATGAAGAAATTCCCAAACTTGTAGCGGCTGACGCATTTTTTTCTGGGTAACTCAGGGAGTGCAACCTCTCCTCCCAACCCAAAGAATTAGGACATTTTCCAAGATCATCAGACTTTCAGTGTCCGCTTTGAATCTTTCCAGAGATATTGATTAAATGCATGATTCAGTTTCCTTTGGTTCCTGGCATTTCCTGTAGTGTTGTTTTGGGGGACTCAAGGAGTTGCAAAATTGAAACCAATTGATTGCTTGATGAATTGGCCCTGGGTCCAGGGTGAGCTGGATTTTATGTTCAGTTGAGATGCTACGTAGGGGTTAACACCACTTCTGGTGCAACGTGGTAGAAAAAGCACTGGACGCGGACCCCAGACCACTGGGTTCTCACTGCAGTTTGACACTAACCTGAGGCAGAGAGAATTTCACCAGCCTTCATTCTCTGCTGTACCTTTTGCTCTGGTCTTCAGCAGCCTGCCCTCAATGGCAGCTCTCAGATGGGATGCCTTTAGTCAGTGGCAGTGTGCACTGCACAGAACTGGGAAGCTTGCCTTGTTTTCAGAGTGTTCCCTCTTTATTTTCCTTTCAATTAGTTTTATGTGTCTATTTATTTTCCTCAACAAGTTCATAATTTCATTTCTTTTTTCTGTTTATAGTCCCTCTCTGTTTCCACTCAAACCCTGCCGTGCTACACACTCTGAAAATCTGCTTGCTTTTTAAGTCCTTCCACATTGAATTATTTATAGTTTTGATAAAGTCCTGTTTTGTCTGATGTTTATTTTCTTTCATAACAAGGAACCTGGGTGAACTTTTCCAAAAGACCAAAAAAGGATTCTAGTTTTTAAAGATGCTAGGCAACCCCTGGCCAAAATGTACAAAACAAGCCTTGGGTGCCCTTTCTTCTGTGATTTGGGTTTTTTCCCCTCTGGTAAACATTCTTTCATCTAAATGTGTTGCAGGGAGGGGAAAGGAAAATAAATCCCTTCAGCATGGACTCTCTCCAGAACACAATTAGGTGCCTCTCTTCACTAGCCAATCCCTGTGCTTCAATCACCTCTAGACTAATAATGATACTTGGAGTCCATGAGAGGAATCCTGGAATGTGATTGGCAGGTGTGGTCATGTGATAAAGATGTTCAATTATCCTACATTTTTTTTTTACTCTAAAGTCTACATGAAAATAACTCTTCACTTTTTGCCATCCTGATTTTCGTTTACTTCTGTGGCTTTTCCATTGTTACCCCTCTAGCTAATTTTTCACGTCACTTATGTCACTGATGACTCTGAGCCTTTGTAGCTGAATAGGTTTCAGACTCACACCCCTTCCCCCTTCCCTCTTCCTCCAACATCCTTTCCCTACTTTACCTTTTCCCATCTCATCCCATGTTTCCTGCATTAAATTAATTAGTTTAGGTGTTGAAGATGTGTCCATAGGGGATGGAGATAGAGAGATTTTTAGCCTTCAGTGCTAGATAAAAACATACCACACCCCCTCACACTCACATATATCACACATGCACACACACACACAGAACGTGAAAACAGGATGGATAGCCAGTGCTGTCAGGGTGACCAAAGATGAGAAAAAAGAACAGAGCAAATATACAAACCAGAGGCTATAAGTTAGCTATACCCATTGAAGTAATTTGGAATACTGAATAAGGGAAAAACAAACGAAAGTCTCATATCTTGAATAGTTCTGAGGGTATAATTTTTTATTCTGTTATATGAAAAAGAGAAAGTTTTATTTCTTCACCTTCCAATCTATTATTTCCTCCTCTCTCCCTTTTCCTTTTGTGCATTTTTTATTTTATATATATATATATATATATTTATATATATATCCCACTCCTCCCCCACTCCTCTTTCCAATCCTTCCTTTAAGGTTTAATTTAACAATAACATTTGCGATTGGGGTCCTGCGCATCTCAAGGGCATTGCGCTTGAAATTGCACACACTCTGCACCATTTATCATAGGCTGACATGTGTCATGTTCCAGACTGCAGCTCCAAGAGGTTACAGCTCACGACTGCTCCTTTGTTGATCCGCTGCCGAGACAACTGAGGCACCTTTCTTCCCTTCTCCTTACATTTTTTTTTCTTCTTATTAAAGCTGCCTCATCCCCTTTCTGAAGGCCTAACTCACCCCTTCGCAGAAGAAGAAACACAAAAGAATGTGCATTGTGTTAGACGCTGTGTCCCTCATTTCCTGCGATTTCTGATGGGGGCCACTCGGTGTTTAATAAGATCGGAATGCACCACTATAAACTTTCATCTTTGTCGACAGAGAAACGGAAAAGGTCATTAAAGTTAGCACCAACCTGGCTTTGTTTCCAAGCAGACGGCGTCCTGTGCAGGATGGGAACATTTGGAGCCCTAACTGGACCCCTGCCACACTGACAGAGGCCACCCCATGTCCTCCTTGCAAAGCATGGTCTTTCATAGTGGGTTCCTCATTTCATGCCATCTTCTAAGCCAGCTGGGATTTGAACTTAACCCCGAAAACTCCTTTTTTTGCAAATGGAAGTATTGCATCAAAAGATACAGGGCTATCATTTACCAGTACCAGGCCTCAGAGGGCCTCACCCACCAAGGGCTCAACATTTAACAGAAACTTGGGCTGAAGTGACTATTTGCAAAAATTTTAAGACTAGGCTAACTGCAATAAATATTTACGGGGGTTTTCCCTCATGGCCAGTTTTGTCTTAAGGTTTTTTTTTTTTTTTTTTTGCGGTACGCGGGCCTCTCACTCTTGTGGCCTCTCCCTGTTGCAGAGCACAGGCTCTGGACTCGCAGGCTCAGCAGCCATGGCTCACAGGCCCAGCCACTCTGCGGCATGTGTGAATCTTCCCAGACCAGGGCACGAACCTGTGTCCCCTGCATCGGCAGGCGAACTCTCAACCACTGCGCCACCAGGGAAGCCCCTGTCTTAGGGTATTTTAAAGCCAGTATCCCTGACTGTATATTTTCTCCTGTGAAGAAGAGTTGGAATTCTGGTTTTAAAAGTACAGACATAGAAAACAAACTTATGGTTATCAAGGGGAAATGTTGGGGGGCGAGATAAATTAGGAATTTAGTATTAACCGATACATATTACTATATATTAAATAGATAAACATCAAGGTTCTGCTGAATAGCACAGGAAACTATACTCAGTATCTTGTAATAAGCTATAATGGAAAAGAATCTGAAGAAGAATATACTCATATATATATATATATATATATTCAGATATATATATCTGAATCTCTTTACTGTACATCTGAAACACTGTAAATCAACTATATTTCAATAAAAATATTATTAAAATAGAAATAGAATAGAAATAGAAATATTATATTTCAATAAAAAATCTTATTAAAAATAATAAAGAAAAATTTTTAAAATTTAAAAAGTAGATTTCTCATACATTCTCCTCATTCTCCCACCTCCTGCCCACATGTTCACATTTGGCCTCTTCCAGCTTCCCTTTCTTCCTGTGGCAAAACAACCCTGTCACTCTTCTCCCTGCTCCCCCCTTCCCCCCAGTGAACTTGCCACTGCCGTCCTCCCCTCAGATACCACTTCCTCAGGGCAGCTCACACTGTGCTCCCCTGCCCTCTCCCCTTGCACCTTGCACAGCCACCTTTTCTCTATGGGGCTGACCACAGCTCTATTGCAGTATTTATTTTCATAACTTATTACATGTTACCTCCCAAGAATTTAATCTTTCTGTTTTGCTCATCCTTGTTGTCTCAGCTCACAGTAGACCTTCAAATGATTTGTTGAGTGAATGAATAAAAGACACTGTTAAAACTCTTCCTTAGGAATTCTGGAAGGAGTTGCAGGGTGGCAATTTCATGAGCTCTTTCCTTAACTACGCTCAGCGTCTGTGGCACTGGCTGTCTCCCTCCCCTTCACACTCATCCAGCCACGTTAGGTGAACACTTACCTCTTAGAAGTGAGGCACTCCTATGAACTTGGGACTGGGAGTGTGTATAATAAACAGAAACATATATACACACAATTTGTCATTGGCTGCTGAAATTCACCCACAAAGGAAGTGTGCCAGCTTGGAGTAAAGAGGGCATTTGGTTAGGTAGTGTTTACTAAGACTGACTAGTTGTCAAGTACTGAGCTAATTTTCAGGACTCCAAAGGTGGTAAGAACTACCCCTGGCTATTAAAAGCCCACAGTCTGGCAGGAGCAATAGTGAATCCAGAACAATAAAGGTTATGACCAGAGAGTGATGGGAGAGCAGAGGCCACCCATCTGCTGAGACTTTGAGGAGGGTTCACAGAAAAAGTGAGGCTGAGTCTTTAGGAAGGAAGTGAAGCTCCAGCCAGATGGTTAAGAGTAAAGGGTCTTCGTGGAGGTACTGCCTGGATGAAGGCCAGGGGAATGTGAATGCAGGGTGACTGTTCTATCCCCTAATTACATTGACATCTCCTGCATGACTGAAGAATCATTTGGTCAGCTTTGGGATCCTTCAGGACATAACTATTAAGTGGCCTGGGCTTATCCAACCCATAGCAGCAGATGGTCTCCCCTGGCATCTATCTCAGAATTCTCTAAGGGACCTTTACCACAATAGGCCCCTGAATCCTGAAACCAATTATTGATGACTGGTTCCCTTAAGTAAGCCTTAGGAAGCATATGAATGAGATGACTTGTGTGTCTGTGTGTCTGTGAGAGAGAGAGAGAGAGAGAGAGAAATAGACCCAATAGCTGGTGAGCTTTACATTATCTTAGAAACAGGTAAAATCCTTGAGTATGTCCCAGAAAAGTTGTGCTGCTACTGAACTTCTAACATTTACCAATTCATTCGAAAAGAACTCTGGCTTTGCAAACTTCCTGTGGTCTACCTGAACAATAATCTACAGCTGAAATCACAGCCCAAGGCCCACTAGAGGAAGAGGTGATTTGAGGAGGGTCCTTGTGACGCCAAAACATCTCATTGAAAAATGAATAATTCAATTGTCAACTCGTTGTTTTGTTTCTATGACACTAAACATCAGGGTCGTTTCCAAATATATCCATGTTTGGCATCACTTAGACAATACCTTGAGATGATTCACTTTTCATCCAGATATCTTAACATCCTGAAAGATATATCCTAATTGTCATTTAATTTGAGGTCAATATGCTAGCATATGATGAATGAGAAAGTAGTATATGGGCACACTTGGGAAAGAGGTTAAAGTACAGAATCTGAAACACTGAGTGTATAAAAACAATTGAATCTCCTTTTTTTCTGCCATATATTTATTTTCATAACTGCAAAGTATAATTATTATTCCTATTGTCCTAAAAGAGTGTAATGTCACACAATTATGATTTACCACCTCAAACAATGGGGTAATTTTAGAAATTGATAAAAGGCTATGTAATCATTGAGTCAAATATATCACCATTATCAAGGAGGTGAGGGATTTTGGTTATTATTGTTTTCCTGACTTTCATTAAAACTTTAAAAAAACACCTGTAACCAACTCACATTCTTTGCTTATTAAAAGAGGGTCTTTGTTGAGATATGAACTATTGGGTAATAAGAGGGAGGTGACTAAAGGCTAAAAAAGGTTATCTGATTCCTGAAAGGGGAAGGTGGCACCAAACCAAATAAGCAAAGCTAAAAAATAGATAAGACATCATAATAAGCTGAAAAGCATTCAAAAGCAGTCAAGTGAAGATGTTGAGAGTATTATACAAAGGAATAATGATATTTGTACAGTAGGTAAAATATAGATTACAATTTATAACAGGATACAGGAAGGAGACAGGAATTGTTTATAGGACCTTGTGACAGAATTTCAACAAATCTTTTTTAAAAGCTTTCTCTTTGCCTTGGCATCGAATCCTGGGCACCTCTGGCAGTGACATGAGATGAAATAAAATGCCCAGACTGGCAAGTGTTACAGCATCTGAGGAACAGAACTTGAAGTGAATTCCAGATTTGGCTACTATCCTATCTTTTGTCCAGTTCATCTACTGTCAGAAGCATCATTGCCTCTCTGTCGGAGAACACTGATCGGGGAGTAGTTTGCTTGTGGAAAGTTTTCTAATTTATTTTTTAATATCAAGTAGTTCATGTGACCTTTAAGTTGACCTTTTCGGTCTCCATCCTGACATGATTATTTTCTTCAAGGTCCTGGTTCCAAGATACATGTCTAAATTAAGATAATAGTTAAAGAACTTTCTCCCTGCTGTATAACTGGACTTCAATTGCAGTTTAATGAATGGCAGCCCTGCTATTTCCTACCTATTTCATAAAGTTGTTGTGAGGATAAAATGGATTAATATATGTAAAGTGCTAAGAACAGTGCTTGGCACATAAGAAAGGCTACAAAATGAGAGTTGTTATTATTGCCATTATTATTACTATTATTATGATAGCAAGTCAGCTGGATGGATAGGTTAGGCTGCTACATATATTCCCACTCTGATTGGGGGTGCAATGTCTTAAGTTTTCCTTGCTTTAGCCTGCTCTTACCCCCATTCTCTCTGTTCCTTTCTTGGTCAAGTCTTATTTAAATCCTTGACTTCTTGTCTCATTTGTGAATTGTTACCATTAACATTTATCACACACTCACTGTGGGCTGGATGCTTTATGTGCATCGTCTCATTTATGATGAGAATCTACCCCCCCAAAAAAACCTTATGAGGTAGATACTATTATTCTTTATCATTTTACAGATGAGGAAATTGAGCTCTATAAAAATTAAGAGGTGTGCACAAAGTTGTACCAGAAGAATGGGTTGACCTGGGGTTTGAGTCCAGGCGGTCCAATGTCGGTGCTGAAGTTCTCACCCCAGTCAGTCTTGTTCTAATTTCTGTCCCCAAGATCACAGCTGGACTTGGTGATTGAACTGCGCACCTGGTGTTCACCCTCTGTCTTCCTTGTGGACTCGGGTCTTGCTTATTCCTCACCCCCAATATCCTACATCTTCTGCTTGGGTTTTAGCCCCTTGGACCTGGAACCAGTGCCAGTGCACTGGTAGGCCACAGTGCCTGGCCTGGCCAGCATCCCAGTATGACCATCCACAGCACCCTCATTTTGTATTCCTTTTATTAAATATTTCTACAGGGACAAGGAAAATGTTCTATCAAATTCATTTAGAAAAAGAGAGCTTTTCACACAGAGGTAGAAAACAGTAGTAAAATCCACCTCATAAAATTCACATGTGCTTAAGCGGATGGACATAATTTTACAACTCCTTGCATCTCCTTACTAGAATTCCTTTTGCACTCTTAAGTGGAAAATGTCAATTAACCCGAAGGCTTAGGAAATGGGGCTTTCCAGGTAAGTTGAGATTTTGTTTTTGCTGTTAATTGATGATCAAACAAAATTAAATCTTTTGTTTCCATTGCCATTATTATCCAATTTTTTTTTCCAAATGGATAAATTCACTTCCCTGCTTCAGCAATCATAGTAAACTGAACTTGCCTCATTCTTTATTTGATGTTTTAGATCCTTACAGTTCCCCAGGGTCCACTTTCTGAATATGAAATATTGGTATTTATTATGGTAAACATAGACTACGGTGGAGATTAAGAACAGAGAGGGATTTTTCTAATTTTTTTCTATGTGCATAAGTATGTAGTATTTCTTTTTCCATCAGAGGTGACTTTTCTCCTTACAGTAAATCAAAGAATAAAAGGAAAAGATCATAGATTTTTGTTGGTTATGCTCAGATCAACCATTTCGTTATTTAATTTCAATTTACTCTTACCCTTCTGTCTAGTTAGCATGATCCTGCTCAATTATTCTCTTCCCTCTCCAGCTCTTTTGGTTTTCCTCTCCTTCAGCCCCAGGCAGAATGACTTTTCCTTCTCTGTGTCCTCATAAACCACATGCAGCATTTATAAACTTGTTTCAAAATCCTGGTCTATAATCCGTTTCCCTGCCCTCTCCTTCGCTCTTTGCTCCCTCCTCTGTTCTGACATTTTTGAAACTTTTAATCCTCAAACATCTTCAGTACCTCCACACGTGGTGCTGATACACTTCACCTTGTTCTTAACAATATGGAAAGGCGTAGTAAGGGTGGGTACCAGGAATGAAGACACCAGAGTCCTGACGGGGACTCTGCCAATCCTTGGTTACATGACCGCAAGCAAGAAGAGAATGTTAGAGCCAAATGCAACTTGAGAGAACTTGAATCCTCTCATTTTATACATTAAACCAAAGCCCAGCTAGGTCAAATTTCTCACCCACTGTACCAACAGCACAATTTGAACTCAGAACTTCCTATTTTAGATTGATCATTTTCCCTAACTCATCCATCCCAGGAGTCCCTCCTTATTGAGACATGTGTCGACTTTGGGCATAAAATCAAGACAATATTATAGTTGTGAAGGTGCTTTGAAACATGTTGAATGCTAAACACATAAGCACCAATACTCAGCAAAGGGTAACCTACTATTAGCCTTTTTGTGGATTCTGCTAGAATAGTGGAGTTATTGTTGTAGTTCTAAAATACAATTTAGCAAACTTTAGTGACCCTAAGACAAACCAGAAGAGTGAAGTTTGCTGTTAATAACCTAAAGACTGATCACTTTTCCTTCCTACAATTACAATATAAGTGAAAGGAAAAAAAAAAAAACAAACAGAGCTGGAGCAAAATAAACATAAAAGCACAAAATGATGAAGAATCTTTCATATGGTTTATCTGTTTGTTAATCGCTCTAAGGGAAACAGCAACAGTATTTCAAACAAATATGCCCAAACAAACAAAGCAAACGATAAATTAAGGTGGGCAGCTACCAGATGTAGGTACTCCAGGGAGGTCAAAGGGATGCCCCAGCTGTGGCGAATGCCAAGATGAGAGTATAGAGTCTGGTGCTGAACTGAGTTGTCTAGAAGGAACAAAAGGAATTAAAATGTGAGTACTAAGCAATGTCTGAAAAGAAGACGGTGAGGATAAACAGAACAAGCCAATTCTGTCCTCATATCCAAGCGATTATGATGACAGCCGAAGGAACCATGTGGAAAATGAGAAGTCAGGATGGGAGAAAGGCTGTTCCCTCGGGGAAGACTAAGGTTCCCACCACTCCCTCTTCCTGGGTTCAGGGTATGTGACTTTGGAAAAGATGGCTAGATGTAGAATTATAAGGTGGCATGCAAATTCCCAATACCTATTTCCATTAGTCCTCAGAAACCTATAAGCTTCAGGAGTCTTCCGTGATATCTAAATGAAGTATCTACAGAAACTGACAATATTTGTTGTTTTTTTACGCTTGCATCCAATTACCATATGGAGGGCAAGAGGACGGAAATCCACCCCCAGAATCTCTAGGAGAAAAACACTTATATATAAAAAAAAATCTAGTGACATTATTGGACACAAACTGGGTTCTTGGTAGGAGTCTTTTGTCATTAGTGAAAAATCAGTTACCTATTAATATTGTCATTTTCTTTGAATACAATTCTGCACAAACAGGCTATAGAGGAAGATCTCCTTAATTTGCTTCCCTGGTTGGTGGCCACCTGAAGGAGGGAAGTAGAACTGCTGGTCCCAGGAAATTGAGAGAGGCGGTGTCAGGGAGCTCAGTGGGAAGCTGATTTGAGACTAGAGTAATTGCCAAGATGATTAATTATTCCTCTGAGGCACACACAAGTGTCCTTTTCTCTACTCTTCACCAGCAGGCTGACTTGAGAAGAGGAGCTAGCCCGCACTGGCGGGTCCAGCTGCCCAGGCATGGTCAGAACCATGGTCCCATTGTCCCCTGCAGGCCAATGGCCAGGGGACGAGTCCTTCTCTCTCCTCTCTGTAGAACTACCTGAGATGTCACCTTTTCATAGCTCACACCTTCTTTCTTCTAGAGAGTACCATGCATTCCTGCATATTTCTTAAGCACTTGTGAGAGTATTTGCACTCCTCACATGGAGTGCCTGCTCTTAGCTCAGGGTGTTACCAATGTCATTGCATGTGAACCTCCCAGAAGCCCCATAAGGTTGGTATAATTGTCTGTATTCTACAAAAAAAAGGGGCTAAAATCAACAAAGTAAGGAGCTGAGCTTACACAGCTAGGAAGGGGTTGGACCAGAGCACAAATCTCCCCAACCCAGAACGCATTGCCTTTGCAATCTACAAGGCCCCCTCCCCACCTGAGCACACAGTTCACCACAGAAGTGCCTTATAATGGAGCGTACATGCATTATCCTCCCCCAGAAAAGCCAATAGAAAATGGACAACATAGAATTACCACAAAGGTATGTTTAGAAATGTTTTTCAGTTTCTTGACTGAAGAAATTAAAGGTCCATGACAACTTTTTGTCAAGTTTTGATTCCATAAACTATAAAGTCCTATTTAAGAGGAGAGATGAATCAAACACGAATGAAGAGACGATAGAGTGTTGCAGTTAAGAGCCCTGTACTTGACACCATCTTGCCTGGGTTTTTAATCTCTCATCTACCAGTTGCTGCCATGGATGACACTTAGGAATAGACTTAAACATGCTTTGCTTCAGTTTTCTCATCTGAGAAATGGGTATGTAAAATAACACTTACCTCATAAAATGGTTATAAGGATTAAATGGTCCATGGACAATGCTTAGAACTGTTCCTGGTGCATGGTAACTACTCAATAAATATCAGCTGTTATTATTGTCATGGCAACCATGTACACCAAACTAATTAGCCTCAGATGAATAACACAAATTTTTGGTTGAAAATCAGTGGCAAAAAAGAAACAGGAAAAGCAAGCAGAAAACAAATAAGTAATTTGGCTATAATTCAGGAAAAGAATAATTGGACATTTAGTCTGGCTATAAGTCAACAATGAGACAGAAGTCCAATGCAATTATTTTGAAAAGGTAAATGAATGCAATAAGAAACCCCGTGAATACAGGCAGAGTGTCCTGACATTCTTCTGCCTTCTGCTCTTGTTGATCAGTTCTGAGTCAAATAGTTTCATTTCTGGGCAAAGTCCTTGAAGGGGAAAATTAATAACCCCAAACTAGAGTGTGTCCAGAGGAGAAACAGCAAGATGAAGAGGGGTCTGGCAACCACTCCACTGAAGGAGTACTTGATGAAAACAAGCAGGTTGAATTTAGAGCCATGAAAAAGGGGAAAATCCTGACTATTCTAGAGAATGTTTTAACTTTTCCATTGTCCAACTATGAAAGAGGATGTTTTGTTAGCTCATGAGAACCCTGTCTCTGAGAGTATTCTTGAAAACTTGAAAAAAAAAAAACATCGTGGATTTTTCTAAGAAGATAGTTGTTGGAAATCTGAATTCCATAAACTGGTGGTTGGAAGGCTTCCTACCATGTCTGCAATTTTCTGATTCTGTGACAGAAAGAGATAAGTCTGCATAGCCACCTGCCACTGGTAAGCAGCCTCCACTTTTATGACCTACCATACTAACTAGTACTCCCCATGCCCTCAGATTTCTGTAATGGATGGAGTTGTCCCCACCACGGAGTATGCTGCTCACTAAGATACCCACGGACTTCTGCTTCTTTCCATTGAGTTGGATGCTTTCCAAGAACCAGGTGTATTTGTCTCCGTTTCTATTTAAACCAGTTGCATCTGTTACTGTAATTGCTTAGTTTCATTAAACATTATGTAAACTGGTGAAATATTAGTGTTAGAAGAAAGCAAGATGTTGTGTCTATGAAAACGAAGTTGAGTGCTTTGGAGAGATTTGATGAAGGCGATTTGCTAAAAAGTAATTGCTGTTAAATTAGGTGTGAGTTAGACAAATGTGTAAGATTGGGAAAGATCATTAAAATTTAGATGGATTCTCTTCTGAGATTGCTCTGCAAGTCTTTAAGTTCTTGCTCCACTTTGTAGCAACTGAAAAATCATGGATGCTTCTTCATGGGTGTAATTTATGCAAAATGACGCCGCAGAACTCTGACAGAGCTGGCCCATAAGCAGAGAGGATGTCTTGGCCCTATATCAAAAGGTTGACAAATTAGAGATACATTTTTAGAGGTTTTAAGTTTAAAAGTTTAATATATGATGTTTCTTTTTTATGAGACTCTGCTGACTGGATTTTTTTTTTTTTTTTTTTTTTTTGTGGTATGTGGGCCTATCACTGTTGTGGCCTCTCCCGTTGAGGAGCACAGGCTCCGGACGCGTAGGTCCAGTGGCCACGGCCCACGGGCCTAGCCACTCCGCGGCATGTGGGATCTTCCTGGACCGGGGCACGAACCCGTGTCCCCTGCATCGGCAGGCGGACTCTCAACCACTGCGCCACCAGGGAAGCCCCTGCTGACTGGATTTTTAAATTCAACACTGATGATCTACCAGCCATAACTGTACAGATTAAAGAACTCCTCTTGTTCAGCCAAGTGACAGCCAAGCTATTAAAAAAGTGGATTTGCCATAACTGTAGGGAGGACTGGCATGACAGAGTGTGACTCCAGAGTTCCATGGTGGGCCAAGGCCGGGACAGGCATTTCGGACATGGAGATATAGTGTGGTGAGCATTGCCAAGTAAAAGGAAGGGAGGCAAAGTAGGAAGATTGGTGCTCCTGGGTCCAAGATGTAGGTTTAGGATTCAGTCCATGAGACAAAGAGGAGTAGGGTGAAGCAAGTCAATGTCAACTATTGGATGTTCTTACCACCAGGTAAGCAATGGAAGTGTCTGAGATGTAGCTAAGACACAAAAGCCAACAACCAGTGAGGCAGGAAAGATAGGACCAGGTCCAAGGACAGCCTACTCATGTATAGATATTAGGCGGAAGGCAAAGCCACCTCCTTGTTTTCCACTTAAGGAGGCCATGATGCATGGAGGAATGACATCTAAAACAGAAACTTTGTAGCATCTGAACAAGGAACTGACCAGGAAAACCTTGGAGCATGCGCAATAAAAATGCACAGGTTGTTGACAACCCTGTATGACCTTCCATGTGTGGCCGCTTGACTAGCAAGGGACAATTTAAGAGAAAACAGCTTTTCGAGCACATGTACTGTGGCTTCAGAAGACAAATGCGCAGGACCAGGAGCTGAAACAACCTGGCGCAGTCCAGGCCTTGCCTCAGCTTTCCCCTCAATGAATGTTCCACCCCTAATCAAAAAGACCCTCACCATTTAAAGGGCTAAAAATAAGATAAAAAGAGGGATCAAAAAACCTGTGGGGCACCCCTCACTCGCGAGGATGCCCACACTCTTCTCTGAGTGTGTAACTTTCGATCTTGTCTCAATAAACTGCTGTTTGGTGTCTTTGCTACTCATCCTCAGTGTGTGTGTGTGTTTCCCTTTGTGTTCCTCATCCAAATTCTTTTTGGATGAGTTGAGCAAGAGTCTGGACTTTCCATACTGGTCCAAATGGCTTACTGAAACTCTTGGTGTCTCGAAGTTCCACCAAGCACCTGTCAGCAGGACTAGTTCTTTGTTTTGATGTACAAAGAACATTTGATAAAGAGGCAACAGAACTTGATACTGACCAGGGTTCTTGGCCTTCCCCAATAAATAGAAATTGATAAGAGGACAGAGAAGAAATTCAGGCAAGGCTTTATTGGGTCCTCTGCTGCAGCAGGTGGGGAGTGAAAACAAGTAACAGCTTCCCTTGCTTGCTCCCCGAGGGGGGGTGAGCTGGTTCCTTACATGGGGTGAGGGTGGGGGTGGGTCCAGGGGTCGGGCTGGAGGGGGGGCTTAGGTGTTTGCCCACCCCTTTGGTGGTATTGAGTGCAGGGGGCATGCCCAGTACCGTGTTTTTCTCGTTTTTTGTTTTTTTGTTTTTTTTGCGGTACGCGGGCCTTTTACTCCTGTGGCCTCTCGCATTGTGGAGCACAGGCTCCGGACGCTCAGGCTCAGCGGCCATGGCTCACGGGCCCAGCCGCTCCGCGGCATGTGGGATCTTCCCGGACCGGGGCATGAACCCGTGTCCTCTGCATCGACAGGCGGACTCTCAACCACCGTGCCAGCAGGGAAGCCCCAGTACCATGTTTTTGCTCCCACCTCTTCAGAATTGGCAGTTGGTTCTTTTGGTCTTTTTGTATCTTGTCCATAATTTGCCCCAACTGTGCATGCATGCAGTTATTTTTAGTCCCTTATAATTTCTTTGTATTTTGTTGCTTAAGGAAACATTTGTCCAGGTGCAAGCACTGCAGCAAAGGGTCCTAGGTCCTAGCCTGTCTCAAACTGACCTACATGGACCAGCAATGCCATGATCGTAGGCAGATCCGAAGACAAGTCTGGACCTCACTGCCTCTCTTGACATCCTCACCTATCAAGTGTACATCCTCATTTTCCTTCAGGTAAAGTCCCAGTAAATGAAAAAATTGCATATGTAAAACCACTTTGACAGCAATAAACAAATGGAATCTTTTACTATGGTTTGCTAAGAATTTGGTGGTGGAAACAACATTTTGCAATTTGCTTCAAATAGAATTGCCTTTCTGGTATGGAAAATGTGAATGAATTCCAAATATTTTATTTGTTAAATTACTGATATTATGGTGAATTGGTCACTGCTTTTAGAACAAGTTAACCATATATTTAATTCTTCCAAACTGGAGGGCAATATTTTTCTCTAATGTTCTTTTGCTGGTTCTTTTGATTTAATCAAAAATTTTCTAGTTGCTTACAGGGGTAAATATAATGAGAGATAGACAGCAAAGTGATGGAATGTAAGATAAAGCCAGGATTCCAAACTCAACTTCAACATTATTGGCTATGAGATCTTGAGTAAGTAAAGGTCCTTCTGACATGATCCTTGATTTCTGAAAGAGGCAATAACAAAGCTAACCTCAAAAGTTTTATAAGGATTGAATACATTGATAATAATGCATGTAATTTGCCTAGTTTAATACCAGGCTGCAAATAAGTAAGCATTAAAATTAACTTATGTCAGTATTATTCAATTTACAAATAAAATTTTTGTATATTCAATGTTACAAAGCAGGATTTTTCTTCAGAAGTTAAAAGTTTGAGGGAATTAGTCCCTTTACAAAATGTATTTTTATTTTCTTTAGGGATTCATCATCATTGGACTCCTTTTAATATAAAACTCTTCTATAATGCTTCAAATATCATTTGCCATGCAATGGCAAAGAAATAGTAATTATATACAATGATATATAGTGTGACAGTGTGAAGATGGTAGATCTGAAAACCTACATGGTCTGTGTCATTCCAGCCTTCTGCCAGGTCCTCTAGGACTAGAAAACTGTTAGAAGGCAGGCATGGCTACTCAAAATCTCACGATCCAGGGGGAGGAGTCAGGAAGGACACTGAAAATAGAAACAGCTCACCCTGTAACATAGCCTCGAAGTAATGGTCTCATGGTGTGGTGCAGATTCTAAATGATCCATTTAACCACTCACACATAGTTAGTTAGCACCTACTATGTGCCAGGCACTGTTCCCGGCACTGGGATTGAAGCAAAGACTGAAGCAATTACACTGTCTGCTCTCAGAATGTTTCCTTGTAATTGTGGAAAGACATACAGCAACATGGTAAATACTTGCATAAAATGAGTGCAGATGGTGATAAGTGCTATGAAGAAAATAAAGTGGGGCATTAAGAGAGTGACACAGGGCTTAGGCAGCAGGAGTTTAGGAACAGCCTCTCCTGGGAGGTGACATATGAGTTGAGTCTGAATGATGAGAAGGAAGGGTAAGCTATGCAAGGATTTGGAGGAAGGGTGTTCCAAGCAGGGGGAAAATCAGTGGCAAAGAGCCTGCAGCAGGACAACATCAGATGTGTCCTAGGGATGGAAGGAAGGCCAGTGAGGCTGGAGCCAAAGAGTGAAGGGGAAGTGACAGGAGTTGAGGCGGGTGAGGTAGGCTGAGCCCAAGTGCTTCTTTAACAGGAGTTCCGGACTTGAGCGCTCAGTGAGACCTGAATGGAAGAGGTGGGGTCTGAGCTAGTTTGGGGAGAAAATAGAGAATAAGGAAGATCAGCACAGTCAAATGCACAGAAATTGTGAAACTGGCCATTTCATGGCAAAGTATGCAAGCTTATTTTTTAAAATTAATTAATTTTTAATTTTCCATTATGGTTTATTACAAGATATTGAATATATATCAATATATTGATATATTATATACTGACATATATAAGGTCTTATGCTATACAATAGGACCTTATTTGTTATCCATTCTATATATAATAGTTTGCTAATCCCAAACTCCCAATCCATCCCTCCCAGACCCCCTTCCCCATAGCAGGCTGATTTGACTGGTCTGAGGGCAGAAAGATATCAGACAGCAATAGATTAGGGGAGAAGCATGGGAACCCTGAACTGTCAGCAACTTGGCCTTCACAGAGCAGGGGATGGAGACTGACTCCAGGTTTCTGAGCAGAGAGGAGTGTGATGAAAATGATATTCATGAAGGAAGAGCTTGGCAAAGCTAAGCAAGGTGTATTAGAGGGTGGGAGAAAGACTGAGGTCAGGATGGTCAGCTGAGATGAGCCGAAGACTCAAACTTGAGTGAGTATCTGGACCATCCAAAGGGCTTATTGAAACTCAGAGTGCTGGGTCTTGGCCTCAGGGCTGCTGATTCAGTAGATTTCGGGTGGAGCCTGGGAATTTGCATTTCTAATAAGGGTCCTGGTGATGCTGATACAGCTGTCTGGGCACATATTCTGAGGACCACTACCCAAAACAACCATGATGGACACATGATCCAGAGTTAGGAGATTAGATTCAGAGCCTGACATCACGACCAGAGGCTGTGTCAATTTCACCACCTTGAGATTCTGTGTTCTCATCTGAAAATGGAGATAATAATAACTGTATCCAAAGATCCCATGATGTTTAACTGCAGTGATGTGTTTCAGACACCTAGCAGTGTGTCTGACATAGTAAATGCTTTTTAGTTGAGTTGAATCCGACATGAAGAGGATTTGGGCTATTTAACAAATGGCAAGGAAGGGATATATTTAGGAGAAAAGGAAGACCTTTTATTTATTTTGTTTCATTTGTTTATTAAAGCAAATGGCCTCATTTAGCATGGTATATGTCAGCTGGAGTGCATCAGAGTATATTTCCAAGTTAATGCTGCATTTAAGTCCTAACTGAAAATTAGGTCATGTTATTCATTAATAAATAACAAAATTCTTTAGTTGTCATCAAGAATAGTTCTCAAATATTATGAATCTATTGGGGAGAAGACCATGCATTGTGTGTTTAAAAGACATTTGAAAGCATTCTGGGTGTTCCATAATGATGAAATATTTGGATCAGAGCATATATCAGGATTCTGAGGAAGGTTACTTGCTCAGTTAATAATTCTACATAAGAAGTTTGGCTTTGTATCTTGTTCCTGTTTCTCTTGACCTTACCTGGAAAAAGATAGAAAGACTTCACCGTACTTTTAAAAGTCTCTATTTAACAAGCCTTCTCCACGTGCCAGCCTCTTTTCTAAGCACGTTCAAGCGTTAACTCTTTTAATCGTCATGACTTAGGGACCATTATCATCCTGGTGTAACAGATGGGGAAACTGAGGGATTAAACGATGTACCCAAGATTACAAAGCATATAAAAATCAGAGCCAAGGTGTGAACCTTTGCTGTCCAGCTCCAAATATGTGCCCTCCCTCCACACCATGTTGCCTTTCCCACTACTCCTGGGGTCTTCAAAGCAGAAACTCATATTGCATAGGTCTCTTTAGATGGGAGTTTAAAAACTCAGAAGCTAGAAGATAGGAGTGTAGAATGGAAACATAAATTAGTGACAGCAACTCCAAAAATGCAGGAGGATACAGGCTATCGTGAAATGGAGAAAAACTGACCCATCTACATGGGGAGCTGCTATTCTTCTCTAGATAAATTTCCACTAGAATAGAAGCTCCATTCCTCCTGGGAAGACAGGGACTTTTTGTTTGCAACCATTTCCCCCACTGATTTATGCCCAGCACCGTTAATAGATTATCTGGGAAACAGCATGCACTCAAGATTTGTTGAATAAATAAATGCAGAATGCAAGAATAACCAAGTGTGTGTGTGTGTGTGTGTGTGTGTGTGTGTGTGTGTGTGTGTGTGTATCTCCAAGTATAACTAGGTTCTTCATTTTTTAAAAAAGTTGGGTACCCAAAATTTATATGAAATTTCCAGATTCATATATTAGTCCATTAAAAAGAAAAAGTTCTGGGCTTCCCTGGTGGCGTAGTGGTTGAGAGTCCGCCTGCTGATGTAGGGGACATGGGTTCGTGCCCCAGTCCGGGAAGATCCCACATGCCGTGGAGCGTCTGGGCCCGTGAGCCATGGCCGCTGAGCCTGCACATCCGGAGCCTGTGCTCCGCAACGGGAGAGGCCACAGCAGTGAGAGGCCTGTGTACCGCAAAAAAAAAAAAAAAAAAAAAAAAAAAAAAAAATTCTGTGGAAAAATCTTAATATGCTTGTAGGCTGGGTTTGAATAGTGGGAAGGATTTGGCCCTTAGGTGGCTAAATTGAGACACTAATCCTGTAGTTAAAAGCCATTAACTCTTTGCAAATGGTAGACATTTGAAATGGTGGTATATTGATTCAAGCATTGTTCTGGAATTCAGTTTAACATTTGAGAAAAACTCTGGATACACTTTTTAAAAATCCATGCAGAGTGCGTGATTGGGTAGAAAAAAATATTGAAGTTCAGTAGCTGCATTTCCAAGTTATAATTCCAGTTCTTGTACAACTCTGCTTAACTTTAATTTGTTTGGTGTAAAAAAATACTTCCATGCCTTTGATTATATAAAGTAGTTTGGAATATATATTCAAAGAGTACCAATATCCCTTGAGCTGTATCATCCTCTTTTTAATTTCAAATGCCAGTGATAAGGGAAGGAAGCCAGTTTCTGCCTGAAACACCAAGTCCTAGAAGCAGAACAAGAACGTTTGTTGAAGTTTGTCACCCCAATCCAACCAGCAGGAGAGTGCACTGCCTTGAATATTTTTCTAGGTCAAGTATTTTGACAGTGTCCATAGCCTTGAACTTTAGAGTTGCAGAGGAACATAAGGAAAAATTTCCTAGAAGCTGTGATTTTGCTTCATACAAATGTAACATGAATTGACTAATAAACTAAATTTAACATGAAGGGGACAAAAGAAACCTGACTTCATATGAATCTCTAAGAAAGAAGACAGATAAGATTTTTCTTAGTCATAGTCATAACTTGAGTTGAAATATTTGTAAAATAAACAAGAGAGGCAGGGCATGGTAATGATGGGGAGTCAAGGAGAAGGCGGCCAGAGAAACTTTTCCAGGTGTCTGGAGGTGACTCTTAATTGCTGAGCAAAGTCCTTGTTTGACCTGATGCTTTCACATCATTGTTGAAGCCTTGGTTCATAGATACAAAACTTCCTCCTTGGACTTTATTGGTTTTGGCTTCTGATGACTTCTTCCAGCAAAACAGCCTCTAACGTCCTGGAAGCCCCATCATCATTACTCACTTTGGGATGAGATTTTTTTTAACAAAGTGCAACACAAAGAAAGAAGCCTGCCCTCACCAACTTCTCCAGTGCAGCCCGAGTGAATGCCTTAAGCAATCCAAGAAAATGCACAAAGAAAAATGAATGTCAGGAGCAAGAATTATAGTAAGTATATTAAATTTCATGCCTGATTATTCAAAATCAGCTTATTGGGGCTTGAAATCCAAATGCTTGAGTTCTACTCTAGGCTTTGATAACTATTCCCAGCTGGTTACTTTCCTTACAGATGTATTGGAACGGTAAAATCAGAACAATAATTGTATTTACATAGAGGGTTATAAGTGTTAAATGAGATAATGCTAGCCAAGTACTTGAAATAGAACGTTTACTCATTAAAGTTTATGTATCATTGTTATTACATTACTGGATGAGGAAATGGAGCAACAAATTCATGCAGATTTAAAAAGAAAACACCTTTGAGAATTCAAATCTATTACAGAGGGCCGTCATATAGAACACTGCCCGGCTGAACATTGTAGAACCATCCGCGTTCTTGTTGTACCATCCACATGAACTAGGATTTGAATGGTGCCCTCTGGAATTGTGCATCATAGCAGACCACCATGCATTCAGATTAAAGACAGAGAAAGGGACACTAATGTATTGAGCTACCAGAGAGCGTTGAAAACTAGGTTATGGCCGAAGTAGGTATTAAGAGGTTTGTGGTGACAAAAGTGATATGGATCTTAATACTGTGTCTAGAAGTGAAAATTGCTTTCCATTTTTAAGATGGTCTCTGCTCTGAAGATAAATTGTTTTGATTCCATTCATAGAGAAGAACATTAAATTTGGGAAAAAGAAGTTAGAGAAGGAATGAGAAGCCAAATATGTTCTACCCTGTAGGGCTGTTGTGAAGACTGGATCCTTGGTGCAGAGCTGTGCTCATGATAAACACACTTTAAGTATTAGCAGTAGAGTTAGTAGTAACATGATTTTTGGCGTATTCCATTAGATGTTTTCTTTTTTTTAACATCTTTATTGGAGTATAATTGCTTTACAATGGTGTGTTAGTTTCTGCTTTACAACAAAGTGAATCAGCTATACGTATACATATATCCCCATATCCCCTCCCTCTTGCATCTCCCTCCCACCCTCCCAATCCCTGGGTGGACACAAAGCACTGAGCTAATCTCCATGCACTGTATGGCTGCTTCCCACTAGCTTTCTATTTTACATTTGGTAGTGTATATATGTCCATGCCACTCTCTCACTTCATCCCAGCTTACCCTTCCCCCTCCCCATGTTCTCTATGTCTGGGTCTTTATTCCTGTCTTGCCCCTAGGTTCTTCAGAACCATTTTTTTTTCTTTTTTTAGATTCCATATATATATGTTAACATACAGTATTTGTTTTTCTTTCTCTGACTTCATTCGGTACGACTGACTCTAGGTCCATCCACCTAACTACAAATAATTCAATTTTGTTTCCTTTGATGGCTGAGTAATATTCCATTCCATTTGTGCCACATCTTCTTTATCCATTCATCTGTCAATGGACACTTAGGTTGCTTCCATGTCCAGGCTATTGTGAATAGAGCTGCAATGAACATTGTGGTACATGACTCTTTTTGAATGATGGTTTTCTCAGGGTATATGCCCAGTAGTGGGATTGCTGGGTCATATGATAGTTCTATTTTAGTTTTTTAAGGAACTTTCATACTGTTCTCCATAGTGGCTGTATCAGTTTACATTCCCACCAACAGTGCAAGAGGGCTCATTTCTCCACACCCTCTCCAGCATTCATTGTTTGTAGACTTTTTGGTGATGGCCATTCTGACCGGTGTAAGGTGATACCTCATTGCAGTTTTGATTTGTATTTCTCTAATGATTAGTGATGTTGAGCATCCTTTCATGTGTTTGTTGCCACTCTGTATATCTTCTTTGGAGAAATGTCTATCTAGGTCTTCTGTCTATATTTGGATTGGGTTGTTTGTTTTTTTTTTGATATTGAGCTTCATGAGCTGTTTGTATATTTTGGAGATTAATCCTTTGTCAGTTGCTTCATTTGCAAATATTTTCTCCCATTCTGAGGGCTGTCTTTTCATCTTTTTATGGTTCCTTTGCTGTGCAAAAGCTTTTAAGTTTCATTAAGTCCCATTTGTTTATCTCTGGTTTTATTTCCATTTCTCTAGGAGGTTGGTCAAAAAGGATCTTGCTGTGATTTATGTAATAGAGTGTTCTGTCTATGTTTTCCTCTCAGACATTTATAGTGTCTCGCCTTACATTTAGGTCTTTAATCCATTTTGAGTTTATTTTTGTGTATGGTATTAGGGAGTGTTCTAATTTCACTTTTTTACATGTAGCTGTCCAGTTTTTCAACCACCACTTATTGAAGAAACTGTCTTTTCTCCATTGTATATTCTTGCCTCCTTTATCAGTGATAAGGTGACCATATGTGTGTGGGTTTATCTCTGGGCTTTCTATCCTGTTGCATTGATCTATATTTCTGTTTATGTGACAATACCATACTGTCTTGATTACTGTAGCTTTGTAGTATAGCCTGAAGCCCAGGAACCTGATTCCTCTAGCTACATTTATCTTTCTCAAGATTGCTTTGGCTATTCAGGGTCTTTTGTGTTTCCATGCAAATTGTGAAATTTCTTGTTCTAGTTCTGTGAAAAATGCCATTGGTTGTTTGATAGGGATTGCATTGAATCTGTAGATTGCTTTGGTAGTATAGTCATTTTCACAATGTTGATTCTTCCAACCCAGGAACATGGTATATCTCTCCAACAGTTTGTATCATCTTTAATTTCTTTCATCAGTGTCTTATAGTTTTCTGCATGCAGGTCTTTTGTCTCCTTAGGTAGGTTTATTCCTAGGTATTTTATTCTTTTTGTTGCAAAGGTAAATGGGAGTGTTTCCTTAATTTCTCTTTCAAATTTTTTATCATTAGTGTATAGGAATGCAAGAGATTTCTGTACATTAATTTTGTATCCTGCTACTTTACCAGATTCGTTGATTAGCTCTAGTAGTTTTCTGACGGCATGTTTAGAATTCTCTGCGTATAGTATCATGTCATCTGCAAACAGTGACAATCTTACTTCTTCTTTTCTGATTTGGATTCCTTTTACTTCTTTATCTTCTTTGAGTGCTGTGGCTAAAATGTCCAAAACTATGTTGAATAATACTGGTGAGAGTGGGCAACCTTGTCCTTTCCCTGATCTTAGTGGAAATGATTTCAGTTTTTCCCCATTGAGAACAATGTTGGCTGTGGGTTTGTCATATATGGCCTTTATTATGTTGAGGTAAGTTCCCTCTATGCCTACTTTCTGGAGGGTTTTTACCATAAATTGGTGTTGAATTTTGTCAAAAGCTTTTTTTCTGCATCTATTGAGATAATCATATGGTTTTTATTTTTCAATTTGTTAATATGGTGTATCACATTGATTGATTTGTGTATTATTGAAGAATCCTTGCATTCCTGGGATAAACCCCACTTGATCATGGTGTCTGATCTTTTTAATGTGCTGTTGGATTCTGTTTGCTAGTATTTTGTTGAGGTTTTTTGCATGTATATTCACCAGTGATATTAGCCTGTAGTTTTCTTTTTTTGTGGCATTTTTGCCTGGTTTTGGTATCAGGATGATGGTGGTCTGTTAGAATGAGTTTGGGCATGTTCCTCCCTCTGCTACATATTGGAAGAATTTGAGAAGGAAAGTTGTTAGCTCTTCTCTAAATATTTGATAGAATTCACCTGTGAAGCCATCTGGTCCCGAGCTTTTGTTTGTTGGAAGATTTTTAATCACATTATCTATTTCAGTGCTTGTGATTGGTCTCTTTATATTTTCTATTTCTTCTTGGTTCAGTCTTGGAAGGTTGTGCTTTTCTACGAATTTGTCCATTTCTTCCAGGTTGTTCATTTTATTGGCATATAATTGCTTGTAGTAATCTCTCATGATCCTTTCTATTTCTTCATTGTCAGTTGTTACTTCTCCTTTTTCATTTCTAATTCTATTGAATTGAGTCTTTCCTCTTTTTTTCTTGATGAGTCTGGCTAATGATTTATCAATTTTGTTTATCTTCTCAAAGAACCAGCTTTTAGTTTTACTCATCTTTGTTATCGTTTCCTTCATTTCTTTTTCATTTATTTCTGATCTGAGTTTATGATTTCTTTCCTTCTGCTAACTTTGGGGGGTTTTGTTCTTCTTTCTCTAATTGCTTTAGGTGTAAGTTTAGGGTGTTCATTTGAGATTTTTCTTGATTCTTGAGGTAGGGTTGTATTGCTATAAGCTTCCCTCTTAGAACTGCTTTTGCTGCATACCATAGGTTTTGTGTCATCATGTTTTCATTGTCATTTGTTTCTAGGTATTTTTTGATTTCCTCTTTGATTTCTTCAGTGATATCTTGGTTATTTAGTAATGTATGTTTAGCCTCGATGTGTTTGTATTTTTTACACTTTTTTCCCTGTAATTGATATCTAGTCTCATAGCATTGTGTTCAGAAAAAATAATGGATACGATTTCAATTTTCTTAAATTTACCAAGGCTTGATTTGTGACCCAAGATATGATCTATCCGAGAGAATGTTCCATGAGCACTTGAGAAGAAAGTGTATTCTGTTGTTTTTGGATGGAATATCCTATAAATACCAATTAAGTCCATCTTGTTTAATGTATAATTTAAAGCTTGTGTTTCCTTTTTCATTTTCATTTTGGATGATGTGTCCATTGGTGAAAGTCAGGTGTTAAAGTCCCCTACTATGATTGTGTTACTGTCAATTTCCCCTTTTACAGCAGTTAGCATTTGCCTTATGTATTGAGATGCTCCTATGTTGGGTGCATAAATATTTACAATTGTTTTATATTCTTCTTGGATTGATCCCTTGATCAATATGTAGTGTCCTTCTTTGTCTGTAGTAGTAGTCTTTATTTTAACGTCTATTTTTTCTGATATGAGAATTGCTACTCCAGCTTTCTTTTGATTTCCATTTGCATGGAGTATATTTTCCCAACCCCTCACTTTCAGTCTGTATGTGTCCCTAGGTCTGAAGTGGGTCTCTTGTAGGCATCATATATACGGGTCTTGTTTTTGTATCCATTAAGCCGGTCTATGTCTTTAGGTTGGAGAATTTAATTCATTTACATTTTAGGTAATTATTGATATGTATATTCCTATTACCATTTTCTTTATTGTTGTGGTTTGTTATTGTAGGTCTTTTCCATCTGTTGTGTTTTGTGCATAGAGAAGGTCCTTTAGCATTTGTTGTAAAGTTGGTTTGGTGGTGCTGAATTCTCTTAGCTTTTGTTTGTCTGTAAAGGTTTTAATTTCTCTGTCTAATCTGAATGAGATCCTTGCTGGCTAGAGTAATCTTGAATGTAGGTTTTCCTCTTTCATCACTTTAAATATGTCCTGCCACAGCCTTCTGGCTTGCAGAGTTTCTGCTGAAAATCAGCTGTTAAACTTATGGGGATTCCCTTGTATGTTATTTGTTGTTTTTCCCTTGCTGCTTTTAATATTTTTTCTTTATATTTAATTTTTGATAATTTGATTAATATGTGTCTTGGTGTGTTTCTCCTTGGAGTTATCCTGTATGTGACTTTGCACTTTCTGCACTTGATTGACTATTTCCTTTCCCATATTAGTGAAGTTTTCATCTATAATCTCTTCCAATATTTTCTCAGTCCCTTCTTTTTACTCTTCTTCTTCTGGGACCCCCATGATTCGAATGCTGGTGCATTTAATGTTGTCCCAGAGATCTCTGAGACTGTCCTCAATTCTTTTTTTGTGTGTGTGTGGTACGTGGGCCTCTCACTGTTGTGGCCTCTCCCTGTTGCAGAGCACAGGCTCCGGACTTGCAGGCTCAGCAGCCATGGCTCACGGGCCCAGCTGCTCCGTGGCATGTGGGATCTTCCCAGACCGGGACACGAACCCATGTTTCCTGCATTGGCAAGGCGGACTCTCAACCACTGTGCCACCAGAGAAGTCCTCCTCAATTCTTTTCATTCTTTTTTCTTTATTATGCTCTGCAGTAGTTATTTCCACTATTTTATCTTCCAGGTCAATTATCTGTTCTTCTGCCTCAGTTATTCTGCTATTGATTCCTTCTAGGGAATATTTTTTTAATTTATTTATTTATGGTTGTGTTGGTTCTTCATTTCTATGCCAGGGCTTTCTCTAGTTGTGGCAAGCAGGGGTCACTCTTCATTGCGGTGAGCGGGTCTCTCACTATTGCGGACTCTCTTGTTGCAGAGCACAGGCTCCAGACAAGCACGCTCAATAATTGTGGCTCACGGGCCCAGTTGCTCTGCATGGGACAAGGGCTCGAACTCGTGTCCCCTACATTGGCAGGCAGATTCTCAGCCACTGCACCACCAGGGAGGCCCTCCTTCTAGAGAATTTTTAATTTCATTTATTGTGTTGTTCGTCATTGTTTGTTCTTTAGTTCTTCTAGGTCCTTGTTAAATGTTTCTTTTATTTTCTCTATACTATTTCCAAGATTTGGGAACATCTTTACTATCATTACCCTGAATTCTTTTTCAAGTAGACTGCCTATTTCCTCTTCATTTGTTTGGTCTGGTGGGTTTCTTCCTTGCTCCTTCATCTGCTGTGTATTTCTCTGTCTTCTCATTTTGCTTAACTTACTGTGTTTGGGGTCTCTTGTTCACAAGCTGCAGGTTCATAGTTCCTGTTGTTTTTGGTGTCTTCCCCCAGTGGGTAAGGTTGGTTCAGTGGGTTGTGCAGGCTTCCTGGTGGAGGGGACTGGTGCCTGTGTTCTGATGGATGAGGCTGGATCTTGTTTTTCTGGTGGGCAGGTCCACGTCCAGTGGTGTGTTTTGGGGTGTCTGTGAACTTATTATGATTTTAGGCAGCCTCTCTGCTAATGGGTGGGGTTGTGTTCCTGTCTTGCTAGTTGTTTGGTATGGGGTGTCCAGCACTGTGTCCTGCTGGTCATTGAGTGGAGCTAGGTCTTAGCATTGAGATGGAGATCTCTGGGATAGCTCTCACCAATTGATATTATGAGGGGCTGGGAGTTCTCTGGTGGTCCAATATCCTGAACTCAGCTCTCCCACCTCAGAGGCTCAGGCCTGACACCTGGCCAGAACACCAAGATCCTGTCAGCCACATGGCTGGGTCATCCTGTAGAAGATGGACTGAAGCCAGGAGAAAGCTAGAGGAAGGCTTGTTTGAGGAAATCAGGCAAAGGATGGTGACATTCTATACCCTGGCTCTACTCTCAAAGGGATAAGGGGTGCCTTGGGAAGCCAAGCACACAATTGCACGGCCGAGGTGTACACGGCACGGATTGTGCACTCCATTAGATGTTAAAGAGAAGAATTTGGATACACAGGAAATAGATATACAGAATGACTTTTGAGTTTAACAAAAGTAGGTTTATGTATTCTCATCTAAATAAATTTTGCATCTCCTACCCCTCCTTCTTCTTGTGACTTCTTTCTAACTGTGCCTTTCTACCCTTAGGATCTCTATCTCATAAACCTTACCAATAATTACACACACATATGAAAAGACATCAGTGTAAATAAAAACAAAAACAAAATGGGAAAGGTAAGGCTCATCACACCTCTGTGACCAGGGGTGTGCACACACAGTGTTGGGTTGTCTGTTTGTCATGAGTAGGTCATGTGATCCAGCTGACAGATTTATTTACTCAATTTTTAAAATTTATTTGACAAATATTTTTTTAAGTACCCACTGTGTATCATGCCAGGCTCTGAGGGTGTGATGACAAAATGGACACCGTCTTTGGCCTTGAGGAATTGTGTGTTGGAAAAAAACCCTCAATCTCCTCCTTCCTGTGTTTCTCCTTCACACTCGCACCAATACCACACTCATAACACTGCTGACAATTCTGATACCAAATGTGTGGTTGTTTTCCCCACACCAAGCAATTCTCTGTGACACCAGCTTGGTGTCCTACAATTTAACTCAATTCTGACATAATTTACATAGAGATAGCGTCCAATCCCACAGGTTAAGGGCTCAGTCCCACAAGATTGCCCCTGCCCCCTCTTCATATGCCAAT
This sequence comes from Pseudorca crassidens, assembly GCF_039906515.1. NCBI lineage: Eukaryota > Metazoa > Chordata > Mammalia > Artiodactyla > Delphinidae > Pseudorca > Pseudorca crassidens. Next base: position 137,032,087 of record NC_090296.1, on the reverse strand, counting down.
CGCAAGTAGTAGTTCCCCTCCCCAGGTTATCAAGAACTTCAGTGTGACTTGGGTATAAATTAGAGGTTTCTGTGATCCCCTCCCTCCTGGATTTGATGGTTTACTAGAACAGCTTACTGAACTCAGGAAACATTTACTTATGTTTACCAGTTTATTCAAGGATGTGATAATGGATATAGATGAACAGGCAGATGAAGAGATACATTGGGCCACCCAGGAGCCCACCCAGAATCCTCTCACTAGAACAAAAATGCTCCTGGTGCTCTTAATACTTAGGAATTTACAAGGGTTTCAGAAGCTCTGTGCCAGGAACAGGGGTCAGAGACCAATATATATTTTCTATTATCTCACAAATCCCTATTAAATGAATCAATTTATATTAAAAAAAACTCTATATTCTGAATGAAGATACATCAATATCATTCTAAAAAGAAGATGAGGTGTATCTGTATAGTGGTATCCTGCCTGCAAAAAAAAAGAAAAAATCTCTTGACGCATATATCAAAATAAAAATATAGTAATTAGCATTTTAGCTGTTTATTGTACAATTTATATTATATAACATGTATTATATAAGTTGATATTATATATGTGATATATAATATATTATATATAATTTATTTGTTACATACATATATATAATATATATTGCTTCTCTCTCATATCCTCTGACTAGAATTGCAAGGCATAAAGCCCATGGACTCCAGGTAACCTTCTCCCCCAAATTTCACTTCAACCTGCTTTATCTGTCATGTGTGTTGGTCTTTCCTAGGTTATTTGGCCAAAAGTCCTGTTTAGAAGAATGCTAAAAAGAAGGCTGGTATTTAAGGAACTTAAATGTAGTGATTCTTTAAGACTATAAACTTGTATAAGACACTCCTTCGACTTGAAAGAGTAAAGGTTTGGTTTGGGGGTGAAAGAGGAACAGTTGTAAAATATAGCCAAGTTAATTTAACATGTATTGATTACATCCTATTCTGTGCAAGATGCTGAATTCATGTGTGGATATGAAAGTGATTAGCCCCTTTCCAGCACAGGGGCTCATTAACTCATGGATATAATGGGAAATACACTCAGGTGCTAGTGAAGAGGGAGAACTATGGTTCGATCATCTGGAGAACTGAGAAAGGAGGGGTTAAGTTTAACAGATTAATGTATATGTTCTGATTTAGGTAAACATTAGGGTGTGTCTCCTATTTCTATCTTTTCCACATGCCTTCTTTAAAATGGGATTTACTCCTTAGAAACTTAATTAAGAACATGAGAAAGAAGTGATAAGACTTGATCAATGTATACAGTTGTGTAACCATTTTTGCAAACATGGTACAGAAGAGTTTTATCATCCTAAAATGTTCCAGTGTTCCTATTTGCAGTCCATAACCTCTCCCTATCCACTGGCTCCTGACAATCACTTTCCAGCTATAGTTTTCTAGAATATTTAAAATAAATGGAATCATAGTAGTCTTTTGTTTCTGGCTTTTTTCACTTAGCATAATGTTGAGATTTCATTCATGTTGCAAGTATCAGTAGTTTAATCATTTCAATGATGAGTAGTGTTCTGTTGTATGGATATACAGCAATTTGTTGATCTGATCACCAAATGAGGGACAGTTGTGTACTTTCCACTTTTAGGTTATTGTGAATATACTGCTATAAATAAATTCAGTTCACATATATGTCTTTATATGGTCATATGTTTTCATTTCTTTTGGGTAAGTGCCTAGGACTGAGATTGCTGTGTCCTATGATAAGTGCATGTTTAGCGCTTTGAGGAACTGTCAAACTCTTTTACATAGTGGCTATTCCATGTTGCATTCTTACCAGCATGTATCGACTTAAAAATGCACAATGTGAGAGTTGTGAGTTAAGTTCGATTTGGGGCAAAATGAGGACTATAGCCCAGGAGACAGCGCGGCAGATAGCGCTGAGAAACAGCTCCAAAGAGGTTGAGGGTGGCGAGAAGTCAGTATACATGTGATTTTGGTGAAGGGGGAGTACATGAAATCAAGCACATATTTTTTGCAGAAGGTTTCTGCTAGTCATGAGGAGCAGACATCACCATGAAGGATTTTAGTGCTTTTCTAGATATGAGAAGATACAAGAATTGGGCTCATAAAATTAGCTCCTGAAAATATCGAAGTATCTAAAACCTGTTCTGCCAGTTTTTCCCAGAGCACAGAGAGCCTCATTTCTGCTCTCCACCCTGAACTCCTTTCAGGGGGTGTTGAAAGTCAGCAGCTGCAGCAGCTCATGATTTAATCTTTGTAGAGGTAGGTGGCAAGTGCCAATGGCATGTGCCAATTTGTAGTTGACAAATGTATGAATGTTCCACATCCTTGGCAACATTTCATATTTGTCAGTCTCTTATTTTAGTCATTCTGTTGCATGTATAGTAATATTTTATTGTGGTTTTAATTTACATTTTCCTAATTTGAATGAGGTTGAATGTCTTTTCATGGGTTTATTTGCCACTTGTATATATTCTTTGGTGAAATGTCTGTTCAAATCTTTTCTTCATTTTTCGATTGGGTTGTTTGATTACTGTTTAGTTTTATATATTCTGGACACAAACCTTTATCAGATAAATATTTTCCAAATATTTTCTTATGGGACAACTTTAATGGAGGTATGCCTGGAGTTGGGACATGGAGAATAATAGTTCTTTGATATTCATGAAAGCAATTCCTGTGAAAGCAATTAATGACTGTCTCCTAGTCAAACATGTTCCACGTGGGTAGAAATGGTGTCTGCTGCGGAATGTCCAAAGCCTAGCACACTATCTGGCACATTAGTGACACTAATGTATCATTGACTACTTATGCAATAAATAAGTGAATAAGCAAACAAATGATTAGTGAATAACCTGGTGCAAGTTATACTAATGAGAAGGAAAAGAAATTTAGAAGGAAGAGAAGAGGTTGGACAGGCAGCCTGGGACCTGACAGTGGAAGGCAGTGAATACCAGCCAGATGGGTTTGGGCCTTATTTGTTAAGCAAATGAATGGTTTTAAGATGTGGACTGAGAGAGTCTGAGCTGGGCTGTCTGTGCTGTAGTTGTCTGATGGATGCATTTGAGAAGATGAAGCCTGACTGTTGGAAATCTGTTAGCATGTTTTATAGTATTCAAGGGGAGACATGATGATGGTCTATTCTAAGGAGACGTAGTAATGTGACAAACAATATGGAGAGCTTATCTGTAGAATTTAGAAACTCACTGAATTGAGAAAAGAATGGGCAATATCTGAAGTAGAATAAAAGACAGTCTCAAAACTACTATATACAATAGAAATTTATGCAAGATACTTGCTATGAACTGATTATGCCCTCCCCCCAAATTCATATGTTGAAGCCCTAATGTAACTGTATTGGGAGATAGGGCTTCTATGGAGATAATTAAGGTTAAATGAGGTTATAACGGTGGGGACCTGATATAACAGGATTAGTGTCCTTATAAGAAGAGACACCAGAGGGATGACTCTCTCTTCATTACGTAAGGACATAGTAAGCAAGGAGCCATATGCAAGCCAGGAACTAAGCCCTCACCAGTAACAAAATCAACAAATAAATTTCTGTTCTTTCAGTCACTCAGTCTGTGGTATTTTGTTATGGCCTCCTGAGCAGACTAAAACACAACACTGGAAAAACTGGGGAGTCTGGCTGCTATAGAAACCAGTTCAACTGAAAAAGATCCAGATATGAATCCTGGTTCTTAAAATTACAAAGTGTATGAATTTTGGCAAGTTACTTAATTTATCCTAGCCTCAATGTCCTCTTTTGGTCAAAAAAAATATGTCTGCTTCTAGTGTTGTTAAAAAGAATTAAACAAAAGTTGTGTTTATACCTAGCATTGCGCCTGCCATGAGTCAGTATTCAGTAGGAAATGCTAGGCTAGGTCTCTTCCTTATCCTAATACAGCAATGTACTTAAACTAAATTCTGTCTCACTGCTTCCTGAATGTTCTTGGAATGACTAGGCAGAGAAATGTTGTGGGCGCCTTTGTGTTTATTTTATATAATATTCCCTAGAGGTAATACTGCCTGAGGTACAAGTATTAGTTTAAACTTTGGATCTCTTTCGTATTCAACCCCAAATTAAAAAATGGCCCACTTACTTAATTTTGAACTAAAAACTTCCAAAAGCAATGATATCCACCTTTACCCTTTCTGATAGGAGAAAAGTAAAATAATTTCACTTATTTCATCTTCCAACAAAACTGTGAAACAGTATATACCTCCTCCAATATACAAATGGGAAAAATGAGGCTGGGAGAGGTGAATGGATCTTCTCAAGGTCACAGGACTAGAAAAATGGCCTAATAGGAACTGAAGTTGGAGTCTGCTTGGTGGCGAAGCCCCCATCCCTTCCCCAGTACAATCTGTTAGAAAACTTGAAGGTTGCTTTAGGACATAGCTGGAGAAGGAGGGAAATGTTTGCATGAGTCAGACTCACACTTATGTTCAGCAGGTTTCTTTAGGTGGGTTTTCTGCTTGCCCCAGCCTTTCCTTCAGCAGGATGTTGTGAAAGAATCACAGTTTAGCCCCAGGTGCTCTTGGCTGAGAAGGAGTTCTTAGAAAGCTGGCATGGATGTTTTCTCTGTGTCTCCCATTTACCGCAATTACAAATAAGGGTTACTTTATGTGGTTGCTCCTACCCTGTAATTTTGTTTTCAGTTGCCAAGATTAATAAATTTGAGGTATGATCACTGGGTTGGATTCCAAGCTTGGAGTTATTTTTGCTGTAACTTCTCTGAGGTTAAAAGAAAATTTTAAAATATTTATTGTTGCCATAAATCAGTTTCAGAATTTGCTAGCCTAAGTTCAGCTTTACCTGTTCCATCTCTCTTACTGTACTTTTGGAAGCCTTTGTAGTTAAGATCTTTGAGTCTCTTTTTCTTTCTTCTTCCCTCCCTCCCTCCCCTTCTCTTTCCCTTTCTTTCTTTCTTTCTTTCTTTTTCTTTCTTTCTCTTTTTCTTTCTTGTCAAGATGAATTGGATTATATAAAGTCTTAAGGGCTAATGCTTGCATTAAAGTAAACAAAAAAGCTATTTATACCATCAGTCACTAAAATATACATGTTTAGGGTGGAAAATGTTATTATTATGGGGATGAGCCATAAAAGTAGAAGGGATCTGTAGGTGGTAAAACAGAACTGTATTAGCCAGATTTGAAAAGAAGACCTTGAAAAGGAAGATATATGATATTCACCATGTTGAATAAACTCCTAAGGTGAATCTTTGAGCTATCATGTACTCATCAAGGTCTAGGAAACCTACCATGGATTTAGCTCTGTGCCGTGGGGGATGCAAACAAGCAGCCAAGACTTCAAGGCCTGTGTGGATAAGATGGTGGCTAGCTTGTCTTTGCTTCTCCAAAGTGTCTGGCACAGAAAGGATGCTTAATAAATGCTTGTTGAATGAAGGCCAACTTGGTTGCAAAGATAAAAATTATATACATGTAACAAACCTTTTGGGACTCATATCAGTTAGAAATATACTAGTTGCAAGCAACAGAAAAAACAGCAAAATTTTTTTTTAAGTAAAGGGAATGTGTTACTTCACAAAGGCCCATCTCTATGGCCCTATAGATAAAATCTGGTAATTGGCTTAGCCCCCTGGTCCCTTGCTCTAACTCTTGAGCAGGTGGTGGCATCAGTTCCTCTACAATATGTGAGAGAATGAATGCTAGACAAAAACCATAAATGTGTTGAAGTACACACCAGGTGTATGTTGAGTGTCCTAAGTCTTCAAAGTGGGGAGGTCAACTATGTTGAATGTGATTAAGAAGACTTTACAGAGAGGCCATATTTATATCTGGAAGACAAGCTGAATTTATTTAATTTCATAATAAGGTAAAGTATAAGTTATTTTGTAAGAAAGTTAAAAGAAACTCGGAAAATAGCAAAAAAAGAAGCAAATAAAAATTTAACTATAACCTAGATGTAACTACTACTATTATTTGGCATGCATGCTTGTAATTTAAAATGTGTGCTTATAGACCCAAATAAAATAACATATGTAATGTATGCATACATATGTATAAACATATGCTTATATCATATAATTAGGATCATGGCATAATTATATTTGTTTATATGTTTATATGTATTGCATAATTAGTATCCAGATATATATATATATATATATATATATATATATATATATATATATCTCTTTTGGGTGTTACTTTTTCACTTAATATTATATCTAGGCATTTTCCTGATTCATTAATAATTCTCCTAAAATCATTTCTGATTGTTGAATTACATAACCTACAGGATTTAAGAAATGGAGAGGATAGAGATGGATAGTAAATTTAGGCCATTTTCACGGCATATTAAATTGACTTGTGGAGGAAGATATAATTTAGAAAGAATGAATCTTAAAATTAGACAAAAAGATAAAGTGGGTTCTTGAAAATCAAGTAAAGTAGTTTAGATCTGATACCATAGGAAAAGGAAATTCTTCAAAGTTTTTTCCTCAGAGGTTATTATGACTTGAGTTAAATCTAACAGAAGGGTAGACTGCCAAAATTACTGAGAATAGATATGAGGAAATATATATATTTTTGAGATTAGAAAGAGAAGGGCATTAACACATAGTGTCATCCCACTGTGTGCCAGGCACCATACTAGACATTTTACATAAGAAAACCAAAATGTGAGGTTGGGAGAATTTAGCAATACCGTACTTTAATTCCATATCTTCTACATCTAGTGTGACCTAGATGTATAGGACTCAACTTCTCTGAGCATAGGACTCAACTTCTCTGAGCATGAATCTTTTCACTTAAAAAGAGAGATGATAAAGCTTACAACACAGAAGTGTGGTAAATTCTGAAAGAGATAACAGATGTAAAGTGTTGGGTACACCCTGCACAAAAATAATGCTTATTTGTCTTTCTTTTCTCTCCACAAATGATGATGGGATATGATAGGAACCTAACTGCATCATGGGATTTGACTGGGTCCCACTGATGTCTGGGCCCTACATCCATCCAGAGATCTGTGGGGACCATGGGAGATTTCAAAAAACTTCCCAGGGGATTCTCATGTGCATCTAGGATTGAGAACCTCTGGACTAGAAGTTCAAGGGGAGAGGGAATTTCACATGGTTTATGTGGGGAAGTGGTAAGATATCAGAATTTAAATGTTAGAGAATAAATTATTACTACAGAATGGCTAAGGCATTCAGAGGTAAAATTGCCCTTGCCTAAGTCTGCCTGTGCATTCCTGTAACTTTTCCTAGCAGGGCACCCTGACCAAGCATAAAGGTGACAGAAGCCAAATGATGAATGTGTTCTCTATGTGGGAGTGCCACCAAAGGTCAGAGCCTTACCATTCTCTGTCCTGGGGTATCATTATTTACTTGCCTGTGCAGCAACCTGAGAGCAGTCGTGTGATCTGGCAGAAGTTACCTAAGAAATAATACCTAATAAATGAATGAATAACAGAATTGCTTTTGACTCAGATGGACAACATAACTGGCACGCCCAATAGAAGTCTTGAACATTGGAGGGTCTCTTCCTGGAGCTCAGCATGTCCCATAGCATTGACTCACCAATGAGTTTCCTTCTTTAGAGCCACTGCGACCTTCACCAAGGGCCTTGTGTGAGGGGCAAGGTAGGGAGACCAATCATCCTCCCACCTTCTGGAAGAATGGAGTCAATCCTGGCAACCAAAGAGATGGCAGAATCTATTGCTAAAATGTCTCAGAGTCAAGAGCAGCAAGGCATCTAGAAGACCCAGGTATTAGCCTCAACTTCTTCACTGTCTACACTACCCTGCAAATCTCACTTCGCTTATTTGTCCTTGATTTCCTCAACTATAACACAAGGGTGTGGAGCACATGACCCTGCAGGCTTCCACTGTTTTTTAAAAATTAAAAGCAGGTGAGTGCAGGCATGCAACCGAGGCTCCTTGCAGAGAAGAATCCCTGACACCCGAGATCCTTACTAAGTAATTGTTCTTGGAGGAAACTTCAGTGACGTTATTCTCAGGTCTCCCCAGCTCTCCTCTTACGTAGGTGCATCTGTGAGCCAGCTGTGTATTGTGGTGTCACAGCTTGGGTGGAAATTCTGGTTCTCTCATAGATGAGCTGTAGGACTTTCAGAAAATTAGTTCATTTCCCTGAGCTTCGGTTTCCTCATCGGTGATACGGGCATCATAACATTCCAACAGCATCTCAGAGGCACCATGAAGCTGAGTGAGTCAGGTATACAGAATGCCTCACCCAGCGACTGGCACATAAGTCAGCCTCAGCATCACTCACTCTCAGGATCTATCCTTTCTGTGCACATCTCTAACTTTACAGAATTGCATCATAACCCACTAGTTATCATAACACATTTTGTACTTTCTGGAAAATATTGCTTCTCCTGGTGCCTAGGAGAAAGCTAAACACACAGTGAAAGGGCATTCATACTGATGAGTAGCAAAGATATAGCTGGAAAGGCCAAGATTTCTGCCTTACAGAGAACAGGATCTAGTTGGAGTTGGGTAGCAGTTCTCCTCCGGACCGACCGCAATATTTTCAGGAGTCATCTCCCTGTCTCCATATTCCAGAATATCAATGTTAAAATAGGAGTAACAAGAGTTTGAAGGAGTGATGTCCATGAGAAGCGGTGCCTGTTCCATAACTAGAAGTGCAGCAGTATAAATTATTAATTCATTTGCTAAAGATTTCTTAGTAGATCAAACTCCATGTCTCCTCTTCCCACTAAGTCCTTAAAACCCTCTTCTGCACTCAGGGATTTTCCACTCACTGCTGGCAAGTCCTCAAGGTGATTGGAGAAAGGCATCTCGCAGACTGGGAGGCGGAGAAGTCTGCCTTGCCCCCATCAACGCTGTGAGCCGCGACTCCCCCCCCTCCCCGCCACAAACACACAGTCCGTCAAGAAAATAAATTACTGAGTGTGGGGCTCACATGTGTCTTTTGCAGTCGTCATCCTAGTGACCCCCCAGATCCTTCGCAAGCCTGAGTCCTGGGCATTAAGGAGGGGGAGGTGGGGCTGTCAGAGGCTTCCAGATGCAGACGAGGGTCTCCCACGCTGCACATCCCGAGCCCGCAGTTCCCATCCATTTATTTCCGTGGCACTGACTGTGTGTGCAGCCAGCCGTGGGGCAGTGGAGAGATACCCCAGAGGAAGAAGAAACCCGTTGAGAGCTATTTTTCACCATTACATACTTCACTTCCTAATAAATGAGATCCAGAGCATGCAAACAGCCCGTCTTGTAGATCATCATCTTAGGAAAAATCACAGACCTAACTGCAGCACAAAGTAAAAATATAAATGAACCCAGAGGAGAGTCATTCAGGTAAAATTTGATACCATAACTCTCTTCTTATAGCATTCCGTCCCTCCCTAGAAGTTTCTGTGCCTCTGAGATGTATCAGGGCTCTAATGGTGGTTGAAAAAAAAAAGATGCTAGATCTTTCTCTGTCCTCATGCCAGCTTATTTTCACCAGCAGAAAGAGATTTATTTATATGTAAGGGTAGAGAAGAACTCAGTTGAGACCAAGTCGTATTTCACCTGATTCACTCCCTGGTGATCACTGATTGGGAAGTGGTGTGAATTATGAGGGTTTTATCAGCTACCTATGCCAAGCAGTGCCTCAGACCTCGTATTTCAGGAGAGTAACAGCATGCTAGCAAGTGGACACGTGACATACCCATCCCTGCCTGGCAGAGCGCACGGATTCTCCAGTGCCTTGGCTTTCGGTGGCCTCTTACAGTCTTCGGGCTTTATCTTGGTCCTTCAGCAGAAAAGCCCCGCATTTGGATGCAACTAGGAATGTTGAGGTCACCAGCACTGCTGGCTGTGTCAACTAAGGGAATCCGTGGACAGGAATACAATCTCCCCACATCCACCAGGGAATATAATATTTCACACAGAAAATAACAAAATACTCCCACGGTCCCGGGGCAATATCCTGAAGTTGTTTGAGGTGAAAGAAAATAACTGTCTTCGGGGCAAAAGGATTTAGACTCTTTAGCAGTAAACTTCGTTTGCCTTTTGTCTTACGCCATCTGAATATTTATTCAGAGCTACTCCAGGTGAGAAAAGGTCGTGGCTCTCCTGCACAATCTTCCAAGATTTCTTTACTCACTTTTTGATGGCCTGAAAGCCCTCTGAGATGATAAATGAGGCCTTTCTGGCCAAAGGCTTGCAATTTCCAATTACATTTTAACAGGACACCTGGTGGATCTCTAAGCCTCTGGAAAACTAGAGATGCTCTGGCCCTCTTATCTGGACAGTTTTGGGAGAAAAGGAAGCAGAGCAACCCGGGTCTTAACTTCTCTGTATCCTCAGTTTGTGGATTCAGATATGCTGGGAAATGGAAAGCAACTAGTTTCCTTCCTGGGCCAGGAACCTAGTAGAAGAGGTCCCACTGCCTGAACTATGGGTGACCTGGTTCCCAGTTCCTTTCAGTGGGGGAAAAACTGTCCTAACAATTAAGCTTCTCTACCCTTTTATAAAATGCAAGTGCTGGAAGGATAGGGAAGACTTCAGGTCCTTAAAAATGTGAAAGGGTCTGTCACATCCTTTTCCTCTCTGGCTGAAGTGATGCAGACAGCTTGAGGGTGGGAGAGAAGAGTGAAAGGGAAGCACAAACAAGAGTCCTGATAACCTGAGAACCTGCATCACCATCTCTCTCTTAAGCCATCATGATGCTCCCTGTGAAGCTGAGGTGGATGGGAGGAAAAATCAATGAACTTGGAGTCCAGAGACTGAGTTTATGAGTCTTCTGCGATTTCACGGAAGTCATCTTACTGTTTGGAGTTCTGTTCATCTATAAAAAGGAGAAATCATGTTTACTCTTTGTAGGTCTTGGGCTTGTCGTGTGAGGGGGAGATTTGGGTAGAGATTGTTTAGCTGCTCCTAGGCACAGAGCTTCCAGGCAGTTCCCAGGCTCCCCTAAGGTTCAGTGGGACCTTGTAACTTCCAGCCAATAGAATGTAAATGGAAGAATGTGGCTGATGAAAACCTCCCTGGTGACCACTGGTCCTCCCAGCATGAGTGCCCTTCCATGCTGATTCCCCACATGCCAGCCAAACACAGAGGTTCCCATAGTCCAGAAAAACAAACACAGAATCGACATTAGGAGTTTGGGTCCCTAAATTGCCATGAAGGCGGCTGTGTCCCAACTAAGAACACCTGTGTTGAACTTTTATACAAGAGTAAAAATAAAGTTCTTTTTTATGTTAGGTCACTGAAGTTTCAGGGTTGGTTTATTACAGCAGCTAGTATTATCCTAATTAATACAAGAATCAAGTGGGGATAAAATGAATGTAAAAACATCATGCAAACTCTAACACCCTGTACAGATTTCAGGGTTTTTGTTGATGTAGTTGCATAAAGTGTTGGGAGTAACTGCTAAAGTTATAGTGAAATAAAATACTACTGGCTGATATTTATTCAATGCTTATGACAGGATGCAAACTTCATGGAGTGTATTGAATTTGTTCCTCCCAGCCACCTTAAGTAAAAATTTTTCCTGATTTTTACTTGAAGAAACCGAGCTTTAGAGAAATCAAGTCATGTGCCTAAAATCATATAACTACCAAGGGCTGAAGGCCCTCATTAATTTCTATTAATTAATTTCATTAATTTCTGTTTTCTTTTTTCTAAATCTGCTTTAAATTCTAGTATAGTATTCAAAAATTTTAAACTTCTTTTAGAGGAAAGTTGAACTGTTTACTCCCTCTATCTCAGAGGAATAGCAGCAGAGACATGTTCACATGGGCCATTCTGTTCCTTCCAATAGGTCTGAAAATCCTGATGTTGGAAATGACATTCTTTAAGTCATTCTCCAAGGGTGGGCAGCTACTTCTCATTTAAAAGTATGCAGTTCAAGTAATTGAGTTATCAATTTTCTTGCATTAAAAGTAACCCAGGGGCTTCCCTGGTGGCGCAGTGGTTGAGAGTCCGCCTGCCGATGCAGGGGACACGGGTTCGTGCCCTGGTCTGGGAAGATCTCACATGCCGCGGAGCGGCTGGGCCCGTGAGCCATGGCCGCTGAGTCTGCGCGTCCGACGCCTGTGCTCCGCAACGGGAGAGGCCACAACAGTGAGAGGACTGCGTACCGCAAAAAAAAAAAAAAAGTAACCCAGGACAGCCAAAGTCTTGGGTAGATGAAGTGTTGTTTTTTTTTCCCCCCAATTCTGTTTTCCTCAAGCTTCAGAAGTGCACTTGCCAAAATAGTGCAATTTGAGCAGCTCTTTAAATATTTTTACCAGGTGAGGAATTGCTGGTACATTCCTTTTTGTCAGCGATGATTTTATATTTGTCACTCTCAGCAGATAGTCTATGCATGGACGGTGTACTGTTTTCACATTCATTTTGGATACTATTTGGGGTATTACTTTCATTCAAGGGCAAGTAATGGAACCAAGCGGATTATTTATTTCATACACTTTGAAACTATTGGGGTCTGTAATGAATGTTAGCCTTGACCTAAGGCATTTCAGATGCAAAGCCTCCTTTATCAAAAATCTACTCATTATATAATGAAAGAGTAAGAGGACTTGGCCATTTTTCCCTGGTTCGGAGACCCAGTTCCCATCCTTTCATGCACAGGTGTTGTGGATGCGTTCCTCAGACTTGAGAATTCTGGTTTGGTTAAACTTTCTGCTGTTCAGATAAAAAACAGCAGCAATTTTCTGCTTGAATTTCTCTGTGACTAAATCCATTGATCATCCTTTCTCTCTGTGAGTGAGAAGTGTGTTTTCTCCTTAATAACTCCTATCCTTCTCCTGGATTTCCCCCTCCCTCCCCCCCTTCTCTTGTTTGTGTTGTGTGGTCAGTCCTGTGCGCTATTCCTCTGAGAGACAGAGGGAGCGCAAAATTGAAGTTATTTTATGCTTGGGCTCCCTCGGTCCCAATTTTCAAATCTTTGTGTCAATTTTCACACATCAGTGTCATGTGGTGAATGTTATGGAAATTTCAGTGGGGTCCTTGGGAGGCAATTTATACATGAATCCCTTCCCCCCCCATTACCATCCTGCTGCAATTCCTGTCTTTTCTAAGAATAAGTGGATCTATAATTAATGTAGATTTTAAAATATAACGGCATTCAGAATTCTCATAGCAGGTTTTCGATGCCATGTCTTCTTTGCAGTATAAACACAAAAGCATAAATGCTTGCTAGCTCTCTCTCCTAATAAATGGGCTTGAGTAAAAGGAATAAAAATTACAGTTTGTTGGCAGTAAAGAGCAACTAATTACTCAGGAAGAAGCATGTTTTTATTTTTCAAAACTGCACTGAAAATGGTTTATCATGCAATAAATTTGCTAATCACCAGTTAGGAAACACAGTGCCATCACCACCTACCCAGAGTGGCTGCCTTTGAAAGTTGGTATGTTACAGTTTGGATAGGAAATTATATCCTTTTGAAAAGAAACATGACAGAAGATGTTCATTGAATAGCGTAAAACTCCTCAGCAGTCGGAATTCAAACTGCATGAACAAGAGCGTGGTTAACAGTGCCAAAAGACAGCAACCGTTGACCTTGCCTTTGCTTGGTGAGGAGATGACCCCTGGCCCCTTCTCATGAAGATAATTTTTCATTTCCTTTTGCTCCCCCTTTTAACAATGGAAGTGGAAGACTTCTAATGGAAGAACACAGACTGGCCTTAATTTTTGTCACTCTCCTCCCAAACTCCCTTCTTCCTCAGCCCCTTACCAGTCTTTAAATGTTGATTTCTGATAGCTTCCATTAACTTTTTCCAAAAGAACCTGGAGAATCACTTTCTAACCTACAATTACAGGAGTCTAGCTTGATGAACTTGAAACCTCACAGACTAATAACAGGTCCAGTCCAACATATCCTGCTACTAGCCCACTCTCTTGTTTAGAAGGTATTAGGTGATGTTTTGTTCTCCCCAGAGAAGATGGCTGTGACCATCCTAACAAATGATGTCTGCTGTCCTCCCTGCCTCCGAGTCACTCTCGTCGTTACTGTCATATTTTCTTCTTAGACTTAGTGGTATCAAAGATCACCTTGTTTCTGTGTGTGTTTATTAATTTGTTATCTGGTTCCCCACTGCAAGCTCAGTTCTTTGAGGAGAGGAAACCTTCTGTTTTGATCATCTCTATATCACTAGTTTCTGGAAGAACATCGAGCACAGAGTTGTTTTCAATGTGTCCCGAAGGAATCGATGAATGCATCCCTGAGTGAGTGAATAAATGAAGGAACATGTTGGTTTTCTGTCCCTACCTCACAAAGCAAAGCATTCACTAACCTCGACTTAGCCAAACTGCTACCCCTCAAGCGTATGGGTATCTAGAGACAATGCAGCTTTGGGTGTAAAAGTTGGGAGGAGGAGTTTGTTTAATCTTTCCTTTTGATGAGAAAGAAGCAACGGTAAACTGCTTGGTCAAAGTTCCTTTATTTAGAGAGAATGCATTGTGTGGGAAGCTTGTAACTGAGCCTGATTTGCAGAAGGTCACCGGATCACCAGCTCTATTTGGCAATGGCCGGGTGTCAAACGAGAAGACACTCACTAGTTGGGAGACTCCAGTGGCAGCCCTCCTGCCCCTGGCCAAACACAGTGGGGTCTAAGATAAGCACCTTTTTCACCAGCTGTGCAACTTTGAGCAACTCATTTAATGGTTTGGGTCTCAGTTGTCTCATCTGAAACCACCATCATAACATCTTGAATTATTAGAAATAAATGAAAGCATATGTGTAACATCATTTTGTAAACTACTGAGAGCCATACAAATATTTTGACCAAGTTGATACAGAAGAAAAAGGCAATGATACATAAAAAACTAAAAGGCTATTCTTCTGTATAGAAATTTTTTGCCCCCTCTGTGTTATAAGAAAGGTAAGTTAAAAAGTCACCATTTTATAAACTGAGGACCAATAAACTGAGGACCAAAGAAGCTGTGTGTGTTTAGCATCATAGATAATGCTATACATCTGTGCATCCAGATCACGCCCCAGATCTCTAGGTGACTGATGCAATAATTTGTTTCTAGATTGGTCCGTTTATTACTGATTCTCCTTCAAGAGGGGCAATCACTTGGGGCACTGGGTTGTGAGAGCAATTCTGTGCTTGGGTCTTGGGCCAGAGCTTTTAGCAGGCAGGTTACCACACATGTCCTGATATGACCAAATTTGAGGGTAAGCACAAATCCAGGTCCAGAAGAAAAAGAGCAAGAGCAAACAAGTTCAAGGGCAAACTTGGATCAGGAATGGCAAATCAAGCCAAAAGACCAGAGTCTGGGGAAAGACATTACTGCAAAGAGAATACAGACAAGATCAAAGAAGAGAGGTCTAGAACCTTTTATATCAATAGCCCTGAGATGCCCAAACATGAAGGTTGGGTGTATGGTAGGTTGTATATTGAACAAGTGGCCAAGGCTGATCCAAAGATACAGGGCAGCAATAACTGTGCTTCCCCTTAGGTTCTTTCATAAAGACAGGAGCCTTTTATGAGCTTGAGAGCCTTCTTCTAGCAAAACAGTTACGGAAGAGGATGGAAAAAAGAGGCACCCCTCTACCTCAAATATTGCCCCCACCTGAATGAAGACTTTCTTATAAAAGTCTATGGACATAATACAAAAAAGACAAATCATTTTGGGACACACTCTTTTAAAGAAAGTTAGGAAGTTTCTTTATGCAGGACTTCTCAGTGCCTTTACTACTTGTTTTATACTAGTTTAATAATAATTATGGACATGAAACAGGCTCTTTGAATTTTGAAAAGTTTACAGTGGATTTCAAGAAGAGTGTGTGGTATTTCCTAAATGTGCTCCAACATAACACACACACATTTTTCTGGAACATTTTGTTGGAGAAGTATTCCACAAAGTATGATTTGCTCACTTTGGTCTAGGTAACTGGTTCCACTGATTTAGGTAACCGTTTTGTATACAGCAATGAACTGACACTCTGTTTTATTATCTCTTTTAACTAATTTTGTCACCAACACAAGGCTGTTAAGTCATTTAACTCTTTGTTTTATTGTTTCACTATTAAATGTAGGCAATTTCACAGTGATGGAAAAAGTAGGGCAGAGAGGGGATCATGTCTGAGTCCAAGTGGGTGTATTTCTCTACCTAGAGTTATTCTGGAATATTTCTGTTTCCTGCTCACATTTATACCCAAATAAGTCTTTATGGTCCAATAACTGAAACTTGATTAGAATGTGATAGAGTCTTTTATAGGATCAAAGAGGCTTTCTACTCATTAAAGTTTTCACAGTAACATTCTTTCTTAAGTCTGTTTTCAAATTTAGAAACCCAGGGGAACGGAATTTGCTGAAAGTCTACATCATTTAGAGAATATTTAAGCTGCATTATATTACATCGAGTTTGTCTCCTCTTTGCTTCCATTTTGATTCTCCTCTTGAATAATTATTACTTTGAAAATGAGGAACTGACCTTTTCCTTCTTTCCTGGTTTAGTGCAAGAAGATGGAATTAATCCTTTGACAGGAAATCAGAACTGTAAATTCTAAGACCCTAATCCAACACATCCCTGTCTCAATTACGGGATAGCCTCTCACTGGTTTCTCACTGCAGTTTTCTCATTCATAAAATGGTACTAATGCCCCTAACCTACAATATGGATAGATGAACAAAATGTGTGCTTTCACTTCTATTTGCCTTGAAATATTTTGCAAAACCAAATGAATACTTTACTCATGACAATTATCAGTAAAAATAATGGGATGCAGCATAGTGTGGTATTTAAGGGGAACAGATTCTGGAGTTCAATTGCCTGGATCTACCTTCTGCCCCCGCAAGATTTTGCATAAGCCATTGACCTTTCTGTGCCTCAGTCTTATTTTCTATAAAATGAGTTGTAGTCGTAATTCTTATCTTGTAAGTTTATCATCGGGTTTAAAGATAATCCTCGTAAAGCGATTAGGGACATAAGCACTTGACAGTATTAGCTACATCACTACCACTTTTACTGGTAAGTTTCACCTATTTTTCCTATTAGAAGTTTGTGAAATCCAAACATGTAGAAACATGGAGGTAGTTCCCTCAAGCATTAAAACGTTTAAGCATTAAACGGTTTGTCACCATTAGAGAACACATATGTAATAATACAACATCTTTTGCTCTATCCTAAGTATCTGTTGACTCAGTAAGTGAATTCATTACTTCCACCTCTAATTTCAGATCCTTGCAAGCATGCAGAATATCATATGACTATGTCTTATTAATTTTCTCTTTCTTTTTTTTCCCTAGGATGGGCTAAAAATCAGGACAAATGTAGTCTGTGTCAGAAAGAATTTACCTACGTGTATATAATTGGTCTGAACAAACGTATGAGAAACAGATTTCTTTTTGCAACGTGGAAGGACAACCACCAGGTCCTCTTTCTTTCCAGCTGGAAGGGCTCATGAGCTGCTAGCTTTGCAGGCTCAGCTTGACATCTCCACTTCCAGGCCAGCTAGTAGTCACTGACGATAAACCTAATGAGAGGGAGAGGGGTCGGTGCAGAGGAAGGAGGCCAGGGTGGGTGATGAGAGGGAAGAGACAGCACTGAGGGAAGTGCAGAAAATAATGAGCCTTAATGCCTTCGACATTGAGACACCTGCTAAAGGCACAGTGCCGTGCAGCCGACAACCGCTTTTCCAGAGGCAGACGTGTCACTCCCCTTGCCCTGAATCTAAGCAGCTTCCAGCTACCCAATAAACCAGGGAGTCTGATAGGTGCCTCCAGGGCCCTGCAGAATCCTGCACATCACAGAAAGCCACAAGGCAGGATTTCGTTTTGGAGCAATCAACTGGGGAAGTTAAACATCTCTGATTATGTAAAAGGGAGGGCTGTGTGCTCATTGCCTGAGTCAGTGTGCCTCAGGCATGGCTACGTGTGTATGAAGAGAGAAAGCTATAAGTACAGATATAATTATAGATACAAAGGTGTAACTATGAACCTAAATATATCATCTATCATTTATTTTTCCATCTATCCATCCATGTATCCATCCATCCACCCACCTGTCCATCCATCCATCCATCCATCTGTCTGTCCGTCCATCCATCCTCCCACCCATCCATCCATCCATCCATCTGTCCGTCTGTCCATCCATCCAACCATCATCTATTGTCTCCCTCCCCCTTTCTTTACATCACTTTTAAACAGAGCTCTCTTTGGTCTCTGCAGTAAAGGACTCACTCAGGTGCTACTCAACACAACCAGCTAGTTTGGCCCTCCCATGCAAGCTGGACCCGCTTTAATCCTTTTCTTCATGCTTTCCTTTCCATACAGCTTTGGATCTTGAAAAGTGAGAATGCTTTCCTGGGCTTTGCTTTTCAGCTGTTCAGTGAGTGCTGGGGAGAGGGCTGGCATGACAACCCCTTGAGGCTGAGTCCTGTTGATTAGGGGATGGATTTTGAACAAGCAGCTGTACTGGCAAGCCCCCCTCAGTGACCCTTGCCAGTATCCCTCACCCATGACCTTCAGGGATTGTCCCCTGGGGAAGCAAGGTCAGGCTCCGTGTCCATCAGGCTGCGCTTCTACTAGCTGTGTGATGGAGCATTTTCTGAGGTTGACACCCGTGCATTGGGAGTTGGATGGAGGCTCGTTTCTCGTTTCACATTGAGCTGTCATCCAAAAAGGCCTGCTGCTTATCCTGGGTTTCACAGTCCTCCCAAGCCATGTTGACACTCCCAGCCTGCTGCTCTGGCCTCCACATCTGCTGCCATAACTTATGAACTTGGGGTACTTTCACTTTAGCTAAAGTTTGGGGAATCATATTTTCTAAACTAAGAATATAGGTCTATGAGCATTTTTTTCCTAATGTGTAATTTTCCTGAAGAGTATTCTGATCGTAACATGTATTTCTTTCCCTGCTCTTTGTACTCATTTTGACGTTAAAATAAAATGTAATAATTAAATGGACTGGAACACTTGAAGTGATTTGATTGGCAGGCACAATGACTGTTTACAGAAGCAAGTGGAAAAACTTTACTTTCTCTTTATACTGTATTCCATCAGCTTTGCCTTAGAGCCCCAATTGTGCGGGTTTCTATATTGGAAGATTATCCAAATAATTTCATGGCAAAGTGAATAGGACCACAGGACATGGACATGTCCATTGACACCTGAGGCTCAAAAACAAGTGTTGGTTGTCTTTTGATTAACTAGATATTTTTCAAACATTAATTCTTTTAAGAGGCTCTTTCTAACATATATGCACTTTTTAATGGAACGCCTTCTGGAGTCTAATAAAATATAAAAATCTAATAAAAAATGCACAAAGGGGAGAATTCCCAAGTTATCTTGTTGGTTCGTGGAGCCAAAATAACACTGTACTTGAAATTAAGATTATTTGGGGGGAATTACCTGGTGGTCCAGTGGTTAGGACACCACACTTCCACTGCAGGGGGCACGGGTTCCATCCCTGGTTGGGGAACTAAAATCCCACATGTCGTGCAGCAGCCAAGAAAAACAAACAAACAAACAAAGAAACAAAAAAAAAAACCCAGAATGCATGTGATATTATTTTTGAAAAGAAAAATTAACATTATTTTGAAAAATCAATGTAATATGGTTACTCTTAGTGGCAAAATCTTAATAAGGATACACTCAGCTCAGTGTTTTGAGTACAGAGTAACTACCTGTGGGAATTTAGCAGATAATTAATTGTATTAGGCAGAAAAATTATATGCCTAAAGACTAAGTACAGGGGCCAGTTTGGTCAGCTGAGAAATTAAATCTAACATAGAATTTTCCTTGGTTCCGTGAGGCTCTGCTCAGTCATCTGAGACCAGCTGGACTCTTGCTTTTGGTGCTCTTGCGTAGCTGTCAAGCAGGTGGGCTTTTTCTGCTCAGTTGGATCCACATCCCTTGTTCAAGTTCTCCTAATCTAGCCTGACCATCTTGAATTAGGTGGGTCTTGGATTCTCGACCCCCAGTGTACTTTGTGGATGGCTGGAAGTCCCACACGATAATTGTGATTTTCTTCTTTTTCCTCCATTTCCACTGCTCCCCATTAGTTTCTGGGCCAATCATACCTTGTTCAACCATTGTTCATATTTCCATGAGACAGTCTCTCTCTCTCACAATTGCTTGTCAGTTACCTATTAAAATATGAGCTTATATCAGTGTCTAAAGAAGACTTTACATGAATAGCCTGTTCACTGCAAGAGGGCTTGGTTTAGGGATGGGGAAGAGGGAGTGTGTATGGCTGGGCTGTCCCTGCATAGTACCCCCAGCTTGCTACTCATCCTGGGGACGATCATTTTACATGATGTAAATCACTCGCTTTGGCTTATTTATTAAAAGGCTTGTGACTTTAAATTGCTATGTATGAGTACACTTTTCACCTGTACCTGCAAATTACAACTCCATGAAGTGATGCAATTATGATGAATACTATTTTGCAGATTAAAAGAAAAACTGAAGCAGACAGAATGAGTGACTTTTCCAAGATTGTGCTGAAAGTTAGTGCCTGAGTCTGAGCCAGAGCCCAAGAACAAGGATCTATGCTCTTATTAGGACTTTTGAAAAATAATAACCTGAAACACCAAAGCTGGCAATATCTGAACATTAACTTCAGTAAGTAGAAGCAAACTAACAAACAAAAAATAGTAAACAGACATTTTCTTCTTGGGTGTAGTAGCAAAACTGAACAACAACTGTATGTCTATTGTTGTACTGAAACTTCATTGTCTCATTTATGCTCTCATCATTAGTGAAAGAAATATTTTCCTTTAATTTATGAATGCAGTAAGTCTCAGAGAGGTTCAGTTAGTTGCAAAAGGTCACACAGCTTGTAAGATGATGGATGGAGCTGGAATTTGTGGTTAGCAGACAATTCATCCTGTCCAAAATGTCCATAACACATTTGTTCCATGCTCAAAGGTCCTTGGATTTGATCCTATCCAAAATGTTCATGAGCATATTTGGTCCATTCCAAATGGTTTTGGACAGGACAAAATATAAAGAACCTTTTGGCCTGGACCAAACATCTTATGGATGTTCTGGACAATGCCCCACAAGGGGAATTTGCTTATCTTTTGTTCCACTCCATTGCTACAGTGCACGGATGAGCAAAGTCCTATGTTTTGTTCAGCAGCATGTGTGATGACTAACCTGCCCATTTAGTTCTGTTTCAGTATTGCTTGTGGCACCTCTTTCTCAGTGCTAGGATGGAAAGGGACATTTGTCTCAAGGGACACAGAGTGAGAGTGTGGCTGTTCCCATCCAGTCCTCCTCTGTAAATAACACATCCAAGATTAGGCTGTTATGTGTCAGGGACCACCATATATTAGGTCTTCGTATTTTATTCGTTATGTTTTTAAATTTTCTGGTCCTTTACAAAGTATTTTTATGTTATTAGTAGGTAAAAAATTCAAAATGTGAAAACCCTCCCACCCATTTTGTTCTCAAGCCACTGAGTTCCCCGGTTCTGGGGGTAATCAATGCCATCAGGTTGTGGTATATTATCCCACAGATACACTATGCATATGCAGGCATGCAGGAATAAATATATTGTTTAATACCAATGGCTGCCAACTTGGAGATCATTCAGCTCCATTTCTTGAATAAGCTCCCTTATTTATTTCAGCAGCTGCTTTGTATTACACTGTTTCCCTCCACCATGACTTATTGAACTAGATCCTTTTACAATAGACATTTAAGTTGTTCAGATAATTTGCTACATCACAATATGCTGCAATGAACATTCCCATTCATACTTCTTTGCACACATGTGTCAGTAAATCTGCATGATAAATTTCCCAAAGTGGAATCACCGGGTAACAGAGCCTGTATGTTTCAACTTTTAACAGATACTGCTAAAACTAGCTCCCGATCTCCAACATGGGGTGATGGTAAATTTTTTGGACTTTGATTATCTGAAAGTTGGAAAATGAAATCTCATTGTGGTTTTAATCTGGACTTATTTTCATATGAGTAAGGGCAAGCATGTTTTCTTTTTAAATGTTATGTATTTAAGACCCTTTTGTATTTCCTTTTCTGTGAATGCTCTGATTACATTTTTTGGTCCATTCTCCTACAGTCTTAATGGTCTTTTACTTATCACTTTGTAGGAATATTTTCTGTATTAATGAAATTATTGCTTTACCAAATAGGTCTCAAATACTTTTGCCCAGTGTGTAATATGACTTTGCTTTTGCTGTTTGTATATGTGTCAGACATTTAAATAGATTGTTACCAATCCTCAAGAATCCTGCAAGGTAGGTTTTAATCATTCTCATGTATGGTTGAGAAGACTGCAGATCTGAAAGGGTTAAAGTCTTTCTTAATATTGCCATGCTAGTAAGTGGGGGCAGGAGAGAGCAGAGTTCAGATCTCTGTGACTGGAAAGCCCACATTCTCCCTGCCATATCGCACCACCTCTCTTGGGGACATCATCATCCTCACCATACCGTGAAGCTGAGCGAATCCTCTAGGTCCACTTAGCTAGTGGGAGTCGTGAGTTTAGCAGGTCTTGCTGATTGAGTTGCAGATTTCAACTGAATTAGCTGGCAGTGGCATGTGTAAGTGCACAGCCTCCAAGTGTATTTGCCTGACCATTTCTCCAAATGTGCTCTCACATCTGGGCCTTTGCACATGCTGTTCCCTCTGCTTGGTTCACTTTCCCCTGTCCTTACCCCAGTCACCCTTCTGTCCAAGTTCGCTGTCACTGGAAGTCTTCCCTAAGTGTACCACAAGAAGCAAGTCTATGTCCTTCCTTCATTATGGCATAAGCTGTATGATGCCCTATTGCCCATGTGGGGGGGCTTTTCCTTCCCACTTGCCTCTAAGCTCCAGAGACAAGGACTGTGTTGTGAGCATCACTGTGCCCCCATCACCTGAACCAAGGCCTGGCAGATCATGGATATTCAGTGTATCCTCGTAAAATGATGAGTAGATGAATAAAGCACATGATGATTAAGAGTGTGGGTCCTACAGTTGAATCCTGCCCCCCTACTTACTAGGAGGGTGGCCACGGGCCAAGTTACTTAAATTCCCTAAACTGCACATTCTTCATTGACAAATTTCTTTTTAAAATATATTTCCTCCTTCACAGACTGAGCATAAGGAAGGTGTTAGATAATCCTTGTTAAAAATCTGTGATTATGATGAGTAGAACGATGATCTCATTATAGTCTGAAACTCCTCATGGAGAATGACAGTCAGAAGATCAAAGTTCTAACGGCAGTTTGCCCTAAACTGGTTTTTATAACTTCACTTCTCTGTGCCTCCTCTACCACATGGGGTTGTTCAACTTGCTGGTGAAAATTCTCAAGTCTGTGAACTAACTTCAGAGTGGCTTGACACATGCTGAGGCCAGTCTGCTCTCCTTTACTAGATGTTTCTGAATGTATGGAACACATTATAGCCTGACTCCTCGTACAAGTTCACTCTATATAATAATAGTAAATGATTAATTATATATGTGTGTGTATATAATTACTAACCTAATGATATTTAAAAAAAACATAAATTAAAAATAATATATTATTCTATCCTATCAATGTCTGTAATACCCGATTAATACCTGTAATCATAGCTATAGCATAGTAGGGATCAGCTCGTCAGATATGCAGATTCCCGGGCCTTAGTTCAGGCCAAATGATTTTGCTTAGGGTGCAGGTTCCAGAATCTGGATTTTAAACCACTAAGCTCTGGCTTAGAGGAGTTTGAGAACCACTGCTTTAGTTAGAATGCTTCTCCACATTTGCGATGCATGGATCATTTCCCCCCATATTTAGAAATCCTATAGAAAACATGATGCTTTTGACTATCTGGGGGTTTCTGCATTCCGGGGCAATAGCCAGCAGGATTATCGCAACATTTTGCATGAACTATTACCCCTGCAGACCTGGGAACAGTGCCCTTTATGGGATGGGGTAGGCAAACATGCAAGAAGAGTTCTTTTCCATCCAATCTGAGCGTTCAGGTCATGTCAAACTAAGCTAATATAAATGTCAGTGTGCAGCTTTTGCTTGTGAAATCTGAGTTCGTTGCAATGCAGTTCATTTTCCTTCTTCAAGCTCCGTGGATGCTATCAGCTGATGGGTCTGACAAGCATCTTCTACGCCAAAATAAAAGCCATCTCAGCAGCTCTCCTGAGTGAGTCTCCCTGCGTGTGTGTACACCTGTGCTTGTGGAACTCACGTCACACTCTCCTTACAGCCACGAGAGCTAGTCTCCATGGGCCTCCCACAGCACCATGCTGAAGCTGTGGAGCCATCTCTAGGAGCCATCACGCCAGTTAATAAGGACCACAAGAGTGTGGGGTTATATAAGTGTCCAATGGAAGAATTAATTATGGGGAACATGAAGTCCCTCTAGGAATAGACTGAAGATTTACCACTTCCCAGGTGAATACTCTGCCATTAGACTGAAGAAGCAGTTCGTTGGCTCAATACAGTGGGAGCTTGTTCTACATAACAGTGGACCACAGGGTACACCTGATGAAACCAACTGGGCTCTGGGGATGCCCTAGATAGCAATGGGTTATCTTTCACTGGAGAGTAGCCAGATTGCAGGGCAGGCCAACCTTTGGCTGATGTTTCTTTTCATTTTTCACTTCTTTTATTCTTTTTTTCTTTCTTTCTTTCTTCTTTGTATTTTATGCCTTTAAACTTAGCTTAGTGGTTTCCCAGAGAAAATAAGTGTCTGAGCCCATCTCAGTGGTGAATTACAACAATTCCCCAGACACTCTTCACAGGAGTCAGGGTAGCCTTAACTTGGCTTGTCAGATCCTCATCTAAATATTTTCAATCCATGGCAACTGGGAGTGATTTAGGAGAACATCCTTCGAATCTGCCATATTGCTTTTACTTCTAACATAGCTGTTCTCATTCAAACTGAAGGTTGATCCATTTTATGTGAAGTTAGGGCAATCCTCAGGCCTTTCGTGCTGTTCAGATCAACCTATTAATGTGTTTTACGATCCTAGGTCATGATTGGTGTCATTTAAATGTGTATTATTATTCTGTATCTTCCCACTGATAGACACATACAGGAATAAGATAAACAGAGGAAACACAATTCAAAGAAAAAAGGGAGAAAGGAAAGAAGGAGAGAAGGAGGGAGGGAGGAAGGAAGGAAGGAAGTTAAGAAGGGAGGGAGAAAAAACAGAGGGAAGGCAGGAAGCAATAAAAAAATACAAATCTAATACAAACGTGTAAATACACTGCAATTTACATGCAATATGTAAATTGCAACAGTGCTATTTCTGAGACTCAAAAACACTAAAAAATTTACTTGAGTTGTAACTTCTTAATAAAAATTCTAGAAATAATGTCTTCTAAAGGAAAGCCTCCATGGTATCAAGATGGTTAAATTAAAAGACGCTGGGTATCAAAATCTGAATACGTTTGACAACAAACTTACCATTTACATGTATTACTTTGGTGGAGACAAAGGTAGCTCTGTATGTGGGGAATTGCTGAGAAATTAATCAGATAGGACACACACACACACACACAGACTTTTCTCTCCTTGCCGGAAGCATGTCTCCAGCCTCCCTCTTGCCAACACGATCCTTCAGCACCTGCTGATTGAAACTTGGTGACCATCAGGTAGGTGTGGGAGCCACGTGTCTTACTGATGGTTTATGTCAAGCTGCAGAACAGCAAGCAGAACAAAAAAGATCTAATTGCCCTGTTCACAGACCTCCCACACCCCAAAGGTGCTGGTTAAGCACATTTCTTTCCTTGTTGAATGTGGCATTTGTAAAATTGCAATGCATTCCAACTGGCAAGCGTAGGCACGTGAAGAATTCTGTGACTAGTCGACAGAGGGAAACACAAGACTCTTTCGTTATCATGTAGCAGATCAGAGTAGAGATGGTGGGTGGTGTCTGTGTGCACATGTGCAGGGTGTGCGTTTGTGTGTGCAGGTGATTTGGTTCTGTTTCGCAGTCACACAGAAACTCTCCCCGAAGTTTTGACCGCCCCTCCTGTTCTACCCACTGGCTTCTTTCTCTGCTCTAAATCTACCAATTATTTCCTTTAAGTGTCAGCAGTACACCAGACACACCGAGATGTAACCTTTCCTCAAGTTGATGCTGTTAAACCATGACTTGAAACTGAAGTCGCAGTTGTCAACGGCGACTTCAGTCACTAATAACTACTTCAGAAGTGCGAGTGTTGTCTGGGCTCTTCCTGCTGTGGCCCAGGGCTCCGGGAATGTCTTTACAGGTCATTTAGAACCATCCATCTGATCTGTAGCAAGATCAGTCAATCTTTCAGCTGAGTGCGTTCCTCTGGCTTCCCCTCACTGCCAGGTCCTTTATTAGTTCTCTCAGGGCCATATTGGAGGATGTTAGGGAGCCATATCGACCACTTAGCTTGTAAAGACTTTGAGCTCAGGGCATCACCGCCTGCTTGGATCCTGAATTCTGTCACTTGCCTGTGAGGATTTTTTTTTTTTCCCTCTGTCTTTTTCTCCTGTATGGTTTCATTGGGCTGCTGTTTAAAAAGACCTTTTAACCAGCACTGCATGCATGACATAGCAATTCTCAAAAAATGGACCCAGCTGTCAGCTGATATGGATGACATAATTCAGCTTGGTTTGGGAAGGTTTATGGTCTTCCTGGGCTCGTGGTTTTGTAGAGACCTCATCCCATGCCTGTTGACCTTAGGCGAACGTTGGAAGCTGAAATAGTCTTTGTAGATTAGATGGATCTTAATTTTTTTATTTTGGAGTTTAATTAATAAATAGTTATTGACCGTCAATTTTCAATTGTTATATTGCTTAATGAATACATACATATACACACACACATGAGTATGTGCTATCAGTTGCCCATTTTACAGGCGAAGTAACAGAGTGCTTAGGTAACTTGCCTATGATCACCCAGTTAGGAACAGGAAAAATGAGAATCTGAATCCAGGTGCTTGACCATCCTTGATTAGGACCCAATACCTCTCTATTTTCATAAGAAGGAATCATCTGATATTTGTCTTTCTCTGTCTGACGTACTTCCCTTAATATGATAATGATATCACTTATTTGCAGAATCTAAAAAAAACTGATACAAGTGAATTTATTTACAAAACAGAGGTAGACTCACAGACATAGAAAGCATACTTATGGTTACCAAGGTTGAAAGGGAGGAGAGATAAATTAGGAGTTAGGGATTAACAGATACACACTACTACATATAAAATAGGTAAACAACAAGGACCTACTGTGTAGCACAGGTAACTATACTCAATATCGTGTATTAAGCTATAATGGAAAAGACTCTGAGTCACTTTGCTCCACACTTGAAACTAACACTACGTTGTAAATTAACTATACTTCAATAAAAAAAATAAGAAGCAATCATCAATACTGTAGGAACTGAAATGTTGTTACAATTATATATGGGATGATGACTGACAATTCACTGTGACTCTGGGATACACATAAGCCTCATCTTTGGAGTGTCTGTCTGCATCACCCTGCCATCCAGTGCAAATGCAGAGATAATATATTAGAATCACAGGATGAATTTTTAATACGATACTGGTGCCTGCCAAAAAGTAAGTGGATTGCAGAAGCCCACAGGGAAGCCAAGAGTAGTGATGAAGAAAGGTGCCCTTCTGTCTAATTTACTCTTTCTGCCTTCTCACCTTCTTAAAAGTCTCCCCGCCTCCACTGCCCTCTACAGAATTGTTGGTATCTAAGGGCAAAGTGCTGATTGTATTTAGAGAAAAATCCTCTGCCCCTTAATGTAGGAGTAATGATGTTAGCATCAGTCCTCAGGCTCCATTCTGATGCAGGTAATTATGCTCTGCCTATTTCAATTTTCTCTGCAGTTTCTATTGGATCGGTTTGTCTCTACTTCCTGCCCTAAACTGTTGTACCAGGTTGCCAGGCTGCTGTTCAACATCTGCTTCCCCAAAGAACTACACTTTAAAAGTGAGGAAAATTATTTCTCTTTCATGACTACTTTGCTGAAAGGAACCTGATAAATGGCAGGTGCTGGAGTGCTCCTTTGATTTGGGTCAGGGCACAGCTTGCAGTTAGTCTGGGGTCACTTGAGTTCCTTGCCTGGAACAAAGTACACAAACGTTCTTTGAAAGAAAATGAGGCTTTATATTGGATGGAATGATTGACTGGCCACCTGCCGGTGTGGGTCAAAACGGGCACTGACCTCCTCAGCTGATGGGCTTGTCCCAAATGCCTTTGAGAGGACATCTGGGGCCCCTCTTGCAGAGAGTCTTCCCCAAACCATTGGGGTTCCAGGCCTCACTCTCATCTTACTGAACTCAGTGGGTCAGATCTGGACCTTCTGACTTTGTTTCTAAGTTTTTAACTCTCACATTTGATCGCTTCTTTCCTGGCAAAATCTCCTACAGAAAAGAGGATCACCTCCAATTCTCCATACAGAATCACTTCTTTTTATTTATTTATTTTATTCAAGTATAGTTGATTTACAATGTTGTGTTAATTTCTACTGTACAACAAAGTGATTCAGTTATACACATATATACACGTATATACATTCTTTTTCATATTCTTTTCCATTATGGATTATGGTTCAACTATATTGAATATAGTTTCCTGTGCTATACTGTAGGACCTTGTTGCATATCCATCCTACATATACTAGTTTGCAGCTGCTAATCCCAAACTCCCACTCCATCCCTCCCCCACTTCCCCTCCTTGGCAACCACAAGTCTGTTCTCTATGTCTGTGATTCTGTTTCTGTTTTATAGATAAGTTCATTTGTGCCATATTTTAGATTCCACATATAAGTGATATCGTATGGTATTTGTCTTTCTCTGTCTGACTTATTTCACTTAGTAGGAAGATCTCTAGGTCCATCCATGGTGCAGAACCACTTCTTACTATTGCCCTGAGGCACAATGCTTCCAGAATGGTAGCCCGCTCCCTAAACATCCTCATTGAAGCTTCTCATTCCAAGGGATCCTAAACAATTTCCAATCCGTTCTTCTTTCTACACCCCCTTCCCCATTCTCTAGCATTTCTAGCAGGTAGATTTCAATCTCAGTACATTTACTTTTAACTAATCAAAATAAAAATTGACAACTGATGCTCATTCTGATCTATGACTGGTCTTGATCTTTGATTAATACATAAAATGATCTCTGTTTAAAATAAAGTCTTGGGTTAAAAAACAGGTGACTTATGTAGGGAAATTCATTACCTGGTTCAGAAAAAAAGCCTAAGAGTGAAGAAAAAAGAAAAAAAAAAATCTAACTTCTGCAATAGGAGATGCAAAGAGCCAGCAAAAATGCAACTATTTTGTTTCACACAGAGAGGTAAAAGAGTTTAATTACAACATTTTATTTAAAAATGTTAGGGAGTTCCCTGGTGGCCTGCCTCATGGTTAGGATTACAGGCTTTCACTGCCATGGCTCGAGTTTGATCCCTAGTCGGGGAACTGAGATTCTGCAAGTTGCATGGTGAAGCCAAAAAAAAAAAAAAATGTTATGCTCATCACAAAATTTAAAAATAATATACCTACCCATCAAAATTTTGTCAGCATAAGAGCAAACATGGCTGGCAGACAGGTAATTCTATAATAATTGTAAGTTTTGGGGGGCATTCTTTACAAATTTATTTTCCAGGCATATCTTAGATCTAAAACAATGCAAAACAAATAAACAACAACAAAAAAATAAAGTCACAAAATGGCTTCTAAAACAATTTGGTCAATGGAATAATAATCTTTAGCACCAGGAATTTACCAGTTGCTGGCTCAAAAGGGAAAACATTACTTTAAGATATATTCATCATTAAAGATATTTCAGACGTAAGATTTGTATCTGATTAGTGAACAAAACTGTGTGTACCACCTTACTCGCTCCCACCTAGACAAAGTAGAGTATAGAGCAATTGCCAAAAAAAAAAGAACATCCCAGCCACCTTTGTGAATATGGGGTCAAAAAAAAAGTATCATCTCTGTAATTTGAGTTACAGCAGTTTTGCCACCTTTGTGAATATGGGGTCCAAAAAAATGTATCATCTCTGTAATTTGAGTTACAGCAGTTTTGACATAATGCTTACTTAGAATTGGTTGTTAAAAAGGGTAATGAGATAAATCTATGCATTCTTTACAAGCATGCATTGCCAGACTGAAAGCTTATCCCATGGAGAAAAAAAAAAAACTTCAGCCATTTGATGTTTTAAAGTTGTTTTTCCATGAATTACAGGGTTTGGTGGAAGCAGTGTCAGTTACAAACCCACACTCTTGTCTCCATCTAATTTTGTCTTAGCAGCTCTTTTAAACTGCTAAATCTGGTTTTCAAGGATGATGATTTTGTTTTGTGATGGTGTGAAACAGCTGCCATGGTTCTGATGAGAAGCCCATTTTCCATTTTATATCTGCAAGATGTTGGCGACATCGGGCCCAGGAAAATAGGCAGCTGAGAAGCCTCTTGCTGCAGAAAGCAGTAAAGAAAGGACAAGAAGTCTTTCTCAGAGGCAGCTGTTTCTTAAAAAGGAATGAGAGGAGAGTGTCCCCAAAGAAAGCTCAACTTGTGCAGTCAAGGTCCACGAACGAGCCTTTAGATCAGAGAGCAGAAGGGTAGCTCCAGGGAGGATGAATTATGTGTAAATTTCACAATACACTGGATTGTTAGTCCTGGAAGAAAGAGGAAGCTGGAAAAATTCCAACCTCGGCTCATCCTTGGAGCATATCAGCCTCTGTGCTTCTACTCAGCTTTGGGGGCGTGACATTACAAACTCGCCCTTCCAGTATGGGCCTGCATGATGGCACAAACTAGAAACTCTGAGTTTCTGACTTCTTTTAGTAACCACGGAAGACAACCCTGGACCTGTGTATCTGTGAGGCTGGAGCTGAGTTGAGGCTGGTGGCTCCGGACAGAATCTGCTTTTTGGCTCACCACCGTCCTAATGTGACTGCCTCATTTCTGGATAACTCTTGCCCAGCTCCTGCAGCTATCATTTTCAGCCAGGGGTCACCCGTGAGCATTGCCACTCTCACCCTGCTCTCTGAGGAGAACTCGTGTCCTGGAGCTTTGAACTATGCCACTGATGGGACTTCCTTCTAGCAACCATCAGACTGGAAGGTTTGGAAGGGTAGACCTAAGGAAAAAGGAGACACATTAACAGCTCAGTGGATAGGCAGCAGTACTGCCATTCTGGTTGTTAACAATGAAGATTGAATGTTTGTCTTCCGGAAATGCTTATGTTTAAATGTAATTCCCAGTGTGATGGTATTAGGAGGTAGGGCCTTTGGGAAATGCTTAGATCATGAGGATGTAGGCCTCATGAATGGGAGTAGTGTCCTTATGAAAGGGACTCCAGAGAGGTCCCTCACCCCTTCCTCCATATGCCGACATAGCAGGAAGACAGTCGTCTATGAACCAGGAGGTGGGTCCTCACCAGACACCTAATCTGCTGGCACCTTAATCTTGGACTTCCTAACTTTCAGAACTGTGAGAAATAAATGTTTGTTGTTTAAAACAAAATGGAACAGAAACATACACTCCTCCCACTCTGGCTGCCAAAGAGCTGCCCTTCTGAGCTCTGGGAATCCCTGTCCACCTCCACCTACATCGGCAGCCCTGCCCCCGCCCCCAAGAGACTTGTTAACATCCAGCACAGCAGGGGCCTTCCAGAACCCTGCTCCAACATGATACTGAGCATCAGTTCAGATTAGTTGATGCCGATACCCTCCTAGTTGTTAAATATTTTAAAAGTCACCCCTGAGTTAGAAGTTAATGAAATCACCTATTACTTGGAATATCACCAGAGCCTGATGGCTTCTCCCCCGCTTCTTTTCTCTTTTCCCTGAGAGGCTCTTGCCATCGACTCCCTCCTCACCATGTGTCTTACTAGGATGTCTTCCTTTCCAGAGGTTACAGGCAGTTGAACAGCAGTAGGCTAAACTGTTATAGAGATCTTAAGCTGCTGGATCACTACAAGCTGAAATTGATTACATCTGAGCTGGAGAATTTTGGAATGAGAGAACATGGCTGGAAAATTTGGTGTTCAGTATATGTGGGGTTTTGTGCTGTGATTCCTGCTTTGTCCCTTTTTCTCCCATACCATTCATTGTATCCAGAGTAATGTAGGTCTCAATTATTCTCCCCCCGCTTATTTCAGATCATTAAAGAGGATTTTTTGTCCATTTTATGAAACTTCTAAGAAGCATTTCTTTTCTTTTCTAAAAATATACAGTTATTTTTATTTTTAAAATTTATTTCTTTATTTAATTTTTGGCTGCACAGCGCAGCATGCAGGATCTTACTTCCCCGGCGAGAAATTGAACTAGCGCCCCTTGCAGTGGAAGCCCTGAGTCTTAACCACTGGATCCCCAGAAAGTCCTGGCATTTGCTTTCTTTTCACTAATTAACTGTAACTGTATTTTCATAGTGACAATGCTTTAAGAAAGATCTAACAGAAGTGAGTGATTTTTTTTTTTTTTTTCCGGTACGCGGGCCTCTCACTGCTGTGGCCTCTCCCGTTGCGGAGCACAGGCTCCGGACGCGCAGGCTCAGCGGCCATGGCTCACGGGCCCAGCCGCTCCGCGGCATGAGGGATCTTCCCGGACCGGGGCACGAACCCGCGTCCCCTGCATCGGCAGGAGGACTCTCAACCACTGCGCCACCAGGGAAGCCCCGAAGTGAGTGATTTTGACTCAAAATTCTTGCACACTTTCTTGACGTATTTTAGCCCTTCTTCTCATTCTTTTAATCCTTATGTATGTGCTTCAGATCATATTTTCTTCCCAGCTGTTGCCATTTTAATTATTGTCAAATTGAAGATATGGGTGTGCACTATCATGAATAAGGGCGCTAGATTTTAAGTCAGTAGATTCTAGATTAATTTTTGTCATTGATTAAACTGGGTGACCTAAAAAAGTAACCTTATTCCTAAAGTTGCTCATGTATGAATTAACAGGATTGGAATAAAGATAATCTCAGCTCACTGCCAGCTCTAAGGTTCTAGGATTCATTGATGTTATTTTCCTGTTCAAATAGTAGCAATAATTAGCATGTACAGTGTTTTATATACATCATCTCATTTGAACCTTACAGCTACTCTAACAGGTTGGCAAAATGAATAAAGGATCCTTCTCACCAGTTTAGAGCCTGAAAAGAAAAAAAAAAAGCAATTAAGAAATTCATGAATTACCCTTCTGAATTACCCACTCCAATTTCAAAAATTGAATGTCGGTTTATGGAAGTCATTCTTTCTGTCTCCATCACAGGTGTTAGCATCTGAATGTGTTGGCTGAGCTCTGCATCCTACTGTGAAATGATAGTTCCGCAGCTAGTTGTTAAACATATGTGTTTGAGTGTAAACATAAATATGTATATAAACAGGTTGTAGGACGCAGGGGTTGTAGTCAAGGAGGAGGATAAGTAGAAGAAAGAACAGAATTACCCATTAGCTTCGAGAAGGAAAGAAAGACACCTAACATCTATTAACTGCCCAATGTTTGTTTTTGGTGTTATCTTAATTAATCTTCACATCAATCCTATGTGAAGTACATAGTCACTTATCCATTCTACAGATGCAGAAATCTAAACTCAGAGCTGTTAATTGGGTCAAGTTCTCATAGGTTAGAGTCAATATTTATACTCCAGCATGCCTTTCCACTGCATCCTTAAAGCGATTCATTTGTCCTTTAACCCATTCATTCAACAAATTTTTATTCAGCACTTAGTATGTGTCAGGCTCTGTGCTAGGCAGTGAGAAAAACTTCACATCAAGAAAGGTCTCTGTCATCCTGGGTTTACAAATTCTAAATCCTTGATATCTGTACCTTCTATGGAGGCTGAAGGCAGGAAAGATCAGAGGTTAGGGAGAGGATGGTATCAGAGGTATGCCGATAAAATGTGTGACAACAGGGTCTTGGAGGAAGTGGGGAAGCCCTGATTTGTAGCACTCGACAATTTCTGTGTATAGATACTCCCAAAATAGCCTATTTCAATTAATGCTACGCCATCACTGAATGCAGGGAGGAGATGCAGATAGTCTCCTGAGCTGAATGTGTTAGCTCCCACACACTGCTGGGCAGGATAAAAAGTAAAATGATAGAAAGGGACTTCTGATAACTAAAATAAGGTTATCTCACTCTGCACAGGCACAAGTATCTCTAATATTGCAGAGAGCATTATGATTAACAAGACATTTTTTCCTATTTATTTATCATGTGTAATCCTCACAACCCCATGAAAAGGCATTTTCAGAAAGTTTTTATTTTATATTGGAATATAGCTGATTTACAATGCTGTGTTAGTTTCAGGTGCACAGCAAAGTGATTTAGTTATACATATACATATATCTTGTTTTTATCAACTTCTTTTCCCATATAGGTTATTACAGAGTATTGAGTAGAGTTCCCTGTGCTATACAGTAGGTCATTGTTGATTATTTATTTTTAAAAAAAAATTTACTGGAGTATAGTTGCTTAAGAATGTTGTGTTAGTTTCAGGTGTACAGCAAAGTGAATCAGTTATACATATACATGTATCCACTCTTTTTTTTTTTTTTTAGATTCCTTTCCCATATAGGCCATTACAGAGTATTGAGTAGAGTTTCCTATGCTATACAGCAGGTTCTTATTAGCTATCTATTTTATATATAGTAGCATGTATATGTTAATCCCAACCTCCTAATTTATCCCTCCCCCCACCTCTCCCCTTTGGTAACCATATGTTTGTTTTCTAAGTTTGTGAATCTGTTTCTGTTTTGTAAATAAGTTCATTTGTATCATATTTTAGATTCCACATATAAGTGATATCAATGATATTTGTCTTTCTCTGACTTACTTCACTTAGTATGATAATATCTAGGTCCATCCATGTTGCTGCAAATGACATTATTTCATTCTTTTTATGGCTGAGTAGTATTCCATTGTATATGTGTACCACATCTTCTTTATCCATTCATCTGTTGATGGACATTAGGTTGCTTCTATGTCTTGGCTATTGTAAATAGTGCTGCAATGAACACTGGGGATGATGTATCTTTTCAAAGTATTCTCTGGATATATGACCAGGGATGGGATTGCTGGATCATATGGCAACTCTATTTTTAGTTTCTTAAGGAACCTCCATACTGTTCTCCATAGTGGCTATACCCATTTACCTTCCCACCAACAGTGTACCAATTTACATTCCCACCAATAGTATAGGAGCATTCCCGAAAAGACATTTTGAAGATGGGGTAACTAAGCCACTCTGAGGCTAAATACCTCATCCAATATCATGCAGCTCAAAAGTGGCAGAACCAAGCTTCAAAAACCATGCCCTTCATGATACCACACTGGCTCAGAAAAACCAAGATTGGCCGCTACTTTATAAGTGCCTACTTCATAAGTCTATTTTAATTCACTTGGTTGGAGCATAATGATGATACTAGTGTTGTTACATTATTTTTCTAATTTCTGTTATTCACCATCCTCGGTCAATATATGCACCCTTAATAAGATCAATGTATGCCTTTGGTTGTGTACAAGAGTACAAGAGTGTGAAAGAGGCTGATCACTACCAGACAACCCCAACAATGGTATCCACCAAAGATTTCAACACGAGTCAGTGCCTTCACTTCCATATTCCAAAGCCAGCACTCATCTTTGCACAAGTGATCTTCCTCTGGGAGAAATCAATACCCTACCTACAGTCAGTAAAAAATAATGCTAGTAAAGCAACTTAGTGTAAGGCTGGAAGCCAATGAGCAATCAACTTCTCATGTACCCACAGCAAACTGATGACAGTTATATGGCCAGTAGTTAAAACAAGGCATTTTGTGAAATTAGCATTTCCATAGACGCTTTTAATTTGGTCTTGTTGGCTGTCTTATCTGAGCAGGACAAATTTAGAGTGAACATAGACTGCAAGTAGAGATATTCCATATCACAGTTATGAGAAAAGAGCCGATTATTCTCAGGCAACATAACAGAAAAATGTGCAGCTAGATATGGCCACTGGATTAAGGATAGTCAGCGTCTCCCAACTACTCAGCATGTGCTAAGCACTCTGCTGGAAAACTACGGGGGAGGCAAAGATATATAAGCCTTGATTCTCGTTCCTCAAAAGAAGGTTTAGAAAAACTCAGTAGTGCACCAGGCTTTTTAGGAGGTGGGCAGCTACCAAAAGAAGAGTGCAC
Organism: Pseudorca crassidens; assembly: GCF_039906515.1. Classification (NCBI taxonomy): domain Eukaryota; kingdom Metazoa; phylum Chordata; class Mammalia; order Artiodactyla; family Delphinidae; genus Pseudorca; species Pseudorca crassidens. The sequence continues at coordinate 136,996,060 of NC_090296.1, read as the reverse complement.
TGTTCTGACAGAGGCTGAATCCTAGCTCTGCTATGCACCACCACGTGATCCTGGAGAAACTACCTCAAGTTCCTTGACCTCCAACTTCTCAAGGGTGATATCTACCTTGAAGATATGTAACAGGTGTCTGCCAATAGTAGCAATTTAAGTGATGGTTAACTTCTTGTTATTATTTTCCTCCAAAGAATATTGGTGGCAGGGAAGCAGTGATGGAACTTCATCAAGTTGGAACCAAGGACAAAAAATTTAAATTTGTCCAGGGACTTTCCTCACTGAAGTTCCCTTTTTTTTCCCTATGGTAATTTTTTTCTTAACATTTTTATTGGAGTATAATTGCTTTACAATGGTGTGTTAGTTTCTGCTTTATAACAAAGTGAATCAGTTATACATATATATATATATATATATCCCCATATCCCCTCCCTCTTGCATCTCCCTCCCTCCCACTCTCCATATCCCACCCCTCTAGGTGGTCATAAAGCACTGAGCTGATCTCCCTGTGCTATGTGACTGCTTCCCACTAGCTATCTATTTTACATTTGGTCGTGTATATAAAAAATGGTCATGAAGAACCTAGGGGCAAGACAGGAATAAAGACGCAGACCTACTAGAGAATGGACTTGAGGACACGGGGAGGGGAAAGGGTAAGCTGGGACAAAGTGAGAGAGCGGTAGTGTATATATAGACATATATGAAGTTCCATTTTTTTGTTTTGACTGCATCTGTAGTCTTAGAGTCGCTCTGTTTTTGTCAATTTAGGTGCCATGCACCGAGAGTGGGGTTAGAAGACTCTCTGGTTCATGTACTCTAATTTTGCACATTAAAACTATGTAGGAAAGGTGTGGTATGTTGAGTTGTTTTGAATTCATAAAGTATGAGATCAAAAAAATTCTCTTTTGAAAAATAAAATGTATGCTATATTCTTTATAATCTCTTGATTTCCTGTAAAACAAATCTTTAATTTTCCAAATAATTCTATATGTATTAACCCAATTGACCCTCACAGCATGTTTGCGAAGTGGGTAGGGGAGATAGGTGTTCATTTTCCCATTTTATAGATAATAAAACTGAGGTTAAGTAAAGTGTGGGTTTAACCACTACATCTTGAGGTTGATTCTACAGCATCATTTATATTCATGACTGTCTTTGCCTATTTCCTCCAGAAAACTTGTTCTACATATTATTTTTACCAATATTACTTTATATAATGCTTAATATACCTTGGCAAATATATTAGTATTAGAAATACATTTTTTCATTCAAATAATTGCCATAATGCATTAAATATTTACTTATCTGGTTTTTTTTTTAAGGATCTGATACAACCAGGACTTCTTTTCTAAAACTCTTACGATTTCTAAAATTGAGACACTTCCACAGCAGCAATGGAAAATAAGTTGGAGTTCCCAATATGCATTTAATATTACATAAACATATTCTTGTTTAGTAGAAGATAAAGATGTGGTAAAACTAAATAGATAGCATAAATAGATTTCAGAACACTTAATCTCTCACCTCCTGTTAGGTATTTTGGCTAATATGAGCATTTGTCAATTGCACCACATTTTAAAATGAAATTGGTATCTTGTCTCCCACATGGGAATGGAATTTCTAGGTCAATAGGCCCTTAAATGTCATGAATTGCAATATAGATGACACTTGTCAAAGTCTCGGTGATCAATTCAGATACAAACCTGACTCGAGGACTGAAGAGTCCAAGTCAAATTGATGTATGAGACAAAGTCCAGGTTTAACGTGGTGACATGGTGAGTAGTACCTTTCCTGGGACAAAGCTGCAGGACCTCCACTGAGATTGACACTCCCAGGCCTTCTCATTTCTCATCAAGCCAGGGTTGGATCACTTCTGTTTTCCTAGCACTATGCCCATTAGGCTTTCCATTAGGCAGCTGGGCAGAGAAAAAAAGGAAAGAGCCAGCATAGTCCTCTTCTTTCAAATCTCTGTAAATTTTACCTTATGATATGGTTTTTCACACAAAGGGATATTGAATGCCAGTGGAGACCAAGCAACAAGAAACTTACAGAAGCAAATCTCTGGCGCATCTACAAGCAAAATGGGTCCAAATGCAGATGTAGAGAAGCAGCTCTGGTGAGCCCTCAATCACTGAGATCACCAAGGTAGGTGACACGCTAAGTTATGAAAAGGGAGTTGGATACAATGGTATTGATCTCTGGTGGCCTTGGTCTGCAGCGGCTTGAAGCAGGATTTGGTTCCTGGCCAGAGACTGAGGTCAGGCCATTGCAGTGAGAGTGTTGAATCCTAGCCACTAGACCACAAGGGACCAGTGGCCAGTGACAAGGCCCTGGCCCATCAACTGTGTAGAAATGAATTTCCACATAGAGATGGAAAGTAGTGAAACAAGTAAAGTGTTTATTAGGAGGAAAAAGATATGTGTGGATAGACAAACGGGCGGCCTCAGAGAGAGTCGTGCCCTCGTGGTAGTTTGAATCACTTATATGGGGCACTTCTTCTGGGTTTCCTCTGGCCAATCATCTTGCTTTGCCTGGCTCTGAGTCCGTATTTGGTTTATCTCAGGGTCCTCCTGTGTGTGCGTGCATCTCTCAGCCAAGATGGATTCTACCAAAGAGGCCTATGGGTAGGTTGACATCACTTACTATGGGGTGGCACCCCCTCCCTTTTTGACCCTTGAGGAGCCTTTCTGCGCATGTGTAGTCTGGAAGGTCTCCTTGACTTAAAGAATGAGGAATATGTGGTCTTTTACCTCTTACCTGGGCAGGGCTTAGCTTCTCCTCCCACCTGCTATTTTGGAGTATCTGTCCACAAGGGACAAACTCCAGCTGCTCAGCCTGGGGCCCATCTATCTCCTGCCTCAGTATGAGCCTCTGGAACACAGGAGCCATCTTTACAAAGTGATACTATCTTTAGGGAGTGTTTACTAGTTGTCACACACTTAATAAGACTTTTATATTTATTATCTCAAAAAATACTCACATAGGCTCCCTAAGTTAGGTACTGGTATTATTGTTGCTCTAAAGATGAAGAAAGCAAGTCCCGAGGTCCATGACCAGGAAAGCTGGGATGTGAAAGCAGAGCTCTCTGACTCCAGATTGTTACCCATGGCGTCCTATCTTTTTTTCCGCCTCTGTACACTCCATAGTATTCTAGACAGTAGGACTCAGAGGACTGGATTGGGTGGAAATAAATGAAATCTAAAAGTATCATTTGAAATCAGAATCTAACAAGATCACAAGGTTATTCTCAACAGGAAGAATTTCCAAGGAAACATCTTTAATCCACATCTTAGAATTGAAGAATAACTTTCCTCTTTCATTCATTCATTTACTGATAAATAAAAAAAAATATATGTATTTTGTGCCTACTTGGTGCTAGATTTGCTGATGTTTGGGGATCATTGTGGCAAATGAAACAGGCAAGGTCTCTGTTTCCATGTGGTTTTGTTCCAGTGGGGAAGGTGGCAGTTGCGGTTAGGTGCTATAAAGGAAATAATCAGAGTTATGACTTAGAGATTTACTTGGGGAGGTGTTTTTAGACAGGATATTGAAGGAAGTCTTCTTTGAGGTGACACTTACATTAGGACCAAAACAAGAAAGAACCAGGCATAAGAAGAGCTGGGAAAAGCTTTCCAAATGTAGAGAAAACAGCAAGTGAAAAGGTCCTGAGGCAGAAACAATGTAGGTGTGAACAAAGACTAGAAAAGGCCAAGTGGCTGGCAGGTCCCAAGTGAGGAAGAAAGCAGATACACAGAGAATCCGAGAGGGAACAGGGACCAAATGAGGCACGACCTCCTTGGCCAGGAGTCTGGAGGGTATTGTGAGTGCAGTGCAAACCTCTGAAAGAATTTTAAGCCAGAAAGTGATGGAATCTTGTTGGTAGGCTACTGACAGAGTTATGATTACCTAATGAGAGGACATAAATTTAAATTAACAAATAACTGCCTACCTATCTACATACATACATAAAGTTCAGGACACAGCCCTAGAGAGCCACCAACAGAGAGAGATTGGCAGAGGAGGTGACACAAACCAAAAAGAATGGAAATTATTGTACAGTGAAAAAAGAGGGCACCTAAAATAGAGCCGCCATGCGACCTTCTAGGAGAGGATACTGGAGAAGATAAGTCATGATTGGCTTTGGAAATGAAGATGCACACTCAGTGAAGGAATTTTCTAAAATGTCTGGGCAATGTGGAGTGCATTCTACTGAGAAGGTAAACAGTAAAGTCGAAGTCTGTCAAAATTCCATAAAAAAGGAGGCTCTTTGTTATGCAATAAGCAATTTTGTCACTTTTCAGGGCTACCTTTAGTTGGTCCTCTGAATTTTATTTGTACTTATGGCTTCTTTCAGTTCCTGTATAAACAAATCGTAATTTTTTGGAATGCTCTGCTTGTTATGCATCCTCTTTCTGTTCAGTGGGAAAGATATGCCATCCTATTATTAATTAGATCCCTAGCATTCCTAAACAAGGCTTTCCCTTTATCGGCATATTTTGCAGTCCCTCTGCATTTTCTTTGAATGGTTTCTCTACGTTGGCTGATAATTCGTGTTGTCCAGACGTTGGACCATTCAATGCGCAGTTGCCCGTCAGAAGATAAAGCATCGTGTTTCCATGAAGTTTCACCAGGAAGGGCACTTGCAGAAGAAATCCGGGTTTGGGTTTAGGATGCCTTTTGGAAGGCTCCAAACAATGTCAGGGAAAGTGGATGGCAGGATAATGGGTGGAGGGTGGGAGTGGAGGAGGGGTTCTTAGATGACAGGTTGCTGAATCGGGAACCCTGAGACTTGTGAAGTACTCTGTCAGGAACATTAAGTATCCAAAAGTGATAAAGCTTCAATTTGCTAGTCCATTAGACTAATTACTGCAATAATTAAGTAACTACTTGATTAGAACTAATGGGTACCTAATTATCCAGGAGAAAAGTATCAGGTGGCAATTATCAGGTGGCAATTAATAGACTGGAGTTAATGTCTTAGCACTGTCTTTGTATGAATTCATAAGCAAGGTAAAGAAAACAAACAATAACTTATTAATATTTATTGATGCCACAGTATTTTTCAGCTTGTTTCATTTACACAGAACCAATTAGTGGAGAGACCGTTAGAGTTGCAGGATATAAAGGGACCGAAGCACAGTTAGCTTTTTAAAGGTACAAGATCTCATTAGTAATAACGACTAACATTTAACCAGAACCAACCTGTGATATTAGCTTTGTTGCTGTGAATTTATTGAAAGGGGATCACAGAGGTGAAAAATCAATAGTCATGATAAAATCTGTGGGAAATTGGATAATGTACTGAAGTCAAGGGCCTTACTAAAGATTTTTCTTGGTCCACTGGAAACCTCACATCTATTTTCCCCATGGTACTTTCAAATGGCTGGGGAGAGAGATGGATGGGAAGAAATGTAACTTATTAGAAAACAAACTTTTCTTACGAGCACATACCACAAAGAAGCCTCAGATTTCTCACAGTATGAATGGTTACCTCTCTAAGCCAGTGTTTGTGAAGTACTGACTATGACCTGCTGCTAATATCAGAAAATATTTGTCATGGAAATAAGATGTTAGAACAAGACTTTCATCTATAGCAGCATTGTTCTATGCGTATAGTCCTGCCTCCTACAAAACCACATTGCTACAAAGCATCAGGCAGTGTTTGAAATGTATGACTCAAGTTTAGAGGGGAAAACAGGTCAGCTATTTATTTATTTATTCTTTAATTCAGAAAAACACATGCTACAAGGTTGTAAGGCTTCTGGGCAAACATAAGAACAAGAGCTGAACTGCAGGATCATGAGACTGAAAAAATCTTTTACCGAACATTCGGAGTTGAACATTTCAGCTGCTTAATGAAAATAAAAGCTACATGCTTCTTATTTTCTTTTCTAGTTTCAATGAATTCTTTTTTCAAGACAACTATTTTTAAAAATTCAGGAGAGGTTTGGACCTGTGTTAAATTTATTAACATTTTAAAAGTCATATAATTAACCCTGCAGTAGAGGAAAACCCCATCTACTTTTATTTTATTTCCTCGCCCAGTATAAATAATTGAAATGGGTTTTAATCATATTTGAGGGGAAAAAAAAAATCACCTTATATGAGAATGCATACAATGACAAATGGAGATAAATCTAAAATTTATAGAAAGGGAGCATTTGCATAACTGCAGAATCCAAACATATAGGGCATTAAGAGTAACAATTATTGCAAAAGACATGAAAAATTCAACTTTGGTTTCATGACGGGAGCCCGGATTCCTAACATGATTAAGATAATACATCATGAGGCCCTCTCTTATTAAAGGCATAATTGTTGTTAGGGGCAGAAGTGGCGTTAACACTAATCTAGCTTTATATATGTACAAATATAGAGAGAAGCGAACTTGGAGACGCTTGCTTTTGGTGATCCATAGGCATTTTATTAATGTTTGAATAATAACCGCCTACAGGGCCTGTTATAAATTAAAGGGACGGATTGAGATATAAATTTTTATGAGGACTAGTTATACATTTCCATTACGTGTTTAAAAATGAAGGAATTACTGTGAGCACTGCAGTACTCACATTTATTTGAGGTGATTTGGACGGGAGGGACGGCAGAGGAGAGCGGCTGCATGGTGGCAGTAAGAAAGATGTATCTGTCCCTTTGAAGAGATACATCATATGTCATGCATGAACTCTGTTCTACCAGAGATGTTCCTTCACTGCTGAATCTACATGATTATTTCTGTGACAATAGCGAGTGATGATAGAGCATGAGGTTCGGGCCACTTAAGGGGGTTTCATATGGTTAAATCCTGGAAGACCTGGCTATTATCTACCTGCTAATGCAATAATGGAAGTCAGCGATTACCGCGAAGCAATTCTAAGTCCTTTCTCTGCTCCTGAGGTACGATCTAGGGTTTTACTAGTGGCCCAAATGCCTTTGGAGAAGCAGATCCCAGTAAATGACAATCATCCTTCTTCCTTAACGTCTTTGATCAGTTTTCTCGACACTGTCCTCAGTTTTGCACATAGAATGGGTCTATGAATCGCCACTGTTTATGAACTGTACCCCCAAGAGGATTTAGGAAGACCCCTGGTCAACTTGCTCACTGTCTATGTGCTAGCACACTCACATAGATAAAGACACACGTGCAACTATATATGGATACATAGATTTACGGATTTAACCCAAACCCTAAGGATATAAATGCACGTTAGAGAATACTGCTTTCCCTGTCACCAGGAGCTCCATACAAACTTTAAAGTCAAGCAGGTCTGAGGTTGCACCCCAGTGAAGATACGAAACGGTGATTTGAGCAGGCTGTTTAACTGGTAACTCTCAGTTTCCTCAGGTGTAGAAGAAAAGCTTACTGAGTTATTGGGAAGATTAAACGTGATTTATTTTAAGGTGCCTGGTACACGATAGAATCCTAATAAGTGTGTGTTAGTTTGTTAGGACTGCTGTAATAAAGTACCAAAGACTAGGTGACCTAACAGAAATGTATTGCCTCCCAGTTCTGGAGGCTGGAAGTCCAAGATCAAGGCATTGGCAGGGTTGGTTCCCTCTCAGGGCTGTGAAGGAATGATTTGTTACAGACATTTCCTTGGTTTATAGATGGCTGTCTTCTCACTATGTCTCTTTACATTGTCTTTTTCTTAAGGTACATTTCTGTATCCAAATTTCCTTTTTTATAAAGACATTAGTCATTTTAGATTAGGATCCATCCTAATGACCTAATTTTAACTTGATTACATCTGTAAAGACCCAATCTCCAAATAAGGTCAGATTCTGAGGTCCTGGGGTTTAGGACTAAACATATGAATTTAGGGGGGACATAATTCAACCCATAACAAAATGTTTGATGAATGAATACAATGAATGAATAAATACAAAAAATTGATCAATGATGTTGCAATGATAAAGAGTGTGCTTTCAGTTTATTTTCAAGTCATCATGCCCCCTATGCCCCCTATTCCCAGCCTCATTTAGTAATCTGGATAAGATGCTCAAACTTTCCGTATTGCTCGTGTTCACCCATTTACTCTGGCAATATGACAAGAATATTATGAAAATTTTTTTCATTGCAACTTGACATGAACTAAACCCAGGTGTGCTAGGTGATTATGGGCCAATGCATACAGGTGATAGGCAATCCAGTACCCTCCACCAGCTTGTGCTTCCAGTTTATCTATGGGAGTCCCTAGCAAAAGCATCATTGCTTGAATGATTATAATGATGACCAAATAAAAGAAGCAAGTAGAAGAAAAGCAGAGTTCTTGTGCTGATTTTAAAGTAGACTGTACTATTCAAATGTGTCTTTTCAAAACCCAGAAAACTCCCTAATCATAGGGCTATTGGAATTTAAATTCCAGAGCATCGGCTCTTTACCGACAGGCTGCTATTTACCAATTTTAACAATAATGTTAAAAGGCTACACAAAGGTCTACCTTTCCCATCAGTGTGCAGTGCAGTCAGGTGAAGCCCAGGGAGCAGGGTGTGTCCTCCAAGTGTGCACCCCCCAGCTGTCCCTGCACAGATGATTAATAAGGGGCCCCAGGCACTCTTTTCTCTGACATCAGTTTCATCTCTAAATGGTGCTTTCTAAGATAGAAAATGTGAATTCCTTCACACACAGTGGTACTTGCAGTTATGGTTGTTTTAGTATTATTTTCATAGGTGGAACTGAAGAGAAGAGGGACCCAAAGCAACTGATGTCCCTTGAACTTTCCTTTTTATTTCATCTCAATCTTCCGGTTTTAATTCACAGGTGAGCTGAGTGGCCAAAGAGACTGACTCATGATTGCTGGGCACCTCTGAACTGTGCCTTGGAAAGCAGCAGCATGACTTTCCCTTGGGGAGGTGGAGGAAAGGAAGTTTGAAAGTGAAACATGCCACTCTGCATAGCCCACGTCTGTAGATCTTGTGTAGTAGGTGCTGGGCACAAAGAGGAGATGGGACCTCAGAGGTTCTGCCCTCTAGCGCAGTTACCAGAATAAGGGGGAGGGATGTCAGGGGCAGAGGCCATCAGTTCCTAAGCATCAATGTTTAATCACCCTCCTCCCTGAGGATGAGGAGAACAATCATCTCCTCAGACTGATGATTAAAATAATGGGTCACTGAACTGAAAAGGGGAGAAGAGGGTAATGCTGCACCAAGACAAAGGATTGGAAGGTCTGTTGTCAGCAGATGCGTGATGACTGGACTCTTCAACAGCCGTACATCAGAAGCAGTGCCCATTCGCCAGCCGTCTGACACAGACTGCCTTAGGATGGTTTCATAAACGAAGGGCTCTGCCACCATAGCTAGAAAAGGAAGGCGCTGGCGTGTTTTATCTGCCAAAGTGTGTGTGTAGAGATGATTGAAGTCCAGAAGATGGGAAAGTGGGAATTTGAGCATGGGTGTAATTTAGTACATTTACCCTCATGGTTGCTGGAATTTTCACGACTATATCTCTATCTATATCTCTAATCAGTCTATGTATCCATCTAGCTAGGAAATGTACACATATCTGTATTTATATCATATACACATATATTTGGGCATCAGTGTTATTTCTAGCAGCACTGGGCTTTTACTTTTTTCTAGTAGGGTAATAAAGCTAGAAGAGGTCTTGTCATTTCTTTGCCTTCTCATCTTCTCATATTGCTGGGATTTTCTTGATATCAAAGGGGGCAAAAATGAAACATAATGTGATGAGAAAAGAAATGATACAATGTTCAGAAATTATTTTCCCTTAAAAGAGTTTGATTTCACTTCGGCTCAGGTGAAAGTTCAGTTTGGTTCTTATTTTATCCACACCATTTGCGCATCCCTTGTGACAATCTCAGCTTCCCGAGTCCCTCTATCATTCTCCTTGTGTTCAGTCCCATCTTCCTCATTCTTGTATAATGCGGCTGTGTTATGAACTGGTCTGGACCTGCCCCAGCATTTAAAACATGGCCTGTCTCATATGCTGTACCCTGAAAGAACAAGTCCATTTGGTTTTTTCTTGTTCAATACTTCCAAATCCATTGCCCAAATTCTGAACTTTGTTATTTTGTTCTTGCTGCAATCTTGGAGACCAAACTTGATTTTATTTTATTTTTTTTAACTGGGTTTCTTTAATCCTACTGACACTCTTCTCCCCTTTTCAGCTCAGTTACCCATTATTTTAATCATCAATCTGAGGAGATGAAGGGAATCTGTAGTGAGGTTAGGGAGAGGTTAAAGAAAGAAAAATGGATGTGAAATAAAAGGTAAATTCCCCTACAGTTTTCCATATTTTGAATGAATAGTTGAAAATTTTATGTAACAAGAACATTATTATTATTATTAGCCTAAAATGAGACTTAAAATACCTCAAATTCAGGAATCAGTCTTCCTTTTATCTATGAAAATAATATAAAAAGTTTATTTGACGTATTTTTTCAGTCATGGTGATATAGGTGTATACTAGAGCCCTCCTAACCTTTGTGAATGAGGTCACGTGTGATGTGTGCTGTGAAAAGAAAGCACCTATAACCATTTGACCTCGTTGGTCTTCTCCAATTAACCAGCAAGCCCAGCCCAGAATCCCCTTGGGGAAAAGAGGTGAAGAATCATGTACTCATTGTAGTTATTCAGCTTTTAAAAGTACTGTTGTTGACTCAAAGAGTTTAATCCACCACTACCACCTCCTACTCCCCCATTCTAGCACTTAACTTGCTATCAGGAAGTGAACAGGGCCCTGCGGAATGAATGAACCAAGCTCACTATTTCTTTGATGCCCTCCATGGAAGCTCAAAAGCACTTTCCCCTGAATAGATCATTTAATCTCCTTGTATCACAGCATCCTCTCTTGTGAGATGGAGGTCATCATAATAGAATATTTCAAAGGGTTATTGGGAAAAAACTATCTAGTTAGCCATTATAGAGCATTTTACAAATATGAAGTTCTTTATCCAGTCCAAATAATGCTTGAAAGCATAAAATTGTATACGGTTATCGAGTATTATCATTGTGGCCTTCCTATTTCTCCAGGCATTAATCTTTTCTTCCTTTTCCACCTCCTTTCACATTATTATGTAGAGAAATACAGTTCCTCTCTTTTCTCTCTGACTAAGGGATTGAGAGTCTTCAGTGCTGAAGAGGAAAGCTCTTAGAAGGATCACTTGTCAGTTCAAGTGCAAAAGTTTTCAACTAGAGAATTGTCACCAACAAGTGAATCTGAATGTCTTCTAGAGAAATAGGATATTGAAGTGAGAAGTTAGATTTTTATTTTTTAAAGATCCAAAAATCTACTACTTAGAAAACAAAAACGTCTGACAAGGAGAGTCGTTATTAGCATGTAAGGCCATGGTATAAATATCTGTTCATCCATCCCTACAGGACCTGCCCAAAGTTCACAGTAAAAGAAAGAGGATGACAGACTTTCTTTATTTCTTTATTTTATTTCACTTTTTAAATTGAAGTATAGTTGAATTACAATGTGTTAATTACTGCTGTACAGAAAAGTGACTCAGTTATATATATATATATATACACACACACATTCTTTTTCATATTCTTTTCCATTATGGTTTATCACAGGATATTGAATATAGTTCCTTGTGCTATACAGTAGGACCTTGTTGTTTATCCACTCTATATATACCAGTTTGCATCTGCTAATCCCAAACTCCCAATCCATCCCTCTCCTACCCCCTCCCACTTGGCAACCACCAGGCTATTCTCTATGTCCCTGATTCTGTTTCTGTTTCGCAGATAGGTTCATTTGAGGATACTAATCTTTCTGAATCCAAAACCTGTGCTCTATTTTTCATGCATGCTGAAACAAATTGCCCTTCCATTATCCACTATCTACTGATTAATATAGACAAACTAGCATGACCCAAGTTATCTACGTAGTGATGGAGCTTCTATTTTGTACCATGGGGGCATGTGTCCCCTCACTGACTTGTTAAGCCCCTGCTCAGACAGCCACCCATTGCAGAAGGACCTAGAGCATTGAAAGTAGAATGTTCTCACTTGTAACCTTACAAATTAACATCTCTAGGCCTCCCTCCTCATCGTTAGTAAATGTTGGCTCTGTGAAATTTCTTTTAGAAGATAACCGAAAAGAGAAGACTGTAAATGGAAGCATGGAATTGAGGAATTGACACCGCTCATCTTATTGCAATAGTTATAGGAAGGAGTAGAAGTGATTTTACTGGATAGAATTGTAACATTTTATAATTGGGATTTTTTTACTCAGGGTCCCAGTATGACTGCCAAGTTAAAATGGATTTTTATTTAGTGATATTTTGATCTCTGCAAGTATTGTAAATCTTTCTACCTATTCCAGTGAATGTGAAATCATTGCATGGGAGGAAGAAAGGTTGAGCTACTAGGCTAGAAGGAGCTATTATAAAATTTCAGTTTTAAAACTCCATAATCAGAATATGTGCATATGCATAAAATGTAATGGGGTATCTAGGGAGGAATCTCCACAATTAAAATATTAAATTTATTCCAACATATTCAAATTTGCACTAAATTTCCAGTTATTTGAAGATTTAAATATATATGTGTATATATATATATATATATTACCCCATGAAAGCCTCAGCTGTTTTCTTTGTGCGAAACAAGTCTAATATTCAGTATCTAGAATCCTTTTCACATCTTTAGAGGAACTTATTTATTAGTAAATCTATTTCTTTCACTTCTTAAGGCATCAAATAAACTTTGAAAATTGGTCCTATTTCTTTAACTGTAGGTAAATATCACCAATAATCTTATGAAGTGGTAGCCGATATTGGATGTCTGCTATGGCAAATCTAAGGTTTCCAATTCCTTATGGTCCCTAACAGCATTAATCAAGGCAGCACAACTTACTTAAAAGGAACAGATGATTAATCTTGACAATAGTGATGTAAACAGAACTCTAATTCATGAATTGGCGATTACCCTTCCCCCCACCACTGGGGTATTTGCTCTTTGTTTGAGATTTACCCTGTGCCATGTACATATTATAAGAACAAAAGAGAGTTCTTTATCTTTAAAAATATCCATTCAGTTCAGCTTACAGAACAGGGGAAAAATTGCTATATTTATCAAGGTTGATTTTGTTTTCCAAGTCTCTAATTTGAAACTGAAGAATGCAAGACTACATACATCAGGTGTTTCTAGCAAAATAGCGGCAGCAGCAGCAAATCATAGACATTTGTCATTCCTTAGAGCTGTCTGACAGTTCTGACAATTCATTAGGCTGAGCTGAAAAGAGGTTTAGAAAGCAAAGAAGGGATCGCAGGTAGGAGAGTTGCTTTTGCGTGATCCAGTAACGGCTGATTTGTATCATTTTCGGTGATGGATACACTGTTCAGACTAAACTCAGCAGGGTTTTCTCCCTTCTCTCTTTCCATGATTTCTCCCTACCCCCAGCTTCCTTCCTCTAGAGGCCCCCAGGACACTGAGCATAGGCTGTACCCTCAGTAGCATTTTATCCTTAAAGGTATGTTCACATAATATAACAAGGAAATGCTCCCTTCCAAAAGAAGCTGCTTTGGAGATGGAGGGAGTCAGTGAGGCATGGGATGATGAAACCATGCCTTGCTTCCCAATTTCTACCTGCCGTATGAATTTTCCTCATCCTCAGCCTGTGCCAATCAAAGTATGCATCCAAAGTTCTAGTCTCCCAAATAAGAGCCAATGTGAGCAGCCGATTCTTCCCCCAGCCTGCCATGATGGTTGCAAGCTTCTTTATAAATGGGGATAAAGGGTCCTTGACCACCAGTTCTGTGTTCATTACTTGTGGCAGGATTGAGAACTCATTCCAGACATCATCTTTTTTGTAACCTCTTTGCACACTGAAATTAAGAAACTTCTCATTTCTAATTGTGACAGACAGTAATTGTAGTGAACAGGAGTTTATATGGCTCACTCCCCTGACTTGGGCATCACAGTACATCAAAAATACTTCCAACTTCTGTTACTGGTGGCAGTAACTTCTGTTATTCTGACTTTTGGTACTGGATTATCCAATTGAAGAAGGCGAATTCAATTAATCAAAATTGGGACTATTAAGGTGAATTTTGTATGCAGTGCTTTGAGGGAGATAGAGTAATGATACCAACTGTACCATTAAGATTGACACTAATACTAAGATTTAAGCTAATCAAAAATTTTAAACATCCAAACTACCTGTTAAACTACATTCCTTCACTTAGATGGTTACTATCACCAATTTCTCCATCACCTTCTAAGCATCCAGGGATTTCCCAGTAACTGGACATTATCTTAGTTAAAAAGAAAGTCAGGTGTATGTTCTTTCAGAGCTAACATACAGCCTAGAGACAGCCCATCAGTAAATAAAATTAATGATTAAATTAAAATTGTACATTGAGATTAGTATGACTAAAGTAAACAACTAATAGAAAATATCTGAAAAAAGCTGGTGTTATGGACTGAATATTTGTGCCCCTCCAAAATTTTTGTGTTGAAACCCTAACCCCCAATGTGATGGTACTTGAAGTGAGGGCTTTGGGAGGTACTGAGGTCTGGATTAGGTCATGAGAATGAGCCCCTCATGGGGACCTTAGCAGCCTTAGAAAAAGAAGAAGGAGAGAGAGGAAAGGCCATGTCAGCACACAGGGAGAAAATGGCAGTCTGCAAGCCAGGGAGAAAGCTCTCGCCAGAAGTGAGTCAGACAATCCAAGTGCTGATCTAGGACTTTCCAGCCTCAGAAGTGTGAGAAATAAATGTCTGTTGTTTAAATCACTAGCCTGCAGTATTTTATCATAGCAACTCAAGTTAACTAAGGTGGGTTTGCAGTTTAGATAGGGTCAGGAAGGAGATCATCTATGAGGAGATAACATCTGGGATGAGACTGGGAAGGAGTCTACCGTGACATCCACCAGGTAGACTTAAGTTCCAATTTCTCATGTTTTCTGAAGGAAAAAGGAGGTATGGGTGGCTCAAATGAGGTGACTTAAAAACAAAACAAAACAAAACAAAACAGAGAAGCCCTGTGGCTGTAAGGACCTTGCTTTGTTCACAGCTGTATTCTCCATGCCAGAAAAGTGCATGGCACTAAGTACAAACTCAATGAAGATTTACTATTAAGAGAATACATGAAGGCAAGAGTAGTACAAGATGGAGTTTGAGAGGTAAAGGAGCCAGACCACACAGGACATGTGAGTAGGGCGTAGGAGCCGTTATAAGAGGTTTCTGTTTTATTCTAAATAGGAAAGGCTCTAAGCAGAGGAGTGACATAGCTTAACTTATATTTATAAAAGATCACCTGGCTTGCAGGGTAGACTGTTTGAATGTCTTGTCAGTTGCCATTAATGTTGGCTACCAAGGGTCCATGGTTATCCACCTACCCACAGAATTTCCCTCAGTCTTCTGGAGCTGTCTCACAAGGGAAGTTACACAAGCCTCTCTGGAGGAGTGTCTCATAGACAATAACTGAATGGTAACTGGCTCAAAAACCCAGTCCCCTTGCCTTAAAGGGAACAACTCTGCAGTAGAATTTACACTCCAGAGAACCCAGTAGATTAAATCAAGGCAAGACATTCTTTGAGACATGTTCTTGCTTGGTTCTTTCCCTTTCCCCATCTTGCTTCATTCTCTACTGTGTAGTGTTTTCTTTTGTCTACAGAATACTCCCTCAGTCAAATATTATCCATCCAAATCCCTACCTTAGGCTTAGACTCTGCTTCTAGGAGCCTGACCTAAGTCAACTCATGTGGGGAAAACAAATCACAGTGGAAAGAATGGTCCCAAAGATGCTATCTACAGATGCAAAATAGAGCCAAAGCAGAATTCAAGAAGGTGACAGTGGACTTCAAGATAAGGGAACTTTCTCTGCTGTACACCTGAAACTAGCACAGTATTGTAAATCAACTATATCCCAATTAAAAAAAAAAAAAGTAAAGGAACTGTCAACATAGGGTAGGCTTAATCACGGATGAATTTTAAGGTTAGGAATTAAGTAGGAAGGATTTTGAGTGCCAACAAACAACATTCAGCTATAACTTTTTAAAAAGAAGTTTTGTCATTCTTTCACCTGAGCCCATCATTTGGGAAACAGCAGAAAGAGAAAGGGAAAGGAAGAGGAAGAGAGAGAGGACAAAGCACACATGCGTGTGTGTGTGTGTGTGTGTGTGTGTGTGTGTGTGTTTAGAGAATGGGGGCTGTTAGGCAGATAACATGGTGCTTATGGGGTCCAGATTGCAGGAAAATCCTCTTCAAAAAGGGTTTCCTAAGCTTTCATTTGGAAATATTGATGAGCATTTCTTTTCTTTTCTTTTTTTTTTTTTTTTTGCGGTATGCGGGCCCTCACTGTTATGGCCTCTCCTGTTGCGGAGCACAGGCTCCAGACGTGCAGGCTCAGCAGCCATGGCTCACGGGCCCAGCTGCTCCGCGGCATGAGGGATCTTCCCGGACCGGGGCACGAACCCGTGTCCCCTGAATTGGCAGGCGGACTCTCAACCACTGCACCACCAGGGAAACCTGAGCATTTCTTTTGACTCTGAAAATAAATAGAAGAAAATAAAGTCTCACCAAATAACCAAGAATGTGGCCCTTTAAAGTCAGTGTTACTGTGAGAAAAAAAATGACAAGACCAAGAAGTAGGATATCAACTACAGAATATGTCATCTTGTTATCAGCTTAATTGAAGTCATTCTGTCATGAATGACAATCCATCAGATACTCTGCCAGTCAGTATGTCATGACATTATATGTAATGAGAGGTCTCCTAAAACCCAAAGGGAAAATATACTCATTTTTTGACTTAACTTTTTGGTTTTTGAATGATCTTGGTACTAGTATAAAATGTGTGCAGTTTTATTAAGTCTGCAAAAAAGTGGTGAACTCAAAACTCAAAATACTGACATGTATTTGCCTAAGACATTCAATTTTTTTCAAATGTTCAAAATTCTATTTATATTATTGACCTTTTTATCCTCACTGGTATGTTATCGAATGTTCCATCAGATGTTTGTTCCTTGCATAATTTAAGAAACAAAGACAGCATAGTACATGAGTATTATTGGTGGGGAGAAAGCTGGTGAAAAATAAAAATAAAATGTTCCATAATTTAAAAGTGAAAGATTTGAGAGTTTCTGCTTCCAGCTATGATGGCGTTACTTAAGGCAGACCAGAATTCCTATTAAGAAAAACTGGTATGTATATATGAAATGCCAAAAATATTGTGTTTGGAGGAATCAGATAGCTTCCAAGCCAGCTAGTACTTGAGGAGCCAAGATTTTGGAGAAATGCAAAACCCATTACAATGAGCCCAATGTTGTACAGCAAAAGTTTTGCTCAGGGCATTTGTTGTCTTGTAAGCCGTGCAAGAGAAGAAGCTGAGAGACCAGCTATTAGGCCACTGCTAAAATGCGACTGGCAGAGCATGCAACAATCTCACATAGCTGCAGACAAAAAGTCAAGTTTGGGCTTGCCAAGGTATCCAGAACTTAAAAGCCTATTATGCCAGAAGAAAGTCAGATAGAGTAAAGTGAGTTTAATACTTGATATCAGTTTTCCCCATGAAGAAATTGCAAATTCTAAGTTGCACAAAGCAAAATGCCAGGAAGCCTGGCAAAAAGTGGCTAAAAAGCTGATAAAATTTTCACAGCAGTGGGGAGATAAAAATTAGAGTTAGGACACACTAAGGAGAAAAGGTCCTGAAAAATAACCTCAGGCTCTTAACTGAATCATCTAAGAACTAAGCCCATGCACTAGGGGTAAATCAGAGGTTGATCAAGTCTTAAAAAGTCTTAAAATTTGACTCAAAACAGCTTATTGGAATAAGATGATCTGCTCCTCCAGTAGCTGCCTGCCAGGAAATAGAATGGATTTTCACTAGAAAAATAAAAAAACATCCATATTTTCTAAAGATTTTGTGTACACTAACGTGGAATTTAATAAATATTTACCAAGAACACCAAGAAATATGACCAAGAATAAAAAGTTACAAGCGGGGGGCTTCCCTGGTGGCCCAGTGGTTGAGACTCTGCCTGCCAATGCAGGGGACATGGGTTCGAGCCCTGGTCTGGGAAGATCCCACATGCCGCGGAGCAACTAGGCCCGTGAGGCACAACTACTGAGCCTGCGCATCTGGAGCCTGTGCTCCGCAACGGGGGAGGCCGTGACAGTGAGAGGCCCATGCACCGCAATGAAGAGTGGCCCCTGCTCACCGCAACTGGAGAAAGCCCTCGCACAGAAACGAAGACCCAACACAGCCAAAAATAAATAAATGAATTTATTAAAAAAAAAAAAGTTACAAGCGGAATAGACTCAAATGGTCATTTACACAATATTGATTCTTCCTATCCAAGAACATGGTATATCTCTCCACCTGTTTGTATCATCTTTGATTTCTTTCATCAGTATCTTATAGTTTTTTGAGTACAAGTCTTTTGCTTACTTAGGTAGGTTTATTCCCAGGTATTTTATTCTTTTTGTTGCAGTGGTAAATGAGATTGTTTCCTTAATTTCTCTTTCTGATCTTTCGTTGTTATTGTATAGGAATGCAAGAGATTTCTGTGCATTAATTTTGTATCCTGCTGTATAGCACAGGGAACTCCACTTAGTGCTCTGTGGTTACCTAAATGGGAAGGAAATCCAAAAAGGATGGGATATATGTATACATATAGCTGATTCCCTTCACTGTACAGCAGAAACTAACACAACATTGTAAAGTAACTATACCTCAATTAAGAAAAAAAGGAATACACACAAATGATACAGATACTGGAATTATCAGCTATAGACTGTAAAATACCTGAAAATAAGATGTTCTGTCAGATAGAAATATTCTAAAGGTGGAAAAATGTTCTAAAGGTGGAGAAGTGGTCTAAAGGATCAAAACTTATTTTAAAAAATGAATGGCAATTCTGGATGTTAAAAAATACAATTTTTCTGAACTTTAGAACTTAACAGATGGGTTTAAAAGCAGATTAGACACAGTTGAAAAGAGAATCATTATTTAGATTTGTAGAAAATATCCACACTGAAACATGGAGAGGAAATAGAATGGAAAATGATGGAGGGTGAGGAAAAAGCGTAAGAGACATATCAGATACAGTGAAAAGTTGCAGTCTACTTAAAATGGAAGATTCTATAAAACAGAGAGAAAAAATAGGGCAGAAGCTATATCTGAACTGATCATTGCTATGAATTACCCCCAAATGATGAAAGACATCAAGCCACAAATATGAGAAGTGCAGAGATTGCCAGTCTTTCAAGGATCATAAATGAACCAAAGGTAAACTAAATCTTAACAAAATTCCAACCCCATCTCAATTTAGCGTAGTCTCTGATTTGATTAAAGTGATCAATTCCTCATCCTCTCTGACTAGAATAGAAAAATATGGAAGGCTCACTAATGAAAAAGTCATCATTCAGGGCCTCTGTGTGTGTGTGTGTGTATGTGTGTGTGTTTTCCAGAAAGAACTAAGGCTACAAATCAATAATCTATGTCTCTATCTTAAAAATTTAGAAACCAAACAGTAAATTGTACCAAAATAAATAAAAGGGAAAATATAAGAAAGTTAATAAAATAAATTTATAAAAGAAAACAATATCACTAAGTCAAATGTTGGTTATTTGAAAAGATTTTAAAAACTAATAAACTGCTAGAAAGACAGATTAAGAACAAAAAAGAAAGAAGGTACAAGTTACAAATATTAAGAAAGACAAAGTGGGAAACACTACAGATACTACAAACATAACCAAGATAATAAAAGGATATTACATCCAACTTTATGTCAATTAATTAGAGAATTTAGAAGATATCTACAAATTACTAGTAAAACACAACCCTCTTAAACTAACACAAAAAGAAATAGAAAATCTCAGTACTATGATATCTTTATCTAAATTAAAATTATAATTAAAAATCTTCCTTTTGCAAAATTCAGACCCAGATGGTTTCTCTAGCAAATTCTCTAATGAAATACAAATAACAACATTCTTACACAAATTCTTAAAGATAATTAGAAAATGGGAACATTTCTCAATTTGTTTTATTAGGCCTGTTTAATTTTGATAACCAAGCATGACACAAGAAAAACAAATTATAGATGAATTGTTCTCTTAAACAGATATAAAATTCTAATAAAATATTTTCAAATGGAATTCATTCATATATTAAAAAAGATGATGTATCACACAATGTTGGTTTTATTCCAGAAATTCAAGGTTGTGTTAATTAAGGAACCCATCAATGCAATTCTACACATTAACATAAGTAAGAGGAAAATATTAACATCTCATGTTTGATAAAATTCTGCATTTGATAAAATTCAGTATATCTTCATGATTAAAAACTCCAATTAGGCATGAGATCTGAGATTAGAAGTTGGTGCATCTGAAAAAAGTGTTTCCATAAAAATCCATAGCAAATTTCAGTAAGTCATGAAATATTAAAAGCTATTCCCCTGAGATCCTAAGATTGCACCAGCGATATCTGTTATGCACATTACTATTCAACACTGTTCTAGCAGTACTAGACAGTTCAATAAGACAAAGATAAAATGTAAAAAAGATTTATAATGAAAAAATGAAACTCTCATTATATACATTAAAAACCCACAATACCAATACAAAATAAACTACTAAGTCAACTTAGCAATGTCACTGGATATGGGTCTTAATATGCAAAAGTCAATTTATTTCCACACAGAAAAAAATAATTTGAAAATGAAATTTAAGAACTAATATATAGCATCAAAACATCAAATACCCAGGAAGAAATGTAACAAAAGATGTGTGAGATTTGTAAAGAGTATTTGAAAGAAACTTAAATGTCCTAAAGAATGGAGTGATACACCAAGCTAATAGATGGAAGACACTGTAATATAAAGGTACCAATTTCTCCCAGATTGATCTATGTATTCAAATCCATCCCAGTTAAAATCACAAAAGGTTCTTTGTGAAAATTAACATTTTTTCCCACAAATGTATATGGTAATTCAAAAGCTTGAGAATAGCAAAGATGATCTTTAAAAAAAGAATAAAGCTGGAAGAATAACACTATTAGATATCACAATGTTATAAATTTTCAGTAATAAAGAAAATAATGTGTTTTCACAAGGATGTACAAATAAAGAAATAGAACAAATAAAGAGCCAGAAGCAGACCAACATATATGGCGACTTGGTTTATGACAAAGCTGACATTGCAGTATAGTGGGAGCAAAGATGGCCTTTTCAACAAATGGTGCAGGATCAAATGAACATTCTTAGAGATAAAATGGTCCCAATCCCTGTCTCACACCAATTCCAGGTGAACTGAAGGTCTAAAAGTGAAAACTAAAATAATGGAGATTCTAGACTATAACATGATAGAATATCATCACCACTTTGGGGTAGACAAAGATTTATTAAAATGGCACATGAAACATAGTAGACAAAAAGGGTAATATTGAAAAAACAGACAGCAACAAACAATGAAATAAGAAAATGGAAAGACTTGAGCAGACACTTCATAAAAGAAGATATCCAAGTAGTCAATAAATATAAGAAAGGAATCAACACATTAGTCTCATGGTTAAGTGTATCAAAACTACACTGAGATATCAATGTACATCCATCAAAATGACAGTATTAAAGAGATTAATTATGCCAAATGCTGGCAAGAATGCAGAATAACTGGGACCCTTATGAACTGAGAGTGTAAATTTATGACCCTATTTCAGCAAACAACTTAACACTATCTACTAATGTAGAGCATATTCATGCTCTGTGATGCAGTGATTCCACTTTAGCTATATTCCTAACAGATATATTCTAATGTGTACTAAGAAACATGGGCAAGGATGATTATAACAATACTATCTCCAAGTAAATTTTTAATTAGATTGGATGAAAAAATTGTGGTCTGACTGATCGATAGAATATTAGACAGCAATGAGAATGAAACTCTGCTTAATACAGCAGCATGGATACATTTCACAAACATGATGTTGAGTGCAAGAAGCCAGACACAAAAGAGGACTGGCTGTAGGATTCCATCCATAGACAGTTCAAAGTATGCAACAATACTTGATAGTGATTGATATGAGGCTAGTGATTGGGAGGAGACATGAGAGGACTCCAGTGCTGGGAGCATCCTGGTTCTTTATCAGTGTGGTATTTCTACAGGTGTGTTGGCTATGAGAATCTGTCCAACTTTACACTAATTAACTGTGCACTTTCTGTCTATATTTTTATAATTCTGTAAAAAAGATTACTTTAAAATTTAGGGCTTTAAAAAATGGAAATATTTTTTAGACTTACATCTGTGTTTTCAGAGCAATTTCTCACAGATGGGGAAACTGTCATGCTTTAGCTATGCAAGATTTTTTCTTCCCTGTGAAATGCAAAAATTTTAAAGAAGGACAAAAAAATTTCAGTTTTGCCTAAGGCAAATATATGAAAATTCGTGGGGAAGAATTGCTAAAAGTGAAGTGTATATTTTCACCATATGAATCACAATGAAAAGAGGGCTTTATTTCTTCTTAAAGCTGGCTAAAATTTTAATTTTACTAACTCTATGACATGACAATAATATGATGCCATCACTCACAGCAATGCAATATCAGAGTGGTTTAAAGAAAAAAAAAAAGACTTGGCACTATTATTCTATTTACTCCACCCCATTCCTGAAAATACACAGAGACATACACACAGACATACACATGCATGCACATCTTACTTGGAACTTATTTTCCTTGCTTATACGATAAAATTCATGTTTTCTTTTTCAAAATATGTTTTTATTTACTTATTTATTTTTGGCGGTGTTGGGTCTTCATTGCTGCACATGGGCTTTCTCTAGTTGTGGCGAGTGGGGGCTACTCTTCATTGCGGTGCATGGGTGTCTCATTGCGGTGGCTTCTCTTGTTGCAGAGCATGGGCTTTAGGCACACGGGCTTCAGTAGTTGTGGCTCACGGGCTCTAGAGTGCAGGCTCAGTAGTTGTGGCACACAGGCTTCGTTGCTCCACGGCTTGTGGGATCTTCCTGGGCCAAGAATTGAACCCGTGTCCCCTGCATTGGCAGGCAGATTCTTAACCACTGCATCACCAGGGAAGTCCCCAAATTCATGTTTTCTTATTTGATTTATTTATAATTTAAACATTTTTAAATGGATACACATGCATATTTGGAAGGGTGAAGTTTTCACGAATTCTGAAACCCCAACTCAGCAAATATTGATCAGCTTCTTTGAAATACATAGCATTATGGAATTCTAATAAAATGAAATAAGGTAATTTAATTTCTCCATCTCTTTCCACATATGTGTAGATAGAAGCAAACATATGCATATTACACACATGCTTCAGTAAAACTGGGCAGTTTATCTTGAATAATTCATTGTTTGTGGAAGTGGTAATTGGAATTAAATTTAATCTCCATCTTAGCAGCAATGAACAGTATTTGAAAATAGAAAACCGAACACATGAATCTGTTGTTTCCTATCCAGGATGTCATCAGGCATGTCCATTGGCAACCTGCATAAGCAATAGTGTCACGGCACAGAACAACTGAAATGCTGACAGGTACTTGCAGGCACAGACCTGATGAGGTCAAATACCCCGAAATCTGCCTTGTTTGCTGATCTTTTAACCGGATTCAACTCGACTGTGGCCATAGTACAAGGCTTTCTGACAGTATGTGACAACATATGACAGCAAAATATTTTGATTTTTCACCATTTGATGATATTTCAGATCTTTGCAGTCCTTTGTAATCTAGCACAGTGTTTTCTAGAAAATGATACAGGCAGTTAATTGTCCTGGATGCTGCATTGTCTCTTGGATTTCTGCTGAATCCTAAATTAGGGAATGAATCATGTTTTGAGAGTAGTAGGCCATGTAGATCATCAGTGACCCCAAGAATAGAAAAAAACAAGCATGAACACATAGCCCCAAATCCAGAGCTGTCAGAGGCTGCAGGGCAATGTGAACATCTTCTTTTCATCTTTCTGAGTCTCTTCCCAACAACTGCAGAGGTGACTTCTGAGGTATAGGGGAAAAAATGTGCAACTTATCAATCTATTACTTAAAATATATCTTAAAATTCTTCTTATTCTAACCTCTTCACAGACTCTTTGGGGCTACAACAAACAATGATTTGGGAAGAAAAAGAGAGAGAGAGAAAAACCCACTTGAAAAACCATTTTTAATAAGCTCACCATAAGCCCCTAAACAATTCAATCAAGTCTTTCTTCATCAGTTATTCACAATATTTGAAACCTAAACAAAAAAAATTAAAAATGGATTAAACTTTCATTATCATGGAAATTATTTTCTAATTTAAATTCATGTCCTTTTGATGTTGATATTTTTAATTGTTCTGAAATAAAACAGATGTATCCTCTGTGGCTTCCCATTGAGCTTAGAATAATGTCCAAAGGTCCACTTCAGATGTCCTTTTCTGTTTCTCTTCTTGCCCGCTCTGGTGGAGCTATGCTGGCTTCTTTACCTTGAACACACCAAACTCTTTTCTGGAAAGGGGCTCTGCATGTGCCCTTCTTTCTGTCTTGAATGCCCCCCTCTCAACCCTTATCTTGGCCTCAGTCTCCCTCCTGCATCACTCTGACTGATGTTCCTTGCCTCCCTGCCCCCTCCCCAGACCAGTCACTCTCATTATACCATTTCACTTTCTTGGGCTATTCTTCCCTATGTGACCTGCTCTCTCCAGTAGGATATAAACTCTTGGGCACCAAGAACCTCACCTGTCTTCTTCATTCCTCTGTCAGCAGGACCTAGAACACTTTTTAGGCCTAGAAGTGTTCAGTAATTTCCATTGATTGGAGTTAACATTTAGGGATTCACCACCAAATCAAGACCCAAGAATTTATCATATGATATAGTGGGCAAAAATGGGCTGAGGAGATTTGTACTGACCCAGACTAAAGTGATCAGCAACAGATACAGCTTTTAGGCAGTTTCAGTGGCAGTTTTAGGCAGACATAACCAGGTAGGTTGTTGCTGAATTCATACTTAGTGCTATTTTCAGTCAGATTTCTGAAGCATCAGAAAACAGGTATTAGACCTCCTTTCATTCACATACCAAAATAAAGCCACTTTCAAGTATAGACTAGATAATAAGTGAAAACTTCAGACTTTGTGTGATGAATTTGCATCACTATGAATTCAGAAAGAATGTAAAAGGGTAGAATATAAGTATCTAGTTTAGAACCAGACTATTTAGAACCAATCTATTTCCATGACCCTGATGAAAAGCCCTTAATGGTCCTGTATACCATGACCTCAGCTGTATTTTTCACATCCCATGTGGTCTCCTAATTGTCCTTAGTCCTATCTTCCTGGAAGCAGGAAGCTATTCCAAAATTACTCTCTCTAAAGCTTCATACCAATGTAACATAGAATTATTGAAATAGAAGCAGTACATCAGAAAATGACCTTTATGGCTTGATATTTGGATCACATAGGGCACCTGGCTGAAGAGGATGAAAATGGTAAATACGTGTGCACCACAAAGTGGCAGGGCACAACAGTCAAGGGCCAATTCAAGAGCGCCTGTTTCAGGGATAAGATCATTTCTTTTCTTCCCTTGTCTCATGTTTTCCTCCATAATATGAGAAGAGTAGTGCTAGCCTGGTGAAAGAAATGATGTAAGGATTGATTTAGCGTGAAGTGCTTCTTACCACTTAGGGGTGTCAGGAGGTATGAACATAATTTTTTTAAAGGTACAGAGCAATCTAGTTGTTATCTAAGGGCTTACCTACAGAGGCTTCAGAGTTATTTTCCTTTTTGCTCATGGAGGAATACATTTTTTGAATTGACACCATTGTTGAAAACCCTTAGAGTCATCCTGCATGAGATAAATCACGGCTCTGTGATTTCTCAGTTGTAGGAACTTGGCTGGTAATCAAAACTCTCTATGCTCTGATTTCTTATTCCATGAAACAGGAATCATAGTGCCCTTATTATGAAGTAGATGTGATTGAAGTGGTTAATGCTGCCACAAGTAAAGCTCCTAGAAAAGGGCCTCACCTGTAGTAAATAGTCAATAGATATTACCTCTTATTATACTTCTTGAGATGTCAAAATCATAAGCAGTTCTTGCTTTTGTTTACAATGTGCACCAATCTGAGCAATTATGAGATTAATTTGATGGGTGTAAATTTCTAATATGATTGATAGCCCCCAGCATACCAGAAAGAACATCATTTTACAGTCAAGCTGATGCAAATTCAAATCTCAGCTCAAGTATTTAATGTAGATTTGTGAACTTGTAAAATTTTTTTCTGTCTCAAATTTTTCTATCTATAAAACATAGATAATAATGTTCACCTTTTGCTGTGTATGTGTGAAATAATCCATGTGGCCTAGCATGATGTTTGACACTTAGAAAAACAAACTATTGATGTTAGTTATTATTCATTAAATGGCAATTATATCAAAGAATTATACTTCTTTCTTTTTAAGTGTCTACTTAAGAAAATGAAATAAATGATTCATACATTAAAGCAATAGTACTGATAGTTTTATAAATGATTCTTCATGACAGTGTAGGTCTTACTATGGGGTCTACTGATTTTTAAACTTTTTTCTGACGGTATTAATTCTCACTCATCATATATTCCCTGAGAATTAGTATGTGCTGATACTCTAGTTAATAGTATTGGCACATATAAGGGTAACATGCTGTTCTGCTCTTCATCAGTATAGAATGAACACCAGGTATGTAATATAAGTAAAATAAATATGTAAAAACATAAAGACTTACAGTCTTCTGGAAGGAATACGCATAAATAGCTAACGAGTTGGATGATAGCTGAAATCAAAAAATATTAGTTCAAAAACAACAGCACCAGAGCTGTCCAAGTTCAGGGCAGAAATAAAAAGTGGAGAGAAGAAGGAGTAAGAGTTCAGGAGAGGAGTGTCACCTGGGTGACCTGGCAGATGATTGGGAGGACACTGAGCTGAGCTCTGGATGTGGGGTCGGCATTGGTGGTCCAGCTTGTGGGGAGAACACAGAAGATGGAGGGAATGGTGTCAGCCAAAGCAAGAGCAGAGAACACTCAAGGTGTGGTTCCAGAGCAGAGGGTAGCATGATTCATTGTGGATGGCTGGGGAGGTGAATGGGAGAATGGAGTCATACTGGGAAGCACTGCGAATCTTAGATTAAAAGGTTTGAAGTTTTAGTCAACAGCAATGAAGTTATTCAAGAGTTGGACAGAATGACATGCACTAAACAAGGCTCTGCCAAGATGAGTCTGGCTTCAGCAGAAGGAAAGGACAGAAGATTCTGGAATTCAGGAGGCATTTAAGATGCCATTCTGGTTGTCCAGAGATGAAATCACTAGACAAGGGGAACTTGAAAAAAATTAAGGGTAAAGCCATCTTAAGGATGAATAACTACTAATTGGGAATTTATTAGATGAAGTATTTGGGGTATTGGGAATATTTGGAGAACAAGAAAAGGCAAGGAACAAACAAGACTAGTGACTGAGTGAGTTGGAGTACAGTACCAATCTCATCTTAAGAACAGAGCTGTTGAAAGGTTGGCTGGTTTGGAAGAAAAGACCATATGTTCATTGGAGCACTTCACTTTCCACATGATAACACCCATGCTTACACATTTACCTCTCCAGATTCAAACCCCTGGAGGAACAAAATTTTACCTTATTTTTGGTGAATCCACAAGCACTGCTTTTTGTTTTGTTTTTTTGTTTGTTTTTTTTTTTTTTTTTTTTTTTTTTGCTGTACGCGGGCCTCTCACTTTTGTGGCCTCTCCCGTTGCAGAGCACAGGCTCCGGACGCGCAGGTTCAGCAGCCATGGCTCACGGGCCCAGCCGCTCCACGGCATGTGGGATCTTCCCGGATGGGGGCATGAACCCGTATCCCCTGCATCGGCAGGTGAACTCTCAACCACTGCGCCACCAGGGAAGCCCAACAAGCACTGCTTTTTGTGAAGAGTAGGTCTTTGATTTTTTTTAATGGATTAGGAAAAAAGGAAGAGGAAAAAGTTGAGTTTCAAAAAGGAAATGTTGGTTTTCCATGAAGATCATGAAAAAAATGCCTAGGCATAAGAACAGGGTTGAGGGTGTTCATTAGGATGGAAATACGGGCTTTTAGGAATCCTACTTCAACAGTAGAAGTGTAAGAAACATTGCAAGGAGTTTGTAATGTAGTCACACAGAGGGACAGGGTAAAGCAGGTATTGATGATTTACTTAAGAATTTCTACAGTGAAAACAAAAGAAAAATAAAATGGAAATTAAAAGAGCTCATAGGAGAAAATTGTCTTTTTCCCCCCAGTAAAAAGGGAAACATGGATGTGATTAATGCAAAAATCTGAAAATAAGAGGATCCTTAAGGAAGAAAATGTGAGTGGACAATTTCATACCACAGATAGGTTAAGAAGAGAATCACAGGGGGGCGCCTTCAAGATGGCAGAGAAGTAAGATGAGGATATCACCTTCCTCCCCACAAATACATCAAAACTACATCTACATGTGGAACAACTCC
This sequence comes from Pseudorca crassidens, assembly GCF_039906515.1. Lineage (NCBI taxonomy): Eukaryota > Metazoa > Chordata > Mammalia > Artiodactyla > Delphinidae > Pseudorca > Pseudorca crassidens. Next base: position 136,967,646 of record NC_090296.1, on the reverse strand, counting down.
TACAGAACACCTACTGAACACTAGCAGAGGACCTCAGACTTCCCAAAAGGCAAGAAACTCCCCATGTACCTGGGTAGGGCAAAAGAGAAAAGGAAAAAGAGAGACAACAGAATGGGGATGGGACCTGCACCTCTGGGAGGGAGCTGTGAAGGAGGAAAAGTTTCCACACACTAGGAAGCTCCTTCACTGGTGGAGACGGCTGATGGGCAGAGGAGGGAAGCTTTGGAGCCACAGAAGAGAGCACAGCAACAGGGGTGCAGAGGGCAAAGTAGAGAGACTCTGCACGGAGGATTGGTGCCAACCACCACTCATCAACATGAGAAGCTTGCCTGCTCACCTGCCGGGTGGGTAGGGGCTGGGAGCTGAGGCTCGGGCTTCAGAGTTCAGATCCCAGGGAGAGGACTGGTGTTGGCTGAGTGAGCACAGCCTGAAGGGAGCTAGTGCACCACAGCTAGCCGAGAGGGAGTCCAGGAAAACTCTGGACCTCCCTAAGAGGCAAGAGACTATTGTCCTGGGGTGCCTGAGGAGAGGGGATTCAGAGCACCACCTAAACGAGCTCCACACGAACCACAGCTATCAGTGTGGACCACAGAGACTGACATGAAACACTAAGGCTGCTGCTACACCCACCAAGAAGCCTGTGTGCAAGCACAGGTCACTAGCCACACCACACCTCCTGGGAGCCTGTGCAGCCCGCCACTGCCAGGGTCCCGGGATCCAGGGACAACTTCCCCGGGAGAACACAGAGCATGCCTCAGGCTGTTGCAACGTCATGCTGGCCTCTGCCGCCGCAGGCTCGCCCCGCATCCGTGCCCCTCCATCCCCCCGGCCTGAGTGAGCCAGAGCCCCTGAATCAGCGGCTCCTTTAACCCCGTCCTGTCTTAGTGACGAACGGATGCCCTCCGGCCACCTACATGCAGAGGTGGGGCCAAATCCAAAGCTGAACCCCGGGAGCTGTGTGAACAAAGAAGAGAAAGGGAAATCTCTCCCAGCAGCCTCAGGAGCAGCAGATTAAAACTCCACAATCAACGTGATGTACCCTGCATCCGTGGAATACGTGAATAGACAAAAAAAATCCCAAAATTGAGGCGGTGGACTTTGGGAGCAATGGTAGACTTGGGGTTTGCTTTCTGCATTTAATTTATTTCTGGTTTTATGTTTATCTTAGTTTAGTATTTAAAGCTTATTATCATTGGTAGATTTCTTTATTGATTTGGTTGCTCTCCTCCTTTTTTGTTTTATATATATATATATATATATATATATACTTTTTTTCCTTTTTCTCTTTTTGTGAGTGTGTATGTGTATGGTTCTTTGTGTGATGTCTGTATAGCTTTGCTTTTACAATTTGTCCTAGGGTCCTGACTGTCCATTTCTTGCTTTTTGGTTTTTTTTAGTATAGTTTTTAGCGCTTTTATCATTGGTGGATTTGTTTTTTGGTTTGGTTGCTCTCTCCTTTCTTTCTCTTTTTTTTAATTACATTTTTATTTTTAGTATTTTTTTTCTATTTTAATAACTTTAATTCTTCTTTCTTTCTTTCTTTCTTTTTCTTTCTTTTTCTCCCTTTTTTTCTGAGCCATGTGGCTGGCAGGGTCTTGGTGCTCTGGCCGGGTGTCAGGCCTGAGCCTCTGAGGTGCGAGAGCCGAGTTCAGGACATTGGTCCACCAGAGACCCCCTAGCCCCACGTAATATCAAAGAGCAAAAGCTCTCCCAGAGATCTCCATCTAAACTCTAAGAACCAACTGCACTCAACGACCAGCAAGCTACAGTGCTGGACACGCTATGCCAAACAACTAGCAAGACAGGAACACAACCCAACAGATTAGCAGAGAGGCTGCCTAAAATCATAGTAAGATCACAGGCACCCCAAAACACACCAACACAGGTTCTTGCCCACCAGAAAGAGAAGATCCAGCCTCATTAACCAGAACACAGGCACCAGTCCCCCTCCACCAGGAAGCCTACACAACCCACTGAACCAACATTACACACTGGGAGCAGACACCAAAAACAACGGAAACTACGCACGTGCAGCCTGTGAAAAGGAGACCACAAACACAGTAAGTTAGGCAAAATAAGACAGAGAAATACACAGCAGATGAAGGAGCAAGGTAAAAACCCACCAGACCAAACGAATGAAGAGGAAAAAGGAAAGCTACCTGAAAAAGACTCCAGAGTAATGATAGTAAAGATGATCCAAAATGTTGGAAATAGAATGGAGACAATACAAGAAACATTTAACAAGGACCTAGAAGAACTAAAGAGCAAACAAACAATGATGAACTATACAATAAATGAATTTGAAAATTCTCTTGAGGGAAACATTAGCAGAATGACTGAGGAAGAAGAACAGATAAGTGACCTGGAAGACAAAAGAGTGGAAAAAACTACCATAGAGTAGAATAAAGAAAAAAGAATTAAAAGAATTGAGGACAACCTCAGGGCCCTCTGGGACAACATTAAACACACCAACATTTGAATTATAGGGGTCCCAGAAGAAGAAGAGGAAAAAAAAAAGGACTGAGAAAATGTTTGAAGAGACTATAGTTGAAAACTTCCCTAATATGGGTAAGGAAATTGTCAATCAAGTCCAGGAGGTGCAGAGAGTCCCACGCATGATAAATCCAGGGAGAAATATACCAAGACACATATTAATCAAACTATCAAAAATTAAATACAAAGCAAAAATATTAAAAGCAGCAAGGGAAGAACAACAATTAACATGCAAAGGAATCCCCATAAGTTTAACAGAGGAACTTTCAGCAGAAACTCTGCAAGCCAGAAGGGAGTGGCAGGACATATTTAAAGTGATGAAAGGGAAAAACCTACAACCAAGATTACTCTACCCAGTAAGGATCTCATTCAGATTTGACAGAGAAATTAAAACCTTTACAGACAAGCAAAAGCTAAGCGAATTCAGCACTACCATACCAGCTTTACAACACATGCTAAAGGAACTTCTCTAGGCAGGAAACACAAGAGAAGGAAAACACTTACAAAAACAAACCCAAAACAATTAAGAAAATCGTAATAGGAACATACAAATAGATAACTACCTTACATGTAAATGGTTTAAATGCTCCAACTAAAAGACATAGAGTAGCTGAATGTATACAAAAATAAGACCTGTACATATGCTGTCTACAAGAGACCCATTTCAGACCTAGGGATACATGTAGACTAGAAGTGAGGTAATGGAAAAACATATTCCATGCAAATGGAAATCAAAAGAAAGCTGGAGTAGCAATTCTCATATCAGACAAAATAGACTTTAAAATAAATTCTATTATAAGAGACAAAGAAGGACACTACATAATGATCATGGGATCAATCCAAGAAGAAGATACAACAATTGTAAATATTTATGTACCCAACATAGAAGCACCTCAATACATAAGGCAAATACTAACAGCCATAAAAGGGGAAATCAGCAGTAACGTAATCACGATGGGGGACTTTAACACCCCACTTTCACCAATGGACAGGTCATCCAAAATGAAAATAAATAAGGAAACACATGCTTAAATGATACATTAAACAAGATGGACTTAATTGATATTTATCAGACATTCCATCCAAAAACAACATTTTACACTTTCTTCTCAAGTGCTGATGGAACATTCTCCAGGATAGATCATATCTTGGGTCACAAATCAAGCCTTGGTAAATATAAGAAAATTGAAATTGTATCAAGTATCCTTTCCGACCACAACGCTATGAGACTAGATAGCACTTACAGGAAAAAATATGTAAAGAATACAAAAACATGGAGGCTAAAAAATACACTACTTAATAACCAACAGATCCTGAAGAAGTCAAAGAGGAAATCAAAAAAGACCTAGAAACAAATGACAATGAAAACACGATGACGCAAAACTTATGGGATGCATCAAAAGCAGTTCTAAGAGGGAAGTTTATAGCAATACAGTCCTACAGTCCTCAAGAGACAAGAAACATCTCAAATAAACAACCTAACCTTACACCTAAAGCAATTAGGGAAAGCAGAACAAAGAACCCCAAAGTTAGCAGAAGAAATCATAAAGATCAGATCAGAAATAAATGAAAAAGAAATGAAGAAAATGATAGCAAAGATCAATAAAATTAAAAGCTGTTTCTTTGAGAAGATAAACAAAATTAGCTAGATACATCAAGAAAAAAAGGGAGAAGACTCAAATCAATACATTTAGAAATGAAAAAGGAGAAATGAAAAATAACAACTGACACTGCAGAAATACAAAGGATCATAAGAGATTACTACAAGCAACAATATGCCAATAAAATGGACAACCTGGAAGAAATGGAGAAATTTGTTGAAAAGCACAACCTTCCAAGACTGAACTAGGAAGAAATAGAAAATATAAACAGACCAATCACAAGCACTGAAATTGAAACTGCGATTAAAAATCTTTCAACAAACAAAAGCCCAGGACCAGATAGCTTCACAGGCAAATTCTATCAAAAATTTAGAGAAGAGCTAACACCTATCCATCTCAAACTCTTCCAAAATATAACAGAGGGAGGAACACTCCAAAAGTCATTCTACAAGGCCACCATCACCCTGATACCCAAACCAGACAAAGATACCACAAAAAAAGAAAACTACCGGGCAATATAACTGATAAGCATAAATGCAAAAATCCTTAGCAAAATACTAACAGAATCCAACAGCACATTAAAAAGATCATACACCATGATCAAGTGGGGTTTATCCCAGTAATACGAGGATTCTTCAATATATGCAAATCAATTAACGTGATAAACCATATTAACAAATTGAAGGAGAAAAACCATATGATCATCTGAATAGATGCAGAAAAAGCTTTTGACAAAATGCAACACACTTTTATGTTAAAAACCCTGCAGAAAGTAGGCATAGAGGGAACTTACCTCAACATAATAAAGGCCGTACATGACAAACCCACAGCCAACATCGTTCTCAATGGTGAAAAACTGAAACCTTTTCCACTAAGATCAGGGAAAAGACAACTTTACCCATTCTCACCACTATTGTTCAACATAGTTTTGGAAGTTTTAGCCACAGCAATTGGAGAAGAAAAAGAAATAAAAGGAATCCAAATCAGAAAACAAGAAGTAAATCTGTCACTGTTTGCAAATGACATGATATTATACACTGAGAATCCTAAAGATGTTACAGAAAACTACTGGAGCTAATTAATGAATTTGGTAAAGTAGCAGGATACAAAATTAATACGCAGAAATCTCTTGCATTCCTATACACTCATGATGAAAAATCTGAAAGAGAAATTAAGGAAACACTCCCATTTACCATTGCTACACAAAGAATAAAATACCTAGGAATAAACCTACCTAGGGAGACAAAAGAACTGTATGCACAAAACTATGACACTGATGAAAGAAATTAAAGATGTTACAGACAGATGGAGAGATACACCATCTTCTTGGTTTGCAAGAATAAACATTGTGAAAATGACTCTACTACCCAAAGCAATCTACAGATTCAGTGCAATCCCTATCAAACTACCAATGGCATTTTTCACAGAACTAGAACAAAATATTTCACAATTTGTATGGAAACACAAGAGACCCCAAATAGCCAAAGCAATCTTGAGAAAGAAAAACGGAGCTGGAGGAATCAGGCTCCTGGACTTCAGGCTATACTACAAAGCTACAGTAATCAAGGCAGTATGGTACTGGCACAGAACAGAAATATAATGGAACAGGATAGAAAGCCCAGAGATAAACGCATGTACATATGGTCACCTTATCTTTCATAAAGGAGGCAAGAATATACAATGGAGGAAAGATAGTGTCTTCAATAAATGGTGCTGGGAAAACTTGACAGCTACATGTAAAAGAATGAATTGAGACCATTCCCTAACATCATACAAAAAAACAAAATCAAAATGGATTAAAGACCTAAATATATGGCCAGACACTTTAAAACTCTTAGAGGAAAACATAGGCAGAACACTCCATGACATAAATCAGAGTAAGATCCTTTTTGACCCACCTCCTAGAGAAATGGAAATATAAGACAAAAATAAATAAATGGGAACTAATGAAACTTAAAAGCTTTTTCACGGCAAAGGAAACCATAAACAAGATGAAGGGATAAACCTCAGAGTGGGAGAAAATATTTGCAAACGAAGCAAATAATCTCCAAAATATTCAAGCAGCACATGCAGCTCAATATCACAAAAACAAAAAACCCAATCCAAAAATGGGCAAAAGACCTAAATAGACATTTCTCCAAAGAAGATATACAGAGTGCCAACAAACACACGAAAGGATGCTCAACATCACTAATCATTAGAGAAATGCAAATCAAAACTACAATGAGGTATCACCTCACACCTGTCAGAATGGCCATCATCAAAATATCTACAAACAACAAATGCTGGAGAAGGTGTGGAGAAAAGGGAACCCTCTTGCTCTGTTTGTGGGAATGTAAATTGATACAGCCACTATGGAGAACAGTATGTAAGTTCCTCAATAAACTAAAATAGAACTACCATACGATCCAGCAATCCCACTATTGGGCATATACCCTGAGAAAACCATCATTCAAAAAGAGTCATGTACCACAATGTTTATTGCAGCTCTATTTACAATAACCAGGACATGGAAGCCACCTAAGTGTCCATTGACAGATGAATGGATAAAGAAGATGTGACACATACATACAGTGGAATATTACTCAGCCATAAAAAGTAACTAAATTGAGGTATTTGTAGTGAGGTGGATAGACCTAGAGACTGTCATACAGAGCAGAGTAAGTGAGAAAGAGAAAAACAAATACTGTATGCTAACACATATATATGGAAACTAAAAAAAAAAAAAAAAAATGGTTCTGAAGAACCTAGGGGGCAGGACAGGATAAAGATGCAGACATAGAGTATGGACTTGAGGACATGGGGAGGTGGAAGCGTAAGCTGAGACGAAGTGAGAGGGTGGCATGGACATATATACATTACCAAATGTAAAATAGATAGCTAGTGGGAAGCAGCCTCATATCACAGGGATATCAGCTCAGTGCTTTGTGACCACCTAGAGGGGTGGGATAGGGAGGGTGGGAGGGAGATGCAAGAGGGAGGAGATATGGGGATGTATGTATATTTATAGCTGATTTACCTTGTTATACAGCAGAAACTAACACACCATTTTAAAGCAATTATACTCCAATACATATGTTAAAAAAAGAGAGAGAGAATCACTAATTTTTCTATGACAGAAAAGAATGAATAAAAAGTAGATCCAGAGAGATGGTGATTAGAGAAAGAGGAGATTCCTTAAATGTAATCTCTTATACATTGAATAATGAATTATGGATTAATGATGGTTCTTTGATGCACATTAAAGTGTTTTGGATTAATATAAGTAGAAGTTGCCAACTGACTGAAGTCCATATGGTGATTATTACTTGGAAGCAGTGCTAACTCATGTCTCTGAATTTCAACCTAAAACATGCATTGCACATCCTGAAGAAGGAGCCCCCTGCATTTACCTTGATTGGCTTTTGTAATAACGGCCATAATGCTAGCCTATGATTTCCAGTTAAAAGTAACAGTAAATTTGGGGAATGTAAGCCAGTTTAGCAGTAATAGTGATAATTAGGAAGACATCATTCAACATGGTTTTGGTGAACTGGTAGTACCAATTAATAACCAATTCTTATAGTCCTAGTTGTTTGGCAGAGGTCATTTATCTCACATTGATTTTCAATCTGTATTTTATGAAAGCACCACTCTAGAACCTGGGTAGTAATAGGTCAACATATTCAGGGAAGCAGGGCAAAGAGAAAGGTTGGTTGGTTCCATTTAGTCAAGTTCCAAGAAGGCAGCAATGGGAGTGAGGATAAGGAAAGTGCAATAAGGTCAGATTTAAAGTAAGAAATTCAACCAAGTAAATGAACATTGGGAAAGTGTCATTTGTTTATGCAGGCAACAAGACCAGTGTCTTGGAATCAGGAACTCAGGCTGGAAACCTGAGATAAAGGCTTGCGGGGGGGGGGGGGGTCTCTGCACCATGCCTGTGGACTACAGACTCTCTCTCAAAGCACAAACACACAGTCACAGGCATCAGGAGCCCTGCAAGTCACGTCTATAACCGGCATAGAACAACAGCAGCAACAAAAATAGTGCCTTACACGAATACAGTGCTTCATGCTTACAAATGCCTGCCGTTTATTTTATATCATTTGATAATCTCAGAGCAAGGCCAGAGGGTTAGATAACTCATTGTCACAAAGTGAACTTCAGCAGGTAAGTTCAGGACCTGGGCTCCTAATTTATTCTTTAATCCATTTAATTTTGTTCAACCTTGTACCTAAGGGCTTGGTAAGCCTGAGGCTCCTGTGTTGAAGTGTGGGCTGAGCTCTCACGGAAGGAGCAAGTGGGTACACTTGGCTAGTGGCAGCAGGGGACATTATGTTGTAAGGACTAAGACCATCCATTTTATTCAGGCTTATATCTTTTGTTGCTTACGAATAATTTTGAAGGTTTAGTATTGTCTTAAGCTGGACGTAAACTTGAGTATACCAATCTACGCTTTGGGATATAAGTTTATAAACATATTAGTTATCTTAGAAATTCAGAAGGAAAAAAAAAATACCAAACCCTGTGGAGTAAAGCTTTCCTCCCTTTTATAAAACCACTGAAAATGGAAAGGATTGTCCACAATTTTCTGTAAGTTACATAAAATTGTCTGTTGTTGTTATAATTCCGTAGGTATCACGCTTCTCTAGTAAAATGATGTATGGAGCAATCGTCTGGTAGGGGCTGATGGGATGTAAATGAAACTAATTAAGGAAATGTCAAACATAATTAATAAAACAGGTTTAAGTTGCAAAAGCCCTGTCAGCGGAATGAATGGAGGAGAGCATCGCTCGCCCATTGCTGGGTGCACTTTCCCCTTCTCCCCTCTCCTCTCCAGGCTTTATTTAGCATCGTTCAGTAAGATCCTGGAAAGCTACTTGAGGCTCACTTTTCTACCTCACCTTCTCTGAGCTTGATCCCACGGAGAGGGAGGAATATAAATTTGCCTGTCGGCCTGCAGCCTGGAAAAAATTAATTGCCAACTCCTCATCTTTTCCAAGTACTACAGGACATTAACATAACCAATTTGCTTGAACTCCTCACTGGCTGCCTAATAGAGCATCTGACCAGCTGATAAAACCAAGGTGTTGCTGACGCCACCTTATTATTATTAGCATTTTCATAATATCCAAATATTACAGCAGCGTGATTCATGGGCTCCATTTATTATTGATAAGAATAAAAAAAGGGGGGTGTTGGAAATAACAAAACGGGTGAGCGACCTATAATTATGGCAAGCAAATTAGGGTATGTGGTAGAGTCAGTTACATTTGCCTAGGAGTAATGATGCCCGAGACCTTTTCCCTCCCCTGGGACAGGAAAAATAATGGATTCCCCCACAGCTGCAGATGGGGTAGGAGAAGTCTGTCATCAGGACGATGTTTACATAAGTTAGGCCGAGCGTGTGGCTAGGAGGCTTGCCTGGAGTGTTCCAGTCAGCTCCAATCATTTCAGCCACTGAAGCAGAAGTCGCTCAAAAACCCACTGGTTTCTGGGAGGGGTGGGTAACAGGAGTGGAAGTCGGGGAGAAGGTTCGTGCTTGAAAGTCAACAACTGCATTTGTGAGGAGCATTTCAAGCCTCTTCAGATAAGGGTGATAACCTTGAAAAACAGAGGCCAGTCGGTTTTTAAGTGGGAGATAAAGATGAAATGTGGTTTTGGTTAACTTACAGACCCCTGCCTGTCCTCCTCCTAGGTTATTTCATTTCAGTTCATGTGCACTCACACACACACACACACACACACACACACACACACACACACACACTCACACTCACATAGCTGCCTGGTATTCAATGCCATTTGACAAATATTAATTGAATATCAATATTTGCCAGACTCAGGAGGAGGAAGAATAAAGGAAGATATAGTTCAGGTACTCAAGTTTAAAGGATCAATTGTGAATTCAAATTAGCTAAAACAAAGACACACAGATTTTATTTCTAAATAAATTCCTCTAGAAAGAGCCTTTTGTGATAGATACATGAGACTTGATTTGTATCCACCAAATCAGAAGGCAATTTCAAAGCGTAACGATTATTAGCGAATACTGGCAACAACACCAGAGGTGTGTACCTGCTTTCAACAAAAGTTAGTAGTTCAAATTTGTTCCACTGTCAGAGAGGGCACAGTGAGCCCAAGACATCAAGTTATGCCAAAAAGCAAGGAAGGACTCAGATATTCATGGTCTCAGACCAAAAGAACACAAGGGCCAGTGTGGAGGGCTGCTACTGGACAAATTTGAAACTGTTTGGATTAGAACATATTCAACTTAATGTGTTATAATAAAAATCCAAAGTGATATTAGAGACAGAGAGAATATCAACAAATGTTATTGACGGAGAGGTTAAACATGTTCTTTGTATTATTCTTTGAACTTTTCTCTATGTTGGAAACTTTCTAAAACAAAAAGTCTGAGGGGGAAACTCCCATTACTTCTGAATTATACAAACTAATGAATCATGTAATTTGGTGTCAATTATATCATGAACTAGTTATGAAAAGTCCATTTTGATTTAATCTGATTTATCACTCAACCCAGACCTTGGTGCTAAAAATTGGTATATTTCAATTTTATTAAATGTTGAAAAGATTTTAAAATAGGTGTATGATATAAAAAATAATAAGTACAACTCAGTGCAAGAAATAAAACATTAAAATATTGCCATTACCTTTCGAGTCCCTATATGTTTCTATTAAATCCTGACCTTTCTTACTCCCTTTAGAGGTAAACACTATTCTAAATTATTAATTTTGTTATTCCCTTGCCATTTAGCTTTTACATATATATATACGTATATATATATATATATACGTATATATATATATGTGTATATATATATATATACATATATATATATGTAATGGAATTGTATATGCAATTTGTTACTATTGGGGCTTTTTGCCCAAAATTATAATCTTAGAATATTCCATGTTGTTTCATATATGGAGCATATTTGTAACTCATTTATTTTCACTGTTGTGTAGTATTTCAATGTATGACAAAAACAAGAATTATTTGTTTATTTTTATAGACATTTTTATTTTTTTAGACATTTTTGTTATTTTTTAGTTTATAGCACAGATATAGGATGGTCCAGAATATGCACCTAGGGAAGCAATTGAAGATATGTTCTCAAGTTTATTAGCATAAACTTGTTCATAATAACTTCATATGTTTAAATGTCTGTAACTAAAAGAATGTGGTCTTTCTGATAGCAATCCTTTGCAATTCATTGAGATTTGCTTTTCAGTGTCCTTGAAAAGACAGCTTATTCTACAATTATTGGAGCTAGGTTATTTTTTAATATATGCCCATTGGATGAAGATTCTTAATTGTTCTGTTCAAACTGCCTTTAGACTTAGCAGGGTTTTTTTTTGTCTGTATGACATATCTCCCAATAAGAAGGTGAATGTGTCTTTTTTTTCCTGTGGATCTGTCCATCTTAGCTACATAGAGAATATGTTATAGGATACTTTCTTTTGGGCAATGTCCAGATTTATCAATATGTAAATTGTGAAAACCCTTTAATTCTTATAAGGCTTTTTGCGTGACATTCTGCTCTTTTATTTTTTCTGGTTTTAATATAACTATACCAGTTTTCTTTTCATTCTTTTACTTCTATCCTTTCTGTATTCTGATGTTTAAATTTTCCTTTATTAACATAAATTTTTAGCATAAATTTTGGAATAAAAAATGTTTGACAGTCTTTATACTTTAACTGAAGCATTGACTCCATTTGCAATTATTCAGATTGCTGATATATTTGGATTTATTTCTGCTTTCATATTTTGAGGCTTTTTCTTATCCTGACCTTATTGTGTATCTTTTTTTTTCTCATTTCCTGCCTTCTTCTGTATTGATTCACTATTTTTTCTCATTCTCTCTATCAGATTAGGAGTTATACACACAACTGGTTATCTTAGAAGTTTACCATCCATACTTAATTTATGAAAGTGTAAATTCATCAACATATTTAACTTTTTCACAAAAAATTCAAAACTGTGAAATTTTTTAATTTTGATCACTTTCTTCCTAATTCAAGTTCTGTTTTGTCCAGTAATATATTTTACCTTCTCTTTTAACTTCACAAATTATACATATCTTTGCTTTATACATCTAATATTTATTTATAGTATAATATGCATATTACAAATATCTTATATGCTTATCATTCATTTTTCATTTCATAATTTCCTTCTGGCATCATTTTTTTTAACCTGAAGAAATTTGCTCTTTAGCATATTCTCTTGGACTTCTGATGTCCACTTTGGTTGTTAAGAAGTTAGTTGGCAGCCTTATTACTGTCCTCTTGAAAGTAATCTCTTTTTTCTCTGTAGTTACATGTCTTTGTCTTTCATGTTCTGCAGTTTCACCATGATGTGTGTAAAGCTGGATTTCATTTTTTTGTTTGTCTTACCTTAAGCTTCCTGAATCTGTGAACTGATATATTTTACCACTTCTAGAAAATTATTTCTAGACTTATTTCAGACTTATTTATTAAATTATTTCAGACATTGCCTCTCCCTCATTCTTTCTCTCCTTTCCTTCTGGCATTCAAATTACATATTTATTAGACCCTCTTACTCTTTCTTCTGTGTTTTTAAATCTATTTTTCATATGTCTCCCTCTTTTTATTTCTTTATACTGCATTCTGGATGCTTTCTTCAGCTTTCTCTTCTTTTCAATAATTCTCTCTTTAGCTGTGTCTTATCTGATGTTAAACTGGTCTACTGAATTTTAATTTCACTTGTTATAGGTTTTATTTCTATAAGTAATATTTGGCTATTTTTCAGATATGCATAGTTCTTTTATTATCTCTCTTTTCTCATATTTTCAATCTTTTATTTCTTTAAACATATTATACAGATTTATTTTATACTCTGTGACAGATAATTCCAAAATCAGAAGACTTTTACAGTGTAATTCTACTCTTTAGCTCATGGTGACTTTATTTCTTTATGTTCTTTGTGTTTTTTGACTTCCCACTCATATTTTTTGGAACTTTATCAGTGGGAATCCTGATAAAGTCTGCCTAGTCTGACAGTGAAGTCTTCTAGGGAGAGGTTTTACTGTTTTGATTTGGTTTAGTTTGGCTTTGTTTCTGCAGAGTGTCTAAAAGCATTACACAGCCAGAAGAATATTAAAATGAATTCTCAGCTTGGGATACTTCAGATTACTTGGGTATCATGAATTAAGGCTTCAAATCCATAGGAGGGCCAGCTTATAGTTGCAAGTCTATGGTGGGATTATTTTTCTCCTTCAGTGCTTATTTCTGGTAAGCAATTTTTCTTACTGAGTGGTCTTTATGTACAATTTTATTTTTTATTTACCCTAACTATGAAATGTAGGTCACTGGAGTCCCAGCTTCACGTGTGTGTTCTATTAGTCTCCCCTCCTTGGTTGCACTCTAGGATTTATCTCTTGTTCTTCAGACACAATGAGTCCTTGCAATCTTGAATTCAAATTTACTTGGTTTTATACATAGTCTTAAAGTTTTAGGCCAGGACAGAACTTTACTTCTTTAGACTTCAGTTAGATTTTAGCTTCTGAATAGTCTTTATTTTCTTTTCAGTTCATAAAAGCAATTAAAAGAATTGAATGGATATGTGTTTCTTTGTATTCAATATTTCATAAAATATGTTTCACATTTTATATGTGATATAATTAAAAGTATACTTTAGGTGTTACATAAAATTAAAATATCACATATAATGTCATAATTTTAAATCCATAATTTTAGCTGTCTGCAATATTGCCAGAAATCTCTCTCAATGAGACTTTATTGGTTTTATTTCAATCCTATATAAATTTGTGATTTCTAAAATTGAAAAGGAAAGGAAAGCCTGACTAACTCTTCTAAACCTTTCTTATTTAAACCAAGTAATTCTAATGGTGGTTAAATTTTTAGAAACCAGAATACATAAATAAGTCAGTATTTGTAATTGCCTGGTACAGCACTTGACAAAGCAGGAAATAATAGCTGTCATTATCATCATCACCATCATCTACATTTCATTGCCTTCTCTCCTCAAGTCCCAACTTATTTTATGAGTTCAAGAAATAATTTTTCTGAATGTGAAAGTTCAATATCCAACATGCACTTGAGAAGCATTCAGAGAGACATATTTTATGTTTTTGCTAAACAAGTAGAGAGCACATCACATACTGGTAGCAAAGTCTACAGGGGAAAAAAGTGTCTGTAATGAGATTGAGGAACCTTGAGTTAACACTAACTATGTCCTATGTTTTGCTGTCAATATGCACTAGTCATCAGTGGAGTTTTGTGGAATAGAATCCAGTCTAGTAAGAGGCTCATTTGCAGGTACACTTCCCAGCTACTGAATAACAGCTTTAGTTTTATAATAATCTGATTGGAGTCCTGTGGAGATGCAGTCCTTTGTTAGCAGCTCATCTTAATAGAAATGAATCATGTCCATTGCAACACTAACATTACCATGTTAGTGTAAGGTAGGTAAGAGACTCCTACTAATTCCAGATGCTTGTTAATTCTTTGAGCTAATATACAAATTGCATCATTTGGGAGCTGTACTTCTTTTTCTAATATATACATATTGGGATAATGCTGGAAGTATCCTCTAAATTAACCTTTTATTTTGTCTTTGGCCTGAAATAAACCTTGAAATAATTTTTGAAGTGTATCTCATTTCTTTTCATCTACTTCCCCTTAGCCTCATCTCACAAGGATTATAAACTCTGAAATATTTATACAAGGAGAAATTTGTTTCCACTAACTGTTTACCTTGGCTGGAATCAAAATTGCTCTTAAAAAAAGAAGTGAACCATGGGTCTTTGGGGGCTGGTTTAGCAGATTTAAAAGATTTTTAACTGTTAAATAATATCTCAACTTTTGACATAAAAGTCGATTCTCTGTATCCATGGGTTTTGCATCTTTGGATATAGATGGTGAACTGTATGTGTTCATTGTATTATGTCATTTTATATAAGGGACTTAAACCTTCACGGGGACTCCTGGAAACAATCCCCCACAAATACCGAAGGCTGACTGTATATCAATTATTAGATTGTTGATATTAAGAATTGTCAATTTATGGTCATCTAAACTTTTTCTAATTTAATTGCTTAAAATTAATCAGTATACGCATTATTATTGGCTACTGTATGTGAACAAAATTTCCATTTTTCCTTATTTTCTCTTAAATGTAAAATTTCTCCAATATATCTATAAAGTGGACACTATAAAGTGTCCTCCATTTAGAAAGAACAGTTGATTCTTAAAATTATACTCAGGCTTTTGTAACAATGTTCTGATCTTATTCTTTATTTCGAATAATTTATTATTTATTTCTAGCATCAGGAAGCCGTGGACGATTGGAAGGCTGAATTAGAAAAGGTATCTGTTTTACAGAGTGGTAAATATTGATCATTAATATTAGAATTGTTGCCAGAGAAGGTGTCTTTTAAAATTAGTGAATTTTAGAGGTTTTCAAGTGTCATTCACTTTTGTGAATATACGTCTCTACTCCCTTGTAATGTTATGGATCAATATACTCAAAGAATTATATGAGAACTCAAGAGCTTTTGAACATGACCCACTATTTTGAAGACCTCATTTGCTTTCAGAATAATTTGCATGCACATGTAATGCTTTGGTGATGATGTCCACCAAAATTGGTAAAGCAGATACTTTTATGGACAGGTCAGTGCACCAGACAACCAGATCTGCAAAGGGGAACTGACATTGACTGCGTACCAACAGCCTATGTGCTTGTTTTATATCCAGCACTTAATATGTCAACTTGTTAGATGGTCACAGGAATACTACTCTCCATCTCTCCTTCATCTATCATCTATCTATCTATCTATCTATCTATCTATCTATCATCTATCTACCTGAATTTACACCCGTTTTGAGTCAGCTCAAAAATCCCAGCTGAGGCATATCCAACAAAATAGCTCACTTGTAATCTTCAAATTGTCTAGGTCATCAAGAACAAGGGAAGTCTGAGAAACTGTCATAACCAAGAAGAGCCTAAGAAGACATGATAATGCGGCATCCTGGATGGCATCCTGGAACAAAAAAGACATTAAGTAAAAACTAAAAAATTATAAATAATGTAAGGACTTTAGCTAATCATAACGTGTCAATATTGGGTCAGCAATTTTTACAAATGTCCCATAGTAATATAAAATGTTAATTATTTGGAAAACTTGGTGCAAGATGTATGAGGACTCTATATACTATCTTTGAATTTTTTATTTTTTTGTAAATGTAAAGTGACTCTAAAAATAAAGTTTATTATATATAAAAAAGGAAGAGATACTGAAGAGTAAAAAATGTGCTCAGATAAAGACATTATTTAGGTCATATGCCAGAGCCAGTAATAGAGTTATTTTGAAATGAGTTTTTGGAGACGAAGAATGTAGTAACACTTCCCGATCATGTCAGTGGTGCTCTACCCAGCCTCAGATTAGCCTGAATTTTACATCTACTTTATTGCTGAAACAAAGATATTTCTGATATCTTTGCAGTAAGGAAAAATAGGGAAGTATAGTCTTATAGAGAGTTCCTTAAAGGCAAAAAGTTGATGTCCTCACATTTAAAACAATAGAACCAAGGTATAGGTGAGCCAAGAATTTGGGATGTATTTATGGTGAGACTGGCTTCCCTCAGGGCTAACTTCTCCATGTTAGTTGGCTTCGTAAGACTGGCTTGAGACCCTCAGTGGGTTTGGTTTTTAAGATCATTGGTAGCAGACGATGCTTGTAGAAGGATTCCCCCAAACGTTGCTTGTGCTTAACATTAATTTGCCTGAAGAAAAAGAAAAAAAGGAGAAGGGGAGAAGAAATGGAGGAAGGAGTGGAGGAGGAGAAAGAAAAGGAAAAGATCAACTTGCCATCAAAAAGGTACAGTTTTCCATTTTTTTCTGAAGAGAGAAAAGAAAGAAAGAAAAAACACAGCCTGACACTGTATGTATAAAAACCACTTAAAACTTTTATTTTGGACATTAAAAATGTTAGCTGTGGTAGTCAGTTTTGACGGCTGAATTGTCCCTTTGCCTGTTTCCATTACCAGGCATATGACCAGAGAATCAAAATCAAAGAGGAGTTTAGAAAGGAAGAAGCAAAAGACAGGCTAACCTGGTTTTAACATCATTTTGTACCTCCCATGAGCAGTAGTGTGTATGGGAGGGAAGGGCAGCTCACTGGCAGAAAGCAAGGTGTTCCAGAGAATGAGGCAGAGAGCAGCCTGCCTTCATGAGGTCCGCAGTGTTTGGCCACACACACATTTCCTCCATTTTGTTACCCGCCTATCTGTCTACAGAGATGGGAGAGCAAGGTGACTGGATCAAGCCAAATCTCTCCATCTCTCTCTATCGCTGTCTCTGTCTCTGTCTCTGCCTCTCTCTCCTCGGCCTTCATTCTAATTAACCTGCTCCCCTGTCATTTCCCTCTCTTTCCTTTCTGTCATCTCCATTTCACAGTATCACTTGCCCAGTGAAAAGAGGCTCAGACACATTCTGTTTAGAAAGTTAGTGTCTCACTAAGGGTGACAAGTGTTTTTTTGAGGTCATTTATCTAATTGCTCTTTGCAGATAAGAATTAATTAGCCCGATTATTTTTCTTCGTTTTTGGATGTGTTCCCCACCTGAAGGGAAGGAATTCCTTGGTGTCAGTGATTAATTGCTCAGCCAGAAGCTTACTGCCTTGCATTTGTAATAAATGCCGACTAGCTCTTTAGGTCACATTAAGAACCAGGCAGGTTGTGGTATAATATACAGGATAATAAAGCACTTGTATAAATAGGGGCAACAGCATTTGATTTTGATTAAATATTTTCATACATCAAAGGGTGAAGGAGTTTCACGATGCTGAAGGTAAGAGTCCCCATTTAGGGTAGCTTTTTTCTTTCCTTCATGAGACACAAGACATCTCCCGGAGCCATTTTTGGGTAGGGTTTGTCTAAAATGACCCTAATGATCTGTGGGGTGTTGTTTTTTGTTTTTCTCTTAGAGAACACCTAAAAGTACATGCACCTTCAGGGACCAAATCCCCTTTTTTCCTAGAATAGAAAGAAATGAGCTTCCTCTTTGTTTACTTCCAAATTAGTTTTTTTTTTTTTAATTGCTGTTGTTGCTGGAGTGTATATGTGAGGTTCCCAGACCTCAAAATAAAGTGATTAAATCCAAAGATGAGAAAACCAAGATATGATAAAGGCCTGCTAATGTGCACTCCATCTGAAAAGAAGAAACTCAAATCCATGAGCATATCAGAGGGTATCTTAGTCCTTTGGGCTGCTCTAACAAACTACCATAGACAGGGTGACATAAACAGCAAACATATATTTCTTATTTTTCTGAAGGCTGGGAAGCAAGGTCAAGGTTCTGGAAGGTTTCATGTCTGGTGATGTCACTTCCTGGTTCATAGATGGTGATTTCTCGCTGTGTCCTCACATGGTATCAGGGTAAGAGAGTTCTCAGGGGTCTTTTTTATAAGAGCACAAATTCCAGTTATGAGGACCTCATGGCCTAAGCACTTCCCAAGGCCTCGCCTCCTTATACCATCACACTGAGGCTTAGGATTTCAACATAGGAATTTGGGGGAACACATTTAGTCCATCATAGAAGGCAAGTCATATTCTGTGGATATTTCAGTTAAAGACATAGGGTTTTAAATACTCTATGAGTATTACTTCATTTTCCATGTTTATGGTAGAATTCTATAGATACAGATTTTTTTGTGTGGTTATTTTAGGAGAAAAGTAAACAATCCCAAGAGAAATTAAGTGCTTTATGAAAGACCATGCCCATTTGAGTCAGGTAGGCAGAGACAGATATAGAACAGAGTGCTTCTGATTCCCCGGCCAATTTGCTATATATATGTGTTATACATATATATATGTACACATGCACATATACACATATATATGATTAAATGAAAAATTCATGAATAAAGTGGGCACAATTTAATATTGTTTTGATGATGAACAAAGTACTATCAGTCTGGCAGTAACCTATATTGTTCATTAAGATAAAAGTGCTGAGTGAAAGCTGTTTTGAATAAAAATATTGTCTACATAAAATAATATTCTCTAAAAGGAAAATCTCTATGAACTGGATGATTTGATTAGTAAAAAGTATGTTTTTCCCCAAGAAGATAAGTAATAGAACATTTACTCTCATTAAGTAATTTACTGAAAATAATCAAATCTAACATATTTTCTTTCACTTTAGGGAAGCCCAACATGTAATTAAGAAATTGTGTGATGACCTACTTCATAATTTTTATGCTATATTTGTCTAAGGTTCAAATCTACTAAAAAATAAGAACCTGCACATAGCAAATTCTAAATAAATACCTATTGATTAAATGAGTGGATGAGGGGGAGGAGGATGGAGGAGGGATGGGCTGGGAGTTTGGGATTAGTAGATGCAAACTATTATATATAGAATGAATCAACAACAAGGTCCTTCTGTATAGCACAGGGAACTGTATTCAATATCCTGTGATAAGCCATAATGGAAAATAATATAAAAAAGAATGTAAACATATGCATAACTGAAAAAAAACTGAGTGGATGAGTTGAATAAATGAAACCATGAAATGTGACTCATCTGACAAATGTAGGTAATGGTAGTATTTTATGTTCTCTTATCTATCTCTAATTTCCAGATCCTCTTCTCTTAAGTTACATAGAATAGAAACTATTGTTTCAGAAGGTCTCTAGTTACCAATTTTATTGAAAACTTTATTGATACAATAATATTAATACTTAATATCTGTTCTGTGTCATTCAGATAACATAATATGAAGATCTCTTCCATGTCAAAGGAGGAAGTTCTAATAATTCTTTAACATACCAAGGTCACTCACTTACCAATTTCAGATTTTTCAGACCAAATTAGGGAGATTTCCAATGCTATTTATTGGTTTTGCTTATATCAAAATCCTGTTTTATGCTGTTTTGTAAATCTTCACATAATATCTGAGCTAACTGTAAATACAGAAATACCTCAGAGATACTGGATGCTTGGTTCCAGACCATCTCAATAAAGTGGACAATGCAATAAAGTGAATCACATGAATGTTTTGGTTTCCCAGTGCATATAAAAGTTATGTTTACACTATACTGTAGTCTATTAAGTGTGCAATAGCATTATGCCAAAAGAAATATACATACCTTAATTAAAAACACTTCATTGCTAAAAATGCCACAATTACAATAGTAACATCAAAGATCACTAATCACAGATCATCATAACAAATATAATAATGATGAAAAAGTTTGAAATATTGTAAGAGTTACCAAAATGTGACACAGAGACATGACATGAACAAGTGCTATTGGAAAAATGGCATTGATAGACTTGCTCAATACAGGTTGCCACAAACCTTCAAATTGTAAAAAATGAATTACCTGTGAAGTGCAATAAAGTGAAAGTGACAAAATGAGGTATGCCTGTAAGGGAGTTTTCTTCTTCAACCACCTGTCAAGATTTCTAGGGCTATTCTACATGAGTGAATGTTTCTGTTTTCTTTCACTTTCTTTTCACAAAAATGATGAAATTAACTAACAAGCTGTTGAGCATAGATATTTCATGCTGCATTTTCTTCCTCTCATGCAATTGTAAAAGGATTATGGGAAAGGGTGACATCATTTACAGTTTACATCAACATGTTTCAAATTACTTTAACTCATGGGAGAACTAATTGTTCTGTGATGATTCAAAATGGACATTTTTTCCATACTTTTTTTTCTTTTTTGTTTAAATTGATAATTTATTCAGAAGACAGTAGTCGGAAAGCTTGAATTCAAAATACACGCAAATCTGTTATAGGTATAAAAAAACAAAAATAATATGATGCAAAGAAATATGATGCAAAGTCTTTAGTGGTCAAAAATATAGAGTACCTAATTTATCAAGCTCAGCTTCTGTCCAGAGTTTGAAGAAAAGCCATGATAGCAAAGGGCCATGTGTCTCTATTGTGACCCTCTTTCCAATCCATTACCTCATTAAACTTTAAATAAGCTTACAAGAAAAAAAATTTATAAAATCAGATTGGGTCAAACATTGTGAAGCTTCAAATAGAAATAATAGTAGCATCCATCTCATGGGGCAATGATGAGGATTTACTGAGTTTTTGTTTGTTTGTTTGTTTATTTATCTTAATTTTTGGCTGCACCTCACAGCTTGTGGGATCCCCGACCAGGGATTGAACCCAGGGAACTGGCAGTGGAAGCGTGGAGTCCTAACCACTGGACTGCCAGGGAATTCCCTGGGTTCATGTTTATAAAGTGCTTTAAAAAGGGCCTGGCATTTAGCAACCATTATATATGCGTGTGTTAGATAAAAGTCAAGGATTACTACAAACCTCTCTTATACCTTGAATGTATATGCTGAACTTAGAAAATAGATTGAATGTCTAAACTAGATCATTCCAAATTTCTCTTTTATAATAGTAATTAATTATGCAAATTGCAATCTACTATTTTTTGGTTGAAGATATTTTCAAGAAACATAAACTACAAAAAAAGGATTCTATCAATCTATCAAATAAAAAAATGTGTCAGACATATCTATGTCATGAAGATATCATATTAAATTTTAGGGAGTCATGTTTTGGGTGACTTGAGGTCTCATTCAAAATTTTGCATATCACAGCATATGGCATACTTCCCTTTTGCAGAAATATGAGTCCCAAAGTCCCCCACAAACAAAACTTGCAAGTATTTTTTCTTAATATAGCATGCTTCTTAAAATCCAGCTTAAAAAAATAGTAGTTTATTAATGTACAGGAGGAAAAATAATTTTCCCTCTACCTTTCTGAGTTCTTGTCTGAAACACAGATTAACAAGAGAAAATCAAACAGAAGTTTATTAACATGAGGTATACATGAAAGTTAACCAGAGAAAAATGAATAACTCTAAGAGTTGGCTTAGAACTCCAGCTAAAATACCATCTTCAGCTAAATACAAAAGAAAGAAAGGTATGGAGATACCAGTAATAGGGAGGTTATCTGGAAAAGCAAGGTAAACAAGAGTAAAGTTTGTTGTGCAGATTTAGATTGATGGCTTCCCCTTTGATTAGGGCCTAAAGTTGTCTCCAGGGATTAACCCTTGTCCTTCCTGATAGAGAGAGGAGGAGGGACACCTTTGTAAATTTATGTCCTGCTTTTAGGCAAATAGAGGGAAGGAGGCCAGGGAGCATTTTTTTGTAGCTGCTTCTCCCCAATTGCCTTCAGCTCAAAATAGTCCTGATGCCAAAATAACATATTTAGAGGTGGCATATTCTGCTACTGATGCTGAAAGCTCAGCCTCTGTGCACCGCTGCCAAATCAAATCTCAGAGACAGAGTTTTGGGTGAAGTAGAAAAAAAAGCTTTATTGCTTTGCCAGGCAAAGGGGAACAGAGTGGGCTCCTGCACTGAAAAACTATGTGACCCTCCCCAGGGGAGTTTGATGGCAACAGTTCAAGGGTGGGGTTGCTGATAATATTAGGGTGTGTGCAGGACCTGCACTCCTTTAATCTCATCTCAGGTGACCTCCTAATCTTGGTGAACTTCTCTGGTTCCTTTAATCTTGCCTCAGGTGGTTTCCTGGCTGCTCCTCCCTTGATTAGCAACAGTTTGAACCTGCCCTTTGGAACTCAGGGAAGGTCATGGAGGCTGGAGTCTGTTCCCTCTGAACAAGAAACGGGGGACAGAAAGGCTTCCTTGCCCAGGAGCCTTACAGGGTCCTGCTTGGTTTCACTACCCTTCATAAGAATAAACCTGTTTTGGGCTTCCCTGGTGGCACAGTGTTTGACAGTCCGTCTGCCAATGCAGGGGACACGGGTTCATGCCCCGTTCCGGGAAGATCCCACATGCCATGGAGCAGCTGGGCCCGTGAGCCATGGCCGCTGAGCCTGCGCGTCCTGAGCCTGTGCTCCGCAACGGGAGAGGCCACAACAATGAGAGGCCCGCGTACCGCAAAAAAAAAAAAAAAACAGAATAAACCTGTTTTATGACTACTACTAATTGTCAAACAGTGGCCTGTGTTCTGGTCAAGGCTCTTTCTCCTTCTCTGAGAGACCCAGATAAGAGAGGGATTCTCAGGACACAAAAATATTATATTTCTTATCCAGAGGTCCAACCCATCAGAATTCACAGGTAAAGTCAGGGCCTGCCCAGAGGTAAAAAACTCTTGGATATATCACAGAGTTCTTCAACCTTTAGAGATGCACAAGGCCTAGAAAAGTAGAATTCTTGAATATTTTCAGAAGAACTGTCCCATGAACAGGACTCAACAACAACTCTAAGTAAAAGGGATAAATAAAATGTCTTCAAAGATTTTCAACTGTTCTCATAGAAATAAGCTTTCTGAAGCTCTCCTGGGTTCTCTGACTGCCACAGTTCATTTTTGTCTTGTCTGCTTTGAAGCATCCCAACCTAACACTATCTGATGATTTTCTTCTGCTGTGAAATTGCTTCCTCAAGTGTATCTGACACATATCCTATTCTTCTTCTGCAGTCATGTTAGTGCAAGGTTGACTCATTTAGTACAGAGCAAGCAGAATCGTACTAGGAGCCAGCAAGAGAATTTAGCCTAATTAGATAGACATTAAATTGAAGGATGTTGGGGCTTCCCTGGCGGTGCAGCGGTTGGGAGTCCGCCTGCCGATGCAGGGGACACGGGTTCGTGCCCTGGTTCGGGAAGATCCCACATGCTGCGGAGCGAGCAGCTGGGCCCGTGAGCCATGGCCACTGGGCCTGCACGTCCGGAACCTGTGCTCCACAGCAGGGAGAGGCTGCGACAGTGAGAGGCCGGCGTACCGCAAAAAAAAAAATAATAAATAATAATAATAATAATAATTGAAGGATGTTGAATGCACAGCAGATGTTTAAAACTAAAAATCTTGAATCTCTGATTGCAGGATTTTCTTTGTAGTTCCACCTCTCACAATGACAGGACCCAAATGAGTGAGTGAATGAGTTCCTTCCAGTAACATGCCTCAGCCTTCTCACTAATAGAATCTTCATTTTAATAATCTCATGCACAGTGAATTTTGGTCTGCTGAGTCATTGTCTCCTGCTCTGAATTCATGCTTCTGCCTCAGTGCTGTCTGTGGAAACTGGTTCTCTAGTTCTGAGTCTTTCCAAAGACCCTTCTTGGTAAACCTTCCTACCCTTACCTTCTTCAAATCTCCTAATTTAAGGAGGCCACCAAGTAAAGTGTATGAGTATCCACAAGGCTCCAGACACCCAGAAATATTATCTTGTTCTCAACCAGTCAGAGTGAGACTCTCCTTCAGGTAAGCAGATATGTTAGCATCATTATTTTCCAGACAGAGAAGACTGAGCTGGGTGGCTCCCTGTTATCAGTAAGAGGCCCTATCAGTGGATAGGGCTAGAAAATATTTTATATATATTTCCTTAAACATATATGTAAACATATGCATATATACTTTTATATACACATATATATAGTGGTAAGACATAGATAGATGTTGTATATATATTATATTACAGTATATACAATATCTATCTACCTATGTCTATATCACTTTTACTTTATCTGTGTATACACTTATTTAAAAATATATTTCACACTAACACCTCCAATTTGAATTCCACATAAAAGAGTTCTGTCTAGTCTTCCCTTATTTCCATGGTTGTAAATATCTTCTCTGATAATGAGAAACTTGTCTTCATTACCTTCAGTATATTTACTGATTTGCTTAACCATTATACTTACTAGTTTAACAGGCCTACTGTCTCAACTTTACTGGCCATTTCCTCCACCCATCATGTTCATAGCTCCTACACCTTTTACTTGCCTCTGCATAGCTCTGTTCCCCTCTCCTTTCCCCATATTCATCCACCATGCTGATTCCTGCACTGGGGAAAGGAAGGGGAGGGAAGGGGAGGTTGGAAGATTAGGGAAGAGATGTGAAGGGAAGATATAAAGGCAAAGAAAAGCAACAGAAAATGGGAAGAAAGGGTCCTAATACTTTTGTAAAATATCATAAAAATGAATTACTAAAAAGAAATGAAATTAAAATTACAAGCTGCAATTATTGATTAGTAGATTCAATACACATAAAGTTACTCAGCCAAGTTGCTATAAATATTTCTAAATACCTTCTCTCTATTTCAGTGTTTATCTCATTGTAAACAGTTCAGGGACTAGCTCACTGAAAGTTATAAACTTCAAAATAATGTGTATGTTTCTAAGTCCAAATTAGACAATTATCATGGTTACATTGTTTTATGCATGTACATTAAATTAACTCATTTTTGAGTGGGTGGTGCTTACAAAACCAAGCACCTATTGAGTAATCACAGCGAAGGAAGGCCATACAATATTAGATACACAGATCAAGAGATGTATCTGATTATTTTATTTTTTTTACAAACTCACACTTTAAAAATGTGTATGCTAATATGATAGAAAATCTTATATGATTTTTCAGAAATTTGCATTTCTTTTCTAACAAGAGGATGTTTTATGTATATAGTTGACTTAACATTTCTTTCTCTGTGGAGTGCTGGTTCATGCTCTGCCACTTAAAAAAATAGATCTTTAAAAGTTGATGGGTAAAGATTTTTTTTATATCATGCATATTAACTTCTTGTCTGGAGTTTTCTTTGTAAATCTTTTCTTAGTTTAGTGTTTGTCTTAAAATAGAAGTTAAATATTTTTATTTACCCAAATCTATCCATTTTTTCCTTTATTGTTTTTTACTTTCCTATTATGCTTTAACAAGTTGTTCCTGCATCTGAATAATAAATATTGTCCAAGGGCTTTAGTTGTAGGTCAATTTAAACATCTAATCTAGTAGGTGTATTTTTGAGTCTGATGTTACTTAAGAGGTCGTGGGTTATTCCTAATTTTATTTCCAAATGCCAACCCAATTGTTGAATAATCCATCTTTCCCTCTCTGGATGGAAATGCAACCTTTAAGAAATACACAACCACACAAACATGGGTAAATCTTGGAAATTTCTATTATTTTCTAATCATCTATCTGTTGCTTCTTATATCTGCAATATGCACTTTAATTACTATAGCTTACAGTAAATTTTGATATCTGGCAGAGCAAGTCCTCTCTCATTGTTATTCACAATTTTCTTGCCTATCTTCATGTATTTATTCTTCCATTTAAAAGTTATTATCAAGTTGCCAAGGTTTTAGGAAAAATATCCAGATTTTGATGTGAGTGGCACCATGTTTACAAGATGATTTAGTGGAAATTGACATCTTTACAATTTTTAGTTATCCCATCCAGGAAGTCAGTATTTTGTCAGCAATTGAGGTCCTATATTATGCCCTTCAGGAAAGTTTTATTGTTTATGAGACTTACATATTCTCTATTTAGTTATTTCTAGATATTTTATAGCTTTGGTTGTTATTCTAGATATGAACTTTCAAAATTATCTCTCACAATTGGTTATTAATTTTAAAAAGGAAAGTTAATTTGTATTATATATGGCTACCTTACAATACTATTTTGATAGTAATAGGTTCAATAAATTTTCAGTTAATTCTCTCAGAAATTTCACGTATATGAATATAACATATTTAATTACTAATCACTTTATCTTTTCCTGTCTAATACATACTTTCTTTTTTTCTTATTGTGTATTCCAAAATTTTTAAAATAATGTTGAATGGTAAAAGAAAAAAGTTTAAGTGAAAAATAAAAATTAAATCTCACAAATACATGTGGTTCTCCACCAATGCATTATAACAAAAGTATTCTATAGTTTAATAAGATGAATGTGTGCTGGCCTAGTTAATCTGTGTTCAAGTAGTACCATGCACTGCTTGAGCGGGAGCTCCTTCCCTGCACTGAGGCTGGAAGTCTTGAGGGTTAAAGTGTCCAAGAATTGAAGGGGAAATAAAAATGATCAGAGTATTTGCTCCTAAACTCTGAAGATTGGATTAGTTGGATGGTGACATGGTCCTTTTGGCCTTGAGTCCTACTACACACAAATAACTTTTATGTCCCTTTTATATTAAAGTTCCTACTACAAAATCCTATCAGCCCTCCTCCTTGTTCCCACAGCCTAATTCTGTGCCAGCTTCTCAGAATTGACTCCACTCATTTCTTCCAACAGCAAATTCACTCCTTCCCATCCCCCATAGGTCCTCTGTCCATCATTCTATAAGCAGGAAATATATAGAAAGTATTACAGCTAACACTCGTTAAATTTTTGAAGTTGCAGTCTCACTCTTGTATTTCTCCACATCTCCCTCATTAGTGCCAGGTTCAAGGTTTGATTCCTAGAGAATAAGGTCTTAAGTGCTCAGGTAGTGCAAGACACCATGTTCCCCATGTCATTCCTTTACTTCCATTCCCTTCAATGGGTGCTATGTTTCTAGGAATATTTCTGCTGAGATGCTCTCTTTCCTTTGTTTTAATCAGTTATCATACTATTACTTTGGTAGCACTTCTCCATTTCTCTGATTGTTTAGCCTACTACTGGCAGCATTACACACTCTTTGGACATTAAGGATGGTTGACTTAGATCCTCCTGTAAATTAGCCCCTTTAAACATTGCTTGTTTCTCCTCCTCCTTATTGAGTACTTCTTTCCATAGAACAAGCCAGAGTTCCCTTCCCTTTAGCTTTAAGATACTGAGGATACACCATGTCTACACTTTTATTAGCTAGAGCTAAAACGACCACCATAATTTTGGTTCTTCTAAATTTACAGCACTGAAACCAAAAAATAAAAATTAAAAAAGGCAGTATGCATTATTGGAAAGCCACTGTTGCCATGTCAGAATTCTGAGTATAAGAAATTTCATTTGTATATCAGTTATATTTTGCTGTGTACCACAAAACTTTGTAGCTAAAACAACCGTCATTTTCTTTAGCTCATAATTCAATGGGTCGTGTGGGTAGTCTTCTGGTCTAGAGCAGTGCTGTGCTGCTCTTACAGCTAGCTGGTTATCAGTTATTGAGTTGGCCAGAGAATGGAGTGCCTCAGTTCTTTTCCATAAGGCATCACATCCTCCAACAGGTTAGCCTGGACTCATGTACATAGTGGTCTCACAGTTCCAAATACAGCAAGAGAGCAAGTCCCAAAGTGCAAGTGCTTTTTCAGCTTGCATCATGTTTGGTAATATCCATTGGCCAAATTAAGTCACATGGCCAACCCAGAGTCAAAGGGAAGGAAAATAGATTCCACCTTTTGATTACAGAATCTGCAGCATCACATTTCAGTGGTATGGATGATAAGAGGGCAAGCATGTGTGACCATTTTTATAATCTACCAGGGCTGATAATTAAATTTTTTCCCCCAAAGATAGACCAAACACAAGAAAGGAAGGAAACTCACAATTTACAAACACCTACAATGTAATAGGTACTTTGCTAGACACTAAACTGCATGTTTTCATGTAATTCTCACAAAGTTGGCATTATAAATGTTACAATGAGAAGATTGACGCTAGTTCTTATCTTGCACTTAAGGACATAATAAATACTTAAATGAGCAAGGATTTACACATAGGTCTTCCCGACTTCAAATTCCAGGCCTTTCCTACAATGAATACAATGCTCTGCTGATTTCTGGGTAAAGGCAAAGATAATCTTTTTTGAGTATGCACTACAGCATCCCAACTCCTACTTGTATCAGTCTCACCCAAAGCTGAGAACTATTCTCTACTTCTTTTCCTTTTTGTAGATCTAAGGGTAAGCAGTCAAGAGGAAAACTCAGAAATTTCCACTGTGACTGGAACTACACTAAGGGTTTATTGTAAATTAGAGTTAGTAAACATATTTTGACCCATATTATAGGTATGTGTTCCCAGGACCACGAATTACAGGCAATTTGCTCACATTATAGTAATAAAGCTATATGCTCGGTGAGCACATAAATCACTGATAATGATGTGTAAAGCATAGTGTTTACAAATAAAAGGGTGTTCTGGCATGATAGATCTTGTCCTTGATATTCTTTGATACCCTTCTTTTGTTCACTGACTTGGCCATCCTCTTCGGGCTGTGAGCAGGAAAAAAGAAAAGCAGAATATTAATTCCAACATGATCCCATAGGTAGGAGAGACCAAGGTTTGCTAATAAAAAGCATCACTACAAAGTCTAAATATTGTAACAAGAGTGGGCCTTATGTCAACCTTACTCATATTTAGCATATCTTCATCCTACATACTATCACTCTGGGGTGCTTTTTAAAAAAATTGATATGACAAAAAATATTTATTTGGCACCTTCCATGTGCCTATACACAAGCTGCTATAACATGTCATGGCATTTTCGCTTTAAATCAGAGAACATATTTTTTACAATTATAATTTTAGCAAAGTTGAAAATAGCCTGTCTTCTCAATTATCTAAGTGAAAAAAAAGATAGATACCAAACTGGTACATGATAATATATTGAGAGTAAAGATACACACTGTTACAAAATGTGCATTGAACTCCTAAAATAAAATATATATTTATTGCACTACTTGGGACTTTTCAGAGGTCCTCCTCCCAACACACACACATATTTGAAGATCCTGAGTCATTTATTGGTGGGTACAAGTCCCTATTTATCTGATCCATGTTGATGTTCTGACAGGGAAACAACCTATAGGAGTCCTGTACTAATCACTGCTATAGGAAAGATTGAAAAATAACTTTTAACAGCTTCCAGGAATAGTACATCTTCTGATAAACCATTTCACTCATAAGTAATTAGCATCTCCAAAATTTTACATGAGAATCTTAGATTAAGGAGCCCATTCATAGTGGAAGAACTGGGCTGCAGGTACTTCCTGGGCTTATATTCTTAAGGGATTAAACACCAGAAGCAATTGATGTCCAACGAAAGAGGTATTTCTGGGCACTAAGGGTCTTACAACTAAAGGGATTAGTATTTCTCCCTTCTAGAAGCAACATTTTGATATTTGAGCAGCCAGGAAGACTTTGACATTTTAATGGGATGGGGAAGATCATTTCCCCGTACCATTTATCCTGAGTGAATAAAAGCAGGGGCTCAGCCTGAATGAGAAGAAGCAAGCTAATCTTCAGTCATGGGTACAGCACTTAAATAAGAGGTCCTCTATTAACTAAAGTAAAATGAAGTTGGATAGTACTGAGTATGGACGCCTGAATAAAAGTTTGTCTCAAACAAGATATACTAGGTGCACTTTTTTTTTTAAAGCATTGATATAAATAAAATTGTCTGACTTTTTTTTAAGGTGGAGTTTTCTTTTGCTTAAGCAACTTAAATAGCTAAGGGAAAAATTTCCTTATATTCTCAGAGATGGTCTCTCATGCCCTCTGAAACCTCCCCAGTTTACACTAACAATCAAAGTAAGAGACAGATCACAGACTTGGAAAGGATGATCTACAAAGGTATGAGTAGGATTTAAGGAACTAAAAAGGATAATAAATTATTCTAGATGAGTAACATTTAGCCATTGCCGTGCATAGGCTTTAAGGGACAAGAGAAGGAGAGAGTTACTGGAATATAGAGAAAGGGTAAGCTGTATGGAGAGGGCTTTTGTTGAGGGAACAATTGTGTCTTGAGGGCAGGGACATAGATAGTCTAACTTCTCATACTCCTACTTCTCTCCAGTCTCCTATCAGTGTTTCCTATTGCCTGAACCCAGTTGAAAGGCAGAAGGCCAGGGAGCCTTATTGGTGTATTACATGGGAGCCAGCCTCTCAATCCAAACATGGAGGAAGAAGGTGGGTCTGAAGTGACAAATGCAAAATATCCGGCATGTAGCCTTAATTCCACCATGACAACCACATGCCACAGCACTGCCAAGTTTAGTCAGGTACTCCGACTTCTGCAACCTTTACACACTTCTCAGCTGCACATAGAGAAAACAAATTCTCTGTACACTTTCCCTTTGCTCTCTTCGTCTCTCCCATGACTGCCTTACGAACACAAACTGCCCCAGATATCCACCTGCCCGCCTTTTTGTCTTCTTGACTCCTAATTCCAGAAAAACTTTCCCTCCTAGACCTTGACTTTTTGAAAGATGATGTTTGTCATTCTCTATTTTCGGGATCTCTTGGACCATGACTCTGGAGGTATAACCTGTCTGTCGAATGTAATGCTTTTGGACATGGATCTTGGCTTTCTACCTGTTCGGTGTGAAGAGCCAGCACACTCCAGAGCCTAGGAAGGCTATGCCAGGAAACCCACCTTATAGCCTTGGTAGGCCTATTGTTCATTGCCTTGTGATTGTTGGCAATTTAGTCCAACTCTGTGAACTTTGATTTTTTTTTTAATCCTTAAAATGGGCATAATAACACTACCTTATGTCCCTTGCATAGAACAAAATAAAATAGTCTGTGCGAAAGTCATTTATAAACCATAATTAGAAAAATACAAGTAAGCTTTCTAGATTATTTTCAGTTTTAATGCAAGCAGAAATAGTCATTGCAAGCCACTTAACCATAGCTCATTCATAAACTAGTAAAGTATTGTCCTTGAGTGGGGTAAAACATCACTGAAGCTCTCAATAAATTGTTCATCTGTTTGCTTGCTGAATTCTTTTGATCAGACTATTAGAGTTTTTCTTCCTAATCATTAACAGTTTCTACTTCTGGACTTTTTATAAATGTCTCAATAATTCAAGCACATATAAAGAAATAGCTGCGCCTCTTGCCTTTATTCCCTGTCAGTCACTCAGAATCCAATAGAATGCATGGTAAGGATGAAAAAGTGTTCAGAAGACCCAGGGGTCTGAAATTTAACATTTTCCCAAATATGTCTGTTCTGTTTATTAATGTAGCCCTTTTCCT
Source organism: Pseudorca crassidens (assembly GCF_039906515.1). Classification (NCBI taxonomy): domain Eukaryota; kingdom Metazoa; phylum Chordata; class Mammalia; order Artiodactyla; family Delphinidae; genus Pseudorca; species Pseudorca crassidens. The sequence goes on along the minus strand of NC_090296.1, from coordinate 136,935,832 downwards.
AACAGCTGGGGGCCCCTTTCAGGGATACAGTAACAAGCAAAAGGAACAAATACCTCTCACAATCTGAGTGTTGCATGCTTACCACAGAATTATAATATATGTGCTCTGACATCTGTCCTTTTCCTCCCATTCTGGTTTCACCTTTATACCACCCAACCCTCCATCTCTTAGGTCTAATCAGCAGACTGTAGTCACCCAGATCTCTTGGCATTTCCATTAATGTGCCTTGATATGTCATGCTCTATGGCTTTTCTCAGGCTGTCCCTGCTGTCTAGAATTCCCTCACCATCCCTCTGCTTCTGGAAAATCTCTGTTCACTTTTAACTATACTTTTCCCATGTAGCCTTATTTGAATCTCCATCAAGAAATGGCTATGCCCTTGTATTTGACCCCCACATGGTCTGACATATGTCTACCATGCTTGAAACATTTACTTATATTCATCCGTCTGTCTTAATTAAATTGCAATCTCCTTGAAGACAACCTCTATGTATTCTATCTCTTTTATCTCCAATGACTGGACAAGGAGTAAGCTCACTGTTTGCTAAATGAATGAATGAATCAATGTAAGAATGACTGAAATAGTTCTCAAAAAGAAAATCCTCTAGAGGAGTCAACTTTAACTGTCTCTTTTCAGAATAAACTTTTCTCCTCACGTAGAATAGGACCTGACTTCATCTTTATTTTTTAATTTGGGAAACAATTGTTAAGTACCAGGTTTACAAGAAACTAAAAAGATTCTGAATTCAAAAGTGACATTCTACTCTGTGTCACTTCTCTTTTGCTAACTCCCTTTCAAATGTTAAACTTCTCAACAACCTCTTGGTGTTCCACACATCCTTTATGGTAAGTTGCAATATTACTGGTATGCATATTCTTCCTACAGTTACACCTCTTTCTTACATTTTGGACAAGACAGGTATTTTTACCTGTGTACTCAGCATCTCTCTTTGGATATCCTGGCACTTCAAACTCATCATTTCCAATACTCATCCTTTTGCTCCTGGCATCCAACGTGCTTCTTCCATTCCAGTGAATGATAACATCAGCTACAAGATGGGAAACTCCTTCTATATACTTGTTCAGATTCTTTTCCATTATAGGTTATTAAAAGATATTGAATACAGTTCCCCGTGCTATACAGTAGGACCTTGTTGTTTATCTATTTTATATATAGTAGTGTGTATCTGTTAAAATCTCATTTTTAAAGTCAGTTTTTTGAAATATACTTTACATACAATAAAGTGCACCCATTTTAAATATATGGTTCAAAAAAGAATAGATACATGTGTATCTATAACTGAATCACTTTGCTGTACACCTGAAACTAACACAACATTGTTAAACAACTATAATCCAATATAAAATAAAAATTTAAAAAAAGTATGGTTCAGTGGGTTATGATGAACATATACACCCAGGTAATTACGACCCCATTTAGGATAATAAAACATATCTGTGATTCCGTAAAGTTCTCCTATGGCCCACTGTGGGGATAATCCATCCCCACCTCCAGCCTCAGGCAACCACTGATCTTCTTTCTCTCATTATTGATTAGTATCTCCTGTGAATAGACTCATACAGTCTGCAGTCTTTTATGTGAATGTGACTTATTTTACTCAGAAAATTGTTTTTGAGATCCTTCCCTGTTGTTGTATCAATGCTTCATTCCTTTTAAATGCTGAACGGTAGTCCATTGTATGAATGTATAATAACTATTTATACATTCTTTGGCTAATGGACAATTGGATTGTTTCTAGTATGGATAATATAAATAAAACAGACACAGTTGCATCCGGATATTTTATAGACATGTATTTTTTTTGCTCTTGGGAGAATAGCTATACATGGAATTGCTGTATCATATGTTAAGTATATATTTACCTTTGCAAGAATCCGTTAAAGTGTTTTCCAAAATGGATGCACCATTTATACGCCCACCAGTGAATTAGAATTTCAGTTGTTCCACATCTCACCAACGTTTGGTATTATCAGTCATTTTAATTTTAGCCATTCTACTAGGTATATAATGGTATCTCATTGTGGTTTCAAACTTGAATTTCCCTGTAAAGAATTATGTTGACCATTTTTTCTTGTTTATTGACTATTCCTTTTTTATTCCCCCAGAAGTATCTGTTCAACTTTATGTCCCACATTTTTGAGGGGTTGTCAGTCTTATTATTGAGTTTCAAGTGTTATTTAAAGCACTCTGAATACAGGATGTAAATATATTATTTCACTCTGCAGCTTGGCTTTACATTGTCTTAATGGTGTATTTAAAGAACAGAAATTTTCTTCCCTCCTTCTCTCCCTCCTCCCCCTTTCCTCCTTCCTTCTTTCCTTCCTTCCTTCCATCCTTGTCTTTCTTTTTAATTACTTGACATTTAAAAGTATAGGATAATATCATCATCTAAAAATTAAAATAGTTGATTCCAATATATATGTCTTTTAATTCTTTTTATTACCTTATTGCATTTGTTAGGACCTCCAATACAATATTGATTATGAGTGGTAAGAATAGACATTCTTGCTTTGTTCCCAACTTAAGGGGAAATGTTCTTTATCATCATAAAGTATGATGATAGCTGTAGGTTTATTATATATTTCTTTTATCAGGTTGAGGAAGTTTCTTTCTACTCCTAGTATGTAGAGACTCTTTCTCTTAATTGAACTATTGTTGACTTACAATGTTGTGTTTGTTTCTGATGTACAGCAAATTGATTCAGGTATATATATATATACATATATATAATTTTTTTTTCAGATTCTTTTACATTATAGTTTAAGACGAGATATTGAATATAATCCCCTGTGCTATACAGTAGAACAGTGGGACTAGAGACTCTTTATCAGGTGTTTTTTCTGCATCTATTAAAATAATATTTATTCTTTATTCTATCAATATGGAGAATTACATTGATTTATTCCTGAAGCTAAGCTAACCTTGTGGCCTTGGAATAAACTCTAGTTGGTATTGATGATACTCTTTATATATTGCTGGATTCAATTTGAAAATATTTTGTTAAGGATTTAAAAATCTGTATTGGTGAGGAATATTGATTGTCTAGTCTGGAAATGCCATTGTCTAGTGTTAGAATAAAGATAGTGCTGGCTTCATATAAGGAGTTAATCACTTTTGGTTTTACTTTTTCCTCCTGGAAATGGAAATTTAGGAATCAAAAGTATGAACATTTTTAAAGCTTTTGATATATATTACCAAATTTCCCTCCAGAAAAACATACGGATTACCTTCCCAAAACAATGTATAACATCTTTTTCTCTATATCTTCCTTAATAACAGGAAATATCATTATTTTTTTAAAAAATGAAGGATGAGAATGATTACATATTAATTTGAATTTCTTTGATCACTAGTGAAGAGAATATTAAAAAAAAATTTTTTTGATGTGGACCATTTTTAAAGTCTTTATTGAATTTGTTACAATATTGCTTGTGTTTTATGTTTTTGATTTTGGCCACGAGGCATGTGGGATCTTAGCTTCCTGACCAGGGACCAAACCTGCACCCCCTACATTGGAAGGCAAAGTCTTAACAACTGGACTGCCAGGGAAGTCCCAAGAATATTATTTTATATATTTATTGTGGTCATTTGCATTCTTTTGAGAATTGAGTGTTCACATTCTTTATACATTTTTTCATGGGTATTCCTCCTTTTCTTTCTGATTTGAAAGAGCTCTTTATAGATTAAGAATATTAATCATATGTAGCAAATATTTTCCCAGCTTGTTTTTTTCTCAACTAAAACCTCTAAGAACACAGGTAGAAGTAATCTAAAAATATTTACTAAGGTGACAAATGGTTTCTTCATACAAGAACACTTTCAAAGTTAGTATCCTAAAAAGGCACTGCCTAAGAAGGCAGTGACTAGCACTTGTAAGTCACTGCCTTCTTCACTCAGCTACTTTGTCACCTCCATGAGTGCTGTATGGCCCAAGGTCCATGCACAATTAATGACTCCAAGTGAACATGTTAAATGGAAGTTTTCTTTCAGGTAGCATTCAAACTTTCACACTTGCCCTTGATAAATGTCCCAGAAGCAGTATGACATCACTGAAAGAGTGCTGGACTTAGAAACAGAAAGCCTAAGTTTTAGCATCATGGCTCTTCACTTTACGTTGTCATCTTGGATAAACAATTCAGTTTCTATGGGTCTCAGTTTCCTCACTTGTAAAGTGAGGACCTTGTGGTCCTCACTGTCTTGCCCCCTTTATTGCTTGGATGGGAACATGAGATCATATAATGTGAATGCATTTAAAAAAAAATCCTGGGGCTTGCCTGGTGGCGCAGTGGTTGAGAGTCTGCCTGCCAATGCAGGGGACGCGGGTTCGTGCCCCGGTCCGGGAGGATCCCATGTGCCGCGGAGTGGCTGGGCCCGTGAGCCATGGCCACTGGGCCTGCGCGTCCGGAGCCTGTTGCTCCGCAACGGGAGAGGCCACAACAGTGAGAGGCCCGCGTACTGCAAAAGAAAAAAAAAAAAAGTTACTATGAACTTTTTTTTTATATGTACTCTGGGAAATGTATGTAAATTCATCTGGGGTATGTATTTTTGTAAGGAATGTCTGAGTTTTCTGTCCACTTTACTAAAGCCTGTTTTCTGATAGGGTAGTAAATATTTTCACTCTCACATGTAGTGTATTGGAGTTCCTATTGATCCACATTCTTAGCAGCACTTGGTATTGACAAATCTTTTAAATTTTTGTCAATCTGCTTCCAAATTACATTTCCCAAATTGCCAATTGTAGTTTTTTTTTTTTTTTTTTTTAATTTCCATGAATGCTAATGATTTTGAGCATAATTTTCCTATGGTCATTGGTCATTTGGATTTTCTATCTTGTTATGTACCTATTGAAGACTTTTGCCATATTTTTTTTTCTTGGGTAAGAGGTCATTTTCTTATTGATTTGTAGAAATATTTAAATATATATTCTAGACAGTAGATTCTGGTTTTATGCATTTACAACAGGTTCTGCCTGTGTGTGGTTCTTTTTTTTCCCACTGTTTGTGGTATCTTTTGATAAACAGAAGTACTCAGTTATTATTGGGTTGAATGTAGGAAGATTTCCCTTTATGATTACTGCTTTCTGTATCTTTTTTTTTTTTTTAAATTAGGGATGGATGAGTTTTGAAAGTATGTATAGCTAAGAAGCTTGGTTGCACACCCCATGTAAAAGGAGCAGGAAAATTACCTTCTCTGTGTTTTTACCCCTTGTACCTTTGTAGCCATGAACTTGTCTCTTGCTCACCATATCACCACTCATGCCATCCAAGGCCTGATGATCCCTGACAGAATTCTCACACTTCTCAGTTAATGTCTCTCCAACCTTCCTTCCTAAAGCTCTCTCTTAGTGATCTGCTGGTCGTCTACACTAATCTTCACATTGTACCTGGAAGATCTACACTTGGAACCTTTGGACCTGATGATCATTTTCATCTTCTCTTTCCTTTTTTAAACCCTGGTTTCTAAATCCAATGGACCTCTTCTCTCTCTGAGTTTGACAGAATCTATCAATAATGCATCATTCCTCTTGGCTTCTAGTATGCCTGATTTTTCTCCTATCTTCTTAGTAGTTTATTTTTTTCCCCTCTTTATCTGACAACTTAAATATCACTGGTTCTTTACCTTTCTGGGGATTCCTGAATTTCTCTGGAAATCTACTGTTTCTTTTCCCTAGAAATATACCTATATGTAAATAAATACCATTTTCATAACATTTCAAAGGTAAGCTTCCATTATATTATTTGGTCCTGTTTTAAAATTTCAACTGAGTAATTAAAAAAAAACCTGTACTGGCTTTATTCAATGATTCCTAAGTTGGACAGCATTTCACCTACTAGACAGAAAGAAGCTCTGCAGAGCTGTACAAAATGGAAGACTTTTATAGCCAAAAGGGAGCAGGACAGGGAAATTATGCAGCAAAAATCAGATTGGTTGTGGCAAGGTCACCTTCTCTTAGGGCATGCCAGGGGTCTAGTAGGCAGATGACCTCACTAGTCCTGACCAGGTAATTCCTGATTGACTGGTTTAATATTCCATTTCTGGGAAAGACCAAAAATATAATAAAGTTAAGTATTAAGTCTCGATTTGGTGACTTGGGGCTTATTAGAAGTTACTCCATTTTGGGTCTGTGTTCTTGTTTTTTTTTTTTTTTTTTTTTAAGGGCTTCAAATGCTTGGCTTTTTATTTATTTATTTATTTATTTATTTATTTATTTATTTACTCATTTTTGGCTGTGTTGGGTCTTCGTTTCTGTGCGAGGGCTTTCTCTAGTTGTGGCAAGCGGGGGCCACTCTTCATCGCGGTGCGCGGGCCTCTCACTATCGCGGCCTCTCTTGTTGTGGGGCACAGGCTCCAGACGCGCAGGCTCAGTAGTTGCGGCTCACGGGCCCAGTTGCTCCGCGGCATGTGGGATCTTCCCAGACCAGGGCTCAAACCCTTGTCCCCTGCATTAGCAGGCAGATTCCCAACCACTGCACCACCAGGGAAGCCCCGTGTTCTTGTTTTTAACAATTCCCCCCATTTGATCAGACTCTCAACCTGAGAAATGTGATCAAAATAAGGCATTAGCACCATTCCTAGCTGCTGCTCTGAGGTTCTCACAGTTTTTTGCTAATCTTCTGTGTGGTATTCACAGGTCACAACTTCAGGTTCACATGTTTTAAAGTGGGTCTCTCTCTTCATTCCTTTTCTGATGTTCCAGTCTTATGGAGATCATTTGCTTGGTGGCTAGTGGCTGTGAACATGCATTTAAAACTTTTGAGAGAATAGCACACCAGAGAGACTATGATTATTATAAGCAGGATAATCCCCAGTGTTTGGAGTGTACTTTGGAGTAATGGACCTTAAGACCCAAACCAATCAAAATCAAAAGTCAAAGAAAGACCCCATTGAAGGAGTCATTTTTTTTAAAGTCAAAGGGCTTGTTCAGTGATTTTATGTAGCTGAGTTTCAACTTCCCCAGAAGTGTTAATTCAGGCACAAGTGGTGTTGACCACCACATAGACACCTCCTTGCTCAGCTAAAAGATAATCAAGGGCTATCTTATTATCAAATACAATCTTGGGCAGTGAGTCTAAGGATTTTGGTTGGATAGTTATAGCTTTATCTGTAGATTCCATAATATTTTCAAGAGTTAAGGAGAGGTTCCTGATCATAGCTTCATTTGTATTCACTCCTAATCAGGGACGTAAGAACCTGCCAAAGGAAGAACATCCTAATTATGAACACCTCCTGGTAGGTTCTTTCAAACTCGATGTAAAATCAGCAGAGTTGACCAATGGGGCATCTCAGTTTAATTGTGAACAGTTAGGAGCACAGTTAGATAACCTAAGAGATATTGTCTTGTTCTAGGCTAACCATCTAGACATTTAGAGGCCCAAGGAGAATGATAACCACCACAGACAAAGATAAGTCCTATTGGGGCATAGACCACTCCTACTAAGGTAGCACTGTTAATGGATTCATTAGCAGGGATAGTTGCATTTACCCATTTAAGCCAGGGATCAGTTAGGTTTTTAGCACATTCAGGAAGTAAATCTCCCAGCCTAAAATTTAAAAAATTTGGGAATTCCCTGGTGGCCCAGTGGCTAGGACTCCATGCTTTCACTGATGAGGGCTTGGGTTCAATCCCTAATCAAGGAACTAAGATCCTACAAGCTGTGTGGCACAGCCAAAAAAAAAAAAAAATTGTTCTAAATTCCTTGCAAAGATGAGTGTTGCCAATGAGATCTCTTTGTGATTGGGGGCAAATCTGATTTAGATAATCACAGAATGTGGGGCTGCAAATGGGCTACTATTTGCACAGATATTTGTGTCTAATTGGGCAGGTACAATTATAATCAGGGAAAGGTGAACTCAAGGCTCTGGATGTTCTACCCATAAAAGTCAGACTCTTTAACTGACTTCTAAGGAGGGCTGATTGTAGTTGATAGTGACATTGGGAATAGAAGAGAATTGGTCACGGGGCAGATCAGGGGGTCTCTAACAACATGAACAATTCAGAGTTTTCTATGACAAATCTAGGAGTCTGAAAGATTACTCCCCTTAGTAATGGCCTGGAAGATACAGATGATGGTGTTATTTTTCCAGGTCAATGCCAGAGTAAGAACAAGAGGAAGAAAAGAAGAAGACAGGGTTTCATGTTTAGTTAAAATATGAAGTCTTAATCTGTTGTCTCGGTGGAACCAATCTGCCTGAATGTTGGCTACTTCCCTTCCTAGTCAGCTGGATTTGGAGGTCTCCAATGTATCCACAGGAACAAATGTCAGGTGGAGCCTTCTTCAGCTGTGAGATGTGTGCCCAAAACTCAAGGCCTTCTAGTTTTGTAGCAGTGCTAGTGGTCAGGAGCACTTGGTAAGGTCCTTTCCAGAGGTCTTGCAAAACCATCAGAGTAAGAAAATACCTATCTGAAAATGACAAAAGACTTAAAATGTCCATTGTCAAAGATATAATGGAACCTTATTTGAAAAGAAAATACAGTTATTTCTGTGTTACATAACGTTTAACATAATATTTGTAATGTATGACATTATACCAGGACATATTAGTTTGCCAGAAATTTCAAACAACTTCTGGGACACTTATTACTTATACCTATACAAATACAACATAAGAAGGTTTGGTATTACTTCCTATTTAACAATGCTTTCCATGTCATGTGATTTAACATAGCAAATAAGCTTAATTGGTTTAAAGTCTCTCTTTTTATAAAGGGAGAGAGAACAAATCTTTCGAGGTGTTCCAGGGGCCCCTTGTAAAAATCGCAGTTAATTTCAGATAAAAAGACTTCATTTACACTCTGATATGGGGAAGTTAGTCAAAAAATATCAAAAGTTTTTAAAACACTTGGTCAAATAGAATGAGAGGTCACTGTGAAACAATAGTTATCCATTTGAACATAGTGACAATTAAAGATATTGCAGGCAAATAAAGAAAATTAAACAGTTGTGAACTCCCCCTTCAAAAAAAAATTAGCTTTTTGTAGAGGAAATTTAGTTTTCTTAAGTAATCAAAGACCTGATAAATACAACTTTAAACACACAAAAAAATTATTATTATATTTTTATTATTATTTTTTTTTGCGGTACGCGGGCCTCTCACTGTTGTGGCCTCTCCCGTTGTGGAGCACAGGCTCCGGACGCGCAGGCTCAGCGGCCACGGCTCACGGGCCCAGCTGCTCCGCGGCATGTGGGATCTTCCCAGACCGCAGCACGAACCCGTGTCCCCTGCATCGGCAGGTGGACTCTCAACCACTGCGCCACCAGGGAAACCCACAAAAAATTATTTTGATGAAACAAAGAATCTTTGTTTTCTAGGAAAATTAGTTTAAAAGGTTAAGAAAAAGCTTAACTCATATTAGGATCAGAACAATTGTCCAAAACAACTTTGTTCTTCTAACAGAGAGAAGACTAATTCTAATTTTGCACCAGTGTATTTTTTAAATCAAAACCTATATTTTTAACTTAAATAAATTTATTCCAATCTTAGCCAGCTTGACCACACACAAGATTCTTTTCCTAAAATTCCTTTTCCACAAACCTTCTGTAATTTTGTCCTATTTTCTTTTCTCTTTTTCATTTTAGAACTATCAATCATTTTAGTGGGCTTCTCTACTTTTATACACAGTTATTTTCCTTATTATTTCCAGTAGCTTTAATTACACATATTAATTATAATTCTTAACCCTTAGAAACCTTAATTTCTAGTGAAAACTAAGAATAACCAATTGTGAGCTGTCAGTTATACCAGGATTCTTTAGATTGGCAAATTTATGCATACATTTCACAATTTTTAGAAACATATGCTTCTTCATAGTACAAACTTTCAATGTGGTACAGGACATATTTACTAACAGATCCAAATGTCTTTAGTTTCTCTGTAACAAGCCAAAAGTAGATAAATCTATGTTGAGTAATTAATCCTTCAGTATTTTATCTTATTTGGAAATAATCTAAATATTAAATGAATTTTCATCATTTAACTTAACTTTTTAAGGTATCAAGTTACCTAAATGATTTGGGGAAACTCTTTAAGTAGACATACTATAAAATATAATTATTGCTGAAAGTTTCACTAAAAGCTATTACCACTCACATCTATTTAAATCATTTGCTCCCAGAAATTATGCTTAGACTATCCATAAAGACTTCATAACACATTAGAGAGCTGGCCATAATCTTGACGCCGAAACCTCGGCCTCTGTGCGCCATTGCTGAATTGAATCTCAGAGACAGAGTTTTGTGTGAAGTAGAAAAGAATAGCTTTATTGCTTTGCCAGGCAAAGGCGGGCACAGCAGGCTCATGCCTCTCTTTTGTGTGTCCCACCCGGGAGGATTTGGTGAGGAATTTTATAGCAATGGTTCAAGGGTGGGGTTGCTGACAAGATTAGGGTGTGTGCAGGGCCTGCACTCCTCTAATCTGGTCTCAGGTAATCTTCTTGATAAGCTTCTCTGGTTCCTTTCATCTTGCCTCAGGTGGTTTATTGGCTGCTTCTCCCTTGATTAGCAACTATTTGAATCTACCCGTTGGGACTCAAGGAAGGTCATGGAGACTGGAGTCTTCCTTACAAACAAGAAACAGGGTACAGAAAGTCCTCCAAGCCCAGGAGCCCCACAGAGTCCTGCTCAGTTTCAATCCCAAGCTATTTTTCTTGCTGACAAATTTTGTAACAGAGATAACATAAGCTTATTTGAGTAGTGAACCCAAGTAAAATAAAAGTTGTATGTCTGTATTATATTTACTGTTGATCACTCTGAAGACATACCTATTTTATTTTTTTGTTTTATACATTTATTTATTTATTTTATTTTTGGCTGTGTTGGGTCTTTGTTGCTGCATGTGGGCTTTCTCTAGTTGCAGCGAGCGGGGGCTACACTTCATTGCGGTGTGCGGGCATCTCATTGCGGTGGCTTCTCTTGCCGCGGAGCACGGGCTCTAGGCATGTGGGCTTCAGTAGTTGTGGCACACGGGCTCAGTAGTTGTGGCACACGGACTTAGTTGCTCCACGGCATGTGGGATATTCCGGGACCAGGGCTTGAACCCATGTCTCCCACATTGGCAGGAAGATTCTTAACCACTGCGCCACCAGGGAAGCCCCAAGACATACCTATTTTAATTAAACCAACAAACTTAAATTAGCTTTTGTTTATGAAAGACTATACTAGATCAGGAGAAACTGAAAAACATTTAGGTTAGTTTCTATATTCCTGAGAATTTTAGGAATCCTTAATTCATATAATTGCTTATTAGTTTTTAAGCCAATTAAATAGAGCTCTTTTACAAATTAATTTGGCAATACCATCAGGATGTAGAAAAAAATCACATATTTATAACATGCATACATAGACATATACAAACATTCAGACAAATGCAGACAGAGATCTTGTAGCTTTTGTTTTACAATTTTAGCCATATGATGGGTAGGATAATGAAAAAATCATTAGTTTATAAAAGAACATTTGGATTCAAATTGTGTTTCTGATGGACAGAATAAGTTAAGGTTGCCTGGTCAGACGGCTAAAGCTTTTTATTAAATTTGTGGAAAAGACACTTAAAGAGTTTTCATTTGCCTAAGTTCCAAATAAACTTTTCCCCTCTTTTTTGTTCCTTCTGATAAAAATTATCTTTCTGAAGTTTGCATTTCAAAGAGGTGGCTTAGACTGTAGTTCCTGGGGAAGACCAAGTAGAACAATTATATCTCAAAGGCACAGGGAAAGGATGCAAGTTCCTCCAAGAAGGACTTCTGTTCCTAGGGCCAGAATTTTTACAATATTTATAAGGCTTTTGAGATGAATAGGTGAGGTTTCCTGATTGGGAAAAGTATAGGTAGACTTTGAATTGTTTCTGAAGCCACACCTATGATACTATACGAAGACTCAATCTGTAAGACAAGGACTGCTGTTTCTAATTTCTCAATGAATTGGGTTGCGATCTGCATGATATTGAGGCTGACACACCCATCCAACTACAATATCCTCAATTTGTTTTTTTTTATATCAGGAAGATGATCTTTGACTAAAATGGAAATCAAAAGGATCCTTATGTTCTAGATTTAGAGCTTTGTTTTTGGAATGTTTTAGTAAATCCTTCCACAAAGCCTTCAGAAGGTTTTTATTTCCCTCTGGGTACATAGTTTCATTTTAGCTTTAGGAATGAGCCACCCCCCCCCAAAAAAAAAATCCTATCAGGCTCTGAATATCAGCTTCTAATTTGGCCAACTTCTGACCATAGAGTTACTTAAAAAAAAAAAAATCTTTTCAAATATCTTGTCCAATTTCAGCTGGGATAAATAGTAAATAGTCCTGCCATTATTGAATGAACTCCCCTGGATATAAGGGGCATCCCGAAAGAGGATGCAAAAGATATTACCCTCCCAAGCTTCAGAGCCACTCCCCAAAATAGCCAAAATAAAGAAAAACTTAGATAATTCCCCTGAAGGCTGGCATCAGTTTGGTAGGGCCCAGCTGCAAATGGTGTACCACCCAGATTTCTGTCCCGCCATATATTGGGGCCCCTAAACTGATGATTACAAAACCAAGTTCTCAGGACCCAAACAAGACAAACGAAAAGGTAACAGCTGTCCTCTGGAAGAATAAGGGTCAGTAACCAATGGGTCTGGATTTGAAAAAGAAAGGATCACCTGAAATTTTATTTTTCTCTCTTGACCGAGCATCACAGACTGAGGGTCTGGAGAGCAGACTCTGGTAAGAATTTGTACACTTCGCTGGCTGTTGCCAGCTTTCCCATGATCCCATCTGCAGACTGTGAGGGGGGTTTAAAGTAGAGACTGTAGCTCCAGGGTCTACCAGAATTTGGCAAGTTTTCATTAATTTTAATTTTGGTTTCCCATAGCTGTTTGCTGTTTAAGTGAATAACATAGCTGCTTTTTTTTCCCAGAAAATCCCTCAGAGTCCCATAAACCCTGGGAAGGCCTCAAATGCCAGGGGGGCCCTCCTTTGAAGGTTGATATGGGTGTGTGTCTAAGGCCACTAACTTGACTTGAGTTGGCAAATGGTATGTAACTAGGTAGATCACTTTGAATCAATAATTGAATCTTTTAGTTGTGCTGCTAATCACCAAAGTGCTGATGCAACAAACTGGTTGATAAATGCTTTGTGGTGATGATGACCCATCAATAAAATATTTTTAATTATGCTCAAGAAAAAATAGATGTGATTTTTCGGGCAATGGCATCAACCCACACACTACATTTTCACACTGATCTTTCATCCTCTTATGTCTGGCCATAATGACATTACTTCTGTATATCTGTACATATTATCTTAAGCTTCTTTTACTTGCAAAACCAATCTATCTTATTCCTTTTCAAATATTATACTCTTAGGTTATTCAAAGAAGCATATTTTGCGGGGGAAGAGTTTTGGTCAGATGCAGAATTCTCTTTCACTTGGCCACTCATTCATTTACACTTGTAGCAACTTATTTACCCGAATCATTTATATACAACATATCAATACATATTCATTAACTCACATTAAAAACTTGTCAAAAATATCTTTCACGATTAAATGTATATAGAAAAACTGAAAGAAAATTTAAACACACACTGTAATGTAAAAAATTTTCCTGGGATCATGAAATCTTGAGAACCAGTAAATGGAATTTCCCTGGGAAATCAGTGTTACGGCTTACAAACTACTTTCTAATCTATCTGTTTTTACTTTTAGCCGAGATTTTAAATTTTGTTACAGAAATTTTTCTTTTGGAGAATTGGGATAAAGCAGTGAGAAGAGACCTGAGAAGTTTCTGGCAGCTGTGCAGGGTTTAGATTATACAAGTGAGGAAGGCTGGATGCTTTCTGTTGAAATAGACTGTTAAGAACTTTGTCAAAAAATGAACTCTTACTGTAACCCACACCTCATTTGTCACCCTGATGGGCTGAGGAAAAGTGACATTTACAAACTGAGAATGAAAGCACATCCATTTCACCAGTCTGACACCCTGATATAATAACTATTTACCTTGAGAAAGAGGCACTGAGATTTCCGATTCTTGTGAATCTTCTCACTTTGGCACTTATTTTCTCACTCTGTCAAACGGCCCCAGATTAATGGAAAAATTTGTTCAACAAATCATATTAGTAGAATGCACAGAGGGTAAAGAAAGTGAGGCGGGGGAGCAGAAAATTTTTACTCATTCATAGCAGTGGTATCTCTGCAAATAAAAATGTAGTTATGCGTGACATTTACAGAGGGATGATGTGAAAGGGAAAAAGTGTAATGACTTTGGTCAGTGGAGAGATCATTTGGTAAGAACAGTAGTGCTCAAAGGGGAATAAGATAAAGTTACACATAGCATCTAGATTGAGCTTCCCTCTAGAACATATTTGTCAAACACAGCAGGATCTGCCTGTGTCAAAAAAAAAAAATAGAGTTTTCCATTAAAATTAAGCACCTTATGCTTTCTATGCTACACAGATACGCTCCTTTCCAGCCTACACTTGGGAAGTGCAAAGAGTTCCAAGAACATCATATTACAAAGAAGAAGATTCAATACCTTGGAACAGATTATAGGTATAGGTTCTCACAATAGCTTTTTGTGATTTGGATTGAGATTGTTAATTCTGATAGGCCTTCAATTCACATTTCAAAGTCAAAAAATAAAACTAGAATAATCGGTAGAGATTCAACAATTCATTTGTTTCATGCCTTTGTGCCTGAAGTTTGAGTGAATATTTAGAAAATAGAGAGCTGAGAAATATTGGCTACAACAAATATGTTTATTTAAATATATATTGCCTATTCCTTTTTTTTGCACACACACAATATATATAATGGCATATTTTTCCACTAACTTTCAAAGGACATTCAAAGTTGCCTGTGATGTTCATTTATTTGCGTTAGGGTTGTCACACTGCTATTGTATCTTGTATCCACAACAGAAATTGACACTTACTTGTCCCCTGTTTCTGTATACTGTGGCCTTGGGTGTCAAGGGAAAATATTGCTCTGCATTTTTGCTCCTTTGGTTTCTCTTTCCTTCCTCTTTTCTTTCTCTTCTTTTTTCTCTTTCTTTAAGGTTCTTGACATATTTTTGAGCCACATGAGAGATCTCAAACAACTCTCGACACAAAATTAGTTCCTGGAAACTCCTAATTAATTTGGGAAGAATGTTTTCTCTTTCCTGAGTTGGAAGTTTCAATTGACAAATACTCTAGAAATATTTCAGTGTAAAAATGACCTGCTCAAATCATTAAGGAATAACAACAGCTTGGTAAAAGACTCACTTCTAGTGATGATTCAAGGGTAAGTAATAATCTGAAGCCTCCCAGAATATCACTGATATGACTGCTTCCAGGGAAAACAAAAACTCTAATCTCAGGCATTCATTCTACATAAAAATATTGTGTTTCAGAAGTTTTAGCCACTCTTTGACTGCTTATTTGCCCTACATTTCATATAGTAAATATTTTATCAGGGAGTATCAAGATATTACATGTTACTTCTGGGGAGTTTTAGGGCCTAAATAAATAAGAAAGTAACTTGCTATGCCAGATAATACAGTGATTGTTTGTGTATGTATGTGTACACGCACATATTTGTTATAAAGAAAACATATGTTCATGTTAGAAAATTTGAAATGTAGGTCTCTTCTAAGTATATATATATATATATATATATATATATATATATGATATAAGGGTTGGAGAGGATTGTCTCAAGTCACCTTAAATAAATAGAGACATGTTTTGGGGATACATGTGGACTAGAATTTGTGGCAGTGAGCCCTAACTGGTGCAGATTACTCTATCATAGGCTTGTCCTTCAGTCTTTTTACCCTGATCATAGTTACATGATTTCTCTACTACTCATCTTGAGTTTGTTCTAGGTTATTCCCATTTCTGTACAAATTAATGTGATTTAATACAACAGAAATTTGCTACTCAGCCAAGAAACAGTCACGTGCAGCTAGCAGCTGTCCTCCCACAGTGATTCAGGAATCCAGGCTCTTTGGCTCTTTGGTCCTTTAGGGTTTTAAGGTCGTCTGTGTCTAGCCTGTGCAAAAGCAGTAAGAGAGAAGAGTCTCTTTTTATCCTAGTTCCCAGCCAGGGGGTAACACATACAATTTCTGTGCAGAGAGGGCTGGGAAATGGTGTCCTTCCAGGGACAACTGTCCCTCCATGGACAACCACCCATTTGGAAAAGGAGGTGCACAGCCAGGAATCTCTGCTGCATAACCCTCTGGCTTAGTCATTTTCTCGGCTCTCTGCTAATACTTACTTCTACTTACTCACCATTTATGCTACCTCATGACTTGGTTTGACCTGACACGTTAGGTGTCTCGTCCAACTTTTACCAAACTCAGGTTTGGATGCTTGCCACTCAAAAACCAGTAATTTGAGAAGCAAGTGTCAGTAGAAAGGAAAGTCGCTTTAATCCGAAAATCCGGCAATCTGGGGAGAAGGTGGACTCGTGTCGTGAGACTGATTCCAAAGGTTCTGCTCAGCCATGACAGGGTTTTTTTGTTTGTTTGTTTTTTGCGATACGCGGGCCTCTCACTGTTGTGGCCTTTCCCGTTGCGGAGCACAGGCTGCGGACATGCAGGCTCAGTGGCCATGGCTCACGGGCCCAGCCGCTCTGCGGCATGTGCGATCTTCCCGGACCGGGGCACGAACCCGTGTCCCCTGCATTGGCAGGCGGACTCTCAACCACTGCGCCACCAGGGAAGCCCGATGACAGTTTTTAAAGGGCAAATTGGGGGTGGTAGGGAGAAAGAGTCTCAGTGAATCACTGAGGCAGGAGGTTGGGTTCTGCATCATTCTCTATTGTGTTCAGACTGGCTGACTCTCTCTTCAGATGTTATCTTGCTCCGGTGATCTGCCTGCAGGATTGCTAAGGGGGCTGCTGGAAGTAGAGAGCTAGTACTCTTTAACTACTTAATTCTTCATCCTTACTTCTTTTTACCCAGAAAAAGAATCAGCAGGTTAGACAAGGCATGATATGCATTCAGGAGAGCACACCTCAGGAGTTAGTTTAAACTGCCTGGTGATCTCATTCCTATAATTAAGTTCTTTCAAGGTTAGAGGGGAACAGAAATGGGCAAACAGGAAAGGGGCAAAAGAGCTGCTATCACCACTTCACGCTACCTCTCTACGTTTTTTTAGAGCTCTAACTTCTCTTCACTGCTTGATTCTTCTCTGCTTCCCAATGTGAATTTCAGAAAGAATTTTATTGATCTATTGGCCATATTTTCATCTATGATAGGTCAATTCATTTGTCACTGAATTGACCAGTCTGTGGAATTGGTGTCTGTATGTCTGGTGTACACCTTTAGTCTAATCAGCTATGTCTTTGTTCATTGCCAGGGCTGAGGGAGTTACTTGACCACTGAGTGGCTGTACTTGACAGAGTTTTTCATAGACAGGATTCTGGCCACCTTGATTTTACTTGTCTATTACATGTTGCTTTATAGCTCGCTCCCCACCCAACTCCACATATTAAATATCAGACACAGTGTAACAGAATATTTTATGCTTGCTATAGACTAAAAATATTCCACATTCCACAAACACCTTAAGAAAGCACTAAACCATGTGAATTTCTCTACTCGTTTCCAGAAGCTTTAATTTCCTTATGCCTCACTGATGGTCCTGTTTACAGGTGACACATAAATGTCCTTTCCCCCTGTAGAAACAGACTCATCATTTTTGTTTGTGGGTTGTCATTCCCTTCCTTAGGCTGCAGCCACTTCAGAAAATAGAATATGTCCAAGTTAGAATGAGGATTTTGTCCCACAGTGGTAGTTTCTTTAAAAAGAAGGAATTCTAGTATTTGGCTTGTTTATGAAATATGTTACTGAAAATCAGGAATCATGGTTATAATTGGAGAGAAGTTGAGTTTAATTATTTTGATCTGCCCTATTGATAGGTACCAGTTATAGAGCGAGATCTTCCTGCTGGGCACTGTGCCAAACCAAACTTTACATTCACTGTCTGGGTTCCCACAGCTTTCCCAGGCAGATGTTTTCATCTCTGTTCAAATAAAGAGGGCTTGCTGCAGAGATTACATTACTTTTTTTTTTCAAGAGTATTTTTTTAAATAAATTTATTTATTTATTCATTAATTTTTGGCTGCGTTGGGTCTTTGTTGCTGAACGCGGGCTTTCTCTAGTTGTGGCAAGCGGGGGCTACTCTGTTGCAGTGCGCAGGCTTCTCATTTTGGTGGCTTCTCTTGTTGTGGAGCACAGGCTCTAGGCGTGCGGGCTTCAGTAATTGTGGAATACGGGCTCAGTAGTTGTGGCACACGGGCTTACTTGCTCCACGGCATGCGGGATCTTCCTGGACCAGGGCTCGAACCTGTGTCCCCTGAATTGGCAGGTTGATTCTTAACCACTGTGCCACCAGGGAAGTCTTATATTATATTATAAGATTATATTACTTGCTGGAGGCCCCAGTGCTAAACACAGGACCTGAATGCTAAATTTAGTTCTGTCACTAAATCCTGTTTCCATTCTATGTTGATAGCCCCTCAATTTGAGTATCTTGTACTATCTCGCTACTTCCTGTATCTTTACCCAAAATGACTAACAGAAAGCCACAGAGTATAGAGTCAACGAACATTTCCTGAACATCAGGTACAGTGTAGTTCTGTCACGAAGACTAGCTCATTTATTTCGTCAACAACCCTGGGAGGTAAATATTATTAGTCCCATTTCATAGACAAGGGAACAGTGGTTCAGAGGATTAAGTAACTTCCTTGGGCTGCCATCTTTAAGTGGCAGCATCCAGGATTTGAATACAGATCTTCTGGCCCCAATTCTGAGACTCTTTCTACCTCTCCTCAACTTCTTCATTAGTTAATAAAAATAACTCAGAGAGATAATAATTGCTTTACTTTAGCCTCCTACTGTAATAAGTTCTCACTTAGTGTTCCATATATGTAATGAATAAATTAATGAATTTACCTCCTGCACCTAATGATGAACTAAAGTTGTCACCAATTTATTTTTCTGCTTTTCATTCATGCTCTCCTTTTGATTTGTGTTACTCTTAATTGGGAGGCATGATAAAAGATAGTTTTCAGAGAAAGGTAAAATTATGGCTCTCAGATATAAAGACACATTCAAGAACTTATTTTTCTTCCTTTATTTTCCCTATAAAGGAACCAGGCAGATTTTACAACCAGTGCAAAGGAAAAATCAAGAGTACACATGTATATGGAATATTTACAATATTCACAGATGTATAAAGGAATATTGAGATGAATTGCAAATGGAGGCAAAACTGGTTTTTCCCACAGTGGAGATGGTGGTGTTCAATGAAATCTTTACTAAATAGGACAGAACATACATTACTATCAATTTACAAAGAGTTGCAACAAGCCTCTAGACAACAAGGCTAGAATTGGGCAGCCAGGAAAGGTGTATGTCAACTACAAATTGGCACTTGCCCTTGGCACTTGCCATCTATCTCTATGAGGATTAAATCATGAGCTGCTGCAGCCGCTGACCTTCAACACCCCCCCCCCCCCAAAGGAGTTAGGGTGGAGAGCAGAAATGAGGCACCCTGTGCTCTGGGAAAAACTGGCAGGACAGGTCTTCAGATAGTTAGATATTTTCAGAAGAAGACTTTATGAGCCCAAGTTTTGTATCTCCTCATATCTAGAAAAGCACTAAAATCCTTCATGGTGATGTCTGCTCCCCATGACTAACAGAAACCTTCTGCAAAAATTTGTGCTCGATTGCATGTACTCCCCCTTCACCAAAATCACATGTATACTGACTTCCCCCCTCCCACCTCTTTAGAGCAGTTTCTCAGATCTATCTGCAGTGCTGTCTCTGGGCTACAGTCCTCATTTCACCCCCAATAAATCATAACTCACAACTCTCACGTTGTGCATTTTTTCAGTCGACGTGTACTGTATATTGTGCATATATTTCCATCGAAACACATTTTTCTTTTCCATCAGGCCCTTGGTGTAGTCTTGAGAAACTCATTTAGAGCATTCTATGTACTCAATGATAAATACGCAGTTTGAAATAAACATAATTTGATAGTCCCACATATAATAGATTTATGAATGAATGGGATAGTCTTTTCTATGTTATATCCCTGATTCTGGGTGGCGGTCTCTGTGATTAACATCCCTGTAAGTCTGGTGGAAGGCAAACACAGAGAAACCTACCAAATCAGAGAAAGTGAGCTTGAAATGCTTCTACCCTGGATACCAGACCACCTGGCTCCCTTAGATCCACGATTTGAAGCTGCTTTGCCCATGGCCTGGGGCAGGGATTGGGTGTAGGAGGGTGAGAACCCTTTGGCTTTAGCTTGCCATCCCTAAAGGGTCTCAAATTTACACTTTTCAAATCCCAGTGGTCTCCAAATGAAGTTGAACAACCATAGCTATACACTAAATGGAATGAAGAGAGAAAATTTTCATTATACAACTTTCAACATGCGTATCATTTCCAATCACAACTGCTTAGAATTAAAAAGAAAAATTATATTATTTGAAATCCTGTAATCATCTTGTAAATAGCAACATTATATTGCTGTGTTCTCCGGATGTGTATATATTAGAGGCGTTAATTTGCAGAACATAACACATATTTTGGGGGATGGGGAGCCGCGTTAAAAAGAATTTTTTTTTTTATTAACAAAGAGGCTCATCATTCTAAGTGGTCTTGACCCTCCCATAACTGAGAACTAAGAGGTCCTACCGTGGCCCCAGCCCAAGGACATTTCGCCCGGCAAATGGCCGGAGACGCGATCTGTGTGCCAAACTCCTCTAAGAGTCCTTTGGAGTGCACGGCCGGTGACACCCAAGGGACGGCACCTCCACCCTTCCGGATCGGGAGAGTGGGCGGCCGGGCGCGGGGGCTCACAATGGCCCGCGTGGCTCCGCAGGGCGGCGGCTTCCAGGTGCGGATGGGGCTGCGCATCCCGCCGGCCCCAGGAACTTTCACTGGGCGGCCGTGGCGCGCAGACAATGGGCCGGGGCATCGCCTTATCGCGGCGCGCAGGCCTTCCCCGAGCGCTGCGGGCGGCGGCGGCGCTTCCTCGGGCCCCGGGCCGCCCGCCCCCGGCCGCCCGCCGGCCCCCGGCCGCCCCGCGCCGCCGCCGCCCGCCGTTTCCTCCCGCGCTTCCTCCCAGCGACCCCGCGGACCCCCGGCCAGGCGCGGCCGGCGGAAAGGCTTGGTGGGGTGGCCGCGGCTACGACACGCGCGGCCGAGCCCGGGAAAACAAAGGGGGGATGTGTGAGGCTGAGAGTCCGGAAACGGGGCGCCGGTGGGGGCCGGCCGGGAGCAGCTCCCCTTCTCGGAGCCTATTGTTTGCCGAGGGCCCGGCCACACGCGCTTAACAAGAAATTAACACATCCTGCCTCCGCTTATCAACCTATCGACAGTCAAACAAACAGCGGGGTTATTGTGCACAGGGAAGGTTTTGAATGGGATGACCAGGCCCAAGAATTCTATCTCAGGCCCATCCTAGACGGTCCCCTCTTTGTTTTGACACTGCCCTTCTGTCATTTATGATTCTCACGCTACTGTAATTGAGCTTTTAAAAAGTGTATTACCTTTTCTTTTTTTCTTTTTTTTAAAATTTTTTTGAGAAGGTGGTCTTTACATTTATTAAGAGGCAAAATTCCGAAGATCACCAGTGTAATACGATGCTGCTAATGCTGATGAAAATTTTGGTATCAGTACCAACGTTCATCTAGTCTTAAAATGTTCCAGGCACTGTTAAGAATTTTATATGTATTAATTCTTTACTCACTATGACAACCCCGTGAGTGCGGTATTTTTAACCTTCATTTTTCAGGTAAGGAAAGGAAGGCTCAGAGGGAACACAGGAGCACACAGAACTAGTAGATGGGACACCAGGATGGCAACCTAGGCTACTAGTTCCAGAATCATACTCCTAACTTCTGGAATGCCATGGTTTTGATTTTAATTTGTTTTGATCACTGAAATAAAGGACATTTCTCCAGCCTATGCTCTTGCTCAACTGGGTATTTAGGAAACCTTGCAGCAAACCAAAATTTTACAGAAGGTCAGAGGGGTAAGGAACTTCGTTAAGTATATGTTTTTCTTTATTCATGGCTCTACACTGTTTAGGACTTAGGCTCTCTGGGTTTTTGATGAAGGGTTGTGGAATGGAAGTGGAATTTGTCCTCTCTATGAAAAGTACATGCTGTCATTTCTATGGTAAGTGTTCAAAAGTGTTGGAAAATAAAGCAAAATGAGCACCAGTAAATTTGAAATCAATTAATTAATCAATCTGGATAATTAGGCCAGAGTTTCATTTTCCTGATTTATCCAAGTTGGGTAAGTGTGGTCTAAATTCCCCTTTAACAAGTGACTGAATCATTTTGTGTAAATCTGGGCCCTGTGCGTTGTTATAGAGAAATGTCAGCCCAGCCTTCTACATTGTTCAAGTCAGCCTCTTGTAGCTGTGGAGGTCACCCCAATTAACGTTCACTGAATCTCAGTAAGGTCCAGTGCTCTTTGGGGAAGAGGATGCACAAATGAATAAGGCTTTTCATACCTAAAGCAATAACTCACTGGCTAGCCAGGAAAGATAATAACCAATAACAATAAATTTGTTGTGATAAGTGCTATATAATATGGAAGAAGGACACAGATGAGGGATCAGTATTTCCCCCTTGGGGTCAGAATGCTACAGGGAGGTTCAAATGCTTCAAAACACTCTTATCTTCTATAAATGAACTGAAAAAGAAATCATTCATTCAACACATGTTTATTGAATCTTATTATTGTGGAGATGTGTCAAAACAAAACAACACAAACAGATCCTAATTTCATGGAATTTGTAATCTAGTGGAGGAAGTTTAGAAATGAATATAGGGCTAGGTGATTAAGAAGTATAAGCTATTATGTATAAAATAAGCTACAAGAATATATTGTACAACACAGGGAATATAGCCAATATTTTATAACAACTATAAATTCAGTATAACATTTTAAAAATGAATAAAGTAAGAGTGCTAGATGCCAACATTGGGTGTTCATTAATATTTCTGTCAAAATATTCATATACATTTAAGCAAAGTTTTGAAAGAGTATATGTATAAATGTGATAAAACATGGTAAAATTCTATTTGAGGTAATAGAGCAAAATACTAAGAATAACTTTGCAAGAATAACTATAAGAATCTGTCCATTTATATGCCCAAAAATCCATCTGATTTCTGTGATGCATTAAAAATAAGTTGTGAATTTCAAAAAAAAAAAAAAGAAATGAGTTAAATAATTACTGAATATTATAATTACTGGTTTATATGATAGGAAGTACATGATATTTTAAGGTATAAAATAGGAGGATTGGAACAGGTCAAGGCAGGAAAGTATGGGAGAGGAGAGTGTTCCAGGCAGGGGAAAAGGCATGTGTCAAGTTTGCTACTGTGGTGGTAGGAACATGGTACTTAGGGGAGAATGAAAGGAGGCTAGTGTGGCTGCAGCTTCTGGAGTAAGTGGGAGAGAGTGTTGGAATAGGAGGCTGAAGTATGGGCAGGGCGATGCCTTGCACAAGGCTGTAGGCCATGTTAGACATTTGGGTCTCTATCTTAGGATAAATGAATGCCATTTAAAGGTTTATAAAGAGATTGGAAAAATATATATATATATCCCTCTCACCATAAGGTGTCTTTGACTGAGATATGGAGAACAGATTTGAGAGGTACCCTGCAGTATTGAATCTATTGTATTAGTTCAGCTCAGAGATGATGGCTGATTCTATTCTAGTGCTGAATGTGGAAATGGAGAGAAGGGGCAGATTAGAGAAATAGGTATTCAGGAGGTCAAGTAGACAGAACATGATAAGAGATGGAAGAAAAAAGATGGGACAAAGATGACCTTGAATTTCTGGTGTATGCAACCAGATAAAAGGTGTGGCCATTTCTGAGACTGGGAAATATGGAGAAAAGTCAGGTTTGGAGGGGATGGTGATGAGTTCAGTTTTAGGAATTTGAGTTTAGATGACTTTGAGTCATCAAGATGTCACCAAGTAGAGCATCGCATGGGATTGGCCTTACATGGAGGATAGACATCTCCTCTACTATAATGAAAGAGTAGAAGGGTAGGCAGGGAGGAGATATGGTAGATTTGTATATTTGGTATATTCTCATCGGGAGAGGAGCAAGTGGGCAGCCTGAGTAGAGAAGGTTTGGGATCACTGATGATGAATATTTTCTGAGGAGTACTGAGGACTCATTAATTATAGTATATCAATCAACTCTATTTTGTGACTTTTAGCAACAGCTCTCCATTGACTCATGAGATCGTCAGTGCAGTGAAAGGCAGGAGGTCAAGGGGGTTTGTGTATTTCCCATGTCTTCTAAGGTGTTTCGGAGGAAGTAATAAAAGGAGAGGGCTGATGCAAAAGTAGAAGAATGGAAGTCAAATGAAGTCAAAGAACAGTTGAAATAGTTGTAGTTAACCCTGAAATGTGCAAATAAAGTGGGTGATGGTTAGAACATGGCTTAATCGGTAAATTACAGGTGATCCCTTGGTGCAGAGAATGACCAATGGAGTGAGTGAATAAAGTAGGGTAGAAAAGATGGTCATGAGAGATGAAGGGGATAGGAAATTGAGAGTCCAGCCTGCTGGATAGTCTTCCAAACACAGGCTGAATTAATCCATCGTGACCATAGATCTTAGGTTGAAATGGAAGAGTGCCAGCCAACTGCTCTCATTTTTGATAATAAAGAAATGCGGGGGCTTCCCTGGTGGCGCAGTGGTTGAGAGTCCGCCTGCCGATGCAGGGGACACGGGTTCGTGCCCTGGTCCGGGAAGATCCCACATGCCGCGGAGCGGCTGGGCCTGTGAGCCATGGCCGCTGAGCCTGCGCGTCCAGAGCCTGTGCTCCGCAATGGGAGAGGCCACAACTGTGAGAGGCCCGTGTACCGCAAAAAAAAAAAAAAAAAAGAAATACGGGCCAGCAGATTTGTCTGTGACATCAGCAAACAGGGATGAAGGCAGCATAATGAGAAGGCAAGACATTCAAGGAGTTGGGCATTTGAGAGAATGGAGGATAAATTGGAAGCATTCTAACTCTTCTACTCCCCTCATCTTGCCTCCACCAGAATCGATCCCTGAGAAAAAGCAATAACACATGTAAATATTCTCATCTTTGAAGTATTTCAAGAAAAAAAATTTTCCATGATATTTTATTCTAAAAGACAGACAGAAGTAATTTAATAAGTTAGTTCTCAGGAGATTAGTGTCGTATCAGTGAACCCATGGGACTGAGGAAAAGCCCTGGATGGAGAGCATAACTTTTGGATTTTATGTTAAACTGAAATTTGGAAGTGGGCTATTTTTGCCTGGAATGTGATTCTCTTCTTATCCAAGTATACCAGTTCTTTAAAGTTCCATTAAAATTCCACCTCAACCAGCTTTTCTGACCCTCAAAAATCTCTGCGTACATATGGGACACTCCCTACCCACTACTACAGCTTATCCTTTATGCTTGTTTTTTATTTGTTACATAAGAACCTGAAGGTTGATCCACATTATGAAATAAAGAACCCACCCATGCCAAAGGCTGCTATTCATGGAACTTTTTTTTGTATTGCTGGTGGATATTTTAGGTAGTTTGATATCTGAATAATAGAGTAAAAAGATATATTTCAAAATAAAGAAAAGATAAAAAGTAAAGACAGACAAGAAGGGAGCAACAGAGATAGCTATGGATTGCACATAATTATAACTCTCATTTACTGAGTTAACTGCTTGGCAGGCATTGTTCTAAGCAATCTCCATATTCACAGTGGTCCTTTGAAATGAGTACAATTTTTAGCTTCAGTCAGATGAGGAAACTGAAGCCCAGAGAAGTTAGTTAATTTGCCTAGGCCACAGTTATTAAAAGTGACAGGACCAGAATGTGAACTGATGAAATCTGACTCTAGATGCAATGCTGTTCTGTCATCCAGTTAGGTAGAGAGGCAGAAGAGGAACAGAGAAATAGAGGAACTACCCAGAGAAAGCACGGGAAAGAGAATCACAGAGAGAAAAATAGGGCAGAAGAGGCAGAGAACAAAATAGAGACCCAGAACATAACAGTAGAACATGTTGGAAGACTAATAGGTTCTTGAGGTAGAGAACTTGGTTTAACATGAGGATTAAATCATATAGCTGAAGGGGCTTAGCCCATATTGCTTAGTGTATTGTAAGAAAGTGCTCAATGAATTCCCATTTTAGCCTTTTTTTTTCTGAATTTTCTGATAGGTGAATTATTCTTGCCATACTAAGCCCATTTTCTTTCTTGAGGAGAAATCTCCTGCCCTCATCTGTGTTGCAGTGCTGAGAACTATAGACACAGAATACTGATGCAGAGGGGAAATGTCCATCCAACTCAAATTCCTTCTGGCCAATGTGTGTGTGTGTGTGCGTGTGCGCATGTGTGCATGTGTTGACACGGGATTGGGGGTTATATCTCCATTCCTCTGGTTAGGAAATTTCCTTTCTCAGGTAAGAATACATGGGATGGATAGAAATATCCTCCTCTCCTTATTCCTGTGTGTCATTGCTATTCTGCCTCAACACAGAACTCATTTATGGACAGACATGTTATTGACCAATATTCTTTGAACTCTGCATCTGCTTTTATGCTTTTTGAGTATATCAGTAGGGAGGTAAAGAGGCAAAAAAAAAAAAAAAAAGAAATAGTTTTCTACTTTTATAACCCAAATGTGAGCTCAGTAGTTTTTGAAGCAAGTCATTTCTTATTGTTTCATAAAACCTGTAGAATAGGACTTAAAACCTGGTCACCAACTTTAACATCACCCAGTGAAGACTTTTCTCTCTGTAACATTTTGGATAAGTCTGATAATGTTCTGGGTTGATAGGACATGTAAAAGTCATGTGAGCCAGCCTCCCACCTGAGGTTTAGTTCCTGAGTGTCTACTTGAAAACTTCACATGAAGAGAAGTTTTCTATTTTGTGAAACATTCATATCATTAATAAGAGTTCCAGTTCAAATCCAAAAATTTGAAGAATCTGAAGGAATTTCAATAGTCATCAAGTATTACCTGCCCTTTTCATAAGGCCTCTGATATTCAACATGAATTCTATTTGAATCCCTTCAACAGCAAACAGGACATGTACTATTGTGTAGACAAGCCTAATTTTACAAATTTATTTATTTTTATTAGAGTCAAATCTCTGAAAACTGTTCTTTTGACCTCCTTCTACAGCTAAAAACATCTCTTCTCTGTAGACCATGTGTAACCAATTTCATCAACCATCCCTCTTGCAATATGATTTCAAGATATCTATCTAAATTGCCCTTCTCTGTGTGATTTAGGTAAGATATAGGAAAAAATTCGGCACAATACTTCAGATGTGGTTGATAAGTACCAAATAAGGTCACTGAGAAGAGAGTCAATGCTTATCTATTTACCAGCTTTCAAACCATCACTTCGTCAATTTGCTGGGCCCCAATTCAGCTAAAAAAATCTAGAATCTTACTATTAAATCTGTTAATCTGGATACCCAAGTTTTTGAAACACTGCCAAAATGTGTGTGATTAATTTGTTTGGCTGTTGATGTTTTGTGCGTTTGTTTTCATTTTGTATCCATTGAAACTGTAGACTGACATAATTATGGTTAACCAAAAGTCTTGGATCTTTTATTTTTAAACTCACCCTTTCTTACATAATTACAAAAAAATTTCACTCTCTTTAATGTATAGTTCCATGAATTTTCACAAATACGTGCAGTCAGGTAACCACCAACCCAAGGTATAAAACAGTCCACCAATATTCCCCTATGTCACTTTGTAGTGAACTCCCCACCCCTCACCTCCACAGCTCTGAACAACTGCTGAAGTAGTCTTTTTCTGTAATTTCTAAATTTTCATGGGAATAGAACTATATAGTATGTAGCTTGTGTCCATGTTCTGGCACTTATGAATAAAGCTACCATAAACGTTTACAGGCTTTGTGTGAGCGTATGATTTTATTTCTCTATAGTAAATACTATAGAGCAGTGTGGCATTGCTAGATCATGTGGTAAAAATATGTGTAACTGAGTAAGAAACTGCCAAATTATTTTCCAAAGTGACTGGATCATTTTACATTCCTACCAGCAACATGTGGAGAGATATTCCATGTATTCTCCTACTATCATTTTCATGTCTGTGAGATCAATAGTTATGGCCCTCTTTTATTCTATTTTTGGTTATTTATGTCTTGTCTTCTCATTTTTATTTGGTTAGGTTGGCTGAAGGTTAATACATTTTATTCATATTTTCAAAGAAACAGCTTTTGGTTTTATTGATTTTCTCTACTTTGATTTCTTCTCACATTTTTATTTCTTTTCTTCTGCTCGCTTTAGATTTAGTTTGTTCTTTATCTAATTTCATAAGGTGGAAGCTTACGTATTGCATCTTAGATCTTTCTTTTTTCTGTTATATGCATTTGATACCATACATTTCTCCATAAGTATTTCTTTTGATAATTTTTATTTTTATAACATGTACTTTCATTTTCATTAATTTCAAAATATTTAAAAATTTCTCTTGAAATTTCTTCTTTGACTTATGAATTATTTAGAGTTCTGATCAATATCCATATCCATAGGAATTTTACGGTTATCTTTCTGTTACTAATTTCTTGTTTGAATCTGTTGTGCTTTGATAATATACTTTGTCTGATTTCCATTATTTGGAATATGTTAATGAATGCTTTATGGCCAAGAATGTGGTCTACTTTGGTAAATCTTTTATATGCACTTGAGAAGACTGTGTATTCTGCTATCCTTATAGTGTTCTAGAAATGTCAATTAGATCAAGTGTTGTTCAGGTCTTCTATATCCTTATGAATTTTCTGCCTACTTGATTTACCCATTGCTGAGAAAAGAGTGTTGAGTCCACAAATATAAACATTGATTTCTCTATTTTTCCTGTAATTTATGTCATTTTTGCCTCATGTATTTTGAAATACCGTTGTTAGGTGCATACATGTTTAGGAGAATTGATCACTTTTTCATTATGTAATATCCTTCCTTTATCCCTGATCATTTTTTTTTTAAATTAATTTTTTAAAATTAGGGTATTGTTGCTTGACAATGTTGTGTTAGTTTCTGCTGTACAATGAAGTAAATCAGTTATCGCAGCTACTCCTACTTTCTTCTGATTAATGTTAGCATGGTATTTCTCTCAGTCCCTTTACTTTTAACCTATTTGAATCATTATATTTAAAGTTGGACTCATGTAGATAGCTTACAGTAGGGTCTTAATTTTTCATCCATTTAGATTGTCTCTTTATTTTAACTGGTGTATTTAGACAATTCAAACTTAAAATGATTATTGATATATTTAGGTTAAAATTTATCCTAAAAATAAAATTTATAACTGTTTTCTATTTATTGCTTGTGTTCTTTGTTTCTTTTTTGTCCTTACACCCTTGTCTTTTTTCTGCATACTCTGGTTTTATGCAAACATTTTATATGATTCCAATTTATCTCCTCTCTTGACAATTATTTATACTTAATTTCTTTTAACTTTTAAGTTGGTCCCTATAGTTTGTAATATATATATATATATATATATATATATATATATATATTTTTTTTTTTTTTTTTGCCTCTCCCGTTGTGGAGCACAGGCTCCGGACGCGCAGGCTCAGCGGCCATGGCTCACGGGCCCAGCCGCTCCGCGGCATGTGGGATCTTCCCAGACCAGGGCACGAACCCGTGTCCCTTGCATCGGCAGGCAGACTCTCAACTACTGCACCACCAGGGAAGCCCCTGTAATATATATTTTTAACTAATCTAATTCTACCCTCAAATGACACTATTTCACATCACAGGAAGTGTAGTACTTTATAAAAAACTATTACAAATCCTCTCTTCCATTTCTTACAGCCTTGCTGTTATTTATTTCTTTGCCCATGTGCTATAAATACCCAAAGACACTGTTATTATTATTCTCCTAAACAGCAGTTACCTTTGAGATCAGTTAAGAAAAAGAAACACAAAAATGAATATTATTTTTCTCCAGCATGAAATTTTTTTTTTTTTTAATTTCTTATGGGGCAGCTCTAAAGATATTGAATTCCTCATTTCTTGGTTGCCAAAGAAAGAAACTCTTTGTATACCCTTCACTGTTGCAGGATAATTTTGTGGGATATTAAATTCTAGGTTGGCAGGGTTTTCTTTTTTTTCTCTTTCAACAATTTAAAGATTTCACTGAACTTTCTTTCTGCTTGCATGGTTTCTGATAAGACGTTGCTCTCATGTGTTGCCTTATTCCTATGCAGGTAAGGTTTTATGCCTCCCCTCTGGCTTCCTTGGGGTTTTCACTTTGGTTTTCTGAGTTTAATGATATGTCAAGGTATCCATTTTTTAAAATCCTTCTTGGTATTCTCTGAGCCTCTTAGATCTGTGGTTTGGTGTCTGTCATTATTATTTTTAACTCTTGGCTCCTATATCTTTAAGTAATTTTTTTGTCCCACTGTTTCATTTCTTTCTCATAATCCAGTTTCATGTATGACAAAACTTTTAATATTATTCCATAATTCCTAGATATTCTATAATGTTTATTTTATAATTTTTCTCTTCTTGTTTCATTTTGGGAGGTTTCTATTGACCTATCTTCAAGTTAAATGATTCTTCTCATAGCTGTGTCAATTATACTGATAAGCCAATTGATGGAATTCTTCATTTTTGTTCATGTATATGTGTTTAATTTCTAACATTTATTTTGATTCTTTCTTAGAGTTGTCATCTCACTTTTTATAATACCCATCTAGTCTTACATTTTGTCTATTTTTCCATTAAATTCTTTAATGTCTTAATCATGGTTATTTTTAAATTCTCCATCTGATAATGTCAGTGTCTGTGTCCTACCTGAATCTGGTTCTGGTAATTGCTTTGTCTCTTCTGACTGTTTTTTTCTTCCCTTTTGGCATGCCTTATGACTTTTTGTTGAAAACGATAAGGTAGTAATACTACCTCTGGTAAATAGGCCTTTAGTATGAGGATTTATGTTAATCTAGCTAGGAAATGGATTATTCTTAATGTTTGTTGTATTTATAGACGTCAGAGCATTCTAATTCCTCCAGTGTCTTTGTTTTATCTCCTCTTGACTTTGTGCCTTCTTTAAAAACACAGGACAGAAGAGATTAATATTTCCCAGAGAATCTGATTTGATGAAAACTCAGTGACATCTGTTTACTTTGTTTATTGCTTATATTCTATGTGTCATTACATCAATGTCTGAGGTTGGTCTTATCCATAACTATAGTTCAGTGGTTCACAACTTTGACTCCACATTATAATCACCAGAGGAACTTTTTAAACACTGCTTTCCAGAATCCCACCCTCAAAGTTCCTGCCTAGATATTCAGATTCTTAAAAGCCTCCCAGGTAATTTTTTGACAAGTTGAGAACAGTTGAGTACCACAGTTATAGTGTTTTTTTTTTTTTCCATGCCTTACTTGTGATCTTTGCTAATCTTAGATCCTTCTATTTTAGTGTAATGGCATTCCTTTGCACCCTCAAATTTCAGTTTAAAGCATTCTTGTCTAAGTTAGCAAATCACTTGCCAAACATTGTTGTTCTTACTGTTTTTTTTTGTTTTGTTTTGTTTCTTTTTTCTGAGATGTGCTCTATTTTGATGTTAGGAAGTAGTATCTAAGGGTCCAAAAAACTAAATTTATAACAAACCAACTAGATTTCAATACAGAACTTTCTAAAGAATTAACTATATCAGACGTATGTCAAGAGTGTGTTTCTAGTTCATCTTCTTAGCACATTATCAAATATATTAATGGAATCCCAGTTTACCTCTTAAATTCTATAATTTACATAAAATTCTCACACTGCATAGATTGAGTGAGAATAAATATTTAGTTTCTAGGAATTCTTAAGAAACAAAGAAAGCCACATAGTTCTCTTCACAGATTGTAGTATATCAAGGTACATGGACACAGATATTAAGCAAAGTGTTCAATGCAGCCAAGGGTAAAATTTACAACAACAACAAATTTTAGTCATTTGTGCCATTTTACCAATGGCATAAAAATAATTCTCAGAAAGTTTACATCTGGAAGGAAAAGTGTTTCCATATGACACTCTTACCTATGTTATCATAAGTTCTGCTGCAGGTCATCATGAGTCCTGATTGATTATGTAAATCATCACCAGAAAAGCATTGTAAGGCAAACATGCATTGAAAAATAATGAAATTGGAATTTAAAAGTAATAATATAATTACCTGTGTTGGCTAATACACCTACTGTAATGATAGCTAGGTTCAAGAATAATAATAAAAGTGTATATGTCATGATATTTGTTTCTGTGAGGAGAGACACACCAAAGTTTCATCTTTGTATACATTGAGGAAACTGAAAGAGCTTATCTAGCAGAGAATACTATTCATATTAAATTTAACAACTTTTAAAATCTTCAACATAACACTAAAAGCAGTGTGTCAACATTTGTTTATATTTACTTCTGGGTTTCTCACTTGTATTTGGCTACTAGTAATAGTAATGGGAGATATTTTATTTGACTTTATGAACACTCACTTGACTTTTCTTCTTGGATGGAAAAACTCCTAGGTTTGAGATCATCAGAAACAGTGATCATTCAGATGATAAGCCCTTACTTATGATACCATAACTCAAAAATAGCAATGTACAATAAGGCAACAATATATTGGAAGTTCATGTATTTTCAAATGAGGTGAAGCAGGGTTTATTTGCAAGCTCTTTGGGCTCATTTACTTTCAGTGCCCCTCCATCAGTTTCAGTTGGTTTGTCATCTCTAGTGTGGTGAAATGGCAGTCTATCTAATTTAACCTGCAGTGCTCAGTTCATTTAACTAGGTCAATGGCTGGTTATGGCAGAAGTTGTTTGTTTTTTTTTTTCCTTTAATTTTTTTCTTTTTTTTTGTTCTTTTTAATTTTCACTGAAATAGAACTAGTCAGCTAGTAAGAAGAAAATATGTCTCATAGAAAAAGTGTTCTTTATCAATCCTCAGGCAGATTCAGACAATAGAGTAAGTTTTTTGGAAGTATCATTTGTCTTAGGCCATGAAAATGTTTTCCTAAGGAAGACATCAGATCTTCCAGGGAATCACCTGTCACTCAGTGAAACCAGAAGTCATGGTTAATTGTTAACAGCAGTAAATGCTGAGGATTGAAAATAGGTGAGGACTTTCTTTTACCATTTTATGCACTACTGTGTTGCTTGAACTTTTAAACAATGAGACTTATTTCATTTAAATTATAAAATACAACAGAAAAGAGAGCTCAGGATAGATATGGCTGTGATGGTTCTGTATAATGAAATATTGATCCAGTGCAGGCAGGAGTGAATGAAATTGAAGGGAATGGTATTGAAGGGGAACACATAGATTCAGCTTTTGTCACGTGCCACCATTTCTGAACAGCTGTGAGCAATGCTGAATCATTCATTTCCTTCCTTTTACTTATTTGTGTTTCTTTCCTTTGTTATTCCTTTTATTTACTGTGGGAAATTCACATAACATAAAAGTAATCATTTTAAAGTGAACAATTTAGTGCCATTTAGCACATTCATAATGTTGTGCAACCACCACCTCTATCAATTTTCGAAACATTTTCATCACCCTAAAAGAAAACCCCATGAGAAATAGACAGGTACTCCCCTTCCTCCTTCTGTCCAGCTCTTGAAAACCACCAATCTGCTTCCTGTTTCCCTGAATTTACCAATTATATCTATTACCTATAAATTCAATGATACAATAGGTGATGCTTTGTGTCTTTCACTTAGCATAATGCTTCCAAGGTTCCTGAATGTTGTAACACATATCGGTGCTTCATTTCTTTTGTGATTGAATAATATTTCACTGTGTGGATATACCACAATTTGTTTGGTTGTTTCCATCTTTTGT
Organism: Pseudorca crassidens; assembly: GCF_039906515.1. Taxonomy (NCBI): domain Eukaryota; kingdom Metazoa; phylum Chordata; class Mammalia; order Artiodactyla; family Delphinidae; genus Pseudorca; species Pseudorca crassidens. The sequence continues at coordinate 136,901,955 of NC_090296.1, read as the reverse complement.
CAAGCGGGCATAGCACTGCTATGGACATCGATGTACAAGGATTTGTCTGAATATCTGTTTTCAATTATTTTGGGTATATTCCCTGTAGTGGAATTACTGGGTCATATAATAATTCTATATTTGACATTTTGAGGAACCACCAAACTGTTTTCTACAGTGTGTTATTCATTTTTGATCCCTCATTTTTGCTCTTCCATTTTTCTCTTCTCTTCTCCTTACCAGAGGTACTCTGCCCTTCCTAAGGGAGACAGCTGGAATGTTGTAGAGAGAGCACCTGACTTATGGGTCTGGCCTGTCTCTTCCTAACAATGAAATTCAGCAAGCCATTTCCATCTCTAAGCTTCAGTTTCCTTATCCGGTAATATAGGAAGCTCTAGAATGGAAGAGAGCATTTACATCACAGAGTGATGCAAAGACTAAATTCTATAATGTATGTTAAAGGGCTTGGACATTGCACACATTTGATACTTCCTGAAACATTCATTGAGCAGAGTCAAATAACTCTATAAGATATGGGAGAGCACTTATCAGTCTCTTGAACATCTCCCCCGACCTCAGTCTACAATAGAAGTCGACATCTGTTAAAACACAATCATGTAATTACAGTCATATTCAAATTTAGTTAAGAAGGATAAAGGTGAAGAAGAATGAAACATCAGTTTAGGAGTTATGCTTTACTCAACTTTATTGCTTCTAAGAACTAACATTAGTGATTTAGTTGACACCCTCTCTCGGTCCTCAGCTTCTACCACTGTCCCCCAGGCTCATTCTTCCTTAGTGACCCTGCCCTTCCTACTCTACCTCCAGGACTCACGTGTACCCTGATACATCCTTTGCATTTCTTCTTTCTGGAATGCCTTATCTGTAGACATCAATATAACTAGTTTCAGAGTACTTTCAAGTCGACGGTTAATTGGTACCTTAACAAAATTTTCTCTGAACACCTTATATCAAATAATTCCCCTACTTTACTGCTAATTTCTATTCCTTTGATTCTACTTTATCTTTTTTCTTTGTCATAGCTCTGGTCATCTTCTGCAGTATTATATGTTCATTTATTTATTTGCTTATTCTGTGTCTTTCCCCACTAGAATATAAGTTTATGAGAGCAAGCCTTTATTTGTTCACTACTCTTCACCCAGCACCAAAAATAAGGCTTGTTACATAGTGGGTATCTCAATAAATATTTGTGAAAAAATGACCATTAATAAAATTAATAATACTGCAAAATATTAAATTATTTCCTCAGAAACATTGCACTCATTATGCAAAATTAAATCACTCATTGACACCATATTAAAACTTTTGTCAAATTCCCCCTTATCTCCCAATGAAATATGAAAGATTTAAATGTAGAATATGTGTTTATGTAGGTTATAAACTCCCACAAGGCTGAGATCCTGTCCTTTTACATTTGTTATAGGAAATAGCCTATTATGAGTGCTGAATTAACATGGATCATGATTGATTTAAAATGCATGGTGTTTTGCACTGGTATTCAGCCAACATCTATATTCAATTAAATAATCATTACAGTTGCCTGCATTTGTGCACTATACTAATGGCAAGAGCTATACTTGCAAAGGCTGGATTTTATTCTGGGATGATATAGGTGCCATCCAAAATCTGGGTAAGATGCAGAAATTTTAAATTCTGTCCTCATAAATTAGTTTGTGCAGAATGGAGGGTCAGTTCACACAAGCACCTAATTTTAAAATCTCCTTGTGCACATAAAAGAAAACAAAGGAACTCTTTGTTTCTACTGAGTTTGAAGGATAATTTGGAGAACAGGTTTGCATTAAATTTAACTGTAAAATGTGTCACTTTTCCTTAAAGTTGAATCTGCAGGCAGCATATCGTTCTGTATCTGATTCACCTGATTTGCCAGGTGTCCTTAACCACCATATGTATAAATATTTGTCTAAATTCTTCCTTTTTTTACCATTCTGTTTTTGTGTATATTAAAAAAAACAGAGACAATTTGCTAGGGAAAAGCAACTTTCCCAGTTTTCTTTTGGCTGTTGATGACTTGGGTCTCTCTGAATAGTCCCTCTTGTATTTGGCTGGTAGGAGACAAATTTCCCTGAGCTAAAATCAGGCTCAGTGCATTAGAATAGAAAAGACCAAGATAACCTATTACCTTACCAAGTGTCTCAAGTTGCATATATGTGTGAGCATCTTCTCAACATATCTGTTTCTCTGGGAATCATCTCACACTCACATTTTTTATGTGGTGACAAGGTGACTGGCTTTGAAGTCAGAGAGACTTGGATTTGAAGATCACCTTTTCCACTCTATGGTTTTGAGATCTTGAGCAATTTGCTTGATCTCTCTGAACCTCAGCCTGCTCATCCATGAAATGTGTGGACTTGCAGAGCAGAGAGGCCATGCCCTCCTTCCTTCAGATCCATGCTCACAGGATCCCTTCTCAGAGAGAATTTCCCTGACCACCCCATGCAAATGCACACCCCTGTCTCCCTGCATGGAACGTGGCATCTGATCCATCATGGAGGCAGTTTATAAACTCACCTTTGTCTTGGCAGAGCTAAGAGAAGAGAAGGCTGGGACTCCAGAGCCAGGTTGGTTAATCACAGGATTAATGAAATTAGAGGACAATGGCCCAATCTAGACATATATATTCTTGAAAACAAGAGTTCTCCATTTGTAAAGGACTTAGGAGAAAAGTGAAACAAAACACCCAACAAGCAAGCAAACCAACAAAAAACAGAATGAACTCAATAGAAGTAAGAAAGTTGAGTCTTATCAACTAACATTCAGATCAAATCTCTAAATATTTCCTGATCCACTGTTTATTTTTTTGCAAGGAAGGAAAGAATCTTGCCAACCACATTATTGATTATTTTTGACACTGAATTTGGTTTTCATATAGATTTTGTCTGGAAGCCATTTGACATAATAGAAAATGGTGCTAAAGGAGCAGTTAAAAATGAATTTATTTCCCCCTTCTGTCAATTAACTGAATGAAAATAAGAGGGTTTATAAGTCATGCCCTTGTAAAAAAAACCTTGCTTCATTTTTTTAATCTTTATTATTATTTGAGAGAGATAGATTGATGTTTAGTCTGTTTCATCTCTTAGGTCTCCAAAAATTCTTGACTTCTCTGATGATTTGGGCCTAGAGAGTTGGAAAAAAAATTCCAAAGAGGATATCGTTGGTCCTTAGGCAGCTTGATCTTTTTAATGTAAACCTGATAGAGGAGTTCTTTGGACTTTTCATGAGGTCACTATGACAGTTCTTCTAAAAATGTATGTTTTAACGTTGAATTACATCTTCAGGTGAAATAAAAATATCTGTAGAGGCAAATAGTTGTTTTGTTTTTTTTAATCATGGCTTCATTTTATATTATTTTGTATGGACTTCAAAGTCAGTATTTCTGAGTCTCAGTTTTCTCATCTGTAAATTAGGCATACTAATGTCCAACTTTAAGGCTTATAGGTAAGATTGAATTAATGAACGTATCTAATATATCTGGCCTGAAGCATCTGCACTAGTTTGTGTTATATTATTTTTAAAAGGAATAATGGAAGCTGAAAGAACTTAGATTACATTACATAGTATTTAGGTTTCCTACAGATTTCAGGCTCTTGATTACTTGTGAGATACAACTTTACTATCTTATTTAACTCATAAAACACATTTACACATGTTCAAGTTCTAGAAACTTAATAGTAAAATATGAAGAACAACCTTGTAGGCAAGTGAAACACCTCATTAGAACTCTTCCTGCATTGCTTAACTGCCAAGAAAGATTTGCCAGTTATCTTATGGGAGAGTGGTTTAAATATCCTAATATCTGTATATAGAGATACTTTCCTTTTATTCGTTTCAGTAGCCTAATATTCTCAAGCTTAACGTGCATGAAAATTTCTCTTAGATTGTACATGGGAGCTTTAAGGGATTTTCAACCGTGGTTTTCACCCTCTATGCTTATTTCGGAATTTAATGCTCTTGTTAAGATGTAACGTTATATCTAAATAGTTACAACAAATAATTCCAAGTAGAACAACTTCAATGCCACGTGAATAGGTGTTTGGCATATTTTAAAGAGTTTTTTGGCACAGACTTCAATTAGCATCAGTCCTGATTGACATTAGGTTCATTTGACTTTCCATTTGCCCAAGTTGGCTTTTTCTGTTATTAACTCCTTCCTCAGTCTTGTTCACCCTTTCGTACCAGTTCTAGTAAAGGCTTCCCCTTCTTTTTTGCCTTCGTCCAATGCCTTATCTTAATAACCTTCACCTTTTCCTAGAATCTTGTCTTGAATTTGCAGCTACCCACTGGTCCAAGGACTGCCCTGTCTACTTACTGTCCCTGTCACCCAGGTCCTGACCAGCTGGAGTTAACTCCATCCACTGTCAGTTTCTAAGACTCTGCATATTTCTGTCTCTAGATTCCCTGTTGATCCATTTGTTCTGCTGAAATGTCTCTGAGGTCACGAACTTCCTGTCAGGCATACACACACAGGCACCTCTATACCAGATACTCAAGAGAAAAGGAGACATCCTGGGAATGCTTTAATTCTCCCAGTAGATTCATCTTTACAGTAATTTTACTTACAAGTGGAGTAAGGGAACCCTACTACAGAACTTTGCAAAAGAGTAAACATCTGACGGTTTCAGTAATTCAGCTCTCTCTCTAACAGTAACATGAGTGACTTAAAGCAGCCAAATTCTAAAAAAATATATATTTGACTCTGATTCTCCTAAATCCATCTGTTCAAACTGGCTGTAATACAGCTAGCTGCATGTAGTTTTAAATTGGTGCACATTAGGACATGTAGCTTTATGGCTAGAAGTAGGGATGATACTAATGAAAAGAATTATGCGCAAGTTCCTTTGATACAGTAATCTGAGCTCCTGGGGTGGGATAGTCATAATCAAAAAGATCTGTGGGAAATCTAACTTCAGGTTAGAACTCAAACAACACCCAAACACTTCCATTTTTCAAAAGTCTCAAACAGGGTAGATAAAGGCTCTTACCTTTATAATGACTAACTAAGATGCATTGGTTAAAATTCTTTAGTTTCTTTCTGTTTTCACATTAGGTGTCTTCCTTTGACAAATTGAAAAAGGAGAAAAAAGTAAATGAATCCTCTGGAGCTGAAACAGAAACATTTGGTCTTCTGTAATCCTCAGTTCTTAACCTAACGTGGCAGCTCATAGGGAAAGTGTCGGATTTGCAGTCCTAATTACTCTAGGTTGCCTCCCATGTGTATGTATGTAACAGTCAGGAGCGAATGTGCACTGACAACCCATCTTCTCTGTTCCATGGTTCTAAACACCCTTACAGTGTGTGGGGTTTTATCCTGTGTCTTTTGGTAGACTACATATGTGTGCCTAAGTAGTTGCTGCCAGAGTGGAAACTTGTCTCTTCTGAGAATATCCCTAATGGATTTGAGACAAACATGAAACTATGGCACTAAAATGTTTTGTGAAATGTGTGGTAACATGAATATAGTTGGACACTGCTTCTTGAAGGCCACATTTACTGAGATTGTGAAACCCAAAAGCAAAGGACACCACTATATATGTCACATCAAAAAACTCGAATAATTTTGTAAGGAAGAGAAACACAACCAAGGAATGTTCTCACTAAAAATTACTCAAATGAGAATTGAGTACACTTGTTTATTCTCACTTTGAAAAATTCTTATGTTGTTTGTGTGTATGTATACACATGTGTACACATACAGATACACGTGCATATACATATACATATGCATCACAGGGCACTGTTATCAACAGGGCTGATGGCAAATTGGTCAATGCTTGTTGAACTGAAAATAATACCACATATAATTGACCTACTGTAACAAACATTTTCTCATTTTACTCTAATTGTGATTGGTGGAGGGATTTTAATAAAATTGACATTGTCACTCGTAGTGGAGAAGAAAATCTCCCTAATCTAGAGTGTTGGCAGTAGGTGAGGGATTTATTTATTATTTATTGCAGAAGGATTGAGACTCTTTGTTAATTACATCCTTGAAAAATTGTGACTTAGAGGGCAGGAACCTTTCTTTTTTTGATCAAGGTTAATTCTTTATTGATAACAATAAAGTTAGTAGGTCCCCTTCATAAAATAGGAAAGTGCTAATCAGACCACCAGCTCTGGAAGTATTTGAAATCAGATGGAAAAGTCAGCTCCCACCTCACTGCCCCTGCCATTTTCTTCTCCAGCTCCCCTCTTGGTCTTTATACACTCACTCCTTGTGGGAAGCAAATGTTCTTCAGCAGACAGTCTCAATCTTTTCTACTAAAATATTTCTAATGGCAGAAGAATCTCTAGGAGGCAGGAAGACAGGGAAAGTGTGGATAGGCATGTGCTCCCACAGAACAAAATTTATTTGAAGTCTTATGTCTGATTTTAATGCATTCATGTAATTGTTACATTCAAATTTATTACATATGTGTATATTTCTTTATTAAATAAATGCACTCCTTCCAAGTAAAGGAAGTTGGTTGTTTGCTATGGTTCCTTCCAACTAAAGAAAATTGATTGATGTGGTGATTTGGTGACTTTTAATGCAGTTTGGCAGAGGAATCGACATCTACCAATTTTAAAACCTCGAACTCTGTGGATTGTAGCTTCTCATCTACTAGTGGCTCACCATAAAACCATTTTGTGAATAATTATTGTTCTATAGGCCCTCTCAGTTTCCATTTTGCCTTATGGCTGAGCTTCAAGTCATGACAAAGGAAGAGTGATAAACATAAAAACATAAAAATACTTATTCAAGTAACTAAAAAAACTTCTGGAAAATAAAGATTGGATTTTTTTACCTTATGCCTGTAGGGGCTTTAACAAGGATGGTCATATTTGTGTTGGGGCTTCACAATCCCAGCATCCAGTAACCAATCAGTTTCTTTCTTCTTTTCTTCCTCCTCTTACTTCTTCTTCCTCTTCTTCTCTTTCTACTTCTTCTTCTCCATAGTTATAGGGTGACTATATTTTCCCTTCCTTTCAGACTAACTGTGTCACCTGTCTCTTCCCTGAATATGCTTTACTCATTCAGGCCTCTCTATCCATGAGCATTCTGTTATTCTTGCCTGAAATGCCATTTCCCAAGTTTCCTAATAGCCAAGTTATACGCATCCTTAATGACCCATTTCATATATTATCTCTTTAGTCATAAATAATCATTCTTAACTCTACAACTCAATGACATTGTATAAATCTCAATATTATATTTATATATTTATTTATTTATTTGTGTATTACTTTAGTATTAAGCAGTATTTATTACTTTGTATTTGTAATCAGATGTGTATGTATTTATCTTCCCTTTTGAACAACTTAAGGGGAAGGACTTGGGGTGTCCATCTTGTCTTACAACGTAGTACACACTCAGATAAATGCTTATTGAATGAATGAATATCTGGGTGTGAAAGGGAGCATTTCAGTCAACTGCTCATGGTAGGAATTGGGAAGAGGGCAGCAATAAACAGAGATTAAAAATACATGGTTTGTGGTCAGTCTAAATGCTGTGTTCTTCTGTCAAATCCCAGCTACTTGGATGGAGCAACTCAGCATGGCACATGAACTTTCTACCATCTCTCCCTTTGCTTCCAACAAATCCACACTTTAACTGAATTAAACTATTTTGGTGACCTGATTGCACCAAATCATTTTGTGTCTCTGGGGAGTAATTGTCTGTAATTCTCTAGCCCACTAGAAGACAAGGACTTTTCCTTTTATCTCTATATTCCCAGAATCTAACACAGTGTCTGTTTTTAGTAAGGTCTCAATAACCATTTGTGGTTGGACAGATGAAAGGATTCATGCTTCTACCTGCTATATAAATACATTTTTTGGCAACACCTTGACCCAAGAGGTAGAAGAAGAGAGTCTGGGAGTGTGTAGCTAAATGATTCTGCAATTATAACTCAACTGCCTACTGTACTGTCATCCTTCTGAGATGGGGAGGAGATGCTGATGAGTAGTTTGGTATAATTTTCAGATAGTTGCATGAGCATTGTTACATGGGTAACATAGCTTCTTTGTTCTCCTTGCTGGGATGACATAGAGCTGAGGAGAGACTAGTATTCATATTTTTATTATCATTATGACTAAATTATTCAATATTAATTTACAGTTGAATTAACTAGACCTTATAAACATCAAAAAATAGGCAATGTTGGCTAAGAACAAGATTGATATCAAAAGTATTTCAAGGATCTGCTGTTATATATAGACTTATCTATATAAGTCTTTATCTAAGATGTGTGCAGAGCATGGAGCATCATATATCTCCTCTGAAAATATCTTAAATGCTGTGACATTAGCCACTTGCTTATAATTAAAGTATGTTGCCATTTCACCAAGCTTTCATTTACAGAAGAAAGTGCAAATTCCATTTCCCTTGAACTTTAGCTACTTCCAACTTTTTTCTTTGCTCTTTTCTTTAAAGCTTTGCAACAAATGCATCCCCATATGCTTATATTAGTTAATCTAGTATTAAACATATTGGCTGTGCAAAATGTTGGCACCCATTAATAAATGTTTTCATTTTTTCATTCTCTCTCTCTTTTTTTTAACTTTAGATTCTTCCTTTGACTACATAAGCAACAGCTGTCTAGCTGCCTGCACAAGACTGGATCTAATGCCTCTATAGAAATCTAGGTCAAAACACTTGGAATGCATGAATATCAAACAGAGTTTTCAAAACAGCAAATGAATACATCTTTAACTGGTGACATTTTCCTGTAGCATATGGCTGCAAGCTCAGGGGACTGGATGCTTTTTTGATGAATATGTTCCATCAAAAACTAAGGGATGGCAGTAGGCTTTTACCACCTTCTGTTTTGCCTTATGAAATGATAATGCAAATGCCTAGATAAAGATACAATGATCACAAGGCATTTACCTTCAGACCTATTCTAAAGATGCATTTTTCCCTTTTGGATGAGTCACTTTGTCTTTGGTTGGGTTTGGATTTATACATAACTGTCAAAGGTAACAACCAGTGGGAGCAGTTGTCTTTCTTGGGCAGAATTTGATGGGTGGAAATCTTCAAAAAGTTGAACTCAAAAGCAAGTATTCACCAAAGAGAGGAATTGGGGAGTTTGATCACATGAGTAACTTATAGTCACAGCAGCAAAATGTTGATCCAGATCCCTTGTCAAATGTCAGTATTGAAAGTCTGGATAATCATTTACCAATGACGAATTCAGAGAAAGGCCCTGAGAAATTGGAGGCTGGTTCCTTAATCTTGGACCTGCCACCAACATGCCAAATGTGACTTTGGACATGCCCCTTCATCTCTGTGACATCACTGTCCTTCTATTGTGTCAAATGAGAGGAAAGGACTATATTATCTGTTTTGAAGGGGTGTTATGGTTAATTACATCATGTTGATTGAAATGGCAGAACAGAGAAGATTAGGCTTTTATTTCCTTTTTAATTGACTGATGATTTGTTTCTTAAAAATTATTCAGAATCCTCCCTCCCCCCCATCTATAAGGAATTGGATAAGGTAATAATGAAGCTGTTCTGGTTGAGCAGGTGAGGGGAGGAGGGATGCCCCCATAGCTTATCTTGTGTCCCATCTCTCAGGTCAGCATCTGAAACCCATGTGTGAAAAACTTGGGTCTCCACTAAACCCAGTTTGAAAACTACTGGCTGAGAAAATGAATGTGTGCTGGTATTTTGTTAGTAATGCTGGTGAAGGTGGAGAGTGGTGTTAGAAACAGCACTTCTTTCTTTTTGAATCGAGCAAATTTGTATGAACCAAAGAGTATATTTCACTTGCAGGTTAAACTTTAAGCCTGTTTGGTATTTGTTTAAAAAATAACTAGCAAGGGCTTCCCTGGTGGCGCAGTGGTTGAGAGTCCGCCTGCCAATGCAGGGGACACGGGTTCGTGCCCCGGTCCAGGAAGATCCCACATGCCGCAGAGCGGCTGGGCCCGTGAGCCATGAACGCTGAGCCTGCGCGTCCGGAGCCTGTGCTCCGCAACGGGAGAGGCCACAACAGTGAGAGGCCCACGTACTGCAAAAACAAAAACAAAAACAAAAAACAAACCAAAAAAACCCCAGCAAGACTTGTGATTGTCATAGGATTTCTATAAATGGTCCTTTTATTGTTTGTGTGTGCCAGTGTGTGTTTGTTTTTCTTTTTAGCAAAGTAGTAGTATATGGTACATACATAAAAGCACTTTGCTTTTAAAACTCAATAATATGTCTTAGACATCACATCCTAATAGGAATGTACTGCTCATGGTAGGAATTGTACAATAGTACAATAGTCCCTTATTGTACATGTACAGATTTTTTTAAACCAATTTGTCTTAAAGGGCATTTACTTGGTTTTACCTTTTTTCCCCTATTTATTTATAATGTAGCAATGAGTATTCACATATGTGTGTATTTATGAACACATGGAAAAAACATCTAAAGGCTAATCTAGAAATAATATTGTTGGATCAAAGGAAATATACACACTTAATTTAGGTAGATAGGGCCAAATAATATTTAACTATAGTTATTACTTGTAGTTAAAAAATGGTAACTGTAGTTAAAAACTCTTTTCATATGTTTAAAAATTACTTATATGTAAAAACTCCGTTCATATCTCTGTCCATAAATGGAGTTAGGACAACTTAGTAGCCATCTGGAAAAAAAATAAAATTGTATTCCTACTTTATTTCCAACACCAAAATAAACTCCAGATGGACCAGAGATTTTACACTAAAAATAAATGCATTAAAGTACTATTAGAAAACATGAGAAGATGTTTTTTGTAAGTAATCCAGAACTAAAGAAGGTCTTTCCAAGCATAATACAAACCCCACAAGGAATGATCCTAAAGATGCATAAGTTAATAAGTCAATATATTTTGAAAAAAATTAAAAGATGAGTGACAAAGTTAGATGGATGACAATGACACATTTGACAGGAGTTGATTGCTTTAAATGGTTTGTAGCTTTAAAAGTAAGCTCAGTGTGCAGAAAATTGAAAGAGACTTTTGCTCTCACCCCAACAAACACAACAAGCTGGATAAGCTACAAAGTCATAGTTTGTTTAGAAACCACCAGAGGTCTAGGAACACAAAGAAACCTGGATGAAATTAATTCTGGACAGCAAAGATCCCTACATAGATTACAATAGACCCACAGCCACTGTCATCCCTGATACAGCTTCAAGAGGAAGTGGGCAGGGCGTAGGTCAAGGTAAGGATAAACCAGACTAACTTTTAATAGGCTTTTAATGGCTCTGTGTGGGCTGGCAAGACAGATTAGAATTCCAGTGTTTCAACCTCCCAGCAAGTCTACCCCCATCCTCCAACTCTTCTCCCATGTCTTCACCAACAACCCAGGGGTAGTTCACGAAAGGCTGGTGACATCTTAGGATACCTGAGAGTGATCTCTGCTGATCAGAAGAAATGAGACACTGCTGAAGACACAGAGCCCTTCACAGAGAGCAAGACAGCCACCACACACCGATGCACATAGATCTCAATGAATAACATATTGTGGAGTTTTCTTGTTTTGAACTTTATAAGAGGAATATATCATTCTGTTTGTAGTCTTCTGGAATTTTCATTTAAATTACAGCAGAAGTCATTCATAATATTAAGTGTGGCTATATTTCATTTTGTTTACTTTCATTTCAATTTCTTTCATTTCATTTATTCTCACTGCAATTCCTTTGTGTAACTGCACCTCAATGTTTTTATCCATTCACTTGTGGGTGAACCCTCATGTTGTTTCTGGATGACTAAAGTGATGCAGTTATCATTTTTGTACATATCTTGTGGCACATATGTGCAAAAGTTTCTTTTCAGTTACCTAAGTGTGGAAATATTCTGGGTGTGCAAATATTCAACTGTACAAGATAATGCCAAATTATTTCCCAAATGGATTGTAGCTGTTTATGCTTCCAGGAGAAAACTACGAGATTACACTGAACCATGTCCTCTCCAACTCTTGGTATTATCAATAATTCTTAAATTTTACAATACAAATAATAGTGAAAAGTCATCTCATTTTGTTCTTGATTACACTTACATGATTAGTGATGCTGTTGCTGATCTGTGTTGTTGAACATTTCACCAAATGTTTATTGGTCTCTATGTTTCCTCTTCTGTGAAATGTCTCTTAGGTTTTCTTGCCAGTTTTTCTACTGGGGGCTTGTCTTGTTAATGATTTTTAAGAATTCTTTATATTTACTAATTTATTTAATATATATATATATACACATATATATATATATATTTGCAAATATTTTCTTCCAGTATGTAGCTTATGCTTCTCTTAAATAACAATTTCTTTTCTCAATGATCCTACATGAATTTGTTATACATCAAAGTTCCAGATAAGCATGGAACTATTTACTCCACTGGTCATTTTTTCTATTTGGGAGCAATACCATATTGTCTTAATTACTACAGTTCTATAATATGTTTTATAGCTATAATATAGCTCTACAATGTGTTTTTTTTATAATATATTTTAGTATCTGGCAGGGAAAAACCCCTCTAATCCTTTCTTCTTCCTCAGATGTATATTGGTGGTGGACAACCACCTTTGTCCAAACAATACTTTGTTTTCCATATAAACTTATGAAGAAAATTGTCAAATTCCCTGAAGAAGTCTATTAGAAATTTGATTGACAATGCATTAAATACATAGATCAATGTAATGAGGTTTGATATCTTAAAGATGCTCTTTCTTTTCAGGAAATGTGCAACTTCTCAATTTATTTACAGCTTTCTTAATGACCTACATGTAGTTCTGAAATTTGCATATTTGTCTTTCCCATTTGTTTGTTAGATTTATGATGATATTTTATAATTTGGTTTCTATTGTAAATGGTATATATATATATATATATATATATTTAACATCTTTATTGGAGTATAATTGCTTTACAATGGTGTGCTAGTTTCTACTTTATAACAAAGTGAATCAGGTATACATACACATATGTCTCCATATCTCTTCCCTCTTGTGTCTCCCTCCCTCCCACCCTCCCTATCTCACCTCTCTATGTAGTCACAAAGTACCCAACTGATCTCCCTGTGCTATGCGGCTGCTTCCCACTAGCTATCAGTTTTACATTTGTTAGTGTATATATGTCCGTGCCACTCTCTCACGTTGTCCCAGCTTACCCTTCTCCCTCCCCATGTCCTCAAGTCCATTCTCTAGTAGGTCTGCATCTTTATTCCTGTTCTGCCCCTAGGTTCTTCAGAACCATTTTTTTCCCCTTAGATTCCATATATATGTGTTAGCATACAGTCTTTGTTTTTATCTTTCTCACTTACTTCACTCTTATGACAGACTCTAGGTCCATCCACCTCACTATAAATAACTCAGTTTTGTTTCTTTTTATGGCTGAGTAATATTCCATTGTATATATGTGCCATTTCTTCTTTATCCATTCATCGTTGATGGACACTTAGGTTGTTTCCATGTCCTGGCTATTGTAAATAGAGCTGCAATGAACATTGTGGTACATGACTCTTTTTGAATGATGGTTTTCTCAGGGTATATGCCCAGTAGTGGGATTGCTGGGTCGTATGGTAGTTTTATTTTTAGTTTTTTAAGGGATCTCCTTACTGTTCTCCATAGTGGCTGTATTGACATTTACATTCCCACCAAGAGTGCAAGAAGCATCCCTTTTCTCCACACCCTCTCTAGCATTTATTGTTTGTAGACTTTTTGATTATGGCCATTCTGATGGGTGTAAGATGATATCTCATTGCAGTTTTGATTTGCTTTTCTCTAATTATTAATGATGTTGAGCGTTATTTCATGTGTTTGTTGGCAATCTGTATATCTTCTTTGGAGAAATGTCTAGTAAGGTCTTCTGCCCATTTTTGGATTGGGTTGTTTGTATTTTTTGATATTGAGCTGCATGAGCTGCTTGTAAATTTTGGAGATTAATCCTTTGTCCATTGCTTCATTTGCAAATTTTTTCTCCCATTCTGAGGGTTGTCTTTTCATCTTGTTTATGGTTTCCTTTGCTGTGCAAAAGCTTTTAGGTTTCACTAGGTCCCATTTGTTTATTTTTGTTTTTATTTCCATTTCTCTAAGAGGTGGGTCAAAAAGGATCTTGCGGTGATTTATGTCATAGAGTGTTCTGCCTATGTTTTCCTCTAAGAGTTTTATAGTGTCTGGTCTTATATTTAGGACTTTAATCCATTATCGGTTTATTTTTGTGTATAGTGGTAAGGAGTGTTCTAATTTCATTCTTTTACATGTAGCTGTCCAGTTTTCCCAGCACCACTTATTAAAGAGGCTGTCTTTTCTCCATTATATATTCTTGCCTCCTTTATGAAACATAAGGTGACCATATGTGTGGGGGTTTATTTCTGGGCTTTCTATCCTGTTCCATTGATCTATGTTTTTGTTTTTGTGCCAGTACCATACTGTCTTGATTACTGTAGCTTTGTAGTATAGTCTCAGGTCAGGGAGCCTGATTCCTCCATCTCCATTTTTCCTTCTCAAGATTGCTTTGGCTATTCGGGGTCTTTTGTGTTTCTATACAACTTGTGAAAGTTTTTCTTCTAGTTCTGTGTAAAAAGCCAGTGGTAGTTTGATAGGGATGCATTGAATCTGTAGGTTGCTTTGGGTAATATAGTCATTTTCCCAATGTTGATTCTTCCAATCCAAGAACATGGTATACCTCTACATCTATTTATATCATCTTTAATTTCTTTCATCACTGTCTTATAGTTTTCTGCATACAGGTCTTTTTTCTCCTTAGGTAGGTTTATCCCTAGGTATTTTATTCTTTTTGTTGCAATGGTAAATGGGAGATTTTTCTTAATTTCACTTTCAGATTTTTCATCATTAGTGTATAGGAATGCAAGAGATCTCTGTGCATTAATTTTGTATTATGATACTTTACCAAATTCATTGATTAGCTCTAGCAGTTTTCTGGTAGCTTCTTTAGGATTATCTATGTATAGTATCATGTCATCTGCAAACAGTGACAGCTTTACTTCTTCTTTTCCAATTTGGATTCCTTTTATTTCTTTTTCTTCTCTGATTAGTGTGGCTAAAACGTCCAAAACTATGTTGAATAATAGTGGTGAGAGTGGGCAACCTTCTCTTGTTCCTGATCTTAGTGGAAATGGTTTCAGTTTTTCACCATTGAGAAGGATGTTGGCTGTGGGTTTGTCATATATGGCCTTTATTATGTTGAGGTAAGTTCCCTCTTTGCCTACTTTCTGGAGGGTTATTACCATAAATGGGTGTTGAATTTTGTTGAAAGCTTTTTCTGCATCTATTGAGATAATCATATGGATTTTCTCCCTCTATTTGTTAATATGGAGTATCACATTGATTGATTTGCATATATTGAAGAATGCTTGCATTCCTGGGATAAACCTCACTTGATTCTGGGGTATGATCATTTTAATGTGCTGTTGGATTCTGTTTGCTAGTATTGTGTTGAGGATTATTTTTATCTATGCTCATCAGTGATATTAGCCTGTAGTTTTCTTTCTTTTTGACATCTTTGACTGGTTCTGGGACCAGGGTGATGTTGGCCTCGTAGAATGGGTTGGGAGTGTTCCTCTGTCTGCTATATTTTGGAAGAGTTTGAGAAGGATACGTGTTAGCTCTTCTCTAAATGGTGATGGAATTCACCTGTGAAGCCATTTGGCCCTGGGCTTTTGTTTGTTGGAAGATTTTTAATCACAGTTTCAATTTCTCTGCTTGTGATTGGTCTGATCATATTTTCTATTTCTTCCTGGTTCAGTCTCGAAAGGTTCTGCATTTCTAAGAATTTGCCCATTTCTTCCAGGTTGTCCATTTTATTGGCATAGAGTTGATTGTAGTAATCTCTCATGATCTTTTGTATTTCTGCAGTGTCAGTTTTTACTTCTCCTTTTTTATTTCTAATTCTATTGATTTGAGTCTTCTCTCTTTTTTTTCTTGATGAGTCTGGCTAATGGTTTATCAATTTTGTTTATTTTCTCAAAGAACCAGCTTTTAGTTTTATTGATCTTTGCTATCTTTTACTTCATTTCTTTTTCCTTTATTTATGATCTGATCTTTATGATTTCTTTCCTTCTGCTAACTTTGGGGTTTTTTGTTCTTCTTTCTCTAATTGCTTTAGGTGTAAGGTAAGGTTGTTTATTTGAGACGATTCTTGTTTCTTAAGGTAGGATTGTATTGTAATAAACTTCTCTCTTAGAATGCTTTTGATGCATCCCATAGGTTTTGGATCATTGTGTTTTCAATGTCATTTGTTTCTAGGTATTTTTTTATTTCCTCTTTGATTTCTTCAATGATCTCTTGGTTATTAAGTAGTATTGTTTAGCCCCCATGTGTTTTTATTTTTTACAGATTTTTTCCTGTAATTTATATCTAGTCTCATAGAATTGTGCACAGAAAAGATATGTGATACAATTTCAATTTTATTAAATTTACCAAGGCTTGATTTGTGACCCAAGATATGATCTATCCTGGAGAATGTTCCATGAGCACTTGAGAAGAAAGTGTATTCTGTTATTTTTGGATAGAATGTCCTATAAATATCAATTAAGTCCATCTTCTTTAATGTGCCATTTAAAGCTTGTGTTTCCTCATTTATTTTCATTTTAGATGAGATGCCCATTGGTGAAAGTGGGGAGTTAAAGTCCCCTACTATGATTGTGTTACTGTCCATTTCCCCTTTTATGGCTGTTAGTATTTGCCTTATGTATTGAGGTGCTCCTATGTTGGGTTCATAAATATTTACAATTGTTATATCTTCATCTTGGATTGATCCCTTGATCATTATGTAGTGTCCATCTTTGTCTCTTGTAATAGTCTTTGTTTTAAAGTCTATTTTTTTCTGATATGATAATTGCTACTCCAGCTTTCTTTTGATTTCCATTTGCATGGAATATCTTTTTCCATCCCTTCACTTTCAGTCTGTACTTGTCTTTAGGTCTGAAGTGGGTCTCTTGTAGACAGCGTATATATGGGTCTTGCTTTTGTATCCATTCAGCCAGTCTATGCCTTTGGGTTGGAGCATTTAATCCATTTACATTTAAGGTAGTTATTGATATGTATGTTCCTATTACGATTTCCTTAACTGTTTTGGGTTTTTTATTGTAGGTCTTTTCCTTCTCTTGTGTTTCTTGCCTAGCGAAGTTCCTTTAGCATTTGTTGTAAAGCTGGTTTGGTGGTGCTGGATTCTCTTAGCTTTTGCTTGTAGAGGTTTTAATTTCTCTGTCAAATCTGAATGAGATCCTTGCTGGGTAGAGTAATCTTGGTTGTAGGTTTTTACCTTTCATCCCTTTTTGTTGTTTTTGATTTTTTTGGCAGTATGTGGGCCTCTCACCATTGTGGCCTCTCACATTGTGGAGCACAGGCTCCAGATGCGCAGGCTCAGCGGCCATGGCTCATGGGCCCAGTCACTCCGCAGCATGTGGGATCTTCCCGGACCAGGGCACAAACCCGTGTCCCCTGCATCAGTAGGCAGACTCCCAACCACTGCGCCACCAAGGAAGCCCCCTTTCATCCCTTTAAATATGTCCTGCCACTCCCTTCTGGCTTGCAGAGTTTCTGCTGAAAAATCAGCTGTTCACCTTCTGGGGATTCCCTTGTATGTTATTTGATGTTTTTTCCTTGCTGCTTTTCAAATTTTTCTTTGTGCTATTTCTTGAAAATTTGATTAATATGTGTCTTGGCGTGTTTCTCCTTGGATTTATCCTGTATGGGACTGTCTTTGCTTCTGGACTTGATTGATTATTTCCTTTACATTATTAGAGAAGTTTTCAACTATAATCTCTTAAAATATTTTCTCAGTCCCTTTCTTTTTCTCTTCTTCTTCTGGGATCCCTATAATTCGAATGTTGGTACATTTAATGTGTTCCCAGAGGTCTCTGAGACTGTCCTCAATTCTTTTCATTCTTTTTTCTTTATTCTGGTCTGTAGTAGTTATTTCCACTATTTTATCTTCCAGGTCACTTATCCGTTCTTTTGCCTCAGTTATTCTGCTATTGATTCCTTCTAGAGAATTTTTAATTTCATTTTTTGTTTTGTTCATCATTGTTTGCTTGCTCTATAGTTCTTCTAGGTCCTTGTTACACGTTTCTTTTATTTTCTCCATTCTAGTTCCAAGATTTTGGACCATCTTTAATGTCATTATTCTGAATTGTTTTTCAGGTAGACTGCCTATTTCCTCTTCATTTGTTAGGTCTGGTGGATTTTTACCTTACTCCTTCATCTGCTGTGTGTTTTTCTGTCTTCTCATCTTGCTTAACTTACTGTGTTTGGGATCTTCTTTTTCCAGGCTGCAGGTTTGTAGTTCCCTTTTCTTTTGGTGTCAACCCCCAGAGGCTAAGGTTGGTTCAGTGCGTTGTGTAGGTTTACTGGTGGAGGGGACTAGTGCCTGTGTTTTGGTAGATGAGGCTGGATTTCGTCTTTCTGGTGGGCAGATCCACATCTGGTGGTGTGTTTTGGTGTCTCTGTGACCTTATTATGATTTTAGGCAGCCTCTCTTTTCATGGGTGAGGTTGTGTTCCTGTCTTCCTCGTCATTTGGCATAGGGTGTCCAGCACTCTAGCTTGCTGGTCGTTAAGTGGAGCTGGGTCTTGGTGTTGAGATGGGGATCTCTGAGAGATTTTCGCCATTTCATATTACGTGGAACTGGGAGCTCTCTGGTGGACCCATGTCCTGAACTTGGCTCTCCCACCTCAGAGGCAGAGCCCTGACGCCTGGTTGGAGCACCAGGAACCTCTCATCCACATGGCTCAGAATAAAATGGAGAAAAAAAAGAATGTAAAAGATAAAATAAAATAAATTTATTAAAATAAAAAAAATAATTATAAAAAAATTTAAAAATAAAAAAGAAAGCAAGAAAGAAAAGAGTAAGTATACCAAAAACAAATCCACCAATGATAAAAACTATACTAAAAAAAAGAAAAAAGGACAGAGAGAACCCTAGGACTAATGGTAAAAGTAAAGCTATATAGACAAAATCTCACGCAGAAGCATACACATACACACTCACAAAAAGAGAAAAATGGGAAAAGATATATATATCGTTGCTCCCAAAGTCTGCCTCCTCAGTTTGGAATGATTCGTTGTCTATTCAGATATTCCACAGATGCAGGGTACATCAAGTTGATTGTGGAGCTTTAATCCACTGCTTCTGAGGCTGCTGGGAGAAATTTCCCTTTCTCTTCTTTGTTCGCACAGCTCCTGGGGTTCAGCTTTGGATTGGCCCCGCCTCTGCATGTAGGTCACCTGAGGACGTCTGTTCTTCGCTCAGACAGGACGGGGTTAAAGGAGCAACTCATTCGGGGGCTCTGGCTCAGGCAGGCCGGCGGGAGGGAGGGGTACGGATGCGGGGCGAGCCTGTGGCTGCAGAGGCCAGCGTGACTTTGCACCAGCCTGAGGCGCGCCGTGCGTTCTCCGGGTTAAGTTGTCCCTGGATCCCAGCATGCTGGCAGTGGCGGGCTGCACAGCCTCCCGGGAGGGGAGGAGGGATAGTGACCTGTGCTTGCACACAGGCTTCTTGGTGGCTGCAGCAGCAGCCTTAGTGTCTCTTGCCTGTCTCTGGGGTCCACGCTGATAACTGCAGCTTGCACCTGTCTCTGGAGCTCCTATAAGTGGCACTCTTAATCCTCTCTCCTCCCACACCAGGAAACAAAGAGGCAAGAAAAAGTCTCTTGCCTTTCTGCAGCTCTAGACTTTTTCCCGGACTCTCCCCAGTCTAGCTGTGACACACTAGCCCCCTTCAGGCTATGTTCCCACAGCCAAACCCAGTCCTCTCTCTGGGATCCACCGAAGCTGGAGTCTCAGCTCCCAGCCCCCGCCGTCCCGATGGGTGAGCAGACAAGCCTCTCGGGCTGGTGAGTGCCAGTCGGCACTGATCCTATGTGCGGGAATCTCCCCGCTTTGCCTTCCACACTCCTGTTGCTGCACTCTCCTCCATGGCTCCGAAGCTTCCCCCCTCTGCCACATGCAGTCTCTGCCTGTGAAGGGGCTTCCTAACGTGTTGAAACCTTTCCTCCTTCACAGCCCCCTCCCACTGGTGCAGGTTCCATCCCTATTCTTTTGTCTGTGTTTTTTCTTATTTATTTTGCCCTACACAGGTACGTGGGGAGTTTCTTGCCTTTGGGGAGATCTAAGGTCTTCTGCCAGCATTCAGTAGGTGTTCTGTAGGAGTTGTTCCACATGTAGATGTATTTGTGGGGAGGAAGGGGATCTCCATGTCTTACTCTTCTGCCATAATGAAGCCTGCCTAAATGGTGTATTCTTTTTTTTTTTTGCGGTACGCAGGCCTCTCACTGTTGTGGCCTCTCCTGTTGCGGAGCACAGGCTTTGGACGCACAGGCTCAGTGGCCATGGCTCACAGGCCCAGCCACTCTGCAGCATGTGGGATCTTCCCGGACTGGGGCACGAACCCGCGTCCCCTGCATCGGCAGGTGGACTCTCAACCACTGTGCCTCCAGGGAATTCCTAAATTGTGTATTTTTAAAAAAATATTTTCTAGTTGCTTTTGATAGTGTATAGAAATGTACTTGACTCTGGATATTCACACACCTTTCTAAACTCATATTATTTATACTAATTTATTGATATTTTAGCATTCTCTACATAGACCCTATCAACTGCAAATTAATCAGTTTTATTTCCCCCTTTCTAATATTAGTGTCTTTATTTTTTTCTTCTCTTATTGTATTGGCCAGTTTCTCAAAACAATGTTGAATAGAAGTAGTGATATTGAGCATTGTTTTTTCTGCTTATTTTAGAAGAGATGCTCTCAACATTTCTCTATTCAGGATGGTGTATTTCATTTTTCAGGTTAAGGAGGTATCTTTCTATTCCAGGTAGAAATTTATATATATATATACATATATATGTATATATATATTTTTCTTTCATCTTTTCCTGTGTTTTTGTCTCTGTTTTATATGGCTTATCATATTGCAGTGGCAAAATAACTATTATTAATGGTAGTGATATTGGGATTTCCTCTGATGCTTTAACTCTGATGAAGCCTCTTTGTTGGGATACACACATAAATTTTCCTCCTTTTTGAGAGGGAAGATTTCCTAATAAAAAAATAGTTACAAACTGAAAAATAAATTAATTTTTTATATTGTTCTCTACTCTCAAAATTTTGTGTAATATATAATTTAGCTTTTCTCCCTTTCTTTCTTTCTTTTTCTGAAAGTTTCAGAATACTTTGTAGCCTGGCACCCTTTTTATGCTGTTATTTTATTTTATTATTATTATTATTTTTTTGGCGGTACGCGGACCTCTCACTGTTTTGGCCTCTCCTGTTGTGGAGCACAGGCTCCGGACGTGCAGGCTCAGCGGCCATGGTTCACGGGCCTAGCTGCTCCACGTCATGTGGGATCTTCCTGGACCGGGGCACAAACCCGTGTCCCCTGCATTGGCAGGTGGACTCTCAATCACTGCGCCACCAGGGAAGCCCTCTGCTGTTATTTTTTAATGATTAAAAAAAATCTTACATTTAGCATCCTTTCAGTCAATTTTGCATTCTATTTTCTTAGTAAATAATCTTTTTTCACTGATATTTTTAAGTATTTTCACATAAATTCATACATATCTTCTTATACTTTAACATCTTAGTATCTTTTAAATTCTTTATGTATTTGTTGGGATTTTCTGCTCTTTTTTGGAGTTATATTTGCCAGTAAGTATTACTTTTCCCCTCAAAGAATAAACTATAGATTTAAGGAGATGATCAATATTAACTCTGCTTTTATAATTAACTTATCCTTTTTAAAATTATTTTCTTCTGTTTCTTAATCTTGGACTTGTTTTTGTCTTCATTTTCTAATGTCGTTACATTAATTCAAATGCTTTATCTTCATTCTCTTTTGTTTATTAATAAAAATATCTTCATAAACATTTATAAACTTTGACTTTTATCTGAAACCAGTGGCTCTCCACTGGAGGCAATCTTGCCTGACAAGGGATATTTGGCAATGTCTGAAGACATTTTGATATATTATGACTTGCAGTGGAAGAGAAGATGATGCTACTGGCATCTAGTTGGGAGAGGCCAGAGATGCTGCTAAACATCTTACAGTGCACACAACTTTTCCTGACAACAAAGAATTAGCCACCCCAAAGTGCCAACCATGGTGAGGTTGAGAAACCCGCCTACAAGCCATTGACGTATATTCAGTTATTTTGATCAATATTTAAGCCATAATAAGAAAAAATATGGGCTCCCTCTTGATTTTTATCTGCTGTGATGATTTGCTAAAGATCAAAACCCAACAGCATTCACATGTGATTTATTTGACTAACTCTATATTTAAAAAAAATAATTGAACACTGTTAGATAAGATAAGCATGCTACAGATTTCCACAGTTTCTGCCTGCCACTTAGTATTATACTCCTTCTCCTCGAAGAGTCACCCTTTTATATTAACCATCTGACCATTGCGGAAATTTGAGTTTGCACTCCTGAATTATATACAAAATGGTCATCAGTCTCTTTCTTTCTTTCTTTCTTTTTTTAATTTTCATTTCCTTAAAGGAGGCAACACATTTCCATTGGTAATGGTAGCTCACTGAAGTATTGTAGCTATGTTTCTCAAATATTGCCAGTTCCAAGGAGGGCTGGTAACATCACAATCTTTTGACATGGCTTTGGTGATTCATTAGAATCCTAACCTCTGTAGGGTGGCCTGGTGTCCATTCTCCTACCTCCTCCAATCAAAAATCACTGATGTATAAAAGTACCAGATTGAATAAGTAATGACTACTCCTTATTTCACATTCTAGTATGTAGACAAAAACCCAAGTTTTGTTGTTATTGTTATTTTTATCTTTGAGGATACTGATAACAGATGCACATTCATTTCAAAACAGGGTATGATACTCTGTTTTGCAGTATCAGGTTTTCTAATATTACTGTACTATGGTGATTAGGGAGACTTTGTATTATGGATTTTTTTCCAACCTCACTTAATACTCAGTGGCTTTAAATGCTTGCTAATTTTTTATTCAAAAGTATAGTTATATATAAAAAATGAAAAAAATGCTTAAAGTTTCTTTTTGTGGAAGCAGCATCAATACCATGATTTACCATTCATGAGTTACAAGATAGTGACTTTTTATTTTTTCATTAACAAAATGTTCCATCGAGGTAGGTTAATGAGCTTAGTACATAGATCATTCTAATTAACTGTAAGTCAGGGAATAGAACTGTTGATAAGAAACGAGTCAGGAATATTCTTAGACATTGAGAATCGATGTAGAGAAATTTTTGATTGTTTTAGCTTTCTTCAATTGGCAAACCATACTATCTAAAATGTCAAGTACACAATAGAATATAAATCGTATAGTTTCATGTGGAGGAAATGTTGTACCATCAGTTCTTATAAGGTCTGAGAACTTCCTCCAGCTTTAACTTCAGGAGATACCTTACTCTGCCACTATTTTCCTTCTGTAAAATGCATATAATTATTTCCACCCACATACTAC
The DNA here is from genome assembly GCF_039906515.1 of Pseudorca crassidens. Lineage (NCBI taxonomy): Eukaryota > Metazoa > Chordata > Mammalia > Artiodactyla > Delphinidae > Pseudorca > Pseudorca crassidens. The sequence goes on along the minus strand of NC_090296.1, from coordinate 136,878,520 downwards.
AGAAAGAACATTTGAGAATTCATGAAGTAATCAGGGAATTTCCATTTACCCCTTATCTTCCTTCCTTCATTTTTGCAGCAAACATCATTATACTTTTTGGTTCATTGAGAGAAAACAAAAAAAAAAAAGAAAGATGTTTGCAAATGTAACAATTTCTCAGGAACAAAGATATTTTTCATTTAAAAGCTAAAATAGTAAATGCAAGATTTTTGAGATGGAAAATGAATCAGCCACCTAAAATTAGTTATAAGTAACAACTTCAATATTAAACTCAGAAGCAAATGGTTGTGTTCTTTATTTTCTTTCTTAACTCATTCCTCCCTCCCTCCCTCCCTTCCTTCCTTCCTTCCTCCCTCCCTCCCTCCCTCCCTCCCTCCCTCCCTCCCTTCCTTCCTCTTTCTTTCTTTTTCTTTCTTTCTTTCTCTTTCTTTCTTTCTTTCTTTCTTTCTTTCTTTCTTTCTTTCTTTCTTTCTTTCTTTCTTTCTTTCTTTCTTTCTTATCTCTTTCTTTCTCTCTCTGTCTCTCTGTCTCTCTCTCTCTCTCTCCCCCTTCCTTCCTTCCTCCTTTTCTTTTTCTTTTATTTTTGGCCATTCCTTTAATGATTAAGACAGTAAGTGTGGAAAAGAGGGCTATAATGGTCACCTAATAGATCAGAATATAGAACTGAATTTGGAACTTGTATTTTCTTCTGAGGGAAGATGTTGTCAATGTCAACCCACAAATTAATAAGTCATTAAACAGTGGTCTTCTCTGGAAGGGACCTCAGAAATCATCTAGTCTTATTTCACAGCTGAACTTGTAACTTTTTCAATGTCACACAAGTAACTAGCAGAGTGCAACTGGAATCACATATCCTGACTCTCAGTAGTCAAATAATTCCCTCCAGAATCAGAAGCCTACTTATTAGCTTGTTGATGTTCACTCTTAAGTTATAAATGATGACATTCACTTAGATTTCCTTGGTATATTTGAGAATATTAGTAGCATCCAAAAAATCACCAGAATAAAACCAATAAACATATATAGATTTTTTTGTGTGTGTGGGAAGTAATAAGAAGAGTATGTTAATTATTATTTCATGCCTTACAATTTGTAAATTAGTTTTGGCAAATACTAAACTAAGTCCTGTCCTGAAATTCAAAAAATGAACAGCATGGCAAAGACTTTCTGTTTATGTAAGAAAACACAGAACAAGAAAACAAACAAAATGACATGTGGCCTTAGTGAATTAATGAACTGATAATAAGCCAACTATGTAGCGTAGTTATCAGTAGGACAATGGGATATATATGTGGCACTCTTCTTATACAAGTGACACCTAAAGTAAAAATCCCAAATATTTGTCTATATTTGCATTACATTAGATCTAATGAGCAGGTAAATGAGTAGAAAAATCAACAATAAATTCATCTTCTAGTTTAAAAACAAGGTATTAAAATGGTATTAAAATATCTTTACAACCATAAGAAGAATCTTGTTATTAAAAGATCTTGAAGGCAATGAAAAGAAGCATGTTATTTCTATAAGGCATTGTTTATTTACTTTTTTTTTACATTTGAGTGATATTTTGATACATAAATGTAACTTACAAGCCTGATTTTAAAGTAATATGTTTGATGTTATCAAGATGAAGAGAGATTCTAAAAGAAAGAGAAGTTCATTTTTTTCCCCCCTAGAGTAGAATTAGTATTTTGTTATTTGGTTGGGAAAAAACAGAAAGTCATAATAATGCTCATTGAGAAAAATAAAATCAGAAGACTAGTTTGGTGGCAAATATGCCGAAGCCATATCACATTCCTTTAAATTTAGTATTGTCTCTTAAGTTTGAAAGATACATAAATGCTGAGAAGAACTCAAGGTTATGTGGAGCTAAGTCGTGTGTGGAGGGGATGGTGAAGGTGACAAAACACATGGTCAGGAAGAAATAGACACTGGGAGTGTGAGTGTAGGGTTAGTACTGGGCACTTGTGAAAAGAGAACAGCTGTGCTAGGAGCATGTTATCAAGGGCTAGAGGTGGATTAGAAGATCTGAGAGGATTGTCAACAATTGGAGACAGAGTGCATGAATGAGACAGAGAAGTGTCTAGTTTTGATTCCTGCCTTTTGATCTAGTTCACTCTAAGGGTGGTTTACCTACTACTATTTGAAAACCATCTTTGGGTTTGACAGATACTGCTGATGTGGTAGGAAAGAAGATGTGCTCCCAGTGTCCTTAAGACAGTTTTCTGGTGTGGCCTTTCAAGGAATGTTGGAGAGAGACAATGCTGCAAGAGGAGACCAATGTTCATTAGATTGACCCATTGTTGTATAATAAAGAATTTATGGCCTTTTTTTCTGGTTCCTGGGAGGGAGACTCTAAGCCCTTGGAGTTTCCCAAGTCATAGGAGTGTCTTTGCTATTCATGGTGGGTCCCTAGATCATACCTGGGTTTATGCTGATACATTGGCACATAGTGGGCCCCCAGATATTTCAGGATGAGAGCTATTCATGTCAGAAAGACCAACCACATGTTATTGGCCTGATCTCCCCACATCCAGAAACTGGAGGGAGTCTGGAACTTGAGTTCAATGATGTTCAGTTATGTCTATGGAAGGAAACCCCAGTAAAGACGATGGACACCAGTGCTCAGGTGCACTTCCCTAGTTGATAATCATACATCCATGTGCTAAGAAGGTAACATGTCCTGAGGACATGGAAATGTAGCATTTGGGACCATCCCAGGCTCCCATTATGCATCTTTTCATTGGCTGGTCCTGATTTGTATCCATTATAATAAAACTGTATCATAAGTGTAGTGCTTTCCTGAGCTCTGTGAGTAAATCTAGGAAATTATCACACCTGAGGGGGTAGTGGGAACCCCCAAATCTTAGCCCGTTGATCAGAATCACAGGTAACCTGGGAACAACTGAGTTTGTGGCTGGTATCTGAAGTGCAGGCAGTCTTATGGAGGACCATGCCCTTAACTTGTGAAATCTGAAAAATAGTAAAAGTAACATCCTTCTAGGATTAATGTGAAACTTAAATGAATTGGTATGTTTAAAGCATTTACAACACTGCCTGGCACACACAAAATCCGCTTATGACTATTTTAAAATAACATTTCATGGTTCCCTCTACCAAAATAATAGAACCTTTAGAAAGTATAACCTAAGGATTAACCTTTTAGTTTCTCAGTAAATTATCTTCTCTCAATGGTTAAGAGAGTTACAGTGGAAATAATATGTTAAATATAATGTGCCTTATTGATATGACAATTATTTATATATTTGGAGTAGAAAAATGTCTAATAATCATTTAATAGATTTTATTATGCCACTAAAGTTTCAGTTACCACCTCTACAATTATATAAACTTTTGTCTTGTGTGTACCATGCTCTCTTTGGTCCAGGCAACACTCCAAAACAGAAGAATGCACTCCAGAGAAAGTAGGATAAACAGGAGATAGGTAATCACATCTAATCTGGGATAGCTGATTATGTTCTGTGCTGATTTATGTTCTGTGCTTATTTTTAATTTTATTTTTAAATCAACATTGAGAAAGAAAAGTTGAGATATTAATTACCCATTTACTGTCAATGTAGCGGAAAATGTAATTTATAGCCTACTTGCAAAGAAAAAAATCTACGTGCTTAATTTAAGAACACAAATTATTCAAATAACATTTTGAATTTGATTATTCGTTTAATTGAAATGTTGCTCTTTCAGTCAGAGTTGCTTTTGAGAGTCCAATTTCAGCAATACTTAACTAGGAGCTCTCTGTAAAAAGGATAGAAGGGGGATCCACAGATTAAAAATGCATGGGGAAATAACTGCATTTGGAGAATTCCATTTACCTGAAAGCAATAGTCAAATTCATTACTGGTTTTGTTTTGTTTTTTTTTTTCCTCAACCTTGTTGTTGCTTTGGTGGAGAAAGGAATCAAGGAGATAATCTGGACACATAGAGTAACTAAAAATTAGAGTTCAACACAGAGCTCAGAAGCAAAGCTTATCCCAGCAGTTATGAAGGAAGGGTCTGTGGGCTACATCTGTGGAAATTGCCTTCAGAATAATATTAAAAATATGAGGCTCTGCCTTAGAAAGAAAGTTCCTCTCTTCATCCTGCTGTATTGTTGTTTTATGGCTGGCTATCCAAACCAGGGTCTTGACTCTGAAAAAAGGACAGTAAGTATACCCTGGCGGACACTAAGAGTATAATAATCTTTTAAATAGTTGGCAGAATTTATTATTTTTATCATTATTAGGGTACAACAAAATGTGCAGTTTTAAAGTATACATTTGATGGTGTCTGTCATGTGACCACCATCACCATCAGGATATAGAATGTCTCCATATCCCTAGAGTTCCCTTGTGGATTTTGCAGTCAGTTGCCTCCCCTGACCTGTAGGCATAGGCAACCACTGATGTGCTTTCTGTCATTATAATTCTGCCTTTCCTAGAATTTCATACCTTAGAATCATACAATATTTTGTCATTTGGGTTTGATTTCTTTAACTTTGCATAATGTTGCTGAGATTCATTCATAGATATAACTGCTTTGAACAAACACGTGAAAGTAACCCTGTGAAATCATGCTATCATTTCCTTTGGGTGAATACTTAGGAGTCAGATTGCTGCGTCATATAATAAATGTAGTATGTAAGTTTAACGCTATAACAGATGTCAATATTGTTTTCCAACGTGGCTATACCATTTTGCAATCCCACCAGCAAGATATGAGAGTTCGGTTTCTGTCATATCTTTAGATTTTTGAAGTTTAAATATATGGGTGTAAAATGGTATATCATTGTGGTCTCAAGGTTTGTTTTTTTTCCCAATTGTATTGAGATATAATTGACATACATCACTCTATAGGTTTAAGGTGTAGGGCATAATGGTTTGACTTACATATATTATGTGAAATGATTACCAGAATAAATTTAGTTAGCATTCATCATTTCACATAGCTACAGTAAAAAGAAAAAGAAAAAAAAAATTTCTTCATGATGAGAACTCAGGATTTACTCTCTTAACAATTCTCCTGTATACCATACAGCAGTGTTAACTATAATCATTATGTTGTACATTATGTCCCTATACTTATTCATCTTACAACTAGAAGTTGGTGCCTTTTGACCACCTTTCTCCAATTCCTTCTTCTCCACCCTCCACTTCTGGTAACCACAAATCTGATCTCTGATCACTCTGTCTCTCTTTTTTTAAATAGTTTTTTGGGATTTTTGTTTGTTTTAGATTTCACTTGTGATATCATACAGTATTTGTCTTTGGCCTATTTCCCTTAGTATAATGTCTTTAAGGGCCATTCATGTTGTCATAAATGGCAGGAGTTTTTTCATTTTTTATGGCTGAGTAATATTCTATTGAATGTATGTGTATGGGTCTTAATTTGTATCACCTTGATGATCAGTGATGCTGAGTGTCTTTTCATGTTTATTGTCATTCATCTGTTGTGAACTGTTTGCACTAACCATTTGCCCAATTTTTAATTGTTTTTTTACTCAATTCTTAAAGTTTTCTTTTTCTTTTACAAATTCTTGATATCATAAGCCTTTTGAGAGATAAATGCTTTGCAAATATTTTCAGCATTCTGTGGTTTCCCTATTATGTTTTCTTAACTGCATTTTTTCAAAAAGCAAATGTTTTTAATGGCATAGTCATTATTATCATTATCATTAGTTTCACTTTTTGGGGTTGTGCTTTTTCTGTCCTATTTATAAAATATGGCTCTAGCCCAATATCACAGTTTTCTCTTTATTTTCTGTTATATACTTGATATAATGTATGTTTTATAATGTATGATCCATTTTGTTTATTATGTGAGGAAAGAGTTGAAATTTCTTTTCCATGCAGATATACATTTGTTCCATCACTATTTTTTTTTTAACATCTTTATTGGAATATAATTGCTTTACAATGGTGTGTTAGTTTCTGCATTATAACAAAGTGAATCAGTTATACATATACATATGTTCCCATATCTCTTCCCTCTTGCATCTCCCTCCCTCCCACCCCTCTAGGTGGTCACAAAGCACCGAGTTGATCTCCCAGTGCTATGCCAGCACTATTTCTTGAAGGCTTTTTTTTTTCCCCATTGCCTCCTTTGTCAAAAATCAACTGTTCCAATTCAGCTCCTACTATCCATGAATCTGGTATATTTCTCCACTATTAGAGCTATTAAAATTTCCTTTTGCAGTGTTATGTCATTTTCAACGTACACGCCTTGCATATATTTTGTTATATTTTTCAATGCTGTTGTAAGTGGAGATATTTTTAAAATTTCATTTTCAAATTTTTCATTACTAGTACTCAGACATACAATTTATTTTTTATTTTTTATATAGATTTTGTATCCTTCAACCTTACTAAGTTACTCTTATTTCTAAAATATTTTTTTTCTAAATTCCTTAGGATTTTGCCTGCAAGCTATTATGTCCTTTGCAGATAAACTCAGTTTTATTTCTCCCTTTCCAAACTATATGCCTTTTTTCTTTTCTTTATCATATTGCTTTGGATAAAACTGCAGGACACTGTTGAAAATAATGGTGAGAGCAGACATTTTGCCTGTTCTTGATCCAAGGTAGGGGCATTGATCCATTCACTGTAGAGGATGGTTTAATTATATGTTTCTCATATACCTGTTTACTTAGATTGAGGACGTTTCCTTCTATTTTTAGTTTACCTAGTTTTTTCCTTTTCTTTTTTCCATGAATGGATGTCAAAATATGTCAAATGATTTTTTTCATCATCTACTTCAATGATCATATGTCTTTCTCCTTTATTCTGTGTAGTTATACTGGTTGGCTTTTCAAATGTTGAAACAATACTGAATTCCTGGTATACAGCCCACTTGGTTATTATGTATCATCCTCTATGTCTTGATGGATTTAACTTGCTAGTACTTTGTTAAGAATTTTTGTGTCCATATTCAAAACTGATACATTTGTTTCCTTTTATTATCACACTTCTACTGCCATCATAAAATGGCAGAGTAAACATTTTCTTCTCTATTTTCTGAAAAAGTTTTTTGTATTAATATTATTTCTTCCTTGAGTGGTTGAATTTACTAAGGAGGATACCTGGATCTGGAGTTTTCTTCATGGGTGTGTAGTAAAGAATTTGCCTTATCCAAAGGTCTGGGCTTTGATCTTAGCTCCTGGGAGGTGATCTCTAAACCTTGGAACATCCTGCCTGATAAGAGTGTCATTGTTTACCTGGGAGTCTTGGGTCACACCAGACATTTTAACGATGAAATTTACGGTGGGGCTTTGGGCTACACTGTAACAGCTCCACTTCCATAAGTGCTAGTGACTAAAGGTCAGCCACATGCCCACTTGTGTGGTCAACCACATCTATGTGCGTGACTGAGCTCAATAGAACTGGATTAATGAGGCTAAGGTGAGCTTCCCTGTTTGGCAATACTCCATGTATATCAATATACATCGTTGCTGCAAAAAATTAGCACTGTCCATGACTCCACTGGCAGAGGAAAATTGAAGCTTTTGTTTTTGGAAATTTTCTGTACTCTACACCATGGCTCTCTCCCTTTGGATGATTTTTAATCTGTATCCTTTTACTACAATATGTCATAACCTTAAATATAACAACTTCAGTGAGTTCTGAGAGTCTTTCTAGTAAATTACCAAATTTGAGAGTGGGAATGGTGACACTAAAACTTGCAGAGTGACAGAGATTTAGGGACCCTCCCTCCCCAAACTCTGCAGTGGAAAAGGCCCTTCATTTAAGATTCAATTAAAAAATAAAACTGATTAGAGCTATTCAACTTTTATATTTCTTTCTGGTTCAGTTGGTAGTTTTTGTTTTTAACAAAAATTTAATTTTCTCTGATGAATTTGTCTATTTCATCTGGATTGTCACATTTATTGGCATAAAGTTATTCATAGTATTACTTCCTCATTTTCTATTTCATTGATTTCTGCTCTTATAATTCTTTTTCTTTCCATTCTGTCTGGTAATTTGCTCTCTTTTCACTAATTTCTTAAGATGGAAAGTCAGCTGATTGGATTTAGATATTTCTTCCTTTCTAATACAAACATTTAAAGCTATAAAATTTCCCTAAGTACTGCATTAACTTCATCCCTGAAATTTTGGTATGCTGTATTGGGCTGCACCCCACAGGCCTACAAGCCCTGTGCTTACTCAGCTTCAAGACCAAAGAAAGAGACCAGAGTCAGCAACAGAGACATCAGTGGTTTACTGGATCTTACATGCCTGAAGCAACGTCCTGGAGTGACACCCCACCATGTGTGGCAGAGGGTGGGCAGAGCATGACGGCAGTCTTTGCTTTCAGGGGGAAGAGGAGATTGACATTTACAGGGGTAATTAAGGTCAGGTTAGCTCATCAGTTACCAAGGAAACTAGCAGAGGTGTATGTCCTTCACTGCCCCTTTGATAGGAACAATCACTAGCTGGGGCCTGGGGCAAGTATGTAGGAAGGTGAGTCAGGTGAGTAGGATGTAGGTGAAGCAGGCACTGGTCAAGCAGGGGATGTACAGACAGTAAGAGAATAGTCACCTCGAGTGGTTCTGACCATGTATACTGGATAGCCATTCAACATATTTTCTAACTTCTCTTGTAATTTCTTCTCTAGATTTTATATAAACACGTAATTTCTTAACTTTCTTATGTTATTGAATTTTTTTTTTTTTTAATATTTATTTATTTGGTTGTGCTGGGTCTTAGTTGCAGCATGCAGGAACTTCATTGCAGCATGTGGGATCCTTTTGTTTTTTTCAGTCATGGCATGCGAACTCTTAGATGCAGCATTTGAGACCTAGTTCCCTGACTGGGATCTAACCCAGGCTCCCTGCATAGGGAGCAAGGATTCAGCCACTGGACCACCAGGGAAGTCCCAAAATTGTTTTTTAATTTTTATATATTTGGTGTTTTTCTTGTTTCATTATTATTGTTATTATTAATTTCTAGTATAAAACCAGTTTGGTCAAAAATATACTCTGATTTATTTCAGTCTTTTATTATTCATGGAAATTTGTTTTATGATGTAGCATATGGTCTTTTTTGGTAAACATACTATGTGCCCTTGTAAAGATACAAGGTTTGTAAGTTTTTGATATTTTATAAATATTATTCAAGTAAAAGTAGTTGATAGCATTGTTCAGATCTTTGTTGATCTTCTATCATTGTTTCACTGATTGCTGAGGGAATATTAATATCTTCAACTATGATTGTAGAATTATCTACTTCTATTCTTTAATTCTGTTAGTTTTTGTTTATTCTTAGCTATATTATTTGATACATATTACATATATAATTGTTATATCTTCGTGATTAATTGATCTATTCATCATTAGGATAAATCCCTCTTATCTCTGCTAATACTTTATATCTTAAAATCTATTTTATCTGATATTAATATAGCCACTTGTTCCTCCTTATATATACTGTTTACAGTGATATCTATCCATTTACTTTCAGTCTATCTATGTCTGTATACTTGAAGTGTTTCTCTTGTTTTGATCTTGTTTTTTTTTTTAATCATTCTTTTTCTCTGAAACTATTTTGTATTATTTTATTTTATTTTTGTTTTATTTTTATTCATAGTGAGCATGTATAGTTTTACTTAAATGAGGAAAGTTACATATACTGCTTTAAAATTCCTGCTTGCTGGTTCCAACACCTGGGTCATTTCCAGGCTAGTTTCAATTGATTTACTTTTCTCTTGAACACAGGTTCTATTTTCATGGTTCTTTATGTCAGATAATTTTAGATTATGTTCTGGACATTATTAGTTTTAAGATGTGGAGATTCTAAATTCGTAATTTTTCTCTAATGAAATGTTTATCCATTGTTTTACCAGGGAATTATCTTGGTTGGATTTTAACTACAAATGTCTTCTTGGGTATTAGAGCTGGTCTTTACTCAAATCTTTTGGCTTTATCTACATTGCTTTCAGTCTGTTCCATGGATACATTATTTAAGGTCAGTGAGAAATGCAGGTAGACAGAATTTGGTGATTCTGTTTCTGGTTCTTTCCATTCCATGATTTCCCCAATCTTTATAATAGTCATGGATTCTTTGGTTTCCAATTTCTGGTTAACCAAGTAGCAACTCTTTTGCTTCATTTCCCCAAAAGTTGAAAAAAAGTGGAAACTCACTTAATTCACTCCCCCTCCTACTGTGCATTTTTCACTAGACTCTGCCTGCAGTTTTTTATCTTATATGAAGGTTTTATATGCATTTTCTGCATGTGAGTCTGTCTGGTGGGCACTTTCTCTGCTATTACTGGAAGTAGAATACAACAAGAGTAACTTTCATTTAACAATTTTCTCATTCTCATCCAAAGTTTTGCAGTATGTGAGTTACTGATGTAATCTTTCCTGCACATGAAGTATTTTTTAATCCTTGCCTTCAGTGTTAATTTTTCCCCTCCTCTGGTCTCCTGTAACACTTCATTCATGTGTCTATTATAGAAATTAAAGCACGGTATTTCCTTCCTGAGACTATAAGCAATGATTGTTTATTTTTTTACTTCTTTCCCCAGAATCTGAGACAGTCCTAGAATGAAACCGTTTTCTGATAAATGTTTTTTGAGTGAAAGAAGAATGAATCCCCATACCAATTATATGTATGTGGATTTGTGACTTGTTCAGAAGTAGTCATTTTCAGGTTTTCTTAAATTTTTCTATGTTGTATATATTGCAAAAAGATCTTTATACAATAAGCATAGTGATGACATGTCTGCCTCTGCCAAAAAATATATATATATATTAAAAGACTGGCTGAATATTTTACAGTCCATTTCTGTCTCTACATAAAATTGTGACATTGGTGCCACTTTACCTTGGCTCCCTTTTGTTGTACTGTCTCCATTATCTGACCCCACCCCTTTCCTTTGGCCTCTGTCTGTTGCCAAATCAGCACACTGGGACCTGGTTTATTGTGAGAAAGATATGAACTCTCAAATATCTATATTTAATTTATGGTAAGTGCTATGTAGGGGCTTACATCTATGGGAAGGGTCCTTGTATCTTTATATTTATGATTTTGGTGAATAAATATCTCCTGAACACAAGAAAAAAGAGGCATGGTTACATTTGCTTTCATGAATATATTTTCTCATGTAGAAGATAAGGCTTAATATTCAAAACAAAATCCTGGTCTTAGATTTAAGATCCTATTCTAAACAATTGGATAATATTTCTGTTTCCTTCCTCCAATAAAATGGCCAATTTATTTATTTATTTATTTTTTCCTAAAAGCTTAATCATAGTTTCCTATAGAACTGAATATAAGGGTCTGGTTATAAATTAAACACACACCCACACATACATACACACACAATAAATAAATAAAGGTTCACAAGTTATCTAATTCAACTTTTTAATTAAATTGTCTTTTGTGATGTCTACAGTTAAATACTTTATTTTTCTATTATTTAAGCTTAAAAACCTTTTTACCTTTCATTTTAGTATTTTAAATAGAATTCTAGAAATCATCTTTTTATGTTTTAATAAATTATTTCTTGAACTTCTGCATATTTTGGACATGAGACACATTAGGAAATACTATACACTTAAAATAAGCAAAGAGCATCAACACATCTTAATCAAAACAAGTGAATTTTTTGAAGACGGACTTTGAAGGGACTTAACACTTTCTAGTTACCTATGTAAGAAAACTCTGTAAGGAAAATCTTTATCCTTGGTTGCTGAAGACATCAAATGTAACCATAGCATTTGACATAATATTTTCACATTTTCTTCTCTTTTAAAGATCCTAATTGACCTTTTCCTATTGGGCTAACTTGATTACTCATTCTACATTTCCTTCTATGCTCTAATTTCTTATCCTAATGCGTCTTTTGGCAGGGAAGGGTTAAAAAGGCCTGATTAAGCTGTAAATGGCTGACATTCTGCTATCAAGTGTGAATGTGCCGTTAAAACATTCCTGCAAATGAGTTTCAGTGTCTGCTTTTTTAATATGGAGCACGCTGGTAGCTCTCCATTCCTCCTCTCTCTTCTGTCTCTGCACTTCATTATATAAGGGAATAAATTGCAGTACTTTTTATTTTACCCTCTGTTCCAACTCCACTGAGAATCAGGCTTTCAGAAGAGGCTCTCATTTTGATGCTAAAAGCCCCTGATATTTTGCCTGACCAACTAAACGTGGAACTAAAGAGAAGCAAGTGGCTTATCTGCGAAGTGTTTCCACCTCATATACATGCAACCAGTAGCAGAAAAGCTGGACAGGCAGAGCCAGCTCAACCCTGAGACCCTATTAGCAATTCTAATGTCTTGAGTGGCGGCTGGAAACAAGGTGCTGACTGTTTGCCTCCTGCCCGTTCTGGCACTATTAGGTAAAATAAAAGTCCTGTTCTCTGAGAAACTTTTCAGTGAAACAATTCTCAGTCATTCACAAGTCAAAGGCAAAGAAGAAAGAGCCTCAGTGTAAAATGCTGTAAAGTAGCCTATTGTTTTCAGTCATTTTTCTCACTATTCACAGCTGAAGGGGGAGAAGATGAGAAGGAACAGGAAGAGGAAAGTTAAGGCAACTTTCTACTCAAATGCCTGATCCCGCACTTGAGCTGTACAATATGTCCCAAGCTCTCCAACCCTCCCTGCAGACCTCAGCAAATTTTCTGTCCCTCAAATCCTTTTATTATCTGATAAGACAGTGAAAATGTCTAGTCCATTCCCCTGTTTAAGGCATTCTAACTACTTCCGTTGTTTTGGTTTCTGTTTTGTTTTGTTGTTTTTTCTGGAAAGTATGATTTTATTTTCTTAACGGATGTTTTGGGATGTAGGAGCTTGGATTTGAAGGAACCATGATCCTCTGACACTTACAACATAAAACTGCTGCTAGAATGTGTCTGTAGATTTTATTTTTTTATTATTATTTTTAAAAATTTTATTGGAGTACAGTTGATTTACAATGTTGTGTTAGTTTCAGGTGTACAGCAGAGTGATTCAGTTAAACATATACATATATTCATTCTTTTTCAGATTTGTTTTCCATATAGGTTATTATAGAATACTGAGTAGAGTTCCCTGTGCTATACAGCAGGTACTTGTTGGTTATCTATTTTATATATAGTAGTGTGTGTATGTTAATCCCAAACTCCTGATTTATCCCTCCCCTCCCCCAACATTTCCCCTTTGGTAACCATAAGTTTGTTTTCAATATCTGTACACAGTTTGGTTTTACAGATATTAAACCATAATACATCTGATTCAAGATGCTATTTTAAAAAGCCTAGCTTAATGTGCCCACTTCATAATTTCCACACAGCATTATTTTGGTTTTGTAGACCATGACATGACTAGAGAAGTTAAGAAAGTTGTAAAGTATCTAAAGACAGTGGTAAACAGACCATAGATGTTTGCCTTTTGCTTATTCCTTTGTCTAAATGTTTGTCTTGGTCATGGCAAGATGTATTTGTCCACAGGGATGTCCTCATGGCCAGGACATTCCTATTCGAGGAGGGAGCTGGGTCACAGAAGATGGACCACAGTGAAGAAAAATCATAGGCTTTCTCTGAGGCTCCAGATCTGAGCTCCAAGTCTGACATAGGCCCTGATCATGGACAGCTTGGATGCCTGTCGTCAACTCAGAGCATTGGGGATTATCTTTTGTAGTGGGCTGTAGCTAGTTTGTGACAGTGAGCTGGTTGTTAAACAAATGGTAACTTGAAATCAGCCAGGGTGGAAATATTTACACCACAGAAATTGGCAAATTCCACAAATCATGGAATTTGTTTATGTTTGTCTGTTTTTTTTATTGTTAATTTCTTTCTTTTTCTTTTTTAGAGAGCTGGCTTACTAGCACACCACTACTTAAAGTGTACCATTCTTGAGACAGGACCACCAGGAAGACACCTGAGATTCTAGGAATGAGAAAATAATTGTTCATCCCTGATATAGAAAACTTTCTAGAAATTCTTCCAAATGCTCTGCCCTGCTTAAGCCTTGAGGGAATACCTTTGATTAAATGGCTAAACCTGGGTTGGCATACAGTTATCACATACGGTAAATAGCCCATGTGATTCTGAACATGGCTTCTAGCTGACTACCATCTTATAATATCTCACAAGTTTTCTTATCCACCAGGTTAATTGCTGCCCCATTCAAGATTAAAAATACACTAAGTGCCTCATTGACCAAAGGACATCACCCCAATACATTTTCCTATCCTTATTTCTAGGCTAAGCACAAGAGACTTAAAACTGAACTGTTCTTCATGGGATTAAGTACAAAGAGAATTCAATTCAGTAAACAGCTATTGAGTACCTATTATATATGGCATAATAAATACATATAAAATAATTTTAAAATACCCAACAATCTATTGAAGAATAAAGAGGTTTAGTGAATATTTATTAGGGATCTGAATGAAGTTTATACCACAATCTCACAGCAAAACATCTTTAAAATACTCATTAGATTTTTTTTCTTACTCCTTATTTTATGCAAAATGCCCAAATCATTCTTACTTCCTCACTTTTTTCCTTTCTCCATCATTTTGCATGCTTCCTCACCCCCTGCCCCTCTCAAGTAACCCTTGCCTTCCCTTTGCTCCCATATTTTTCCATCTAGGTGTCTTCTCTCATACTTTCTCATTCAGCAACTTGACCTCCCTGGATTTCTCCCATTGAGGAAATATTCCATTACACTGCTCAGCTCAAAGCCTATAGCCCATCAATTCAGATATGAACCTTCCTTTTCAGTAGCAGGAACATGGGTTATTGTAAATGGTTATATTTTTTTTCCAGAAATACAATTTTTTCTGTGGTTTTCTTACACATTCTGCCTTTTATTATAATGATATGTGTTACTCCGTCATGACAGGATTACTACTTTATTGGGAGCCAATGCAATTCGTATCTCATCTTTGTGGCATAAGGTACTACTTTTTATGTACTGTATGTCTAATATACATTTGTTGAGTGGCAAGGATGCAGAGATGTTCCAAAAGCCAGTTACTTGTGTTGAGTCTATTAAATAAACTTCATAATATTTATCCCATATTTAACTAAGATCAATTTTCCAGAAACACAGATAACTGTACTATATAGAACAAAACAAAAATTAGGCTAGCTTTTTAACATGGAAAATAATGCAGTGGTCTTATGGTCAGAGTAAGGGACATTATGCATATATATGTCAAATATAATTAACATTGGAAAGAAGGAAAATGTGGCTGTAAAATGGTTTAATGCAGGGGAAGCTCATAAGAAAAAGCAGTGTTATTGTAGGTTTAACTGGTTATGTGCAGGATCTCATCCTAGGTAAGTGACCATTGCACATGCCTACTGTTTATCAGCTGAGTTGCTGTGAGATTTTTAATTCACTAGAGGGAGCTTGTGTGTTGGAATGATGCTGATACTACACAAGGAAAATTGATTGCATTCATTCAATCCCCACAGCCTGAAAAATACTCCTATTTATTTTATTCAGGAGCTTGTTGTAACATATCCCAGAGTTGCCTAGTCATTTTTTTCCACTAGTGAAAAGTCTAATTTCCTTTTCCATTTTTTATTCTTCTATGCTGTTCACTCAGTCTGCATAATGGTCTAACATTCCACTGTATTGGCTCTCTTAGTTCTTATCTGGTTTCATCACCAATGTTCTTTTTATCCCAGAGCATGGTCAACAAAAAAGTGAATCCAGTTGAGGTGCCTACCTGTTCCATGTTTGAGTGATAAAAGATTTTCCTGATTGTTCAACCACTATTTGAACAGTCAAAAAATTGACTTTTTTGTATCTGACATACCTCAGTTACCATTTTAACAGTCTATATCAAGTAGAGGGGACATATTTCCTGGCATAATGTTTGTCTTTAGGTCAGATTCTAAATAAGTGGAATTAGTATAATTTAACAAGAATGATTTGCCATCTTACCAGTCAGCTCAAATCAAGATAGTAGACAGTAATTCAGATATCAAACATTAAAAGTTTCATTTTGGTATATGTATTTGTTTCACCCAATGGTAAAAATCATGTGTTAAAAGAATATTTGTTGTGTGTAGGTATATTGTACTCATATGCATGCCCATTCAAAGTTAGATATCTCTATCTTTCAGTTTGATAAATGGAATATACACAAGCCAGAGTCAAAGTTACCGACTGCTTGCTCATCAATACTGCTTGATAGTTTTTTTATTTCATTTCTTCTCTTAGGTTTGCATCAAAAAGGACTCAATATTAACATGATTATCACTCTTTAAAAATTGTTTTGGAAGATCAGTTAGTTGCAAATGGCTTCAACGTTCCCACCCCTACAAATTCTTTTCTGTGCAATATTAATGAGTAGGTGTGTCAGAGGTCTCAAAGACCATCCTCAGGCTTGACAAATTTCCAGAACAACTCAAAGGACTTAGAAAAGTAGTTATACTTATGGTTATAATTTATTACAGCAAAAGGATATAAATTAAAATTAGCAAAGGTAAAAGGCACTGCCTTAGTCCATCTGGCCTGCTATAACTAAATACCACAGATTAGGTGACTTTTATACAACAAAAATTTATTTCTCACAACTCTATAGGCTGGAAGTCCAAGATCAGCATGGTGGAATGAGAGCCCTTTTTCAGGTGCCGAGATCTCTTTATATCCTGATATGGGAGGGGTAAGGAGTCTCTCTAGGGCCTCTTTTATAAGGGCTCTGCCCTAACAACCTGATCACTTCTGAAAGGCCCCACCTCCTAGTATCATGATATTGGCATTAGGATTTCAACTAATGAATTTAGGGGACTGGGAGAGCAGACATTTAATGTACAGCAGGCACATAGGGCAGAGTCCAGAAGAAACAATATGCAAGGTTCTAAGTGTGTCCTCTCAATGGAACCAAAGACATGCTTAATTTTCCCAGCAATGATGTGTGACAACATGTGTGAAGTGTTGCCAACCAGAGAACCTAACTCAAGCCTTGACGTCTAGAGTTTTTTATTGGGATCCAGGCACATGGGCATGCAGTGCAGTGCTCATGTGGGTGACCACATTGCTCAGACTCTAGTTTCATAAGAGCAAAACAGGCCTTGGTCAAATCACAGTGTTAGGATAAATATATCTGATCAAACTGGTGTAGTATGGTTCAAGGCCTCAGACATACAAAACCACTCATCATGCAGAATATTCCAAGGGCTCAGAGATGATCTCTCATGAGCCAGCCAAGGGACAATTCTGAAGACAGTTCTCTCCTTTTCCTTTTTTTTTTTAACATCTTTATTGGTGTATAATTGCTTTACAATGGTATGTTAGTTTCTGCTTTATAACAAAGTGAATCAGCTATACATATACATATATCCCCATATCTCTTCCCTCTTGCATCTCCCTCCCTCCCACCCTCCCTATCCCACCCCTCCAGGTGGTCACAAAACGCGGAGATGATCTCCCTGTGCTATGCGGCTGCTTCCCACTAGCTATCTACCTTACGTTTGGTAGTGTATATATGTCCATGACTCTCTCTCGCCCTGTCACAGCTCACCCTTCCCCCTCCCCATACCCTCAAGTCCATTCTCTAGTAGGTCTGTGTCTTTATCCCTGTCCTGCCCCTAGGTTCTTCATGACCATTTTTTTTTTTTTTAGATTCCATATGTATGTGTTAGTTTGTTTTTCTCTTTCTGCCTTACTTCACTCTGTATGACAGACTCTAGGTCCATCCACATCACTACAAATAACTCAGTTTCATTCCTTTTTATGGCTGAGTAATATTCCATTGTATAGATGTGCCACATCTTCTTTATCCATTCATCTATCGATGGATACAGGTTGCTTCCGTATCCTGGCTATTGTAAATAGAACTGCCATGAACATTGTGGTACATGACTCTTTTTGAATGATGGTTTTCTCAGGGTATATGCCCAGTAGTGGGATTGCTGGGTCATATTGTAGCTGTATTTTTAGTTTTTAAGGAGCCTCCATTCTGTTCTCCATAGTGGCTGTATCAATTTACATTCTCACCAACAGTGCAAGAGGGTTCTCTTTTCTCCACACCCTCTCCAGCATTTATTGTTTGTAGATTTTTTGATGATGGCCATTCTGACTTGTGTGAGGTGATACCTCATTGTAGTTTTTATTTGCATTTCTCTAATGATTAGTGATGATGAGTATCCCTTCATGTGTTTGTTGGCAATCTGTATATCTTCTTTGGAGAAATGTCTGTTTAGGTCTTCTGCCCATTTTTGGATTGGGTTGTTTGTTTTTTTGATATTGAGCTGCATGAGCTGCTTGTAAATTTTGGAGATAAATCCTTTGTCAGTTGCTTGGTTTGCAAATATTTTTTCCCATTCTGAGGGTTGTCTTTTCATCTTGTCTATGGTTTCCTTTGCCATGCAAAAGCCTTTAAGTTTCATTAGGTCCCATTTGTTTATTTATTTATTTTTTAATTTCCATTTCTCTAGGAGGTGGGTCAAAAAGGATCTTGCTGTGATTTAAGGACAGTTGTCTCTTAAGAATGTTGTGGATTTGAGCATCCAAACCCACTGAGCTTATCTTTTCCTGCCCAATAGTGCTACTTAAAATTAGATTTCCTTGGCCAAATATTTAAGACACACTGAGTTAAGTAATATTAAACAGCTTTCTCCACATCTCTTAATATGCTAATAACCACTGAGATATTCCAAGTGTATGTATTTGTCACCACTAAATGGATTTCAAAATCTTTCCCTTCCCTAGAGATCTTATTTTAGGAAATGTTGCTCTAAATGACTCATCCTACTTGAGTGAAGTGTCTGTCTAATCAAAGAAAATGTTAGTTAAAAGGGCAAACGAAAAAACAAGTTGAAGCACAAGAGTTACTGGTAAAGGATTCATAGTTAAGTATTCCTTATGAAGAATTGTACTTGTCTTTTATTAGTATCTGTTGTCTCTACCATGTTTTACTTGGTAACTTGCTTTCAAATATTTCACTAAAGTTTATAGTGTTTTGGTAATAAAATCAGTATATTTTCTTGACCTTTGTAACTTGTGTCATGAAAATGGTTATTGGGTTAATATCGTATTTACCAGAATTACTCTTCATAATATGTAAAAGATATTCAGCTATTAAAAATATAGCAAAATGTGGAATGTCCCTGGTGGTCCAGTGGTAAAGACTCTGTGCTTCCACTGCAGGGGGCATGGGTTTGATCCCTGGTTGGGAAACTAAGATCCCACATGCCATGTGGTGTGGCCAAAAATAATATATATATATATATATATATATATATATATATATATATATATATATATGTATATGTATGCATATATAGCAAAATATGTTGGAAAAATCAGGAGTTCATTTTGATTTAACAACAAATAAAAATAATCTTCCAGTTTCTGAACAAAAGGTTTCCCACATTTTAACTCACTGATTGTATTTGATATTGCCCAAATACCTGCTAGAATTAACTGAGCCTACTGCTTGGCCATTAATATTCTTCTTATTTTAGGTGTTCCTACCATTCTTATTCTGTGAAATCTGCAGCAGAGCTACAAATGAGGAAAGCAGGCAATGAGAAAGGCAATTTGAAATTAGCAAGCAGTCATTTGAAAACTTGGTTTAAAAAATCTTATGGCCCCATTAATGCAACGTGGTGTGAAAAGACTCTCCCGAGCATTTTGTCTCACATAACATCTTGCAGCCCACACATGGACCTTGCAGTGACACAAAGAGACATGAAATCAAGCCAACTTGTTCACTGGAGAACATCCCAGCGTTCAAGGATTATGAATCATTAATTCAGTTCTGAAATCTCATAAAACGTCTTTGTTAAAATGAAAGCATGTTTCCTTACCAAGGATAGTTTTGATCTGATAACTAACATGTTATCTTTTATTTATTTAACATGTATGCATTACAGCTATTTTTGACATATCAATGCATAACAAAATAAATACTATCTAACCAGATATTATGTAACAGATTTAATATGTTCTGCATTGTGCATTAGATAGCCATATTTTAAACATATCATAAGCCTATCTAGCATATTTAATATAAAATACATTTTAAGCTCTGTCTTAGGTTGTATGTATTGTGTCCCATAACTGGTATCAATGAAGGCAAATGCAAAGTTCATAAACATCTTTTTGTAAATTACAGTCCCTCAAATATTTGAAGACGCTCAAAGATTAGATCTCCTTTATATTCAAACTCCAGCTTGAGATAGGATTTAACCTCAAATTAAGTCTACTGCAGACAAGAGGGACACATGAGGTCTTCTGCAAATGACAACCAAGAAGGATCTTGGGATTTCATTGGACAACGGTATGTGTGGAAGACCTGAGTCAAGGCTTGTAAAGAGGCAGCCCTTGAGCCGAAGCCCATCTCCAAACTGCTTTATTTTGTCTTTGCCTGTATAATATAATTTTAAAAAATTAGAATATTTCACATAAAATAATTTCAGGCTCTCTTGGGAATAAATTGGTAGCAATTGGCATGCCTGCAACATGTAGAAAAATTACATAGAAGGTAGCCCATCTGAAAAGACATGGCCATTCATTTCACTGTACTCCTATCTGTTACCTGTCCGACTCCTGCAAAAATGTGTGCTTATAATTCTTGAACTAAGTTCACTCAGTTACACTTGAAAAAAAATCTGGAAAAGACACATTAAAATGAGTGTTGCAAGGATATTCATGGAACAAATACAACTTGAAATCTTCTCCTGGGAATTTAAATATGCACTATAATCTATACTCCCTTAATAAGAATAAATGAATAAATGTCTGATTTGTCCCTTCATGTGGTTTATCTGAAGACTGTCATTAATAATAGTTCTTCTAATAGGAAGAGGAAAATTAATGACTGAATTTGGGCTTTTGAAATATGCCTAACCTGGTTTAAATGTTGAGAGGTAAACTGTTCTTGGACCAACGTTAGAGAAATGTGGAGTTTTAGAGTAGCAGTTTGATCTCAAAAAACTAAAAATAGAGTTGCTCTATCCAGCAGTCCCACTCCTGGGCATATATCCAGACAAAATTATAATTCAAAAAGATACATGTGCCCCATGTTCATAGCAGCACTATTTACGATAGCCAGGACATGGAAACAACCTAAATGTCCACCGACAGATGAATGGATAAAGAAGATGTGGTACATATATACAATGGAATACTACTTAGCCATAAAAAGAGTGAAATAGTGCCATTTGCAGAAACATGGATGGACCTAGAGATTATCATACTAAGTGAAGTATGTCAGACAAAGACAAACATCATACATCACTTATATGTGGAATTTAAAATATGACACAAATGAACTTATCTACAAAACAGAAACAGACATAGATAACCGACTTGTGGTTGCCAAGGGGGGAGGGGGTGGGGGAGGGATGGAGGGGGAGTTTGGGGTTAGCAGATGCAAAATATTATATAGAGAATGGATCAGCAACAAGGTCCTCCTGTGTAGCACAGGGAACTATATTCAATATCCTCTAAAAAACTGTGAAAAAGAATATGAACTGAACATATATATATATATATATATATATATATATATAAAACTGAATCACTTTGCTGTACACCAGAAACTAACACAACATTGTAAATCAACTATACTTCAATAAAATAAATTTTAAAAATAGACTAGCAGCTTGAGGGTAGAGCAAGAAGAGTTTCCTTCTTGAAGCTCTTACCAGCTTCAAGTTGTACAAACACACACCAAAAGGAGCTTATCTTCATGTGTCCTTAATTCTTTCTATGCCTTTTTATTTGCAAAAGCTGAAGAGTTTTATAATCACCCCAACTCTAGCATTAGGCAGGCAAACTTAGTGACATGTTGAGTGAAATGCTACACTGTGTTAATAACGGTTCTGAAAGAAATCAGGAAAGTTAATCATGTGTGGACACAGGGTTAAGAAGCAATATAACAGACTATTAAGCTTAATATAGATATGTGATATAAGCATATGCAGACAGCCATTAGCATAAATTCACTTTACAGAAGAGCAGCGCGGCATGCCACTTGGTGGATTTATAATGTATGCGAGGGGCAGGGTGGAGATCGATAGAAGGAAGTGGGTCAGAGCATCCCTATACAGGTCCTGGATCAGATTGATAAAACCACTGCAAATTATAACCACAGTATTTCTGAATGGTGTTATTGCCTGAGACTTTATTACACAGACATGTCAAGTGAAGGGATGTAGCAGGGAGTTCTCCCATAGTTGTCAGTGGGTTTGGCGTGAGAAATATCCACCTCTCTTAGCTAGACCTAGCTCCCTTAATGCTCACAATCATTATGCTGCTGATGAAGAACTTCTATAGATAGGGAAACAGAATATTTAGCTAACTCTAGGGGGGAAATTTGCATAGCTCAATAATTTTAGAGATAGTTATATCTCGACTTTCTTTCCTTTTTCATGACACATCATGATCTAAAAATTACACATGACCATCAAGCAAACTTATTGCAAACACTCAGCATTTAGAAATAAATTATTCTGGGGCTCTGCCCTTAAAACAAACAAATCAATTCTCTCTCTCAGTTTCAGTTAAAGCCTCCAAATAAGACTTTCTGAACTGTTTCTAGAAATTCCTATTTTGTAGATGTTTTATTTTTCTAGTGTACATGACATAACAAATAATTTTTCCTTTAGGGGATTTTAATATTAAGATCTAGAACATGAAAATACCTTCAAGAACAGAAGAAAACTGTTATCAATTTTCTTGGTAGAAAATTTTACTTGGATGGGGTCACAATCTGTTTTCTGTTTCTCCTAATTTTTTGAATTGGGATTCTTTTGAGAAATTCTCTTTTACGCTGACATGTTCTTAGACTCGGGTGATCAGAAGAAGAATAAACTGTAAAATTTTAAAGACCATCACCCTCCTATTTTTCTATGGAAAACAAAATGTGTAGTAGGTTTGCTTATCAGCCTCCCTCCCTCCTTCTCTCTCTGTCTCTTTCTCTTCCTTCCTTCCTTCCTTCCTACCTTCCTTCCTTTCTTTCTTTCTTCCTTTCTTTCTTTCTTTCTTTCTTTCTTTCTTTCTTTCTTTCTCTCCCTCTCTCTCTTTCTTCCTTCCTTCTTCCTTCCTTCCTTCCTTCCTTCCTTCTTTTCTTTCTTTCTTTCTTTCTTTCTTTCTTTCTTTCTTTCTTTCTTTCTTTCTTTCTTTCTTTCTTTCTTTCTTTCTTTCTTTCTTTCTTTCTTTCTTTCTTTCTTTCTTTCTTTCTTCCTTTTCTTTCTCTCTCTCTTTCTTTCCAAAAATCATGAGTGCTTATAACTGGTATTATAGTGTCCTGGAGATGACCAAGATCATTTGTTTTCAGAGAAGTTCCAAGCATCCTAATAATTCCAATTCTTTCCTCTTTTCCTGTCAGCTGCTGTCTCATATTCCACTGCCTCAGCTTTATCCCTTTGCTTATAGTTAATATCTTTGTAAAACATATATTGCCTAGGAAAGACCATCACTGAAAGCTCTTATCATTGTTTTATTTCTTAGGTTAAAATACAAGTGCTGATAGAAACAGAAGGCTGGTAAGGCCAAAGCCAAGCATATGAGAGAAAAAAGAAAGTTGAAGAGAATCCATGGAGCAAGGAGGGGAATGAATCATATCCGTTGAACACCATGTGTGTCTAAGAAACAGATTTCAACAGGAAAAAAAATAGTTACGATGATGCAAACATTCATGATGATGACCATAAGAGAAAGCCAAGCACTTTGCTGTAGTTTATACACATGTCGTGGCACTTAGTCAATCACAACAATAGTCATTATCTCAAATTTACAAATGACGGAAACAAGAAACAGTTTAAGAAACACTCTTCACTAACACCTTATGCCTTTTCCTTATTTCCACTTTTTCCTAAAATGAATAAAGTGGCACAAATCACAGTTCTAGGCCACATTTAAAACTTCACCTCTCTGGCTGCAAGCAGAGAAGTAAAAGAGAGCAAAAAGCCAGATATGGTGTTCAAGGTGTCGATGAAGATGAAGATAAGCTTCTAATGTAAGGGGCATCTGTCCAGAGAGAAGGTGGGCTTAGCTTCAGGGTGAAGGTTAAAGTTCACCCATCTGTTTTAAGTTTGAATATTAAATATGAGTTTTTCATTGATTTTTGGCAAAAGAAGTTATAAATGTGACAGTCTTTGCCTAAAGAGCTAGAGAGTTAAAAAGAAAAATCATTCTCTGATTTGAACTAAATGGAAAATAAATAGCAGAGATTTAAATTGTGTGTAGAAGGGTTTTTCAATTGTACTTGAAGTGTGTGTGTGTGTGTGTGTGTGTGTGCACCAGGTGGTTAATTAAAGGCAAGAGAAGAGAGTGAATTTAGTACGACTAGAATGAATTTAGCAAGACTGCTCATGAATACATTTATTAAAATTTCAAATGGAATTAATTTAGTAGTCTCAAGATTTTTTCCAGAATCTTGGATGTTTCCGCAATATTGTCTCCATATCTAAGAAATTGGAAGAGAGAATGACTGTTTTGTTTTTTTTTCACTTCTAAGTTTCTTCGAGAAATTTAAATTGCTTAGGACTTTGACTAGTATGCACTAGTAGTAGCATTAAGAATGCTCTACGGCTTCCTCTCTTCATTAATCATTTTTTAAAGGTTTTAAATTCATTAATTAATTTATTGAAGTATAGTTGGTTTATAATGTTGTGTTAGTTTCAGGTGTACAGCAAAGTGATTGAGTTTTATATTATATATTATATATATATATATATTCTTTTTCAGATTCTTTTCCCTTATAGGTTATTACAAAATATTGAGTATAGTTCCCTGTGCTATATAGTAGGTCCTCGTTGGTTATCTATTTTATATATAGTAGTGTGTATATGTTAATCTCAAGCTCCGAATTTATCCCTGCCCCCCCTTGCACCTTTGGTACTGTAACTTTGTTTTCTATGTCTGTGAGTCTATTTCTGTTTTGCATATAAGTTCATTTGTATCATTTTTTTAAATTAATTTTTATTGGAATATAGTTTCTTTACAATGTTGTGTTAATTTCTTGCTGTACAGCAAAGTGAATCAGTCATATGTATACATATATCCACTCTTTTTTAGATTTACTTCCCATTTAGGTCACCACAGAGCAGTTAGTAAAGTTCCCTGTGTTATACAGTAGGTTCTCATTAGTTATCTATTTTATACATGGTAGTGTATGTATGTCAGTCCCAATCTCCCAATTCATCCCACCTCCCCTTCCCCCCTTGATAACCATAAGTTAATTCTCTACATCTGTGACTCTCTTTCTGCTTTGCAATTAAGTTCATCTCTACCATTTTTCCAGATTCCATATATGTGATATTATATGATATTTGTTTTTCTCTTTCTGACTTACTTCACTTGGTATGACAATCTCTAGGTCCATCCATGTCTTAGATTCCAAATATAAGTGATATCATATGATATTTGTCTTTCTCTGTCTGGCTTACTTCACTTAGCATGATAGTACCGAGGTCCATCCATGTTGCTGCAAATGGCATTATTTCATTCTTTATCAAGCATTGTTAATTTAAAGTGTGCAACGGGATCTTTTCTGAATTCAGTCATGGGCAGGACTAGAAACTGTGGCTGAGAACCATTGGTTTCACGGAGCTGCACCAGGTTCAAGGTAAGGTAGTAAGGAAAGGGTTAATTAAAAGTAGGTTTTCAGTGATTTTGCTGCTGGGCAATGAGTGAGGAATCACCTTGACTACCTCCTTCCAGATTATTGTTGAAAATCACTTTCTTTCACTTTTCTAGCTTTCTCCTGGGTATGCTGGATTTTCTTAATGTGTTTCACTGCTCCTTGATGGTTTTCTTTTCTAAATAATAGTTATATTGCATGTCTCTGGCAACCAGTAAGCAACAAGACACGGAGAAACAATGAACGTTGCCTTCAACTAGTAATTTGAATGTATATCTTCCCTTAAATGAGATCTCCTCAAGGTAAATGAAAGATACATAAATCTTAGAAGTCATTGAGAACCCCACAGTTGTCCCTTCTAACCTTGACAATGAGAAGTATTGGTGAGAGTTATCAGGCTTCCCTGGACCATGTGGAAGGTTAGTGGTATCCTTTAAGAAGAGCATAGGAACTCTCTGACCTCAGGTTCTAACATCCTTGTTCCAGGCCATTCACAAGAGTACTACTGGTGTTTTATGGGGAGTGTATTAAGAACATGACCTAAGAGGTCCAGAAGAAATTCTGTCCAGGCAGGTTCACACCACAGTTTGCCATCAGGCCCCTGGCCACTTTTAATTATTTCTTGAAAAGGAGATTACTTAATTTAATTCCCTTTAAGGAGAAAGCCAAGGCAGATTACTTAATTCCCTTTAAGGAGAAAGCTAAGGCAGGGAACCTTCATTCCCTTGTGGGGTCACAGTGAAGGAAACAGTCTGAAATCCTGAGGAAGAGCTGAAACATCAGTATTAACCTATTGACTGTAGGCTGAACTATAGGAGCAGCAACAAGGTTCTTGAAATTTGCCATAGTGATGTAACCAAGTAGTGTATTTCCCTACCTGATTATATGTCATTCAGTTGGGGTGAATGAAAGAGAAGGAGAAGGAGAGAGAGAGAGAGAGAATCTTTCCTATATTAAAAAAAAATAGCAATTGTGTATAGACTGAGTTGGATTTTTGAAGCTTTTACTGTGATGTCAAATAGCAACATGTGACTTGCATTGCTTTTGCATACAAGATCAATATCCAAGAGACTATGGGGCCAGGCAAATAGAATATAATACACTGTAGAGAGTTATGCCACAACCTGGGGATGTTTCTTGCCAGGAATATGTTAAAATTCTTGAGGAAGTCAGGGAAGTATAAGAGGGTTAAGGTAGTTGCTCAAACAAAAGTATTGCATTCAGTGACCCTCCAGTTATAGAACACAACAGCTCTTAATAACAGAGTAACTATGGCCATAGTTGGAGGAAAACTAAACAGGTTGTTTTACAGGACATAGAGACGTATAGTAATTTCCAAAGAATATCGAACCTAATCTACAACTGTCTTACTGTCATCCCTTTTCCTTTACTTATGGGAATTGCAATCGTTAAAAAAAAAAAAAAAAAAAAAAAAGCAGTTCCTTTGGTGCTATTGGAAATTATTGTTACAATTTAATCAAGTCCTGCTTTGGTCCTTTGTGGCCCAGCAATCAATGGGTTAAGTTGGATCACTAACGTGTGTTCCCTGACCCTGGAATGCTTCATCAAATGTACTCATTACTGATTGAGCAAGAGAATGAATAGTTGTGAATTTCGGCTTAAGCGTGGATGGAATTGTGTGTAAGCCCTAACGTGGTCGAGGTATTTAAATTTTGATTTTTGTAATGGGCTCTGACATGTTTCATTTCCTCCGAGGGAACACTCGAGACCTCTGAAAGTAAATGTTGCTAAAAAGTCATCAAGGCAGAATATTAAAATGCCATCAAATGAAAATTTCACTAATGCAATCCGGCTAGAGCTCCAAGTACTGGAGCGAAAAAGGGAGTGTCAAAGATCCCAGTTCTTTTAGCGAAACATGATTTGTTCCTCTTCACTGACTGCTTCTCCAAATAAATTATTTAAAGTCTTATTTCTTCTTTCTCCTGGGTCTCTTAAAGTTCAGTTATACAGAGAGGTGATGTGAGAAGCAGCAGCAGGAGAAAGAGGTGGCCCAGCTAGAAATTCAGGAAAGGGTTCTGTGGTGAGGATCTTCACCTTTGAAACCTGTTTCCTGCATTCCCCAAGACCTGTCCAGGTGCCTGGTCAGAGGAGAGGATAAGAATCTTCGATTATGATGTTAGGGCTGAGACTGCCCTTATGAAACATATTCAAAATTTTCAATAACATAGCAGGGTGTTAGAAGTGTGTGAGATCATCAAAGAAAGTTTATTTAGTGATGTGTGGAGAACACTAAAGTTTGGGAGAAGACACTATTATCTTTCTTAAAAATTTTATCCAAATATCTTTGCTATTTTTCTTAACAATAAGTTTTAGGTAACTATTATGTATTTATAGATTTGTGGCAGAGGGAAATCAAAATTAAACTCTCTGAATCTCTTCTACACAGATGACCTTTAGTAAAAAATGACTGGCTCTATGAGATCAGTAGTATATCTGAATTTACTCAGCAATGTTTTCTTAGTGAGATTTGTTTTAAACAATATATCTTTCCTTTATTGTTTATTTTCCAATACATGTATTTACATTCTGAAATAACTACTTATATTGGATATTTCCTGGAGATGGAGAAACATGGATTTCCCTAAACTTCATTAAAAACAGAAGTTTCCCCAAGTGTAAGGGATTCTATTCACTTATCTTTTGGCTATTGAACAAATAATTTCCTCATTTCTCCTGTTGGCTGGCAGGATTTGTGCCAACCAACGTCAGGTCTTCTATTAAGTCAGCTTGACGTCTTCTGTACTGTTGATCTAACCTATAAGGACAAATAAATTACTGTATTGAAACTGTTGTGTGAAATAGCAGGTCTGCCTTTGGGAATCAAATTTCTACTGTGTATTGGTGAAACAGCATAATTTTAAGTATCCAGAATCAACCACTGGTATCTCCCAAGGCTAGAATCTTGAGCTGATTTTCCATTCCTCTTGGAAAATGAGGCTTTAATAATGTATGGTTTTACACCAAAAGATGATGTATTTTCTTTTTATTTAGAAAGGAAAAAAACCCCCTGTACTTGCTGATGATATCATCCCATATATAGAAAACCCTAAACAATCCACAAGAAAGGTATTAGAGCTAATACATCAAGTCATCAAAACTGCAGTATACAAGGTCAACACACAAAAATCAGCTGTATTTCCATACACTAGGAATGAACAATCTGAAAAGGAAATTATGAAAATAATTCCATGAAAAATAGCAGTGAAGGAATAAATTATTGAGGAATAAATTTACCTTAAAGGGTGCAAGACTGTACACTGAAAACTACAAACATTGCTTAATAAAATTAAGAGCTAGATAAATGGAAAGACACCCTGTGTTCCTGGATAGAAAGACTTAATAATGTATTCATGGAGAGAAACAAGGAAGAATTAAATAAGCAACAGAAACAAGACCAAACAAATTTGTTGTACAGTACAAATGGGAGTAATATATCTATTAACAGAAACAAAAAAACATGAGTGAAACAAAAATCAAAGCTAAAGTTTCTATAAATGAAGCTACCACACAATCTAAAATACTGGATAGCAAGAAACACCACATGCAACCTTTCAAGCCACAGGAAATTGGGGGAAAAATATTACATTTATAAAACAGGATTTACATTCATGCTATATACAGGCAAGGAAATATGACCCAGCAGAAATGTGGGCAATGGGCATGAAGACATCACTAACAGAGTATAAACCCTGAATGGATTTAAACACACATATTCACAACCTCACAAGTAGTCTGCAAAATAAAAATTAAACAAAATTCAATTTTCACCCCACAGCTTGGAAAATATATATATATAAAAAACAAACCCAAAATACTATTAGTGAAGGTGTATGGAAACAGGTATTCTCATATATTGTTTACCAATGGTATTACAGCCTGTTATTATGTTCATGAAACTTAAAAGACATGTATACTTTGATCATGCAAAGAGATATGAACAAACTGGACCACAGTTTATTACAGGTGAAAACCAGAAAAAACCTAAAGGTTCAAATATCCTCAACAGTAAATTAGTTAAGTAAATCATAGTATTTCCACATATTGTAATACTAGACAGCCACTTAGATGAAGTTTCTGTCTACTTTCTAAGGATACAAATAGAAGGAGAAATCATAAAAGTAGTAATATATTAGACTATATAAAATTTTATGTACAATTTAAAAAATTCTAGTGAAAAGAAAAATACTTATTACCATATGTGAAAGATAGTTTGAGACAATACATTAAAAAATTAATGTTCACGTTAAAAAAACCCCACTGGGACTGGACTGGTGGTGCAGTGGTTAAGACTCTGCACTTCCACTGCAGGGGGCATGGGTTTGATCCCTGGTTGGGGAACTAAGATGCCACATGTTGTGCAGCACAGACAAAAAAGAAAAAAAAAACCCAGAAAACAAAAAAATAGGGACTTCCCTGGTGGTCCAGTAGTAAAGAATCCACCTTCCAATGCAGGGCATGTGGGTTTGAACCCTGGTCAGGGAACTAAATCCCACATGCTGCGTGGTCATAACTACTGGGCCCATGCACCTCAACTAGAGAGCCCGTGTGCTGCAAACTGCAGAGCCCACACTCTCTGGAGCCCATGTACCACAGTTAGAGAGAGAAAACCCACACACCACAATGAAAGATCCTGCATGCCACAACTAAGACTGGACACAGTCAAATATTAAAAAAAAAAAAAAATCAAAAACAAACAAAAAAATAAGACACAAATAGAGAAATGGATATAAATGAGGGACATTTTACAAAAGGATAAAGACAACAACAAAATTTGGGGAAAGTATTCAACTCATTTTCATAATAAAAAAATAACCCTAGGCTATAATCTTTCACCAAATAATAAGCTAAACATTTTCACCAAACTACCCAATGCTACGATGATGCAATTAAACCCATACATCTGGTCATTGCTAGAGTCACTAGAACAGAAAACTCTCAGAGCCCAGTATTTTCTTTTTTTTAAAAAATATTTTATTGACATATGGTTGATTCACAATTTTGTGTTAATTTCTGCTGTAGAACAAAGTGATTCAGTCATATATATATATATATATCTTTTTCATATTTTTTTCATTATGGTTTATAACAGGATATTGAATATAGTTCCCTGTGCTATACAGTAAGACTTTGTTGTTGATTCATTCTATGTATAATAGTTTGCATCTGCTAATCCCAAACTCCCACTCTATCTCTTCCCCACCTCCACTCCCCCTTGGCAATCACAAATCTGTTCTCTATGCCTGTGAGTCTGTTTCTCTTTCATAGATAAGTTCATTTATGTCATATTTTAGATTGCACATATAAGTGATATCATATCGTCTTTGTCTTTGACTTACTTCGCCTAGTATGATAATCTCTAGATCCATCCATGTTGCTGCAAATGGCATTATTTCATTCTTTTTTATGGCTGAGTGGTAGTTCATTGTATATATGTACAAAGAATGATGTATTTTCATGGTTAGGAGTGTAATCTCTGTCCTCAGATGGTCTGGATTTATTTCCCAGCTCATCTATTTTTAGGACCCTGAGCAAGATGGTGAATCTCTAAGTTTCATGTCCTGCAAAATGGTAGTAATAGCACTGACTTCATTAGTTTGTTGTGAGAATTAAATGAGATACATATAAAATGCTTAGCACAGTGGTGGGTATATAGTAAGCCACTTAATAAATGTCATCTGTTATTGGAGTTCATTTCATAATATCTGAAGAGAAGATGTCATAAATGAAATTTCACATTTCTGGGAAGTTCTATGTAAAATTCCAAGTAAAGACCTCAATGACATTTTTGCAATCCCAAATAAAAGGCTTTCACAGGAGAAAAGAAAGTAAATTTCTGCGGAAATCTTCAGACATAAGTAATCCATTCATGATGACTTCAGATGCACCATAGAAAAGGCAGAAGAATTTATGTCATTGTGGTTAATAATTTTGAGATGACACATTGCCAAAGAGGTTAGGTAGCCAAGACTGAGATAATAGATCTCCAGATATGCACCTTGCACTGTGTTTTCAGATAAGAGGACTTTATCTTTGAGATAATTGCTCAGGCAACTAAAGAATACAAATGACCAATCTTACAATAGCCAGGCAAACAGCATCTTTTACTCAACTTTTGAGAAAATTCTCTAAAAACTTCAGTCTGAAGTAATTAACCAAACATGTTATGGTTTTAGGAATCTCTGGGAAATCCTAAGACTATTATCATGATACAGAATCCATACATTTGCTACTTTAAAAATGACTTTAGGGGGATGAGGGGAAGATGGCAGAAGAGTAAGATGTGGAGATCACCCTCCTCCCCACAGATACACCAGAAATACATCTACATGTGGAACAAATCCTACAGAACACCTACCGAACGCTGGCAGAAGACCTCAGACCTCCCAAAAGGCAAGAAACTCCCCCACGTACCTGGGTAGGGCAAAAGAAAAAAGAATAAACAGAGACAAAAGAATAGGGACAGGACCTGCACCAGTGGGAGGGAGCTGTGAAGGAGGAAAGGTTTCCATACACTAGGAAGCCCCTTCACAGGCAGAGACTCTGGGTGGCGGAGGGGGAAGCTTCGGAGCCGCAGAGGAGAGCGCAGCAACAGGGGTGCAGAGGGCAAAGCAGGGAGATTCCCGCACAGAGGATCGGTGCCGACTGGCACTCACCAGCCCGAGAGGCTTGTCTGCTCACCGGCCGGGGCAGGCGGGGCTGGGTGCTGAGGCTCGGGCTTCGGTCGGAGCGCAGGGAGAGGACTGGGGTTGGCGGCGTGAACACAGCCTGCAGGGGCTTAGTGCACCAATGGCTAGCCGGGAGGGAGTCCAGGGAAAAGTCTGGACCTGCCAAATAGGCAAGAGACTTTTTCTTCCCTCTTTGTTTCCTGGTGTGCGACGAGAGGGGATTAAGAGCGCTGCTTAAAGGAGCTCCAGAGACGGGCAGGAGCCGCGGCTAAAAGCGCGGACCGCAGAGACGGGCATGAGACACTAATGCCGCTGCTGCCGGCACCAAGAAACCTGTGTGCGAGCACAGGTCACTATCCACACCCCCCTTCCGGGGAGCCTGTGCTGCCCACCACTGCCAGGGTCCCGGGATCCAGGGACAACTTCCCCGGGAGAACGCACGACGCGCCTCTGGCTGGTGCAACGTCATGCCGGCCTCTGCTGCCGCAGGCTCGCCCGGCATCCGCACCCCTCCGTCCCGACGGCCTGAGTGAGCCAGAGCCCCCGAATCAGCGGCACCTTTAACCCCGTCCTGTCTTAGTGAAGAACAGATGCCCTCCAGCGACCTACACGCAGCGGCGGGGCCAAATCCAAAGCTGAGACCCTGGGAGCTGTGACAACAAAGTAGAGAAAGGGAAATCTCTCCCAGCAGCCTCAGAAGCAGCAGATTAAAGCTCCACAATCAACTTGATGTACCCTGCATCTGTGGAATACCTGAATAAACAACGAATCATCCCAAATTGAGGAGGTGGACTTTGAAAGCAATATTTGATTTTTTCCCCTTTTCCTCTTTTTGTGAGTGTGTATGTGTATGCTTCTGTGTGAGATTTTGTCTGTATAGCTTTGCTTCCACCATTTGTCCCAGGGTTCTATCCATCTGCTTTTTATAATTTTTTTGGTAATAATTTTTTTATGTTAATAATTTTATTATATTTTATCTTACTTTATTTTATTTTACTTGATCTTCTTTTTTCTTTTTTTCCTTCCTACCCTCCTTCCTTCCTTCCTTCCTCCCTCCTACCCTCCTTTCTTTCTTTCTTTCTTTCTTTCTACCTCTACTAATTCTTTCTTTCTACTTTTTCTCCCTTTTATTCTGAGCCCTGCGGATGAAAGGCTCTTGGTGCTGCAGCCAGGAGTCAGTGCTGTGCCTCTGAGGTGGGAGACCCAACTTCAGGACACTGGTCCACAAGAGACCTCCCAGCTCCACATAATATCAAACAGCAAAAATGTCCCAGAGATCTCCATCTCAACACCAGCACCCAGCTTCACTCAAAGACCAGCAAGCTACAATGCTGGACACCCTATGCCAAACAACTAGCAAGACAGGAACACAACCCCACCCATTAGCAGAGAGGCTGTCTAAAATCATAATAAGTCCACAGACACCCCAAAACATACCACCAGACGTTGAATTGCCCACCAGAAAGACAAGATCCAGCCTCATCCACCAGAACACAGGCACTAGTCCCCTCCACCAGGAAGCCTACACAACCCACTGAACCAACCTTAACCACTGGGGACAGACACCAAAAACAACGGGAACTACGAACCTGCACCTGCAAAAAGGAGACCCCAAACACGTAAGATAAGCAAAATGAGAAGACATAAAAACACACAGCAGGTGAAGCAGCAAGATAAAAATCCACCAGACCTAGCAAAGGAAGAGGAAATAGGCAGTCTACCTGAAAAAGAATTCAGAATAATGATAGTAAAGATGAGCCAAAATTGTGGAAATAGAATAGACAAAATGCAAGAAACAGTTAACAAGGACCTAGAAGAACTAAAGATAAAACAAACAAAGATGAAAAACACAGTAAATGAAATTAAAAATACTCCAGATGGGATCAATAGCAGAATAACTGAGGCAGAAGAACGGATAAGTGACCTGGAAGATAAAATAGTGGAAATAACTACTGCAGAGCAGAATAAAGAAAAAAGAGTGAAAAGAACTGAGGACAGTCTCAGAGACCTCTGGGACAACATTAAACACACCAACATTCGAATTATAGGGGTTCCAGAAGAAGAAGAGAAAAAAAAAAGGGACTGAGAAAATATTTGAAGAGATTATGGTTGAAAACTTCCCTAATATGGGAAACTAAATAGTTAATCAAGTCCAGGAAGCACAGAGAGTCCCATACAGGATAAATCCAAGGAGCAATACACCAAGACACATATTAATCAAACTGTCAAAAATTAAATACGAAGAAAACATATTAAAAGCAGCAAGGGAAAAACAACAAATAACACACAAGGGAATCCCCATAAAGTTAACAGCTGATCTTTCAGCAGAAACTCTGCAAGCCAGAAGGGAGTGGCAGAGCATATTTAAAGTGATGAAGGAGAAAAACCTGCAACAAAGATTACTCTAACCAGCAAGGATCTCATTCAGATTTGATGGAGAAATTAAAACCTTTCCAGATAAGCAAAAGCTGAGAGAGTTCAGCACCACCAAACCAGCTTTACAACAAATGCTAAAGGAACTTCTCTAGGCAAGAAACACAAGAGAAGGAAAAGACCTACAATAATGAACCCAAAACAATTAAGAAAATGGCAATAGGAACATACATATCAATGATTACATTAAATGTAAATGGACTAAATGCTCCCACCAAAAGACACAGATTGGCTGAATGGATACAAAACAAGGCCCATATAAATGCTGTCTACAAGAGACCCACTTCAGACCTACACACTGAAAGTAAGGGGATGGGAAAAGATATTCCATGCAAATGGAAATCAAAAGAAAGCTAGAGTAGTAATTCTCATATCAGACAAAATAGACTTTAAAATTAGAAGAGACAAAGAAGGGCACTACATAAGGATCAAGGGATCAATCCAAGAAGAAGATATAACAATTGTACATATTTATGCACCCAACATAGGAGCACCTCAATACAGAAGGCAAATACTAACAGCCATAAAAGGGGAAATCGACAGTAACACATTCATTGTAGGGGACTTTAACACCCCCTTTCACCAATGGACAGATCATCCAAAATGAAAATAAATAAGGAAACACAAGCTTTAAATGATACATTAAACAAGATGGACTTAATTGATATTTATAGGACATTCCATCCAAAAACAGCAGAATACAAATTTTTCTCAAGTGCTCATGGAACATTCTCCAGGATAGATCATATCTTGGGACACAAATCAAGCCTTGGTAAATTTAAGAAAATTGAAATTGTATCATGTGTCTTTTCCGACCACAACACTATGAGACTAGATATCAATTACAGGAAAAGATCTGTAAAAAATACAAACACATGGAGGCTAAACAATACACTAATTAATAACGAAGTGATCACTGAAGAAATCAAAGAGGAAATCAAAAAATACCTAGGAACAAATGACAATGGAGACGCAATGACCCAAAACCTATGGGATGCAGCAAAAGGAGTTCTAAGAGGGAAGTTTATAGCAATATAATCCTACCTTAAGAAACAAGCAACATCTCGAATAAACAACCTAACCTTGCACCTAAAGCAATTAGAGAAAGAAGAACAAAAAACCCCAAAGTTAGCTGAAGGAAAGAAATCATAAAAATCAGATCAGAAATAAATGAAAAAGAAATGAAGGAAACAATAGCAAAGATCAATAAAACTCAAAGCTAGTTCTTTGAGAAAATAAACAAAGTTGATAAACCATTAGCCAGACTCATCAAGAATAAAAGGGAGAAGACTCAAATCAATTGAATTAGAAATGAAAAAGGAGAAGTAACAACTGACACTGCAGAAATACAAAAGATCATGAGAGATGACTACAATCAACTCTATGCCAATAAAATGGACAACCTGGAAGAAATGGACAAATTCTTAGAAATGCACAACCTGTCAAGACTGAATCAGGAAGAAATAGAAAATATGAACTGACCAATCACAAGCAGTGAAATTGAAACTGTGATTAAAAATCTTCCAACAAACAAAAGCCCAGGACCAGATGGCTTCACAGGCAAATTCTATCAAACATTTAGAGAAGAGCTAACACCTATCCTTCTCAAACTCTTCCAAAATATAGCAGAGGGAGGAACACTCCCAAACTCATTCTACGAGGCCACCATCACCTTGATACCAAAACTAGACAAGGATGTCACAAACAAAGAAAACTACAGGCCAATATCACTGATGAACATAGATAGAAAAATCCTCAATAAAATACTAGCAAACAGAATCCAAGAGCACATTAAGAGGATCATACATCATGATCAAGTGTGATTTATCCCAGGGATGCAAGAATTCTTCAATATACGCAACTCAATCAATGTGATAAACCATATTAACAAATTGAAGGAGAAAAACCATATGATCATCTCAATAGATGCAGAGAAAGCTTTCAACAAAATTCAACACCGATTTATGATAAAAACCCTGCAGAAAGTAGGCATAGAGGGAACTTTCCTCAACATAATAAAGGTCATATATGACAAGCCCACAGCCAACATCATCCTCAAAGGTAAAAAACTGAAAGCATTTCCACTAAGATCAGGAACGAGACAAGGTTGCCCACTCTCACCATTCTTATTCAACATAGTTGTGGAAGTTTTAGCCACAGCAATCAGAGAAGAAAAGGAAATAAAAGGAATCCAAAATGGAAAAGAAGAAGTAAAGCTGTCACTGTTTGCAGATGACATGATACTATACATAGAGAATCCTAAACATGCTACCAGAAAACTACTAGAGCTAATCAATGAATTTGGTAAAGGAGTGGGATACAAAATTAATGCACAGAAATCTCTGACATTCTTATACACTAATGATGAAAAATCTGAACGTGAAATGAAGAAAACACTCCCATTTACCATTGCAACAAAAAGAATAAAATATCTAGGAATAAACCTACCTAAGGAGACAAAAGACCTGTATGAAGAAAATTATAAGACACTGATGAAAGAAATTAAAGATGATACAAATAGATGGAGAGATATATCATGTTATTGAATTGGAAGAATCAACATTGTGAAAATGACTCTACTACCCAAAGCAATCTACAGATTCAATGCAACCCCTATCAAACTACCACTGGCATTTTTCACATAACTAGAACAAATAAATTCACAAGTTGTATGGAAACACAAAAGACCCCGAATAGCCAAAGCAATCTTGAGAATGCAAAATGGAGCTGGAGGAATCAGACTCCCTGACTTCAGAGTATACTACAAAGCTACAGTCATCAAGACAGTATGGGACTGGCACAAAAACAAAAACATAGATCAATGGAACAGGATAGAAAGCCCAGAAATAAACCCACACACATATGGTCACCTTATGTTTCATAAAGGAGGCAAGAATATATAATGGAGAAAAGACAGCCTCTTTAATAAGTGGTGCTGGGAAAACTGGACAGCTACATGTAAAAGTTTGAGACTAGATCACTCCCTAACACCATACACAAAAATAAGCTCAAAATGGATTAAAGACCTAAATATAAGGCCAGAAACTATCAAACTCTTAGAGGAAAACATAGGCAGAACACTCTATGACATAAATCACAGCAAGATCCTTTTTGACCCACCTCTTAGAGAAATGGAAATAAAAAACAAAAAATAAACAAATGGGATCTAATGAATCTTCAAAGCTTTTGCACAGCAAAGGATACCATAAACAAGACCAAAAGACAACCCTCAGAATGGGAGAAAATATTTGCAAATGAAGCAACTGAAAAAGGATTAATCTCCAAAATTTATAAGCAGCTCATGCAGCTCAATAACAAAAAACAAACAACTCAATCCAAAAATGGGCAGAAGATCTAAATAGACATTTCTCCAAAGAAGATATACAGACTGCCAACAAACACATGAAAGAATGCTCAACATCATTAATCATTAGAGAAATGCAAATCAAAACTACAATGAGATATCATCTCACACCAGTCAGAATGGCCATCATGAAAAAATCTACAAACAATAAATGCTGGAGAGGGTGTGGAGAAAAGGGAACACTCTTGCACTGGTGGTGGGAATGTGAATTGGTACAGCTACTATGGAGAACAGTGTGGAGGTTCCTTAAAAAACTACAAATAGAACTACCATATGACCCAGCAATCCCACTACTGGGCATATACCCTGAGAAAGCCATAATTCAAAAAGAGTCATGTACCAAAATGTTCATTGCAGCTCTATTTACAATAGCCTGGAGATAGAAACAACCTAAGGGTCCATCATCGGATGAATGGATAAAGAAGATGTGGCACGTATATACAATGGAATATTACTCAGCCATAAAAAGAAATGAAATTGAGTTATTTGTAATGAGGTGGATAGACCTAGAGTCTGTCATACAGAGTGAAGTCAGAAAGAGAAAGACAAATACCGTATGCTAACACATATATATGAAATTTAAGAAAAAAAATGTCATGAAGAACCTAGGGGTAAGACAGGAATAAAGACACAGACCTACTAGAGAATGGACTTGAGGATATGGGGAGGGGGAAGGGTAAGCTGTGACAAAGCGAGAGAGAAGCATGGACATATATACACTACCAAATGTAAGGTAGATAGCTAGTGGGAAGCAGCCGCATAGCACAGGGAGATCACCTCTGCGCTTTGTGACCACCTGGAGGGGTGGGATGGGGAGGGTAGGAGGGAGGGAGATGCAAGAGGGAAAAGATATGGGAACATATGTATATGTATAACTGATTCACTTTGTTATAAAGCAGAAAGTAACACACCATTTTAAAGCAATTATACTCCAATAAAGATGTAAAAAAAAAAAATCAAACTGGTCCTAAAATAATACAATCCTTTGGAATAAAAAAAAGAATAAAATAAATTTTAAAAATAACCATTAAAAAACTTTAACCTAAGTCTGTCTACTTACATATTATTTTTACAGAAAACCAAACAGTTATTTAAATATATCTGGCCAAATAATTGTGTTAATTAGATATCCTTTCAATGAGTACTTATTGAACATCTACCACATTGCATTATCGAAGCTCATGAAGATTTCTACTTTGTGTTTTACTGTATGTGCCTGAGAGTAATTTGTGGAATTACCTTTAAAATGACCTCTCATGTCCACTGTTCAATAATGCAGTCATTGCCTCATTATGAGGATTTGTTACATGTATAGATCAATTTAGCACTTATTAGGTCCTTGTATCACTGACTTAATTGTCAGAAAACATGAAGATTTTTAAATATTTACTTGAATTTCATGGTAATCCCTCTAGCAATTCTTTCCTAAATAGCTTAAAGACAGCATTTTCATTTCTCTACTTAGATTCAAAATGGAAAAGAAATAAGAGAGAAGTGAGGCAGTGGACATGGATTTTCCAGAGCCTTCTGGCATCTAGTCAAAAACATAAAATACTGAATGCTGTCCCACTAGTCAGTTACTGAACGTTCTTGAGGGCTCATTAAATGAGGTATCCTGTAAGAATAGTCACCTCTAACTTAGTTACTTTTAAAGAGTCAGAATGTTTCTCAGGTCAAGATTTGATGGGAACATGACTGTTGGTATTAACATATCTAAAGGAAATCTGTCATTGAGAATGTTGGTAGCCCTGAAAACCAAGGGAAAAAGCAAGTTAGAGAAGGAATCTTTGAAAGCAGTACTGAAAATGACGTACCCAGGCTCTCGAAAATAAGTGTCAATACAGAGGCAACAGTATCAAATTGTGTGACACCAGCCATTATGATCAAATAGCTAACTCCTCTTGTTCTAATCCCATGATCTCCAGGCAATACGCCTCTGATTAAAGCTTCCTGTATAAAATTGTCCACTCAGAGAGACTATTTAAATTCTACTTGATAGTTATCAGTCTTTCTGTGAATTTACAAATTGGCTTCCTGGTTTTATCCACCAGTCTTTTATGCATTCTTTTACCATAACTTAGTACCCTGGAGTCCAGGTACCCCTGAGCATGCTAAGAAAATTGAATTGTCATGATTATAAAGCTGATAAATAGACTTTGAACTGGGTGGCCATATTAGAATACTGTAACTGATTGCAACCTAGCCACTGTTCCTCTGAACCAATAAATGAAGTCTCTGATACACCTCATTTGCAGTATATAATAGCAGCATTGCCAAATAGACAGCAATGTCCATTAGTTATTAATTCCAATTAGTATATAAAGGATAAACTTTGGCCTTAATCGTTATATCATTTTTATTATAATTATTATTTTTATTAAGCATGGGGGATTTGGGTAGTGTATGTATATATATACATATATATATGTGTGTGTGTGTGTGTATATATATATATATATATATATAGAGAGAGAGAGAGAGAGAGAGAGAGGGAGAGAGATTTGTGGCATTGAATTAAATAACCTGAGAATTCATTTTGGTGTCCTGACATTCTGGCTCTTGCTAAGAACTAAAGGAAAATGTTTGCAGAACAGTATTTTTTAAAGGAGTATCTCAGATGGATATAGGACAAGTTAAATTTCTTCTCTATGAGGGTAGCTTTTCTTGTTGGGTTTAGCAGATTATTTTTCTTCCAATTTTATGATAACAGACTCTTCATCTCCAAGATAAAACTTCCAGGAAAACTGGAACAAATGAAAAAAAAAATCTTTAGCTTGTGAGAAATCATGTATTCTGTGACATGGATATTTTGCTGTGCTGATTGTCTATAGCTATTTAGAATCTCATCAGATTTCTTGGGGCAAAAGAAATTACACTAAGAGGCATTTGTTTGATTAAATATCAAAATGTATAGGCATCTAATATACTTTTCTGGGTAGGAAGAAGTATAGTCCTGAGTCAGCAATGGTTGGGTAAATGAAATTGCTGAAGAGAAAAATCTTTCTGAATAGCAAGAAATAGAAACAGTATAGAAGTAGGTGAACTTCAGTAGTTCACAGGTTTGGTTTAGATAATCCCTTCCAAGTTCAAATTCTTATCTGAATTGCTTCAATTAAAGGTCTGGTATGGGAATTTTGCACAGTATTCTGTATTTCCTTATTCTGAGGAAAAAATACCAGAGCAGCATTTTCTGTTATATTCTAATATTTCCAAATGATGTGAACCCAGGAATATAGAATTCAGTGAATCAATTACATTTTAAGGAGTATTTATTTAAGATTCTTACTCACATTGAGCTTAATTTGGGACTTAGAGTATGTAAGACGAAATCATCTTTCTTCCAAACCAACATTCATTACTGCACATTTTCCCTTTTTTCCTAATAGACAATAATATTTAACCTTCTATCAAATATTTTAATGGACTTGATAAATTCTACAGTATGTTTATTTTTTTAAAATGTGCTACTGATTTTTTCTATTTTTATGAAAGCTTGATTATTACAGTATCCTTTTGCGTAGTTTACATGTTGTGCTTCCATCATTGGTTGAGTTAAATTGTGAACCCAGAGCAAAAGATCTATGCAAAAATCATGTCAGTCAGTTTCATAAATGGCAAGTATTCTTTAATTTTATTAAGTATAGGAACATTAATGCTTAGTGATATGGACTTTTTTATACATCACAGGATTTTATCAATCTAATATTGCTTTCTTTTTCTACCATTGTATTATTATCCCCCTGTCTTCTAATCTCATGGGGGTCCTCTCCCGAACATAACAAGTAATTTGCTTCTTTTTATAAAAAAAAAATTTTTTTCATGGAAAAACATTTTATTTTAAATATAGCAGTGTGTACATGTCATTTACCTTCTGGGATAACCTAATTATATATAAGTATTTTCAATGTTAGTAACAGTTTTATTTGGTTTCATTTTCTGTTTCTTTTAAAAATTTTCCAAAGACAGGTTTAATAAAGTGTAATCTGCATAAAGCAAAATTCATGCTTTTTAAGGCTTACAGTTCCATTGAAGTTCATACACTTTGAAAAATGTATACAGTCATGTAACCACTAAAACAATCAACATTTTTTTTGATTATTATTTTTTATTGCATAAAATTGATATACAGTATTATAATAATTTCAGGTGTACAACTCAATGATTTGCTATTTGCATGTATTGCAAAATGATCACTGTGATAAGTCTAGGCTACATCTGTCACCATACATAATTACAGAATTTTTTTTTCTTCTGATGAGAATTTTGAAAATCTCCTTTCTTACTTAGCAGCTTTCAAATATATGATACAGTATTATTAACTATACTTGCCATGCTGCACATTACATCCCAATGACTTATTTATTACATAACTGGAACTGTGCACATTTTGACTTCCTTCACCCATTCAACCCACCTTCCATCCCCTGACTCTGGCAATTACCAGTCTGCTTGTTTTCTGTATATATGAGCATGTTTTTTTGTTTGATTTGTTTTTTAAGATTCCACATATAAGTGAGATCATATGTTGTCTTTCTCTGTGACATATTTCACTTAGCAAACTGCCCTAAAGAACAATCTGTGTTGTGACAAATGGCAAGATTTGATTCTTTTTTATGATTGAATACTATTCATATATATATATATATATATATATATATATATATATATCTCCACACACACATATATCTGTATATATATGTGTGTGTGTTAGTGATGGTGTTTTCTTCAGCTAAATACCCAGAATGATTTTTCTGGATGATATGGTAGTTCTATTTTTTTTATTTTTTGAGGAACCTCTATACTGACTGTACCAATTCACATTCCCACCAACTCTTTTGTGTGAGAATTCCCTTTTCTCCATATCATCACCAACACTTGTTATCTCTTGTCTTTTTGATAATCATTTTAACAGGTGTGAAGTGATATCACATTGTGGTTTTGATTTTCATTTCCCTGATGATTATTGATGTTGAGCATTTTTTCATGTACTTGTTGGCCATCTGTATGTGTTCTTTGGAAAAAAAACATATCTATTTAGATCCTCTGCCAATTTTTTAAATCAGACTTTTTCCTAGTGAGTTGTATGAGTTCTTTGTATATTTTGGATATTAACTTCTAATCATATGTATGATTTTCAGATATTTTCTCCCATTCAGTGGGTTGCCTTTTCATTTTATTGATGGTTTCTTTGGGTGCACAGAAGCTTTTGAGTTTGATGAATCCCACTTGTTTATTTTTGCTTTTGTTGCCTTTGCTTTTGGTGTCAAATCCAAAAACTCATCACTGAGACTGATGTCAAGCAGTTTACTGCCTGTGTTTTCTTCTAGGAGTTCTATGGTTTTAAGTATTACATTCAAATCTTTAATAAATTTTGAGTTACGAAGTCACGAAGAAGAATGAAATAATGCCATTTGCAGCAAAATGGTTGGACCTAAAGATTGTCATACTGACTGAAGTAAGTTAGACAAAGAAGGACAAATATTATATCATATGGCTTATATGTGGAATCTAAAAAAGTGGTAGAAGTGAACTTATTTTCAAAACAGAAATAGAGCCACAGATGTAGAAAACACACTTATGGTTACCAAGGGGGAAAGGAGGGGAGGGATAAATGGGGAGATTGCAACTGACATATAGATACTACTATATATAAAACAGATAACTAATAAGGACCTCTGTATAGCACAGGGAACTCTACCCAGTACTCTGTAAAGACCTATATGGGAAAAGAATCTAAAAAAGAGTGGAGATATATATATGTATGTATGTATAACTGATTCACTTTCTTGTACCCTGAAACTAACACAACATTGTAAATCAACTATACTCCAATAAAAATTTTTAAAAGTATATTGTGCTGTTTATTAAGAAAAGAGTAAATGATCTTTTAGAGTGATTTAACATATGAAAAAAAGTCTTTTATATTTATTTTGATTTTTACCTTTTCCAGAACTCATTCTTTATGTGAGCCCAACATTTTCTCTGATATTGTATTCCTTCTGCCTTAGGAACTCCCTTTAATATTTCTTGAGGGTAACAAATTAATGATAAATTCTTAAAGCTTTGTTTTTCTCCATGAGAAAAGTCTTACTTTTACCTTCATTTTAAGAAGATGAAATTCTGAGTTGTCAGGATTTTTTCTCTCAGTACTTTAAAGATTTCACTCCATTGTCCTCTCCTTTGCATCTATTCAAAATTGTATCCAATTTCCAGTTTCAACTCCAACATGTATAAAGCTGGACTAACCAAAAATCAATGACTTTTCTCGGACCCAAGAGGGAACTGAGGTCAGAGCGGAAAGCATCATGCTGAAATCTGGAGAGACAGGTACACACACATGCACACACGAACAGACACACACAAATGCAGCAGCCAAGATCTGCTTACCTGCAGTAGAAACTGTTGGAGCCATAACCAGGTAGGAACACATAAATGGTAATACTGATGAATTCCTGGAGGCTTAGTTTGAACTACCATGAGAATAAGAAACTCCTGGAGGTGCAGGCTGAGGGGATAGGTGGGGCCCTCACTGTTTCATGGGCTTCGCTTCCAAGAACACCAATATATTTTTCAAGGTGAAGACCCAAGAAAGATCCCTTTATATCCCTGACATGGAGAAGGGAAGTGTCATTACTTTGAGATACACTAAGAACCTTCAGAGGAAAAGATATTGTCAGAACTTTATCTCATCTGGAGAAAGAGAATTCCTCCCATGCCACCCCTCCTTCTATAAACTAGGAAATTGGGGATTGGAGAATTTAACACAGCTTTGAAACTCATAGTGATAATTAAAGAAATGTATTTAAAT
Organism: Pseudorca crassidens; assembly: GCF_039906515.1. Lineage (NCBI taxonomy): Eukaryota > Metazoa > Chordata > Mammalia > Artiodactyla > Delphinidae > Pseudorca > Pseudorca crassidens. The sequence goes on along the minus strand of NC_090296.1, from coordinate 136,833,700 downwards.
CTATAGCTGTGATTATGGTTATTGTTACTACTCTGTTTTCAAAAATTACTAAGCTGTTTAGTGGCTAAGTTCGATGTGTCCTTGCAGTTTTCACAAGGTCATACTATTGTCCACATTACCGCTAGGAATATGTAATTTATTTAGTTTGACAAACCCTACATGGAGAGAAACAAATAGTGATTAAGCAAATAAAACATAATCATTTCGATTCAGCTCAATTCAACAGGGTAGAGATTAATGTTTGTTTTTGGAGTTAGTCATTTCTGGTTTTGGCAAAAGGAATGGTAAATGTTTCTTTCTTCTAACTAACAGAAATCGTACTAGTATTTAGCTCTGCTCTGTAATTTTTCATTGGTTCACACCCATTAGTGTGAATATAGACATGGTGCATGTTCTTATATATTTTAAGAAATTAACCTTTCACAAAAATAAAAAAGAAAGTCCAATGCCCCCTGCAATCCAAAACATAAAGTTTCAGATTACAAATATTTTTTTTGTAATCAAGTAGATGTGATATTGGTATTGCTCCATATTGTCTAACTTAGCTGGGATTCATCTCTTTTGTAGAGATTCTCTAGGCAATGTTTATTCAGTATTGTAAGTTTTTATTTCATCATCTTCAAAATGTGGGTAATGATAACTTATAGGCCTTTTTATGATTAATGATCTTAACTTCAGTTCTGTGGTCCATGATCTTTATATAATGCTCTGAAACCAATAGGGATAGAAGTCACCCACATGTGCAAGGATTGTGGTGTAAAGGAAAATTAAAGGGGAAGGAAATGTTTTAAAAATGTGATATTTTTGTTACAGGGTTTAGAAATCTAATATTAAATCTTTAAAAATAATTAAGTTGTGTAATAAAGAAAGTTTGGCCATCCAATAATTTATGCTTATTACTTGCTCATTTATGTTTATTGTGAAATATTTCATTGATATATAATAACTTATAAGGAATATATAATAAAAACTATAATGAGTAATGAAACAATCACTTATGTATTTCCCAACCAGCTCAAGAAACAGACCATTTTCAATGTCTTTGATGACCCTTTCTTTTTCTTATGCCCCTCTCTAATTAATGTCTCTTTTCTCTCCCTCCTAACACCCTTACATTCTCAATTCCCTGCCAAAGATGCTTTTATAAATATTGTATTTATCATTCTTTTGTTTTATAAAAGTTCTATTTTGTTTTTATAACAACTATGTTGGCATATAAATTGTATATTATAAACTGTACATATTTAGAGTGTACAATTTGATAAATTTTGACAGATATGTGTATGTATGTGTATGTGCATACACATGTGCATTCATGCACACACACACAGACACACATACAAACAAGACACTAGTACCACAAAGTAATAAACATATCCATTACACTCCAAATTTCTTCTGTAACTTTTTTATACTTTTCTCTTTCTCCCATTCTCGTCCCCAATCAACAACTGATTTGCTTTGTGCTACTGTTGACTCTGATGCATTTTCTAGAATTTTATACAAATAGAATGATTCAATATGTATTCTGTTTTTTGTTTGTTTGTTTGTTTTGCTACTTTAGATTACTATAATTTGAGATTCATCTATGTTGTTGTGTACATGCTTTTGTACTGGGTGGACCAAAATGTTCGTCCGTTTTTTTCCATAAGATGGCTCTAGTAGCGCTTAGTTGTCTTTAACTTCATTTGAAACAATTTTTTTAGATTGTATTGTGACAGCTGTCATAACAATTTGTATTTTAAAAAAACTTACAAAATTGGTGAATTTTAATAGTGAAGATGGAAGAAAAAAAGCAACATTTTCGGCATATTATTATTATTATTATTTCAAGAAAGGTAAAAATGCAACTGAAACACACACACAAAAAAGATTTGTTCGGTGTATGGAGAAGGTTCTATGACTGGTCAAACATGTCAAAAGTGTTTTGTGAAGTTTCGTGCTGGAGAATTCTCGCTGGACAGTGTAGGCCAGTTGAAGTTGATAGCGATCAAATCGAGACATTAATTGAGAACAATAAATAGTATACTACGTGGGAGATAGCTGACATACTCAAAATATCCAAATCAAGCATTGAAAATCATTTGCACAAGCTCGGTTATGTTAATCACTTTGATGTTTGGGTTCCACATAAGTTAAGTGAAAAAAATCTTCTTGCCTGTATTTCCACGTGATTCTCTACTGAAACGTTCCTTTTTTTTTTTTTTTTTTTTTTTTGCGGTACGCAGGCCTCTCACTGTTGTGGCCTCTACCGTTGCGGAACACCGGCTCTGGACGCGCAGGCTCAGTGGCCATGGCTCACGGGCCCAGCCGCTCTGTGGCATGTGGGATCTTCTCGGACCGGGGCACGAACCCTTGCCCCCTGCATCGGCAGGCGGACTCTCAGCCACTGCACCACCAGGGAAGCCCGAAAACGTTCCATTTTTAAAAAAAATTGTGACGAGATGAAAAGTGTATACTGTACAATAATATGGAATGGAAGCGATCGTGGGGCAAGTGAAATGAACCACCACTAACCACACCAAAGCCCGGTCTTCATCCAAAGAAGGTGATGTAGTGTATATGGTGGGATTGGAAGGGAGTCCTCTATTATGAGCTCTTTCCGGAAAACCAAAAGATTAATTCCAAAAAGTACTGCTCCCAGTTAGACCAATTGAAACCAGCACTCAATGAAAAGCATCCGGAATCAGTCAACAGAAAACGCATAATCTTCTTTCAGGATAATGCAAGACTGCATGTTTCTTTGATGATCAGGCAAAAGCTGTTACAGCTTGGCTGGAAAGTTCTGATTCATCCACCGGATTCACCAGACATTGCACTTTCAGATTTCCATTTATTTTGGTCTTTACAAAATTCTTTTAATGGAAAAAATTTCAGTTCCCTGAAGACTGTACAAGGCACCTGGAACAGTTCTTTGCTCAAAAAGATAAAACGTTTTGGGAAGATGGAATTATGAAGTTAGCTGGAAAATGGCAGAAGATAGTGGAACAAAAGCATGAATACACTGTTCAGTAAAGTTCTTGGTGAAAATGAAAAACGTGTCTTTTATTTTTACTTAAAAACTGAAGGCATTTTCTGGCTAACCCCATATTTCTGAGTAACATTCCATTATATGGATATACAACATTTTCTTTATCCTTGATAGACTGTCTCTTGTTTCCTATTTTGGGCTACTATGAATAAATATTATAGATATAAAGGTGTTATGAACATTTGTGTACAAGTTTTGGGATGCTTTTATAATATGTTTAATTTTTTGCGGTAAATATTTAGGAATAGAATTGGTAGGTTATATGCTAAGTGTATGAGTAACTTTTTTAGAAACTGCTAATCTTTTGAAAAGTGTTTGCACTTTTGTGCATTCGCATTGACAGTGTGTGAGAGTTGCCATTATTCCACAGACTCAACATAACTTCATGTAGTAGGTCTTTTTCATTTTAAACATTCTAACAGGTATATAAGAGTGTATCTCACTGGGTCTTTAATATGCATTTTTCTAATGACTAATGATGTTGAAAATCTGTTAATGTGCTCATTACCATCCACATAGCTTCATTGGTGCAGTGTCTTTCCAAATATTTTGCCTATTATTTATTATAATTTGTTTCTTTATTGAAATTTGAAGAATTTTAAAAATATATTCTGGATATGAGTACTTTTTCAGATATTACGAATTTTTGCTCTTAGTCTGTGAATCTTTAAATGATGCTTTTCAAAAATCAAAGATTCATAATTTTCATTTCACCCTATCTATTTTGGCTTTTATGGATCATGCTTTCTCTGTTATATCTAAGAAATTTTTGCATAATCTAAAGTTGCACCAACTTCCTCTCTGTTTTTTTTTTCTAGATGTTGTATAGCTTTACATTTTGCTTTTATTTCAATGATCAATTTTGAGTTAAATTTTAATCCGCTTTTTTCTTTATATGACTATCCATTTTTCAGCAATTAAAAACCAGTAATTCTTTTACCGTTGAATTTTCTTTACACGTCTATCAAAAATCAATTGACCATAATGTGTGAGTATATTTTTGGACACTCCATCTTGTTCCACTTACTTAGTTGTCTATCTTTGTGCCAGTAACACATTGTCTTGATAGCTATAACTTGTAATAAGTCTTGAAGTTGAAAAGTGAAGGTACTCCTACTTCGCACTTTTTCAAAGTTTTGTCTATTTTAGATCCACTTTATTTTCATAAGAACTTTAGGATTAGCTTCTCAATATCTACAACAAATATTTCTAGGATTTTAATTGAGATTGGGTTGAATTTATAGGTCAATTTGTAAAGAATTAATATCATAAAAATTTTTAAAAATAAATGAAAAAAGAATTAATGTCTTAACAATATTGAGTCTTCCAATTCATAAAGATGGTATATCTCTCCGGTTATATACATCTTCTTAAATTTTTCTCAACAACGTCTTGTGGTTTTCATTGTATGAGTTTTATCCACCTTTTGTAAGATTCTTGAGTATTTAATTTTTTATGTTATGTAAATGAAACTGTCTCAATTTCAAATTGTTACTAACATACAGAAATGCAGTAGATTTTTGTATATTCATCTTGTATCTTGTGAACTTGATAACCTAACTTTTTCTGGATCTCTTGAGATGAACATTTTAATTTCAGTCTGTTATTATTTTTAATTACATTGATTTATTTCTGAATGTTAAACCAAATTTGTATTTCTAGGTTAAACCCAACTTGGTCATGATGTGTTATCCTTTTTATATATTGTATTTGACTTACAAATATTTTAAGAATTTTACATCCATGTTCATGAGGAATATTGATCTAAAGTTTTCTTTTCTTGCAATGCCTTTGTCTGTTGCTGATATCAGATTAATGCTGGCCTTATAGAATGAGTCATATGTTGTCTCTCCTTTCCAATTTTTAGAAGAGTTTCTATAGAATTGGTGTTCTTTCCATCAAGTGTTAAAATGTTGGTAGAAGTCTCCAGTGAAACCACCTGGGTCTGGAATTTTTTATGTGGAAATATTTTTACTACAAATAAACACCTATGTATTCATAAGTGAACTTTTATTGTGCAAGGAATTTGTCCATTTATTTTAATTTGTCAAGTTTATTGGATAAATGAGTCATAATATTCACTTTTATTATTTTATTATTGGTAGAGTCTCTGGTAATGTCATCATGCTTGTTCCTAACATCAGTTAATCTTTCTTTTTTCCTTATTGGTCTGGAAAGAGAATTCATCATTTTATTGGCTTTTTGCAAAGAATCACCTGTTTATTATCTTGATATTCTCTATATTTTTCTGTATTCTCTTTCCCTGATTTCCACTCTATTCTCTATTATTTCCTTTCTTAAGCTTATGTTCATTTAAATTTACTCTTTATTTCCCAGTTTCCTAAGGTTGAAAAAGAAGTCATTGATTTGAAACTTTTGTTCTTTTGTAATGTATGCAAATAGTTCTATAAATTACCCTATGGGTACTGCTTTAGCTGCATTCCACGAATTTTGATATGTTATGCTCTTATTTTTATATAGTTTAAATTCTTATTTCCTTTGTGATTTCTTCTTTCATACATTTGCTTTTCATAAATGTGCTATTTAGTTTACAAATATTTGGAATATACTACAGTCTATATAGTCATTCTCCCGTTTCTGGACATTTGGCTTGTTTCCAGTATATTGCTATCAAGTAATACCACCAAAAATCCTCATATTCACAATGTATATGCTTAAGACTTCTTTTGGGATATGTTGGGTCATAAGGTATATACATCTTCAGCCATATAAAGTAATGTTAAATTGTTTACCAATTCCAAATTATAGCAATTTATGTCATTTGTATGTATTGCAAATATTGTCCCTTAGTTTGTGGCTTGTTCCTTACCTCATTTTTTTCTTTTCAGTTTGCTTCAGCTCTAGTTTATTTTTTAGTCTTTTAAGAAACTAATGTTTTACATGTTTATATTAAATGTAAATTTTCTTTATGATTAGTGCTTTTTTTGTGTTGTTTAAAAATTCTTTCCTTACCCTATGTCATAAAGATATATTTTCTTATATTGTCTTCTAGAATTTTTAAGTTTTGATTTTTTGCATTCAAATTTTTAATACACTTGGGATTAATTTTTAAATTTTAACAAAAATGGAATCTAATTTTATTTTTTTCCATCATTTATGAATCTTTCCAGGATCTTATACTCAATAGTCTTGTTTATGTCCTGTGGATATGCAAAATTCACTTTATTATTTATCAAGTTTCCATTATGCATGAGTCTGTTATCTTTACCCTAAGCATTGGTCCAAATCTGTCTAGTCTAGCTTTCCTGTCTTATCTATTATTTTAGGTCTTTCCTGAACTATTATTTTTAACATCAATATTTGCTTTATTGCAAAATTGCTTTATTTGTAAACATATATGTAAGTCATTAATGTTTTATATTTGATTTGATATTTGTTTAAATTTTCTCATATATCTTCCTATTTCTTTCTCCCAAACCTTCTTTATAGAATAATTTGTATTTTTACTGAAGCACATCTTTTAGAATACTTTTAGGAATAGTATATTGTTGGCAAACTTTTACTTTATCTCACAATGCCTTTATTTTACACTTGCTTTTGGAATACATTTTTGTTGAGTCCAGAAGTCTAAGGTGACCATTATTGTCTTTACATTTTGAAGTACTTTTTCAGTGTTTTCTTTCTTTCACTGAAAAATCTGCTGTCAGTCTAAATATGTAGTTGCAAATATTGTCACTTAGTTTGTCTTTTCTTTAGCTGCCTCTAAGATCTTTTCATGTTATTGTTCTACATTTTGTTTAATGTTCTGGAAATTTCTCAGCCATTATATTCTCCAAATTTTTTCTCCCCTACACTTTCCTTTAGAAACTGCAATTAAACTTATATGTTCTCTTTCTTCATGTTTTAACCTACTTTTCATAATTTCATATCCTTAATTTCTGAGCTATATTTTGAATTTATTTTTCATCTCCATCTATCTGTTCACTAGTTTTTTCTTCATTTGTGCCAATTATTCTGTTTATTTTATTTGTATTTTTGATTTTCCACAATTATATTTTTATTTTCAGAAGTTCTACTTGACTACAATTCTTCCTGATTGTTTGGATTATTTTTTAGATATTTGGTTTTTTTTTTAATAAAATTCTATTATTTTAAAATTATTTTACACATTTAAAAATCTGCACTTGATAATTCAAAAAAATCTTCAGTCTTTTTAGAGACCCTAAATCTGTTGTTTTTCTAAATCTGTAATTAAAAAAATGTATATTTGATAATTGTCACACATGGTAGTTTCTTTGTTTATTTGGCAGTTTTATTATTTTTATTATTTCCTGATATTTTACTGAATTCAATCAATGGGTATTTTCAGGGTACTAGTTTGAAGAGATTTGTTCTTTCTCTATAGAGAACTGGTAAGTTTTCCTTTGTTAGGTACAATGTTATCATTAAAAAGAACCTCTTTAATTTCTTAGCCTTGGGGTTCTCTGAAGCTTGGCAATAGTAAAAAGAAGTATCTACCTTTTTCAGGCTTGAAAAATCAGGCTTGTGGTTATACATTCGCAAAATATACAATTTTATTTTCACCTGAAGCAAGATCTCAGACAAAATATTTCTCTGCCTAATTTTTACCCATGGTTTAAACCTATTAAGTGTCCGTTCTTTACACATAAGTCGCTGATTCAAATCCTCTACTTTGTGTGGACCTAAAGCATAGTCTTTCTTTTTTTTTTTTTTGAGTAGCCATTAAATAGGAAACTTTGCCTTGCTGGTATTGCTCTTTCAACAGAATATCACCTTCTTCTGTGTTACATTTACCAACATCTATGTTTTCAGCTTACTCTTTAGTTCTTCAACTTTTCTTGTGAACTCAGAAATGCATTTTAAATTACATCTGTTAAAATCCATTCACCATCTCTGTATTTTGCAGGGGTGGAGAACTAATCATCATGCCCACTTTACCATGCTGCAAGAGATATAGGTCCTATGATTCTTTTATTCATTCAAAAATATTTTTCATGAACTCACACTTACTTTTTGTTCGTCCCTGATTGAAGGCTAGAAATACACTGGGCATAAAGGTAGTCTATGTTCCTACTCTCCTGAAGTTTGGATTCTAGTGGAGCAAGGGAGACAAACTTTTTCTATGTGTCTGTGTTTTAAGTAGTGCTTAATATTAGGAACACAAATAGAGTTAAGAAATGGAATTAAGATAATATGTTGATGATGATGATAGTGATGGTGTGTGTGTGTATACGTGTGCAGTGGGGAGTGGGATGTTTAGGAATAATATCAACAAAGTTTTCTTGGAGAAGATAACATTTAATCAGAGACCTGGATAAAGTGAAGAAAGAGTCATGTGAAAAATCTGTGAAAAAAATTTTTTTTTAAAACTCTAAAATGGCAAGTGAAAAGTCTTGGAAATCCCATGGAGGGGACAAGTAGGAATGTTCCAGTGTGGCTAGAGCAAAGGGAATAAGAGTGATGATGATAGCAAAAGGGGATCTTGTTGACCATGGCAAGCAGTTTGACTCTTGTTCTGCTCATGACTGGAGTTTTGCACAAGTCAATCATAGTATGTGAATTTGTCTCATAAAAAAATTAATTCCACCTGCTGAATTGAGATTAGTTGGGGACCAGTTAAGTGGATTTTGAAATAATTGAGACAAAAGATAATGATGGCTTAGACCAGGACAGTGTAGTGGAGGTAGAAAGTAGTAGTAGGACTTGGGATGTCTTGAAACTAGATCTTCCAGGATTTCTTTATTAATTAGATAAGTGTGTGAAAGAAAGAAAGGACAAGTGATGACTTCTGGGTTTTTGGCCTGAGTAAATTTGTTTATAGCACGACCATTTCCTGAAGGCACAGAGCATTTTCAGGGAGGTAGAGGGTATGAATTTTGTTTTTGAATTTTAAGTGTGAGATACCTGTTTGACATCCAACAAGAGGTTGAGGATGGCAGTGGAATATATGAGTTAGAAATGTCAGGGTCTTTGAATTCAGCGTATTTACGGTCCACTGGTACTGATCCATCTACAAGATATTTAGAAGGATTCAGAGCAGTAAAGAAAGTAAAAGGACTGTAAATGATAATGCAAGTAGTGGTTTTAAAACTGTAAACTTTACTTGACATTTTTTTGCTTACCAAATTTATAATTAAAATTTCTGTGCAGCTGAGGCTAAGGAATTTAAAAAAAAATTCTATAACAACTTGTGAGACTGTAGCGCTCTGAAATTTTATTTATTTATTTATTTATGTTTTAAACATCTTTATTGGAGTATAATTGCTTTACAATGGTGTATTAGTTTCTGATTTATAACAAAGTGAATCAGTTATACATATACATATGCCCTCATATCTCCTTCTTCTTTTGTCTCCCTCTCACCCTCCCTATACCACCTCTCTAGGTGGTCAAAAAGCACCGAGCTGATCTCCCTGTGCTATACAGCTGCTTCCCACTAGCTATCTATATTCCATTTGGTAGTATATATAAGTCCAGGCCACTCTCTCACTTCATCCCAGCTTCCCCTTCCCCTTCCCTGAGTCCTCAGGTCCACAATTCCATTCTCTATCTCTGCATCTTTATTCTTGTCCTGCCCTTAGTTTTTTCAGAAACATTTTTTTTTTTAATTTTCAGATTCCATATATGTGTTAGCATATGGTATTTGTTTTTCTCTTTCTGACTTACTTCACTCTGTATGACAGACTCTAGGTCCAGCCACCTCACTACAAATAACTCAATTTCATTTCTTTCTATGGCTGAGTAATATTCCATTGTATATATATGCCACATCTTTTTTATCCATTCATCTGTTGATGGACACTTAGGTTGCTTCCATGTCCTGGCTATTGTAAATAGAGTTGCAATGAACATTGTGGTACATGACTCTTTTCGAACTATGGTTTTCTCAGAGCATACGCCCAGTAGTGGGAGTCCTGGGTCATATGGTAGTTCTATTTTTAGATTTTTAAGTAACTTCCATACTGTTCTCCATAGTGGCTGTACCAATTCACATTCCCACCAGCAGTGCAAGAGTGTTCCTTTTCTCCACACCCTCTCCAGCATTTATTATTTCTAGTTTTTTTTTTTTTTTTTTTTTTTTTTTTTGCTGTACATGGGCCTCTCACTGTTGTGGCCTCTTCCATTGCAGAGCACAGACTCCGAAAGCGCAGGCTGAGCGGCCATGGCTCATGGGCCCAGCCACTCCATGGCATGTGGGATCTTCCTGGACCGGGGCACGAACCCATGTCCCCTGCATCGGCAGGTGGATTCTCAACCCTGGGCCACCAGGGAAGCCCAGTTTCTAGATTTTTTGATGATGGCCATTCTGACTGGTGTGAGGTGATACTTCATTGTAGTTTTGATTTGCATTTCTCTAATGATTAGCGTTGTTGAGCATCCCTTCATGTGTTTGTTGGCAATCTGTATATCTTCTTTAGAGAAATGTCTACTTAGGTGTTCTGCCCATTTTTGTATTGAGCTGTTTGTTTTTTTGATATTGAGCTGCATGAGCTGCTTGTAAATTTTGGAGATTAATCCTTTGTCAGCTGCTTCGTTTGCAAATATTTTCTCCCATTCTGAGGGTTGTCTTTTCATTTTGTTTATGGTTTCTTTTGCTGTGCAAAGGCTTTTAAGTTTCATTAGGTCCCATTTGTTTATTTTTGTTTCTATTTTCATATCTCTAGGAGGTGGGTCAAAATGGATCTTGCTGTGATTTATGTCATACAGTGTTCTGTCTATGTTTTCCTCTAAGAGTTTTATAGTGTCTGGCCTTACATTTAGGTCTTTATTCCATTCTGAGTTTATTTTTGTGTATGGTGTTAGGGAGTATTCTAATTTCATTCTTTTACATGTAGCTGTCCAGTTTTCCCAGCACCAATTACTGAAGAGGCTGTCTTTTCTCCATTGTACATTCTTGCCTCCTTTTTCAAAAATAAGGTGACCATATGTGCGAGGGTTGATCTCTGGGCTTTCTATCCTGTTCCATTGATCTATACGTTTGTTTTTCTGCCAATATCATACTGTCTTGATTACTGTAGCTTTGTAGTATAGTCTGAAGTCTGGGATCCTGATTCTTCCAGCTCCGTTTTTCATTTTCAGGATTGCTTTGGCTATTTGGAGTCTTTTGTGTTTCTATGCAAATTGTCAATTTTTTTGTTCTAGTTCTGTGAAAAATGCCACTAGTAGTTTGATAGGGATTGCATTGAATCTGTAGATTGCTTTGGGTAGTAGAGTCATTTTCACAGTGTTGATGCTTCCAATCCAAGAACATGGTATACCTCTCCATCTGTTTGTATCATCTTTGATTTCTTTCATCAGTGTCTTATAGTTTTCTGCATGGAGGTCTTTTGTCTCCTTAGGTAGGTTTATTGCTAGGTATTTTATTCTTTTTGTTGCAGTGGTAAATGGAAGTGTTTCTTTAATTTCTCTTTCAGATTTTTCATCATTAGTGTATTGGAATGCTGGAGATTTCTGTACATTAATTTTGTATCCTGCTACTTTACCAAATTCATGGATTAGCTCTAGTAGTTTTCAGGTGGTATCTTTGGGATTCTCTATGTATAGTATCATGTCATCTGCAAACAGTGACAGTTTTACTTCTTTTTTTCCAATTTGTATTCCTTTTATTTCTTTTTCGTCTCTGATTGCTGTGGCTAGGACTTCCAAAACTGTGTTGAATAATAGTGGTGAGAGTGGACATCCTTGTCTCATTACTGATCTTAGAGGAAACTCTTTCAGTTTTTCACCATTTAGAATGATGTTTTCTGTGTGTTTGCCATATATGGCCTTTATTATGTTGAGGTAGTTTCCCTCTATGCCCACTTTCTGGAGAGTATTTTTCAGAAATGCGTGTTGAGTTTTGTTGAAAGCTTTCTCTGCATCTACTGAGATGATCATATGGTTTTTATTCTTCAATTTTTTATATGGTGTATCACATTGATTGATTTGCATATATTGAAGAATCCTTGCATCCCTGGGATAAATCCCACTTGATCATGGTGTATGATCCTTTTAATGTGCTGCTGGATTCTGTTTGCTAGTATTTTGTTGAGGATTTTTGCATCTTTATTCATCAGTGATATTGGTCTGTAATATTCTTTTTTTGTAGTATCTTTGTCTGGTTTTGGTATCAAGGTGATGGTAGCCTCATAGAATGAATTTGGGAGTGTTCCTTCCTCTGCATTTTTTGGAAGAGTTTTAGAAGGGTGGATGTTATCTCTTCTCTAAATGTTTGATAGAATTCACCTGTGAAGCCATCTGGTCCTGGACTTTGGTTGTTGGAAGATTTTAATCACAGTTTCAATTTCATTACTTGCGATTGATCTCTTCATATTTTCAATTTCTTCCTGGTTTAGTCTTGGAAGGTTATACCTTTCTAAGAATTTGTCTGTCTCTTTCAGGTTGTCCATTTTATTGGCTTAGAGTTGCTTGTAGTAGTCTCTTAGGATGCTTTGTATTTCTGCAGTGTCTATTGTGACTTCTCCTTTTTCATTTCTAATTTTATTGATTTATTTTTGTGACACATTTTTCTTTTCTCCCCACCATAAATATCAGAGTCACATACTGTGTGTTTTTTTTTTAAATCATCAAATATAAGTTCATTTTACCAACCAGCATCTGCGACTTTACTCCTGCTTCCACCAGGGACAGCTTATAGATAAATACCTGTTTCATGGCCATGGGGACCTACTGTCGCAGAACAAGCTGTCCCCAGACAGAAAGGTTAATCTTCGTGGAGTTGTTGACACCCTGTGTGAACCTTAAGTTAATCATTTGATCTCTTTTTGTGCTTATCAATCCTTTAAAAAAAATTGGATGCATAACCAAAGCTTGACTCAGTTAGATCCATCATTTTATAACCTAGCAAATATTTGCTGAGTGCCAACTACATGTTACCACTATGTTTTTGCTGGGTTCTCCATGCTGGAGGAACAAACCTGTGCTGTGACATCAAGACAGTCTTGCATTGAAGGAATTTCTGATCAATTGAAGAGGGTGGGAATCACATAAGGAAAGATGTCACTAAAATGCAGAGCTTGGACAGAAGTTTTCTCGACGTGCTGTGAGAAACAGAAAAGGAAAATCTTAGAGAGTGATTGACCAGGCATAGCATCAGATTTATTTCCAAAGAACAAAGATTCTTGAAGGGGGAATTAAAGAATCAGAAATCATGTCCAGAAAGCAGTGAGCAACTGAAAGTAGGGTGTGTATACTGGAGAGTATCCAGTGATTAGAAAAGTGAGGAGGTTTACAAATTATGAGCCTCTGTATTTCTGCAAGACTGAGCTATTTGAGATTCACACAGAAAGTGATGAGCAACTTTTTGGAGGAATGACTTGAACATGATACAAGTGAATTCATTTTTTAGCTATTTCTCTCTAGGAAAAGAAAACATGTAAATGAGGGAAAGACAGATAATAGAGCTTCACTCCTGCATCAATACAGGTGACACAATGAGGGTGTGGACCTTGCCATTATGAAAAAGGATTCAGAAGGTGGGACAAATTCACATCACTTTCAGATATTGGAAGTCTCTAGAGTTAGTGATCAAAGGAAGTGTGAGGGAGAGAGAGGAGAAGAGAGACTCTGTCCTGGATGCTCTTGATTAATGCAGGTTAGGAATGAAAATGTTACGAAGTTGAGGAGGTAATAAAACTAATTTGGGTTATATTAAATTGGAGATTCATATCAAATAAAGATATGCAAAGAAGCCATATCCATGAAGAAGTTGAGTATGGGAGTCTGGGGGCACAAAAGTATGGTCTTACCTAGATGAAAATGTACTTGAGTATAAATACATACAATAATTTTCTGTAATTTTATTTTTCATATTTTGCTGTGCATGATTGCTTCCTTGGGAATGCAGAGGCAGAATAGAGAGTCATAGGCAACCATTCTGATGACAATACTTAATTCTTAATAAACAAAGGGTTTGGAGTAGCAAGTTAAAATTCAAATAATCATCTTGTGATTCCAGGTGGGTAGAGTGTGTTTACTCCATCTAAATTTGCCTTAATTTTCTTGAATGTCACAAATATATCCTCAATGTATCCTATTCTGTAAGACTTGATGTGTAATCATTCAAAGAAACAAGATGTAGAACCATTTCCTGGAGCATGTGTATTTCCACAAAGCTCCCTTTAATTTGAAGGTCAAGGGAGAGCCCTTGATTAACCAGTTAGAGTCAGCTCCCGTCTCTTTATATAGTTTTATTAGCTCATTTTATTTAATAAATATTTATTGAGCACCTACTAAGTGCCAACATATAGTGCTGGTGCTGAGAATTTAATCATGGTGGAGAATGACATGGCTGTATTCCTCCGCCCCCATGAGATGTACAGTCTGGCTTCCTAAAGTGTCCACAGTGCAGTTCATCTTGTAATTGGCATGGTTGAATGATCAATAGTCAGGAAAGGGAAGAAAAGCTGCATATGCCATCTGGCCCTAAAACTACAAGGGGATTTTAGAGAAATCAAACATTATCTCACATTTTATTTGGGATAAGATTTAGCAGAGAACGTTTATTTAAGATTATAATGTAACTAGCAGGCATTTATTCACTGTCCTTAATTAAAGTATTTATAACAGAATGACAGACAGAATTAAGTATTGGCCTTATAAGATTAAAAATTAAGTAGAGAGAGAGAGACCTTCAAGATGGTGGAGGAGTAAGACATGGAGATCACCTTCCTCCTAACAAATACATCAAAAATACATCTACATGTGGAACAACTCCTATAGAACACCTACTGTATGCTGGCAGAAGACCTCAGACTTCCAAAAAGGTAAGAAACTCCCCACTTACCTTGGTAAGGCAAAAGAAATAAGAAAAAACAGAGACAAAACAATAGGGATGGGACCTGGCCCTCTGGGAGGGAGCTGTGCAGGAGGAAATGTTTCCACACACTAGGAATCCTGTTCACTGGCAGAGACGAGGGATGGCGGGGGGGGGGGGAAGCTTTGGAGCCATGTAGGAGAGCACAGCAATAGGGGTGCAGAGGGCAAAGTGGAGAGATCCTGCACAGAGGATTGGTGTCACCAGCACTCACCAGCCTGACAGGCTTGTCTGCTCACAGGTCGGTGTGGGTGGGGGCTGGGAGCTGAGGCTCAGGCTTTAGAGTTCAGATCCTAGGAAGAGGACTGGGGTTGGCTTCATGAACACAGCCTGAAGGGGGTTAGTGTGCCATAACTAGTCAGGAGTCCGGGAAAATGTCTGGAAGGCCTAAGAGGCAAGAGACCATTGTTTCGGGGTGTGCAAGGAAAGGGGATTCAGAGCACCACCTAAACAAGTTCTGGAGATGAGCACGAGCCACGGCTATCAGTGCGGACACCAGAGATGGGTGTGAAATGCTAAGGCTGCTGCTGCAGTCACCAAGAAGCCTGTGTGCAAGCACAGGTCACTATCCACACCTCCCCTCTTGAAAGGCTGTGCAGCCCACCACTTCCAGGGTTCAGTAATCCAGGGACAACTTCCCCAGGAGAGCTCACTGGGCACCTCAGGCTGTTGCAATGTCACACCAGCCTCTGCTACCGCAGGCTCGCCCCGCAATCCGTACCCATCCCTCCCCCTGGCCTGAGTGAGCCAGAGCCCCTTAATCAGCTGCTCCTTTAACCCTGTCCTGTCTGAGCAAGGAACAGACGCCCTCAGGCGACCTACATGCAGAGGCAGGGCCAAATCTAAAGCTGAACCCAGGAGTTGTGTGAACAAAGAAGAGAAAGGGAAATCTCTCCCAGGATCTCAGGAGCAGCAGATTAAATCTCCACAATCAACTTGATGTACCCTGCATCTGTGGAATACCTGAATAGACAACAAATCATCCCAAAATCGAGGCAGTAGACTTTGGGAGCAATGATATATATATATATTTCCTTTTTCTCTTTTTAAGAGTGTGTATGTATATGTTTCTTTGTGTGATTTTGTCTGTATAGCTTCGCTTTAACCATTTGTCCTAAGATTCTGTCTGTCTGGTTTTCTGTTTAGTTTTTTTTAGTATAGCTTTTAGCACTTGTTACCATTGGTGGATTTGTTTTTTTCTTTTTTTTTAAATTACTTTTAAATTTTTAATAATTATTTGTTATTTTAATAACTTTATTTCATTTTATTTTTTCTTTATTCCTTTCTTTTTTTCTCACTTTTCTTCTGAGCCATGTGGCTGACAGGGTCTTGGTGATCCGGCCAGGTGTCAGGCCTGTGGCTCTGAGGGTGGAGAGCCAAGTTCAGGACATTGGTCCACTAGAGACCTCCAAGCTCCATGTAATATCAAATGGCAAAAGCTCTGCCAGAGATCTCCATCTCAACGCTAAGACCCAGCTCCACTCAGTGACCAGCAAGTTACAGTGCTGGACACCCTATTCCAAACAACTAGTAAGACAGGAGCACAACAACACCCATTAGCAGAGAGGCTGCCCAAAATCATAATAAGGTCAAAGACACCCCAAAACACACCACCAGAAGCAGTCCTGCCAACAAAAAAGACAAGATCCAGCCTCATCCACCAGAACACAGGCACTAGTCCCCTCCACCAGGAAGACTACACAACCCACTGAATCAACCTTAGCTACTAGGGGAAGACACCAAAAACAATGGGAAATACAACCCTGCAGCATGCAAAAAGCAGACCCAAAAAACAGTAAGTTAAGCAAAATGAGAAGACAGAGAAACACATAGCAGATGAAGGAGGAAGATAAAAACCCACCAGACCAAACAAATGAAGAAACAGGCAGGCTATCTGAAAAATAGTTCAGTGTAATGATAGTAAAGATGATCCAATATCTTGGAAATAGAATGGAGAAAATACAAGAAATATTTAACAAGAACCTAGAAGAACTAAAGAGCAAACAAACAATGATGAACAATACAATAAATGAAACTAAAAATTCTCTAGAAGGAATCAATAGCAGAATAACTGAGGCAGAAGAATGGATAAGTGACCTGAAAGATAAAAGAGTGGAAATACTTACTGCAGAACAGAATAAACAAAAAAGAACGAAAAGAATTGACAGTCTTAGAGACCTCTGGACAACATTAAACACACCAACATTCGAATCATAGGGGTCTCAGAAGAAGAAGAGAAAAACAAAGGGACTGAGAGAAGTGAAGGGTCCATAGTTCCAGAAGATGTGGTGCTGAAGGCTCTTTACTGCATCTTGCCATAAATGGCCAAGTTCCAAAGCCCTGCAATGGAAACCTGCCCTGCCACTGCTTCCACATACAAGCCCTCCTCCCCAAAGCATAAAAAAAGCAGACCTCATCCCAGAGAGGGAAGACAGATTTCAGCCCCACCTCCCTTCTCCTTGCTGGTCATCCTCTCAAAAACCGGTGCCATAGTACTGGCTTCTGTGATCTTCTGACAGTTAGCCCTGTATTCGGTCACACTGTTACCTGATTGGTTAAATTTTGAAGTAAGTCCTTTGTTAGAATTGGACTTTGATTCAACGTATCTGGTGTTGAGTTCTCAATTCAGATGAACTTTGCTGGTGAGCTACTGAGAACTGAGACCCCCCCAAACAATCCAGAAGCCATTCTGTGAAGTTGACAAGTGAAAGTCTGCAGACTGGAAAACCTCTCCCTTTACACACTGAGAATTCTCACCAGAGTGAATGGAAGGTGTGTGTGTGTAAAGAGCACATGAGCAGCGGGGGTTCATCCCCAGAGAAAGAAGGTATTGAGTTGCCTTGGTAAAGAATTTATACACCATATGTTCACAGTTTCTTGACAGCCGTGTGGATGAAAGAGTCTTGGTGCTCCAGCCAGGAGTCAGTGCTGTGCCTCTGAGTTGGGAGAGAAAACTTCAGGACACTGGTCCACAAGTGACCTCACAGCTCCATGCAATATCAAATGGCAAAAATCTCCCAGAGATCTCCAACTCAACGTCAAGACCCAGCTTCACTTAACGACCAGCAAGCTACAGTGCTGGACACCCTATGCCAAACAACTAGCAAGACAGGAACACAGCCCCATCCATTAGCAGAGAGGCTACCTAAAGTCATAATAAGGTCACAGACACCCCAAAACACACCACCAGAAGTGGACCTGCCCACCAGAAAGCCAAGATCCAGCCTCATCCACCAGAACACAGGCACTAGTCCCCTCTACCAGGAAGCCTACACAACCCACTGAACCAACCTTAGCCACTGGGGACAGACACCAAAAACAATGGGAACTACGAACCTGCAGCCTGCAGAAAGGAGACCCCAAACACAGTAAGTTAAGCAAAATGAGAAGACAAAAACACACACAGCAGATGAAGGAGCAAGGTAAAAACCCACCAGACCAAATAAATGAAAAGGAAATAGGCAGTCTACCTGAAAAAGAATTCAGAATAATGATGGTAAAGATGATCCAAAATCTTGGAAATGGAATAGGGAAAATACAAGAAACGTGTAACAAGGACCTAGAAGAACAAAAGATTAAACAAACAATGATAAACAAAGCAATAAATGAAATTAAAAATTCTCGAGAAGGGATCAATAGCAGAATAACTGAGGCATAAGAACAGATAAGTGACCTGGAAGATAAAATAGTGGAAATAACTACAGCAGAGCAGAATAAAGAAAAGAGAATGAAAAGAACTGAGGACAGTCTCAGAGACCTCTGGGACAACATTAGATACACCAGCATTTGAATTATAGGGGTCCAGAAGAAGAAGAGAAAAAGAAAGGGACTGAGAAAATATTTGAAGAGACTATAGTTGAAAACTTCCCTAATATGGGAAAGGAAATAGTTAATCAAGTCCAGGAAGAACAGACAGTCCCATATAGGATAAATCCAAGGAGAAACACGCCAAGACACATATTAATCAAACTACCAAAAATTAAATACAAAGAAAATATATTAAAAGTAGCAAGGGGAAAACAACAAATAACACATAAGGGAATCCCCATAAGGTTAACCGCTGATCTTTCAGCAGAAACTCTGCAAGCCAGAAGGGACTGGCAGGACATATTTAAAGTGATGAAGGAGAAAAACCTACAACCAAGATTATTCTACCCAGCAAGGATCTCATTCAGATTCGATGGAGAAATTAAAGCCTTTACAAACAAGCAAAAGCTGAGAGAGTTAAGCACCACCAAACCAGCTTTACAAAAAATGCTAAAGGAACATCTCTTGGAGGAAAAACAAGATAAGGAAAAGGCTTACAGTAACAAACCCAAAACAATTAAGAAAACAGCAATAGAAACATACCTATCAATAATTACCTTAAATGTAAATGGATTAAGTCCTCCTACCAAAAGACACAGACTCGCTGAATGGATATAAAAACAAGACCTGTATGTATGCTGTCTACAAGAGACCCATTTCAGACCTAGGGAAACATACAGACTGAAAGTAAGGGGATGGAAAAAAATATTCCATGCAAATGGAAATCAAAAGAAAGCTGGAGTAGCAATTCTCATATCAGACAAAATAAACTTTAAAATAAAGACTATTACAAGAGACAAAGAAGGACACTACATAATGATCAAGGGATCAATCCAAGAAGAAGATATAATAACTGTAAATATTTATGAACCCAACATAGGAGCACCTAAAAACATAAGGAAAATACTAACAAACAGTATTACTAATTAATATTACCATTAATTACTATTTACTAATTACTATTACTAAGCAGTATTACTAATAATAGCAGACAGTATTTTGCTAGTAATCCATAAAAGGGGAAATTGACTGTAACACAATAATAGTAGGGGACTTTAACACCCCACTTTCACCAATGGACATACCATCCAAAATGAAAATAAATAAGGAAACACAAGCTTTAAATGATACATTAAACCAGATGGACTTAATTGATATTTATAGGACATTCCATTCAAAAACAACAGAATACACTTTCTTCTCAAGTGCTCAGGTAACATTCTCCAAGATAGATCATATCATGTGTCACAAATCAAGCCTAGGTAAATTTAAGATAATTGAAATCATATCAAGTATCTTTTCCAACCACAACGTTATGAGACTGGATATCAATTACAGGAAAAATTCTCTAAAAAATACAAACACATGGAGGCTAAACAATACTACATAATACCAAAGAGATCACTGAAGAAATCAAAGAAGATATCAAAATATTCCTAGAAACAAATGGCAATGAAAACATGATGACCAAAAACATATGAGATGCAGCAAAAGCAGTTCTAAGAGGGAAGTCTATAGCAATACAATCCTACCTCATGAAACAAGAAACATCTCAAATAAACAACCTAACCTTACACCTAAAGCAATTAGAGAAAGTAGAACAAAAAACCTCAGTTAGCAGAAGGAAACAAATCATAAATATCAGATCAGAAATAAATGAAAAAGATGTGAAGGAAACAATAGCAAAGATCAATAAAACTAAAAGTCAGTTTTTTGAGAAGATAAACAAAATTGATAAGCTATCAGCCAGACTCATCAAGAAAAAAAGGGAGAAGACTCAAATCAATAGAATTAGAAATAAAAAAGGAGAAGTAACAACTGACACTGAAGAAACACAAAGGATCATGAGAGATTACTACAAGCAACTATATGCCAAAAAATTGGGCAAACTGGAAGAGATGTACAAATTCTTAGAAAAGCACAACTTTCCATGGCTGAACCAGGAAGAAAGAGAAAATATAAACAGACCAATCACAAGCAGTGAAATTGAGACTGTGATTAAAAATCTTCCAACAAACAAAACCCAGGACCAGGTGGCTTCACAGGCAAATTCTGTCAAACACTTAGATAAGAGCTAACACCTATCCTTCTCAAACTCTTCCATGATATAGCAGAGGGAGGAGCACTCCCAGACTGATTTTATGAGGCCATCATCACCCTGATACCAAAACCAGACAATGCTGTCACAAAGAAAGAAAACTACAGGCCAATATCACTGATGAACATAGATGTAAAAATCCACAACAAAATACTAGCAAACAGAATCCAACAACACATTAAAAGGATCATACACCATGATCAAGTGGGGTTAATTCCAGGAATGCAAGTTTTCCCAAATATATGCAAATCAATCCATATGATACACCATATTAACAAATTGAATGATAAAAACCATATGATCATCTCAATAGATGCAGAAAAAGCTTTTGACAAAATTCAACATCGATTTATGATAAAAATCCTCTAGAAAGTGGGCATAGAGGGAGCTTACCTCAACAGAATAAAACCCATATATGACAAACGCACAGCCAATATGGTTCTCAATGGTGAAAAACTGAAACCATTTTCTCTAAGATCGGGAACAAGACAAGGTTGCCAACTCTCACCACTATTATTCTACATAGTTTTGGAAGTTTTAGCCACAGCAATCAGAGAAGAAAAAGAATTAAAAGGAATCCAAATCAGAAAAGAAGAAGTAAAACTGTCACTGTTTGCAGATGACATGATACTATATACAGAGAATCCTAAAGACTCTACTAGAAAACTACTAGAAGTAATCAATGAATTTGGTAAAGTAGCAGGATACAAAATTAATGCACAGAAAACTCTTGCATTCCTATACACCAATGATGAAAAATCTGAAAGGAAAATTAAGGAAACTCTCCCATTTACCATTGCAACCAAAATAATTAAATACCTAGGAATAAACCTATCTAAAGAGACAAAAGACCTGTATGAACAAAACTATAAGACACAGATGAAAGAAATTAAAGATGATACAAACAGATGGAGAGGTATACCATGTTCTTGATTGGAAGCATCAACATTGTGAAAATGACTGTACTTCCCAAAGTGATCTACAGATTCAATGCAATCCCTATCAAACTACCAATGGCATTTTTCACAGAACTAGAACAAAAAATTTCTCAATTTGTATGGAAACACAAAAGACCCCGAATAGGCAAAGCAGTCTTGAGAAAAAAAAAATGGAGCTGAAGGAATCAACGTCTCTGACTTCAGACTATACTACAAAGCTACAGTGATCAAGACAGTGCGGTACTGGCACAAACGCAGAAATGTAGATCAATGAAACAGGCTAGAAAGCCCAGATATCAACCCATGCACATATGGTCACCTTACTTTTGGTAAAGAAGGCAAGAATATACAATGGAGAAAAGACAACCTCTTCAATAAGTGATGCTGGGAAAACTGGACAGCTACATGTAAAAGAATAAAATTGGAACATTCCCTAATGCCATACACAAAAATAAACTCAAAATGGATTAAAGACCTAAATGTAAAGCACAACACTATAAAACTCTTAGAGGAAAACATAGGCAGAAAACTCTATGTCATAAATCACAGCAAGATCCTTTATGACCCACCTCCTAGAGAAATGGATATAAAAAAACAATAAACAAATGGGACCTAATGAAACTTAGAAAACTTTTGCACAGCAAGGAAACCATAAACAAGGGGGAAAGACAATTCTCCAAATAGGAGAAAACATTTGCAAATGAAACAATTGACAAAGGATTAATCTCCAAAATGTTGAAGCAGCTCATGCAGCTCAATATCAAAAAAAACAAACAAACAAATCTAAAAATGGGCAGAAGACCTAAATAGACATTTCTCCAAAGAAAATATACAGATTGCCAACCCACATATGAAAGGATGCTCAACATCACTAATCATTAGAGAAATGCAAATCAAAACTACAACGAGGTATCATCTCACACCAGTCAGATGGTCATCATCAAAACATCTACAAATAATAAATGCTGAAGAGAGTATGGAGAAAAGAGAACCCTCTTGCACTGTTGGTGGGAATGTAAATTGATTAAGCCACTATGGAAAACAGTATGGAGGTTCCTTAACAAACTAAAAATAGAAGTACCATACGACCCAGCAATCCCACTACTGGACATATAACCTGAGAAAACCATAATTCAGAAAGTCACGTACCACAATGTTCATTGCAGCTCTATTTACAGTAGCCAGGATATGGAAGCAACCTAAGTGTCCACTGATAGATGAATGGATAAAGAAGATGTGGCACATATATACAGTGGGATAGTACTCAGCCATAAAAAGGAATGAAACTGAGTTATTTGTAGTGAGGTGGTTGTACCTAGAGTTTGTCATACAGAGTGAAGTAAGTCAGAAAGAGAAAAGCAAATATTGTATGCTAACACATATATATGGAATCTAAAAAAAAAAATAATCGTTCTGAAGAACGTAGGGGCAGGACAGGAATAAAGATGCAGAAGTAGAGAATGGACTTGAGGACATGGGGATGGGGAAGGGTAAGCTGGAACGAAGTGAGCGTGGCATGGACATATATACACTACCAAATATAAAAGAGATAACTAATGGGAAGCAGCCGCATAGCACAGGGAGATCAGCTCGGTGCTCTGTGACCACCTAGAGGGGTGGGAAAGGGAGGGTGGGACGGAGACACAAGAAGGAGGAGATATGGGGATATATGTATATGTATAACTGATTCACTTTGTTATAAAGCAGAAACTAACATACCATTGTAAAGCAATTATACAACAATAAAGATGTTAAAAAGAAAAAAAAATTAAGTAGAGAAAACACGTAAATTGTTATTTTATTTCTAGGTATAGTAATTTTGAGAGTTTTTACTTTATAAGGATATCATCCATTGAAGGATTTATTAAGAATAAAATTTTAATTCAAAACAAATATAGTATCCCAGATGTTTTGAACAAATTCTGAAATCTAATAATGATTAATAAAATGTCAAAAGCAAATCTATTCTGCCCACTCTTTACTTACTCTTTTGAACATGGTTGTATTAACTGTATTCTAAGAGAATTTATTATCTAATTTCTCATGTCAAATACATAGTAGGTCCTGAAAATGGAGGTGGTAAAATGCTTTTTTTAATTATTAAAAAGTTTCTTATATTAAAAGGGTATTACTGACCTGCATTTTATTGTGTTAGGCTGAATAATAATGATTCTAAATCATATTTTTCCCCCAAGAAGTCCATCATTCATTTTTTCAAGTATGATTTAAGAAAAAAAACAAAAGACAATAAACTTCCTTGAAAACAAATTAAAAGGGTTATGTCTGTTAACAGTAAACCATTTGGCAACTTGATTGGGGAAGTCAAATTTTCAGGATGACAATGGGCCAATAATCAGTTCTGGGACTGGGAGGGGCTAGGCCTCAGGGACTGCATGGGTCATATTTACCATGTAAGGTTTTGGCAAAGCTTTCAGATGTGATCTTTATTAATTCCAATATTTTATTTTATACCTGAATTCATAATTGTGTCTTAAAATCAAATGAGATGTCATTGTATCACCATCTGTTGTTTCAAAAATAAGAGACATGTTGTCGATGGCCACTTAAAAAAGATGAGTCCTTGGAGTGTTCAAAAACTGTTTCTGCAGCATTTTCAGATTTTTTTCCATTTTAATAGAAAGAAAAATTAGGAATGTAGGTAGAAAAGTTCCCAGCAGTGTTGTATTTACTGCTCCGAATAAATACGTGAGAAAGTGTGTTTTATTTCTTAATGTTCTCCTCACTCCCACATCGCCACCATCGTGATGCCCATGTAGACTGCATTTTTAGAAGCAGGAAAGGATTCAGTCTTCCTCAGTCAGGACTGGCCTGGACAGAGACATCACGGCAGAGAGAAGGTGACCATTTTTTTCCCAGAGGTGACCCTTTAGGTGTTAGCCATGACAGATCTGGCAGGGGTGGGGGGGTGACAGATTCACATCAGATATGCAATATGTGATTGGCAGGATGTTTAGTAAAATTTATACAGTCTCCTTTTCCAGATCTGCCAATCTATCATCTCCCTAAAACATGAAAAGATAAGAGACAGGGATTTTTTCAGCCTTGGTGTGATTTTCTTTAAAGTAAAGCAAACACTTTTATAGTAAGCATTTTATTGTACTCTGAATAATATTCCAAGTATTCTGAGTTGTATATCAAATTGGACATACATGTGTGCATATAAATATCTTTGTAGTTATGACTCATAAAATGTTTTGCCTGAATATATATACTATATATATTTGTATTACACATATGCATACAATCATGCATACAATCTATTCAATACCACACATACATAATCTTTTCAATAACATGAGAGCAAGAATCCCAAATAAAAACATATTCCTGGGATGTGATGGGTCATATTTTATTCCTTTGTGATTTTAACTCACATTTGAACCCAGATTTCTAAAATCAAAAGGCACAGTGCATAAAACCCAGCATGTTAAGGACAGGGTGGAGGTGGGAGATTTCTGATCTTTCTGACCTGGAGGAGGGTTGCATCTGTCAGACACCTCAATTTTAATGGAGCTGAAATCCATCACAAGCATGTAGCTTTCAAATCCCAAAGCTTGCATGTTCCTAAATCACACCATTTAAATCCATGGAAAAGATCTCATTGGATGGACTTCTGCTTTCAAGGAGGATATTTCTACTGATCCTAAGAAGTCTAAGGGGAAACAATTTTCTCATTATTTGCCACTCTCCCTATCTTGTTTCGCCCACCTGTAACCCCAGGAGAGGCCGTTCAAAGTCAGTGGCTGCATGAAGCACCGAGGAAGAACATTTGAAGAAATAAAAATAAGGGAAAACATTCCTGCAGATTTTCACTGAATTTTAATGTATATCTGTGAAAAGTAATAAGCGGGCTCTAGTTCATTAGGCAAGAACAAATTTCTCCCCATAATTTTATCTGTGTTTAATTAAATATTTAATTAGTATACCTCTAAAACTAATTTTTCAATGTGTTCAGTACATTTAGCAGGACGGACTGGTGCTGGGCTCTGTCTGCAGAAACACTTCTGTGGATGCGGACAGCCCCCATGCCCTTCTTGTCCTCCTGGGTGAGCTGATAGAAGCAAGTGGGTCATTTGGCATTAGCAAAGGAGTAAGTTAGCATTTGCACTGAGCTGGATCTTGCCAGGCTGTGCATATTGGAAGCCACAGACAGAGGCTCCTTTCACAGTGATGAATGGGTTTTTTCAAGCGTTCTGCTCCCTAGTTATGAGAAGGGTGACCCGGTCAGGAGACGACTTTATGAAGCTATAAAAAATGTATGTCACTTCGGACTCTCTAATGTCACCGGGAAGGGAAAAAAAAAAAAAAAAAAACCTGTGCAAAAATGGAAGGGTAATAAGGCTGTTTTCAATGCTCGAAATAGCTTTCTGTCTACAGTCATATGTAGCCCTGAACCTGGGGCACAGAGAGTGCCCATGAAGCACTGTTGTTGGGCAGATTAGAAAAAAAAAATTTGGCTTTGTTTAGCTTTGCTTGTCTTTGCAGAAATGCTTATGGTAAGGACAATCAGACATTTCCAAAGGCAGGTCCGGTAGCTCTGTGTCAGAACTGGAAAAGGTGAAATGTCTTTTTAAAAGCCAGCCATGTACTCAAGGTGGTGATGACTCTTAAGTATGCAGAAGAGCCAGAAAGGGAATCACTACAAAGTAAACACATTTTGAAAGGGGTCTTTTAATCTAATATTTTATAAAGTCTTTCCTGTGTATCATAAGGAATTTTTTTTAAGAAAGAAAGGTTTGCCAGGTACGCTTACCCCTATGCCTTCTCTTGAATACTCTGGAGTTTACAGATAGTGACATGTAGACTTTAACAAAAGCAGTCCTCTGTAGACCCATAATTTAGCATTCATTGAATTCTCTTATTCTTCTCATCAATATGCAGATTTCACAGTATCAGGTGCTTTCCTTTTTGATATGTCACATATTTCATAACTCGTGTTCAAATGATAGTTTACACAAGGTAGGGAACCCAGAGGACCAAGGTCAAAGGTTTTGCCTTTATTAGGGCTTCAATTAGTCACAGGTGAACTTTGGAATGTCTCAACTGGATTCAAACACTAGCTTTGTTGGGGTTGAATTGCACAACACTGGAGTGTCCCCTTTCAAGCCTAGATGTGCCATTTCTTTTTCTGGGACCTGCCAACTTGCTCCATCAATGCACCTGGAAGGGGGAAAAATGTGAAAAGCAATGAGCTTAATACTTCAGTTATAGCAAATGTCAGGCTCATGGATGGTTCTGAAGAAGGAGGGAGAGAACTGAGTTTTTCACCCATACAACATGAGTTTGGCATTTCTCACCCTTTTTTTCATGAAGAGGACTCTGCACATCAGGCTAGCTTCCTAGCCACATTCTGAGAAAAGTTGGCCATAGGTGATTCTCTGTGTCCTGATCACTGTGTTTTCTACCATCGTTGCCACAACTAACCAAAAGCCCATGGAATGTCTAGACCTAAGAATTCTCCCCAGGGTGTAGACTATCTTGTAGAACCATTGAAGCAGTCAACCAAGTCTGTACTCTTGAAAGAGTTTGAATGTTAGACACATAGAAAGTTAGCAGTCAGCTGAAGCAGGCAGAGGGGAAAGGAGAGACAGGAAGACACTGAATTAGACAGAGGACAGAGTCTACAGAGTCTTTTGCTCTGCACCAAAGAAGCAACGATATGAGGGCTTGCTCTGGATTCCCCAAGGCCTGGCTAATTAACAGTTTATCCCGACTTCTCTGAGCATCATAAAGCCCTAACATCTGTAAACTCCCGATCTGTTTTCTCTTTGTAGCCTGATCAACACAACATAATACAACAGTATACACTCCTATTTCAAAGAGGTCTCATCTTACCATAGAATATTTTTAAAATTTACCTAAAAAGCAGCTAAGAAATAAGAGGGGTTTAAGTCCTTATTTTTATTTAAAATTTTTTTTAACATCTTTATTGGAGTATAATTACTTTACAATGGTGGGTTAGTTTCTTCTGTATAACAAAGTAAGTCAGCAATACGTATACATATATCCCCATATACCCTCCTTCTGGTGTCTCCCTTCCACCCTCCCTATTCCACCCCTCTAGGTGGTCACAAAGCACCGAGCTGATCTCCCTGTGCTATGCAGCTGCTTCCCACTAGCTATCTATTTTACATTTGGTAGTGTATATTTTGCAGCTCTATTTACAATAGCCAGGACATGGAAACAACCTAAGTGTCCATCGACAGATGAATGGATAAAGAAGATGTGGCACATATATACAATGGAATATTACTCAGCCATAAAAAGAAATGAAATTGAGTTATTTGTAATGAGGTGGATGGACCTAAAGTCTGTCATACAGAGTGAAGTAAGTCAGAAAGAGAAAAACAAATACCGTATGCTAACACATATATATGGAATCTAAAAAAAAAAAAAAAGGTTCTGAAGAACCTAGGGGCAGGACAGGAATAAAGACGCAGACGTAGAGAATGGACTTCAGGACACAGGGAGGGGGAACAATAAGCTGGGGTGAAGTGCCTATCTTTAAAGCATTTTAAAGAGGAGAGACAATATATGCTAATTGGAAGCTTCAGATTGGCTATTTACTCTTACAGCTTGGAAACCAAAAATAATGTACTGGAGTTGGCTTCTCTACCTAAGCTTTTGTTTTTGTTTATTAGTTTTCCTTTAATAAAAACAGCATCGCTCTGTGTATTTGGATGCGTAAGTTTGGTTTAAGCTAGCCCTGCAAGTTAAGATGGGAGGTCTCTGATGTAAAAGGAAATAGAAACCAAGTCATGAACATTGTAAAGATCAGCAAGTGTAAGAGGGAGAATCAGTGATGTTTTAGGCCCTGATCTCTTGCTAGTACATTATATTCCCATCTTTTAATCTCACATGAAGGGTAAGTAGGCAGGGATGAAGTTCTCCTCTAGGAACAGGCAAAAGGTGTGTATGATCTATACATAATTTTTAAACTATAATAAAACTGACAAAAAGTAGATCTGCTTTTTATTAACATCACCATTATCTCCCCACGTCAGCCCTTGGAACTCCAATGCTATCGTTTTTTTGTTTTTTTTTGCGGTACGCGGGCCTCTCACTGTTGTGGCCTGTCTCGTTGCTGAGCACAGGCTCCGGACGCGCAGGCTCAGCGGCCATGGTTTACGGGCCCAGCCTCTCCGCGGCATGTGGGACTTTCGCGGACCGGGGCACGAACCCGTGTCCCCTGCATCGGCAGGCGGACTCTCAACCACTGCGCCACCAGGGAAGCCCCAATGCTCTCTTGTATACTGAAGAATGTGTGCTTTACACAATAAACCTAAGAAATTCTCGAGTAGAAAACGGATGCTATTTTCCAGACTCAAAGGATCAGAAGGTCTAATTTTGCCCCAGTGAGTGCTTGGCACTCAAGAGAACTCCTAAGACAGATATTTGGATCTAAGTTTTCATTAGTCTTGATTGGGCTCTGAGTATTGGAGCCCAATAGCATAAAACAGATATTTTTTCAAGAAATATTCCACATCACTTAAGAATTTATTAACAATTTACATAATTGTTTAAGTAATCTGCATAATTGACAGAAAGTTTAATTTGACCCTAGTTCAACTGTAACACTTATGGTTTTAAATTGAAATTGGTATAATTCATTTATGAGAGTAATTAAGCCATGGTGTCTAACAAATACAGTGTATGCTGCCTGAGGCCTCCAAGGCCAGAACATGCTATTAGAATGTTTTATTTAAATATGTCAAATCTGTTCATCTCTACCATCACCCATGTTAAAGTGGAACAAATGGCCTCTTTGACCTTGAGCACCATGCTTCTGAGACACAGTATTTGAAGCACACAATTCAACTATCTTTCTAGAGGAATCCATGAGCTAAAAAGTGTTTAAAGAAAGACTAAACTTTACCTAGTTTTTACTTTCCAAAAGTGTTCAGACATATCTGTTTCTATGATAACCACACATTATTAAACATCAGTTTTTCAGCATAGCAGAAAAATGCCCCAGAATAATGGATTGTTAGCTTCTGACAAGTTGACTAAAATTCATGAGAATGAGAGAAGTGGGGAATCTGTCAACTTTCCTTGGAATGCATGATTTTTATACTTAAGTGTATAATTAATCCAAGTAATTGAAGGGTAGTTATCCCGAACAGTATATAATAAGATAATAGTGCTGAACAGAGCCACTGCATATGTCTGGGGAAGGGCAGAGATTAATTTGGACAAGAGCTTGTGGCATGTAACATCTCTTCACTTGGGAACTATCAGATCTCATGGGTTTACTTTGTCACTGTCACCTGTTCAGCCTTGAGGACCAGAGGAATACGGACGAGGGTCACCTGCAGGTGACATGGTTATGTAGACAAAAATCTCTCTTGGGCACACTCAAGATCCATCCCTTTGTAAAACTCCCATGAGTATTCCAAAGAAAATTCTGTAATGCATCATCACACAATACCACGTCTTAACACTGTAGGGATTTGTATTTTCCCCCTTGTTCTGCTCTTAGGATTTATTTTCTGTTTCTTTTTTCTCGTTGATTCTTCATTCTCTTGATTAATTTTCCTATTACCCTCAATTCTCTTTTCTCGCATTATTTAAGAATCTAGAGTCTCAACCCTGCCCTTCAGACTTGCAATATTGAGTTGTTAGTAATAATTATGGTTCAACAAGTGCTTCTTCAGTGCCAAACACCATGCCAGGTATTTGATATAATTCATCTAATTTAATCACTATTGTAGTCCTACAAGTTGTCTTCATTGTGCAGATGAGGAAATGGAGACTTTAGAGGAGTTAAATGACTCCTCTAGGTCCCAAAACCACCTGGGTTGCACCCATGACCACATGACCAATACACACACACACACACACACACACACACACACACACACACACACTTGGAGAGTTCCACTCCGCTGTATAATGTCTGGGATTATGACTTCATTTCCTTTTTTATTGTATAATAATAAAAACAACAACATCAAATACAACAGAGAGAAAACCACAAATTTAGAGCTTTAATAAGTTATTATAAGTTCAACAGCCTTGTAATCATCACCCTGGTCAAGACAAACACTGTTAGCCACACCAGAACACCATGTGTATGTCCATTCCCAATCACAGCCCTCTTCCACACGTCACAACTATTGAAGTCTCATAGAGTCTCTCACAGTCTGGATTTTGTAGACTGCATACTCACAGTGCAGTTTTTCATGTTCCCATATCCTCGACATTTCCTGAAAACTGGCGGATGGGCACAGAGCCTTGAAGAGACTCAGGTTTGATCGCTTTGGCAAGAGTAAAAGCAGAACTCTTGCTCTTTTGACAAAGGCACGTACCATCTGCTTGTCTTTTTGTGACGTTACCAATCACTGATGCCCAGTGACTTGATCCATTGATTCTTTGGAGGGTATTACAATATGGGAGCTATTCTAATTCTTTCATTTCTTTTTCATGAATTATCTAGAAAACTTTTATAGAGAGATGTTTTTCTTCTTTGGTCCTGTAATGGAACCATTCATATAGAAAGGCGGGATAAATGCTTGTTTCTTTCTTATTAATTATTGGTTTTAGTGATGATAAATATGCGTCTACTAGTCCATGGAGGTGACAGATTATTTTGTTTTTAATATGTATATGAAGAAGTTGATTTAAAAATATGTGATGGGTTTCAATCCATTGTAATTATTGATATTATCCTTACTGAAGCTCAAATTGTCACATCTTTGGTACTAGAAGCCATTTAAAATTGGTCCCTGAGTCCCTTTGACATAATCCTAGTAATATTTAGTAACCTTTGATAGCTTCCTTGTTATTTAGTATAGCAAAATTTTTAAGGTTCATCTTCTATATTTTCTGCCCTAAATCAGCTATCAGCTATCTCTCCTTGAGTGAGTGTTATGGGTTGAGTTGTCTACAAGCAACTCACATTATATATAATAATATTGCAAGGTTTAAAGGAAAAGGAAGAAAAAAATATATCATGCAAAAACATTAATTAAGGTAAAGCCATAATGGTTATCTTAATATGAGATAATACAGATTTCAGAACAAAGAAAATTTTCAGATAGAGTGGGACATTATATAATGATAAAGGGATCAATAAAAAATAATACATGACTATTCTAAATGTGTATGCACCAAATGGCAAAGCTGCAAAATATCTGAAGGAAAAAGCAATAGAACTAAAAAGACAAATATACAAATTCACAGTTATAGTTAAAAAATTCAATGCCCCTCTTTCAACAACTAATAAAACACCTACAAAGGAGATTGATAATGGTATGGAAGAATTCAACAACACTGTGAACCAACAGAATCCAACTCGCATTTATAGAACACTTCACGCAAGAGCATAATACACATTATTTTAAAATGTCCGCACAGCATACATCAAGATGAGCCTAATCCTTGGTCATAAAAAAAGCCTCAAAAAATCTTAAAAGTGTTTAAATAGTGTGATGTCATTAAAACACAATGATATCAGGGAAGAAATCAACAAGTGAAAGATAACAGGGAAATCTCCAAGTATTTGAGAACTAAACAGTACACTTCTAAATAATGCATAAAAAAAAGGAGTCTCAGGGAAAATAAAAATTACATTGTATTGGATGAAAATGAAAATACAATGTATCAAAATTATTGGGATACAGCTGAAACAGTTCTGAGAGGGAAACATACCTTTACAAGCATACATCAGAAAAGAGGAAGAGTCTCATGGTAATGCTCTAATTTCTCACCTCAAGAACTTGAAAAAATAAAGGTAAGATAAGCTGAAAGGAAACAGAAGGAAGAAAATAATAAACAGAGAAGCAGACATCAATGAAATTGAAAATAGATAAAAAACAGAGAAAAATCAATAAAACAAAGAGCAGATTCTTTTAAGAATATCAATAAAATAGAAAAACCTCCAGGATGACTGACAATGATGGCAGAGAAGATGCAAGTTATCAATGTCAGGAATGAAGGAGGAGGTATCACTATAGACCCTACAGATTCAAAGAATGAAAAGAGAATATTATGAACAATTTTATACACATGACTTTGACAACTTAGATGAAATGACCAATTCCCCCCAAAAACACAAACTACCACAACTCACTAAGTATATAATAATTTCAATAATCTATAATTACTAAGGAAATAAATTCATAATTAGTGAACTCTGCAAAAGGAAATATCCAGATATGGATAGTTTTACTGGAAAATGCCACCAAATATTTTTTAAAATAACCTCAATTCTACACAATACCTTCCAGAAGATAGAAGAGGACAGAACATATCCCAAATATTTTTATGAAGTTACTATTACTCTGATGCCAGAACTGGAAAAAGAAAGTACAAAAAAGAAAGAAAGAAAAGAAAAAGAAAATCATAGACAAATGTTCTTCATGGATATAGACAAAAAAATCTGAAATTTGTTAAGATATGAATAAATATCAGCAAATTGAATTCTGCAATACATAAACAATTATCCACCATCACTAAGTGATCTAGGGTTGCAAAATGATTCAATATTCTACTATCAATCAATACAATCCACCATTTTAACATTCTGAAAAATAAAAAAAAAAATACATGATTATGTCAGTTGATGCAGAAAAGGGCATTTGACAAAATTCAGTACCCACTTATAATTTTTAAAAAGTCTCAGGTAATTAGGAATAGAGGTGAAATTCTTCAATTTGATAAAAATACCCTACAAAAAATCTACAGCTAGCATTATACTCTGTGATAAAAGACCAAATGTTTTCTCCCTAAGATCAGGAATAGGCAAGCATATCCACTCTCTTCAGACCTATACACCATAGTGCTGGAAGTTCTAGTTCTATAAGGCAGGAAAGGGATGTAAAAAGCAAAGCGATTGGAAAGGAAAAATAGTACTATCCATGTTTGCAGAAGTCACGATCGTCTATGTAGAAAATATTAAGGTATCTAAAATTAAAAAAGTCCTCTTATGACTATTAAGTTTGATCGGCAGGGTTGCAGGACAGAAAATAAACAAACAAAAATACATTATATTTGTACATACTAGCAATGAATGCTTAGACACCAAAATTAAAAGTATAATATCATTTATAACATATCAAAAAATAAAACAGGTAGAAATTTAACAAAAATATACAGGACTTCTATGATGAAAACTACCAATGCTGATGAAAGAAATTCATGAAGACCTAAACAAGTGGAGAGACATACCATGTTTATGGATTAGACAACTCAACACTGTGAAGATGTCAATCCTCCCCACATTGAATAGAAATTCAGATCAAAATCTCAGCAAGATTTTTAGGAAAGAAGGAGGAGAAAATATCTGGAATCTAAGACTAGGCAAAGAAACCTTAGACTTGACACCAAAAGCATGTTCTATTAAAAAAAAAGAAGAAGAAAAATTGGACTTCATCAAAATTAAAACATGTTGTTAAAAAAGCTGAAAAGACAAGCTTCAGACTGGAAGAAATTATTTGCAAACTGACCAATGTCTGATATCTAAAATATATAAAGTGGTCTCAAAACTCAAATAAATGATAATAATAATAATCCATTTTAATAATGGGGGAAAAAGCCATGAAGAGGCATTTCAGCCAAGAGGTTTTACAGATGGCAAATAAGCACATGAAAAAATGTTTAATTTGAACTTTCCTAATTGTTAGCCTTTAGGGAAGTTCAAATTAAAATCACAATGGGTTATCACAACAAGCATATCAGAATAGCTAATATTAAAAAGAAAACAGCAAATACTGGCAATGACTCAGATAAATTGGATTACTCATATATTACTAGTGATAATGTAAAATGATACAGCTATTTTGGAAAACCATTCAGCAGTTTCTTTACTAAACTATAAATATATATACAATTAACATACAACCCATCAGTCACACTCCCAGGCATTCATACCAGAGATATGAAGATTTATGTTTCCAGAAAAGCCTGTATGCAAATGTTTGTGGTATCTTTATTTGGAATAGTCCAAAACTGGGAAAAACGCAGATTTTTCTTCAACAAGTAAATGGATAAACTGTGGTATATCCATACAGTAAAATATTACAATCAATCAGTCAATCAATCAATCGATCAGAACAAATTATTGACAGTCAAGAACCTGGAGGAATCTTCAGATATTTATGTGGAGTAAAAATTCCAATCCCAGGGCTTCCCTAGTGGTGCAGTGGTTGAGAATCCACCTGCCAATGCAGGGAACACGGGTTCTAGCCCTGGTCCAGGAAGATCCCACATGCTGCGGAGCAACTAAGCCTGTGTACCACAATTACTGAGCCTGTGCTCTAGAGCTCACGAGCCACATCTACTGAAGACCGCATGCCTAGAGCCTGCACACCGCAACAAGAGAAGCCACCGCAATGAGAAGCCCATGCACCACAATGAAGAGTAGCCCACGCTCCCTTGTTGTTCTGAAGTAGTGCTTGATTCATCTAACACTTAGATTTCAGATTTTAGTAGATAAACTTCTGTTTATATAAACCCTCATTATGCCTGGTCTAGAGCAAATTTCAAAAAATGGGAACATTATCAGTAATACTATTATTATTTAATTATCATTCATTTCTTAAAGGAAGCAAAAAATACACAACATGCTTGTAGATCCCATGATCTGGCTTGGGGATTCTTCTATATATGCACAATCAACAATAAGCTTCACACATGCTGCTCTGAGTCCCACATCTGTCTCT
This sequence comes from Pseudorca crassidens, assembly GCF_039906515.1. Taxonomy (NCBI): domain Eukaryota; kingdom Metazoa; phylum Chordata; class Mammalia; order Artiodactyla; family Delphinidae; genus Pseudorca; species Pseudorca crassidens. The sequence goes on along the minus strand of NC_090296.1, from coordinate 136,798,347 downwards.
GGCAGAGTCATTTCTCATTTCTCTGGCAGATTTTTCAAGCTTTATGTGCTCTTTTTGATCCTCTTATCTTTGGTGAACTCCTTTTGGTTCTCTGTGATATTGTGCTCTCTTGCTTCATTTGTTCTGCTTAGAATTCCACCCTATACTCCCAACCAACCCTCCCGCTTTCCCCCTACACACAAACACACACACACACCATTCTACCAAGCACTCTTTGAGTGACTAAACTTTACTCGTATCTCAAGGCTCAGGTTATCTATCTCCACAATATGGACCTCTCAGCTATATCAAGTGTTCCTGACAGTATTTTAATTATTGGTTAATTGTCTCCTCAGCTAAATTATAAGCTTTGGAGAGTAGATTCTATGTTTGTCTTCTTCACCACTGTACCCAAGTGCCTACGTCAACACCTGTCACCAAAAAGGCAACCAATAAGAAAGCATCATGTCGTTTTATCACTCTGTGCAGCAGATAATAAGGATCCTCTGCTAGAGTGATGCCAGGGGTGGAGAAGTGATATACAGGCAGCTGAAGTTTTCAAAGGAAAAAAGCAAAGAAATAATTTTTTCACGTATGTTCTATGTTTGAAATGTATCCTTTATTGTGATTTTTATAGAAATTTGTTGCTTTATTAATAATAATCAGTTTCTTAAAGATGGCCCATTTCATGCAAGGACTGAACTGATCAGATATTTTTTACTAATAATAACTTCACAGGGTACAAGCCGTCTCTGCTCACATTTTTCAGCTTATTTGGGGTTTTATTTTATTTTTTTTACTTTGGGTAGATTTTCATCTTTATCATTAATGCTATGTTGACTTATATCTTCAAATTACCAAAGTAGATAAATGGCTGCATTGAGATGTACACGTAGTGAAGGATTACAACTTAGAATATCATTATCAATGGAAACGGTGTTCAGGTATCCAATGTAAATACAAATTGTGAACCTTTAAGGGCTGGGACAAGTGCAGTTGGCCTGGTAGCCAAAAAGGAAAAGTGAGATTAGAAGTGTGACAATGAACATCTGAAAACTGAATTTTATTGCACAAATTAACCATTATTAGTCCTTAGTGTGTTGAGTGGTATGACATTTAGGCAGAGTTAATAGGAAACATTGAAGGTTGTGTGCTCTTGTAAAACCAACCTACTCACCTTTCTGATAACCCAATTTAGATGTGTGTTTGCTTTTGTTATTCTCCAGACAAGCACAAAATAATGCTTTCTAGTAGAACTGGAGAATAAACTGGAAAGATTGAGTTGTACAACTTTTACCATAAGCAGCTACTGGTCACACAAGAGACTTGTGAAGCTAATCACAAGTTAAAAAATATCCTTAGAGAAAAAATATAATACTAACAATTGGCTGAATTGTTTCATCAAATGATATTATGGTTGTGTGTTAGGTAACATTGATTACGTGTGGGAGCTGCAGTGCTATCCCATGGGTGTGTTTATAGTTCTGGCATGAGCATACAACTTACAGGGGCCAATAAGAAAATAACTTTATTCTCTCACACCCTCTCCCAACCTCTCATCGCCCCTCTAAACATGCTTAGTGGGGCTTGCTTCTTCCTACCCCCTATATTGAAAGCTATTTGGAGTCTTATGGTTTTCAGACTTAAAATAAAATCCTCTAATATTCAAATAATCTTTGTTCAGGAATTCATGTACCTAGTCTGGGCAATGAGCAAAAGCACATCTCAAATGTCACCTTTTTCTTTCCCTCAGTGTAAAGCAGCTTTGGTGGTCTGAGACAGGTCTGGTGATAGATCCCTTCTTTGCTCCCCTGTCTTGAATTTTTCCTCTTTTCCCCCATAACTGCAGGCCAAAGTTGTGTTTTTATAGAGACAGGTGCCAGTATGATTTGGCTTCAGTTTTCTCTGGCTGTAGTGGATATTTTGATCTAACACCCTCTGGTCTTTGAGGGCAGACAAAGCTGATTTCTTGTGTTGGGGCCTAGTGTGGATTCTACTATTACCCCCTCACCCACCACTACCACCAGACACATTGGACTCTACTTTTCATGATGGGCACAACGTATTTTCACTCAAATAGTCATGTAGTTGACTGTTGCTGCACTGAGTTTCATCCTATGTTGTTTTACTACTTCCTCCAGGCAGTTCTTCTGGGAAGAATTAAAATGTCTCCAGGCTGGCTCTTTTCCCCACCTGGCCCCTCTCTAGTCTATGAGACACACTCACTCAACCTCACCCCTTCATGAAGGTAAGTGCAGCCAGCTCCTAACGTGTCTTTTTCCATTCTCTCTCCTTTGGCCAGTAATCACAGATTTTCCTCCTTAGATTTTCTACTTAATTAATATTCTACACAGCCTCATATTTTTAGATCTAGTTCATTGTGCCCTAACTCTTCTCCTAAACTCTGAGAATCACATCTTGAAACTCCCAAGTGATCTCTTTGAAGACTACCTCACTAGGCTTGAGATTCACCCATCCTTTAGGAAGAGGGGTGAGAAAAAAAGCTATGAAATGTTGAGTTTCTCCAATTTTTTTTTCAATTTCCAATACTTTTAGCTGATTTCCTGGCCTAAAGTTTTAAATCTGGTTTTTAATATATCCGTTGCAAACCCTGAAAAGATAGCCTAGTATCTTTTATTTATTTATTTATTTATTTGAATGTAGGTATTGTGGATGCTATTGTGGTGGTCTTAGGGAGAGATCCAGCAAAAATGGAGACAAAAGGAACCCCATTTTAATACCCTACAGTACATGTATGAAAGAGGAGTGTTTGATAAAATTGTGTTTATCATTGAAAACCTGTGCTCCAGAAGACATATTTAATTAATTATTGATCATTTTGCAAGAAGTGAAGTAAGATTAGAAAAGTCACATTGGAGCTAGAACAAATACCACCTTCTAAGTATACATCAATATAGGTCCTTTTTATGAGAATGAAGTAAATGATATGGGAATAACAGAAAACAGTTAGCCAACAACAATTTTATCCCAATTTTGTGTTAAAGATGCTACAGAGAATTGTTACTGTGATAATATTGAGGCTACTGAAGGCCTCTTCAATATCCTGAAAGAAGTACTTTTTAGTGAGGTCAAGAAACTGATTTTTCAAAGAAAAAATACTCTATCTGTGCAAATGAAACCTTTTAATTTGGTTTTATTAATTGAGAAATTATGTAAAAATACTTTTTCATGAAATTACTTTCTTCATGAAAAATACTTTTTCTGATAAAGCCAGAAAAGACCCTTTGTATGATTTCAAGTGATGTGTTCAAATAACACATCTTAGTTATTTATTATGTTTAATAGCCTGAATCTAATTATAAAGTATTAATATCACAATTATTAATTTAAAAAATAAAATATTAGGATTTCTTGAGGGAACTTGATATTCTTCACTTTTGAGAAAAATAAACTGAAAGCATATTATTGGGGACATTTAAAGAAAATAGTTTCAAATTCTTCATCATGTATGAAGAAATATTTCCAGAGCTGAGTGCAACCAAGAGATTAAGAATTCAACAGAGCCATCAATTATTTCATTTTCTGAATATCAGTTGAAGTGGGACATGGCATCTGATAGTGTCTAAAAGAAACCTTCAATGAGAAATAGCTTCATAATTAGGGTGATATTTTAAATCTAAATATTCAGAAATATTTGATGGATGTTATCAAACATAGGCTGCCATTACTGAGAATCTATACTTGGTACATAATATTTTCTAATTTAGTAAAAAGAAAGAGAAATAAAAACAAAATGATAAGCAAACATGATAGTTGAACCAGCCATAGTTTTTAAAACAAAACTTTTCCACAGTTATGAGATAATTCTTTCTCCTTCCCTTTCTTAGTTATATGTAAGAGTAATGTTTTAAATATTTTATTGTTCTTACTAAATAGATTTTCATACATTTTTATTTTATATATTTGCCTAAAGTTTGTGATCAGTGCTAAATAGCCATTATATGACATGAATATCTAGTCTACTGAGAATACATTTCCCCATCTTTGTGCATCTGACACTTAGCACTCTATGTAACATGGAATTGTTACAAAACATTTGTCAAGTCAAGAAGCAGAATGAACAAATGGTGAGTGCTACGGACTGAACTATGTCCCTTTCAAATTCATATGCTTGAAGCTCTGACCCCCAATGTGACTGTGTTTGGAGACAGGACTTTCAGCGGGTAATTAGACTAAATGAGACCATAAAGATAGGGCCTTAATCTGATATAATTGGTGGCTTTATGAGATGAGAAAAATTTCTCTCTCCCTTTCTCTCAGTCTCTGTCTCTCTCTCTCTCTCCACCATGTGGGGACACAGAGAAAAGGTAACTGTCTACAAACCAGAAAGAGAGCTCTCACCAGCACTGGATGGGCTGGCACCTTGATCTTGGACTTTCCATCTCCCAGAAACATGAGAAAATAAATTTCTGTTTTTTAAGCCACACAGTTTATGATGTTTGTTATGGCAGCCCAAGCTTACCAATACAGTTGGAATGTAAAATAGTACAGCTGCTAAGAGAAACACTATGGCAGTTCCTCTATTTTTAAAAATTTTAAAATAGAATTACTATATAATTCAGCAATTCAACTTCTGAGTATATACCCAAATTAATTGAAAACAGAATCTCAAAGAAATATTTGCATATCTGTGTTCATAGCAGCATTATTTACAATACTCAAGAGATGAAAGCAACCCAAAGTTCCATCAATAGGTGAATAGGTAAAGAAAATATGGTGTATACATAAATGTGCTATTATTCAGCCTTAAAAACTAAGGCATTTCTGACACATGTTATAGCATAGATGAGACTGAGTACATCACGCTAAGTGAAATCAGCCAGTCACAAAAGACAAAAACTGTGTAATTCTGCTTACAAGAGGTATCTAGAGTAGTCAGTTCATAGGAATAGACAGTAGAATGATGCCAGGGACTGAGAGCAGGGAGGGAACAGGGAATTGTTGTTTAATGGATTTAGAGTTTTAGTTTTGCAGGATGAAAAAGTTCTGGAGATTGCACAACAATGTGAACATACTTAACACGAACTGTACACTTAAAAATAGTTTCAATGAAAATTTTATGTTATGTGTATTTTACTAAAATTAAAAAAAAATCTTAAGAAAGGTTTTGGTCAGATTTACTGTGAGACTCTGCCAAGAGCTGAGTCCTTCACCAAACACTTTTCCAACAGTCAGAAACATCACTTGTTAACCACAGTCAGCCATTTATTCCAAAGGTCCTCTAAGTTTATACACTTATCTACATTGAGATTGCAAATGGTCTAGAATAATAGTCTGATGCTCTATATTTTGCATGTCTAAGAAAATTGTGTCTATTTCTTCCTTTGATGGAATTGGGAGTTTGAGGAAGAAAATAATGGAAAGCCTTTGCTCCAGGAAATTAAATGCTGCCTTGTGCAATATTTGCGAGTCTCAGATATTTAGGTTTATATCATAGCCATGTGTTTCCAATATGTGTACATCAGCAGACACTTTACTCTTTATATCCTATTGCACTGAAGATTTCAAAGCGCTTTATGAATAACAATTTCCTGAGATGTAAGCTTTTGGAAACCACAATCTGTTTTTCTTTTTCTGAGATGAGAGAATGAGCTTCATCTTGGAAGGTGTAGTGGGAGAATGTGGAAAAGAAACCTTACCTGTGTGGAGAGGCAGATATGGAGAGTGAGATGTGAGGGAACAGGAGAAGAATGTCTCCTTTTGGTCTCTGGAGGTAAAGTTTATGAAAACAATATAATAACTAGGCTACTTACAATGGTGGCATTTAAAAATGATAAATCCATATTATCTTCCTTGTGTAAATTAATAAGTCAAAGAGTGGACAAGCAAGGAAATACTGAACACTAAGGTACTGGAGTTTGTGAAGGAAACTAGGGTATGAAATGAGAAACACTTAGTTCCTGCCACTGAAGAGCTTCTCATGTGTTAGTTTATTCTTGCTGTGTGATAAATTACCACAAATGGAGCAGTTTCAAACAACACAGATGTATTACCCCACAGTTATGTAGGTCAGAGGTTCAGGCAGCGATCAAATGGGTTCTCTGCTCAGGGTCTCATTAAGTTGTGATTGAGGTGCTGGAGCTGCAGTCCTCATCTGGGGCTCAGAGCCTCTTCCAATCTCACTGCTGCTGGAAGAATTCACCTCCTTGGGGCTGTAGGACTGAGGTCCTTCTTCTTTCTGACAGTTGACTGGGGATGGCTCTCAGCTCCTAGGACAGTGTCAAATCCTTGCCATGATGATTACTACATTTTCAAAGCCAGAAATGGAGTAGAATCTCCAACATTCCTGTCAAGTATCTCTCACTCCCAGAAAGGACCTGTTCCTTTTAAGGGTTCAGTCAGGCCCAGCATCTGATCTCCTTATTGATTAAAGCAAAGCAAACTCATTGTAACCTGAATTATATTCTCCATATTCCTCTTACATATGTAAGGTGATGTAATCACAGGAGTGACAACCCATAACATTCAAAGGTTTTACCCACACTAAAGGGGGGACAGTAATACAAATTGTATACATGATGGAGCAGGAATCCTGGGGGGTCATCTTAGAATTCTACCTCTCATATCAGAGAGAAATGTATATAAATAGATAATGCATTATTTTAAAATGGTAAATGTTGGGAGCTATCTACTCAGGAGCCATGAGACCAGAGGAGGGGCCCTTGGCCAAGTCTGAGGATATAAGAAATCCTGGCGAATATAAGGTCACTTGAGTGTTAGAAGTTATGCAAAACTAAGGTAGGCAAAATAGGTTGAGATGGGCATAGATGAGCTCAGAAGAGATTGGAGAGAGAGCGGGTTACAATAGGCCAAGGTGAGAGTTCTGAGGATACACTGCTTTAGAGGGGCAAGAAAGGAGGCAAATAAAAAGAGTGATCAGAGAGGCATGAAGAGAATAAGGAGTAACATAGATGCCAAAGAGGTCAAAAATGATAAGAAGGAGTGAGTGATTTTACTAGTTTCTTAAGGCTGTGTACTTAAAGTACCACAAAGTGAGTGCCTTAAAAACAACAGAAACAAAATCCCTCATAGGACTGGAGGCTAAACATCTGAAATCAAGGTGTTGACACAACCATGCTCCTTATGCAGATTCCAGGGGAGGAATTTTCCTTTCCTCTTCTTAACTTGTGGTGGTTGCCTATAAATCTTGGCTTTCCTTGGCTTGTCAATGCATCACTCCATTCTCTGCTTCTATCTTTACATGGTCTTCTTCCCTGTGTGTCTGTGTCCAAATTTCCCTCTTCTAATAAGGACACCAGTCATTGGATTAGGGTCCACTCTAATCCAATATGACCTTATCTTCACTTAATTACATCTGCAAAGACCCTATTTCTAAATAAGGTCACACTAATGGGCTCTGGGATGAGAATTGTAACTTATTTTATGGGAAGGGAGGCACAAGTCAACAAATAAAGATAACAGTGATCAAGAGGAATAGAGATTGAAGGAAAGATAAAAATTGAAAGGTGATTTCTGGCTTTACCTGGGAATTTAGGGGTGCTCTGTCTGAGGGGAATGATTGGAAGCCAGATTGCAGTGGTTGATGGAGGAATGTGTGGTGCAGAAATACAGACTTGGAAGCAAGGAGAATAAATGAGAACTTAGAGGAATCCATGTCTGGGATCAAGGGAGGTGTAGGCAATTTTTAAATAAAAATGGAAGCAGATAAAGATGGGTATAGAAATGACCACTTCTTGGGGAATGTCTGGTAGTTACAATAACTCACTATTCATGGACTCAGTATTCTTCATGAATTAAGATCTGAGGCTGAGAAAGAGACCACTGGTGAGGGGTTGGGCTCTTGAAGAGGGTAGTATTTTTAAAGATTTGTTCAAGGGCAATGTGAAAGAGAACTAACAAGAGATGCTGAGGCCCAGCTGAAGTTGGAGACTGTTATGTGTGATGCAGACATCTGCAGCCAGGGAGGCTTGGTGTAAAGACTGTAAGATCAAACCAAGTGCTGGCCTTCTGCTAGAGCCAAGGCTGGCTATCTAATTTGCAGGACTTAGTGCAAAAATGAAGATATGGAGCCCCTTGTTCATAAAGCAGGAAACAGTCTTTTCCTTTCTTCTCTCTCTTCTCCTGTCATGGTAATTTTTATTGGCTACTTAATGTCATCATGCTCCCTCTGGCTCCTCCAGGACACCTGTGGGTGAGTATGGAAACAAGCCCGCAGAACCCCACCCCATACTTGGGGTACAGGGAGCATGTGCTGAACCACGACCTTCTTCATCTCCTATCAGGCGTAAAAGGTGATGGTGCTTGTTGGGTAGGAATTGGGGAACAGACTGATATGAGTTTATCCCAGGGAGGAGAGGAGGGTCCATGCAGGAACAGTCTCCAAGCTCCTGACACATGCTTCATTGCCCCATTGGACAAGTTTCAAGACACAAATGCAAAGGTAAAATTATTAATAATTTCAATATGGTGAATGGAGGAAAATAAACCTCAAGTTGGGGGCCACCTTCTGAGTGTGTGGCCTTGTGGGACTGAACTGGTCCCCCTACCCAGGAAGCCAGCCCCAGCAGATGTATCAGGTGGCGGGTATGAGGCACTAGATAATGTGGGTTTGATGGTGCCCAGCATGAAGTTATCCAGAGTTCTAGGTTGAGAGAAGAAGGAAGAGATGCCAGAAATATTCTGATAGGAGTGCAGGAATGAGGCACTAGGAGTTTCAGTGATGTTGGAAAGCATATGGATTGTAGCAGATGAAGTGAGGAAGAGCTGAAACAGTAGGAAATTGTGATCTCAGAGTGAAATGTGAGAATCTGACATTTTGGTAGCCATTGTACAGGAGGCTGAAATAGAATAAAACACAAAGAATTCTGTTCCTCGAAATGCAGGAGGCTTGAGGATGGGTATCAATGGAGGCTTGTCATTTTTTTCCCCTCCTTGTTCTCCTCCAAGCCCCCATCCTTTTTCCATTTACCAAGATCTCTGTAGAAAGTGAGGGGGAAAATTGAGTCATGATGTTTTAACTTAATAGCATTACTAATTTCTCACCATCTCCTATGGCTCCCAAAATGTATATACACAAACCATCAGTTTGTGTAAGTTGACACGTGATAACTTCCCATGGAGTTAAAATATCATGGAACTGCTTTATTTTACTCTAAAATTAAATCACAAATGAGGTATTGGAGACACATAAACACAACCATGTGTTATCTGTGTGACCTTTTTTTTTTGTATCTCTAAAGGCAACAGGGAAATTTAAACACACATAGCCAGTGTAGCCTGTGTATTTAAGAAAATGGAAAAATGCTTTATAATATTTAAAGTGTATAATGGAATATCATGCTTAATATAAACACCTTTTGTGTGGAAAGGGAGACCAGAACATAGGGCAGTATTATTTTCTCCTGTTGTGCTTTGCATTAAATTTGCTTTAGGCATAATTGATTAAGATCACATATAACAAATGTCTCTAACTAGAGAAGAGGCCACTGAGAAAAAGTTCTTTCTAACGATTCTATCAGGACGTTTTCTTATTGTCAAGGTTCAAAAAGTTAGTAAAATGCTGGGAAGAAGTAGCTGAGGAAAAGTATTAAGTGCAAATTTGTATGGAAACACAAAAGACCCCGAATAGCCAAAGCAATCTTGAGAACGAAAAACAGAGCTGGAGGAATCAGGCTCCCTGACTTCAGACTATACTACAAAGCTACAGTAATAAAGACAGTATGGTATTGGCACAAAAACAGAAAGATAGATCAATGGAACAAGATAGAAAGCCCAGAGATAAACCCACGCACATATGGTCACCTTATCTTTGATAAAGGAGGCAGGAATGTACAGTGGAGAAAGGACAGCCTCTTCAATAAATGGTGCTGGGAAAACTGGACAGGTACATGTAAAAGTATGAGATCAGATCACTCCCTAACACCATACACAAAAATAAGCTTAAAATGGATTAAAGACCTAAATGTAAGGCCAGAAACTATCAAACTCTTAGAGGAAAACAGGCAGAACACTCTATGGCATAAATCACAGCAAGATCCTTTTTGACCCACCTCTTAGAGAAATGGAAATAAAAACAAAAATAAACAAATGGGACCTAATGAAACTTCAAAGCTTTTGCACAGCAAAGGAAACCATAAACAAGACCAAAAGACAACCCTCAGAATGGGAGAAAATATTTGCAAATGAAGCAACTGACAAAGGATTAATCTCCAAAATTTACAAGCAGCTCATGCAGCTCAATAACAAAAAAACAAAACAACCCAATCCAAAAATGGGCAGAAGACCTAAATAGACATTTCTCCAAAGAAGATATACAGACTGCCAACAAACACATGAAAGAATGCTCAACATCATTAATCATTAGAGAAATGCAAATCAAAACTACAATGAGATATCATCTCACACCAGTCAGAATGGCCATAATCAAAAAATCTAGAAACAATAAATGCTGGAGAGGGTATGGAGAAAAGGGAACACTCTTGCACTGCTGGTGGGAATGTGAAGTGGTACAGCCACTATGGAGAACAGTATGGAGGTTCCTTAAAAAAACTACAAATAGAACTACCATATGACCCAGCAATCCCACTACTGGGCATATACCCTGAGAAAACCATAATTCAAAAAGTCATGTACCAAAATGTTCATTGCAGCTCTATTTACAATAGCCCGGAGATGGAAACAACCTAAGTGTCCATCATCGGATGAATGGATAAAGAAGATGTGGCACGTACATACAATGGAATATTAGCCATAAAAAGAAACGAAATTGAACTATTTGAAATGAGGTTGATAGACCTAGAGTCTGTCATACAGAATGAAGTAAGTCAGAAAGAGAAAGACAAATACTGTATGCTAACACATATATATGGAAATTAAGAAAAACAAATGTCATGAAGAACCTAGGGGTAAGAGAGGAATAAAGACACAGACCTACTAGAGAATGGACTTGAGGATATGGGGAGTGGGAAGGGTAAGCTGTGACAAAGCGAAAGAGAGGCATGGACATATATACACTACCAAACGTAAGGTAGATAGCTAGTGGGAAGCAACCGCATAGCACAGGAAGGTCAGCTCGGTGCTTTGTGACTGCCTGGAGGGGTGGGATAGGGAGGGTGGGAGGGAGGGAGACACAAGAGGGAAGAGTTATGGGAATATATGTATATGTATAACTGATTCACTTTGTTATAAAGCAGAAACTAACACACCATTGTAAAGCAATTATACTCCAATAAAGATGTAAAAAAAAAAAAAGTATTAAGTGCAAAGCAGACTACAACATAACCATAAGAAAGAAATGAATATTAAGGAACTATAATTTCCTTATACTTTTACATTTTAAAGATCAATGTCCTTATCAAACCTCAGATAGAGTTTATGTTTTATAATACATCTTCATCTGTAGGTGAAAACATTTTACTTAAAGAGAAGCCGGCAGACACTCTGGAACTCTCAGTACATGGAAGCTTGAAGTTGAAACGAATTTGTTAAAAAGAATTATTAGGGTTCGATGACAGCAATTTTTTCTCAGAGGAAGCAGGTTAAGATGCATCATTTGAAGAACAAGTATCCAGTAGGGAAGAGCTCAGAAAGGGGTGGTGAGAATGTCTCTTTTTTATTGCCATAAATATGTGAGTTGCATCTGGCTGGATACTCTCCCATCAGTTTCTTGTGAAGCACAGTTAGACATTTCAAGTGGACATTTGGATGATAAGAAGAAGGAAGAGGAAGATAACAAGGTGACTTTTATTTTTATTTATTTTATTTTATATTATTTATGGTACGCGGGCCTCTCACTGTTGTGGCCTCTCCCATTGCGGAGCACAGGCTCGGGACGCGCAGGCTCTGTGATCATGGATCATGGGCCCAGCCGCTCCGTGGCATGTGGGATCTTCCCGGACCGAGGCACGAACCCGTGTCCCCTGCATCAGCAGGCGGACTCTCAACCATTGCGCCACCAGGGAAGCCCAACAAGATGAATTTTGCTGGACCATTTTAGTGCTATCTGGATTCCTAAGTGCAACCTTGTGGTTAAACTTTTCTGTTGATGTAAGACACCAACCTGTAGGTGCTCACTAGCAATATCCAGTCTATCAGAAGATCAGTTTCACAGCATTTCCTAATACCCAGGCCGAATTCCTGGTAAATTTTAAGTATCAGATTTTCCCTAGTATTTCAGAATAGATGCAGTAATGCACAACTCAGGTTAAAAAGAAAAAGAAAAGAAATATTGCATAGAAGATTCTCAATGCTATTTTTTTCTGGATCTCTTTTCTGCTAAATGATAGGGTTTTGTAGAAGAAAATAAAATCCCATCCAAATTTTAAACAAAGTGCAATTCATTATATTTTGGCGATGTAAAAGTTTGTTTCAGAGAAAACGTGCGTTTATCTATCTGTATAACCAAAACATATTTCAGAGACAGGTTTAAAAAGTAAGTGTCCTAAAGAGTTAATATCGTCTTGAAAGAAGCACAAGGTTTTTTCAAAGCGTATCAGTTCTTGAAGCAATATGCTTGCTGTTCACCTAACAGGAAAGGGAAAGATGCATCAGATCATCAGACATTAGAGCTTTAAGTGCAAGTGAATTCTTTTCAGCTTATTCAGGTGGCTCCAACTGGGCAATGAATTTGTATCTCAGTACCATTTGATGGCCTGGAGTTCTTAATTATCAAACAAATGGAAAGTTGCTGCCTGGTGCTGACAGCTCCTTTGTGTACCATCTTCACAGAACATGAATGATTAATGGAATTTTCCCAACACAGTCAAAATTGTTTACTGATGGAATTAAAGCTGAAATTGGCAAGGTCCTAGTGGGAAGACTTTTGCTATAATGTCACAGACCTGCCAAGCTCTCCAGATGAAAAATAGGAACAGTTAGTGATGGCTTTGAGCAGTTTTGGATATTCTTAGGGTTTGATCCCAAATGAAAGTCATCTTTACTTGGATGTTGTATTGGAGGAAGGTACTGACATTCAGTCTCTCCTCTCTTTGTGGCTTATAAACATCAGTGACAGGGTCTGTGTCCTGATGAAAGCACTGTACCCAGGTAAGTAGTAAGGTGACATCTTTCCAAAGCCTGAGCCAGAGAAAATGATCAAAGTCCAGATCTATTTATTTTGGCTTTATTACTCCAGAAGCCCCAGCACATTTCTTCTTAAGCTCAAGGCAGGTGGTCTGGGCATCAGAAGAAGAGGTTATCCTAGAAGGGGAAGATTGTTAATGTCTAGCTTTATGAATAGCTGTGATTCTGGAGACAGAATCCAAGTTCCAGGTAAGATTCATGCTTGGTAAATATTACTGATTCTGGTGTTGGTGTGATTAACAGGATATCAGAGTGTTTCATTAGTTTCAACTGTCAATAAACCTTGCCAAATGTACTGGGTACCATTGCATGTTGTTTTCCTGTTGCCTCTTGAAATCAGCTCCAAATAAATAAAACAAAGGACACATTTTGATCCTTTTAAGAGCTCTGGGTGGTGGTTCTACAGTCAATGATTTGCAGATCTCTCTACCTCTGAGTGAGCCGGTGTATTTTCATAGTTTCACCTACTCCACGGAAAGTGCCAGGCACCATGCAAGCGGGCAGATGCCAGGGTGATTAGCTAGAAAGCCACGTAGATTAACCTCCTCTATTAGCATGTGGTTCCAGTTTGGAAGGGATGTGTGAGTTTTCTCAGTATGCTTCCAACACCATCAGAGACACATAATCATCCCCCCTGGGAGAGCAGAAGGAACAACAGATCGCCAAGTGTCTCTAATCCCCAGGGGAGTTGTTATTGTATAATAACCACATCTTTTCTTTGCATTATCCTACTATTGGTTCATAACAACAAATGACTTGGGCAAATCAGGGTGTAAAGCACAAACTATCTCAGAGAGAAAAGACTGTACACTTTCTCCCTAACTCAAAGTTCAACTGGTTTTACCACAGTGTTTAAAATGTGGCTCCTGACTAGAATGAGGAAAATATACACAATTAATCTGGCAGAAATCAGGGAATATGGGAACGTAGTTCCTTTCCCTTGGATTTGTAGATTTTGGTGAATAATAATTTTTACAGATGAAGGTAAAAATCAGAGAATATCAGTTACCAAATGCAAGTTCATGTGTCCAATGCACGGTGAGGCCAGATAAACTGAAACGTTGGAGTTTGGAGCAGAGAAAGGCCATGCAAGGAGACGGGTGGCTTGTGCCCTAAAAGCCCTGAACTCCTTGAAGAGTTTCAGCAAAGCACTTTTAAAGGCAAGGTGAGGGAGTGGCGTGGTTAGTTGTTGTAAACTTCTCTGTGGTTGTTTCTGCAGCTGTCCACGTAGGTCAGGTCACGATGTTCCTGTAAACCTCCAACAAGACAAATATTATTCTCTGTTCTGCAACTTTTTGAACGGACTCTTAAAGGTCAGATCCCTGAGTATAGGCTGTCCTGTATATTTCAGGCTATAGGCAACATTCTTTTACAAAAGACTCAGAGCCAGCATGACTAAGGACAGGAAAAGGAACAGATCTAATATGGAGTCAGATTTGTTCTTCCTTATTACATATCCAAAAGAGCACAAGCAAATGATGATCCAGTGACTCTTAAAGTGTGGTGCTCAGATAACACACTTCCACTCCCTTTGAGCTACACACTATATCAAGTTTGCTGATGTCTGAAGACCTTGATAAAGCACATAAGAGCCTGGTGCCCAAGAACTGAACACAACTCTACCACTTAGTAGTACTTGGGAAAGTTCATTTAATTCTTTGAGCTTCAATTTCCTCATCAGTTAAATGCAATCATAATAATACACAATTACAGTAGTAATTAAACGTTGTCATCCATGTAACTGCCATGCACAGTGCCTGAAACATAGTAAGCATTTGATAAATTGGCAGTTGTATTGCCATTCCGATGGCCATTCTGATCATTATTATTATTATGGAATGAAAATTCTAGTTCTTCAATAACTCTTCCATACAGAATGGCCTGAGGGCCATTTCTACACAAAATGTAGAAATAACCAAGTTGACTTAATGCTAATTTAAAGGTGTGCTGGAGTGTGTATGTGAGAGTGCGTGTGTGCCAAATCTGACACCAAGAGTCCAGCACTCGCCATGGTTCAGTTAACTTGATGATAGAGAGTTGAGGCCTCCAGGATAAAAAGCCAATGGGTTATTGCGTCCAGTGATTCCCGAAAATTTATGAGTCATAAAGAGAGGGGAATGAGGAGAATGGGAAGTTCTTTGAACTTGGACTCCCTTAAATAATTGCTTACAATGAAGTCCTCTGTTTCACCTTCCTCTTCCTGCCACAAAAGGTTTTTTTTTCAGATATTCTCTACTTTGCGTGTCCTGTCTTATTTGTTTGCTTGTTTGTTTATTAGAAAAACTGAGAAACTCATGAGAATATTTACAATGAAGAATCAATTCTACACATTGCGCAGAAACACTTTCCATCTAGCTGGATGAAGGTAGCCTGTTAAGAAAGGTTATTTTCTTCTCTAGGTCTAGAGGGAGCAAGTTGATAGAAGAATTCATGTTGGTAAATACAATTAGGTAAAGAGAAGACACTGAGAAATTTTCCTCTGTATCAAATTTTGACAAAACTCTTGGAAAAAAATATTACAAGCTCTCTTAACTTGAACAGGTTGTATAACCTTCTCATGACTCAACCTTCCTCATGTCTAAAATAGGGATAATAATGGTATCTAACTCATCAATTTATGAGGATTATGTGAGTCCATTTTTATAAAACACTTAGAGCAGTGCCTGGCACAAAGTAAAAAGCTATATAAGCATTTATTAAATAAATAATATATTTATGAATAAAGTAGGAGAATAGAAATGTTTTATATGTTATTGCTTTTCTTCTTACAAGAAATACATGCATATATATATATATATATATATATTAGAGAATGCTTGAGAAATATGTGTTAAAGAAGTAGTGAGTTGCATTTTAATCAGAAATCTAAACCATAATTTAGTTGACTTTGGTTTTTATCCAAATCTAAATGTTTTAATGTTCTAAATTTGGTAAACATTTAAAATTCTCTTTAGAACCCTAAGAATGTAGTATCTTCTCTATGAACTCATTTGATTCATCTTTGAAGCTTTTAGAGTTCTAAAGGTGTATGATGGTAACAACTTTGCTATTATACAGAAAGTAACTCTTGCTTTATTTTTTAATATTACGCTCTCTGCATTGATTGGCCATGCTCCTGTTCTATTACTGAGAGTGAGATTCATCTCCTTTATGACTCTTAATGTCTTCAGAACTTGGGCTTGTGACGTTTCCCAAACCCAAAATGACATGGGCATTCTTATTTATTCCTTATAAAGAAATGAATCATTAAAAATCAATCAACCAATCAATCAATTGATCAATCAGTCAAGGAATTAAGGCTAGTCTCAGCTTTCCTTGGCTTCTATTTCTTTTCTTTTCTTTTTTTTTAACATCTTTAATGGAGTATAATTGCTTTACAATGGTGCATTAGTTTCTGCTGTATAGCAAAGTGAATCAGCTATACATATAGATATATCCCTGGCTTCTATTTCTTAGACAATTTCACCATGGATCTAAAGAGCTGTTTCTCAGCCTCATTGATCCTGTCATATTCTAAGGATCCATCTACATGAGCATCAGAAAAAAATCAAGTACAACCTCAGAGGCCCCTGATTTGAAACACCAGCCACTAGGGACCCACTTTGATTGTTAAAGGTCAGGGAAAGGTCCAGAAGAGAAAAAAAGAAGGAACAGAAGCAAAAAACACACTCAATATTACCATCTTTGAGATTGTTGTGTGGTTCATCAGAATATCTTCTTAATCTAAAACCTTTTATAACAAGCATATGGTCCTACCCCAAGAACATTGTCATGCTATTTTAAACATTTAAAAAGTGTATCAACAGACACTTCCATCAAAATAAACCAACAGTACATTCAAACAGCAACCCCTGTGAACCTACCTACCTCATTGTTTTTGTTTTGTGTTTGTTAGATGAAAAATTGAGGGAAAATGGAGACCACTGATTATAGGAAGAACACAAATAAAGACAGTCCCATCAGAACCCAGAGTTTTCCACCAAGGCAGGAAAGTCTTCCAAAGGAGAATCACCTGCTGGGTGAATAATCCAGAACTGAGCCAGCAGTTTTATCTCATAGTAATGCTTAACCCGATATTCATTTTCAGCTCACAGTGGTAAGAGTAAAGAGCAATTTTACAAGAGCTGTCAAATTCTTGATTCTACTCTCCCAGCAACTGCTTCAGTCTCATTTTGGAGATGTTAAACACCCTATCAGAGGGCCACACGCTGTTACTGCACTGTTAACACTTGCTCTTGGGACATTGGTGAGAGAGGCTGAGTGGTCGGAAACTTCCCCTTAGGTAGTTAGGAGAGAGACCTACTAATGCACCCTCAGACAACATAAGGTGCACATGCCACAGTAGTGCAGAAGTATGTTTCTTTACAAATCATTTCAGGATAGCACTTCAGACACATGCTCTTGGGAATGTATCCCTTGCTTGACTTTAGTTTTGAAATGTAGCTGCTAAGCCTTCCTTTGGGTTGTTGATGTGCTTTCTAACAACTCAATATTCTTAAGTTCTTCACACGTGATAAGCAGATATTCCATCAGGAGATTTCACTGCACTCAACAGAAAGCTGTCAAATGTTTACACTGAACTAAGAATGGGAGGAAGATTTTGATAATATGTTGGATTATTGGATTCATTATTCAAAGGCTTTAAACAGAAAGCAATGGTACTATTTTTCTTGAGTTCTGAGTTACTGTGAATTTTAGCTACCTGTGCCTGCCCATATTTTACCAATGCAAACTTGTATTATGGTGAAAAATAACTAGATTGGTGCTTAGGAGACCAGAGCTCTAGTTGTCACTCTGCCAATAACTATTTGACATCGGGTCAGTATTTTCACCTCTGTTCAACACTCTTAACCTGTGAAATGGAAGTGTTAGGCTAGATAATTTCAAAGGTCCCTTCTAACTCTGACAATCAATAATTATCACTCTAATACATGTGCCAATGAAATAAAATAATTGAAATACATTCCTGAATGTCTAATAATAATTAGGCATTATAGGTAAGTTCTTCTTAAAATTCAATGCTAGAACAACACAAAAAAGAATGAAAGAATGAAAGAAAGAAGAAAGAAGAAAAGAAAAGGAAAACAGAAAAAAGGAAGAAATCTTGGTAGCATCACTGGCATTACTTCAGATGAGGATAAAAGATATGTACACATGCCAGGATGCTTGTAGAGTGGAATTCAAAGGACAAATTGAGAAAGCCGAATGCTTAGGTCCACATCCAACCTCAGCTGCCTACAAACTGAGTGACTTTCATCAAATTGCTCATTTTCCTATGTACCTCAGTTTCCTCATCTACAAAATGCTTATAAGTAGTAATAAATACCTCATAAGGTTTATATCTCCTGTGTCTAGTCAAGAACAAAGAATCCATTCTATGATTTCAAAATATATTTTGGGTGAAAAAAATCAAAGTATTCTTGTTTTTTTTTTTGTTGTTGTTGTGGTGCGTGGGCCTCTCACTGTTGTGGCCTCTCCCGTTGCAGAGCACAGGCTCCAGACGTGCAGGCTCAGTGGCCACGGCTCACGGGCCCAGCCACTCCACGACATGTGGGATCTTCCCAGACCGGTGGCACGAACCGTGTCCCCTGCATCGGCAGGCGGACTCTCAACCATTGCGCCACCAGGGAAGCCCTAAGGATGATTTTTTTAAATAGTAAAATAAAGATTAAAAAAATGGATTTGAGTGAGGCATGTATACCATTTAAGGGTTCTCACACCTCTTCTCTGAAAGGTTCTTTCAGTGGGTTAGTCTTTCTCACTTTTGCAAAATTTCTCCTTCACACATTCCTAAGAATCCTAACTCTTAAAAGAATGAACATCATTAGATCAGAGCTAATATAGAAAGAATCAAAATTGGGGAATTTATTTACCTAGAAACAGAGACCCATACTTGTTTTAACCTTATTCCAGGCAGGAGGCAACTGGTATCAACTTCTTTGACCCATTTTATTAAACAATTTTAGATTGTTGGAATGATCTTAATGAGCTCCTTAAAGGTTTTGTCTTGTTGAATCACAAGCTTCCCAAGATTGCGAGTTCTGTGTTGAAGAAAACAACCTGTCACCAGCGAATACCATATCCTTTCCCTTTTAAAGTTAAGCATTGAGTGTAACTTTACACTCAAGTGTAAAGTTACACTTGAGTGATTATAACAGACTCGGCACCTCCGAAAGTAATGGGATTACTCGGGCATCACAGTTCACTGGTTAGCCTCATTTTGGAGAATTCATCTCTCTTAATGTTGTTCCAATAAGGTGAGGCAGCCCTAACCTATGAGAAGTGAGTTCTGATTCTCTGCAAGGGAGGGGCTTAGTGTAAACCAGGAAAATATGCATGGACAAGCATGGAGAGGCAACTGAGTAAAAATCTAAGATTTCCTACTAGGCCCAGAAGAATGAGTTTTTCAGTGGTGTCATATTCACTGAAAACAAGTAAGAAATGGTGATGGTGAGAGAGAGAGTTAGTTGACAGTGTGCGGTGTGGGGCATGTACACAGTCACCCCTGCCCACCTCTGGGACTGGTCAATAGGGAATATGGGACATTCTTTGCTCAGAACTGTTGATTCGGCAACCATTCATTTCACAGCTATTAGGTAGCAATTACTCCATTATATCAAGGAAGGCATTGTAGACACTCCACTTGGGTTCATTGACTGGTAGGAAATGAAAGTCACTCAAATATCCAAAAATTGTAATTGAGTGTAGTGTCATGTTAGATTTTGTACAGAGTAAGGCATTGAGAGGATAAAGGGGAAAGAGACATCTAACCTCCTACGGTAAACTTTTTTGTGAAGATATGATACTTAAGTGGACTTCTGAAGGATCATTATCCAGGCAGAGAGAACAGGATGAATGGGGTGGAGGGAGAGATGCTTCCTGGAAACCATATGGAATTTGGTACATCAGGGGAAGGGATAAAGAGAGCTGATGTTTAGGCACATAAATGGCTTTGTGAGCCATGCACAGGAGGTGAGGTCACGCTGACATGGGCAGATGGGCATTTTAGGCACTTCCTTAGGGCAGCAGGGTGGTAGAAGATGGGAATGGGGGAGTAGTTGGAGGACAGGAATGCCAATGAATTACCTGTTATGATAATCCAGGAGAGACTTCATGAAAGACTGAACTAAGATGGGGGTCGGGCTAAAGACATACATAAGTGGGTATAAACATAAACAAAAAAGTTAAACTATCCACTCAAGAGTTCTTTTGCCCTGGACTGGATGCAGGGAGTCGGGGACGGAACTAGGCACACAAACTGCGCTGTTATTCAACAGCCACAACTAAGCGGGTGTCATTCATGTTGTAGATGTCTCAAATTTGTATGTTTATTAAGGTAATATTTTTTTAAGGTATCTTCTATCAAATACCAGTGAGTGTATACTAATCTTCTGACAGAATAAATTGATTCACAGAAGGGGTGCCTTATTTTATTAGTATTATATAAAGATTCTACGGGTTGAGAGTCACATGGGTTGGCGAATTTCAGGTAACTAGTAAACTAATGAACTTTTAGGTAAGCAGTATTAAGGAACACAAGGGTTCCACACCCGTCTTAGAGATACTGCTTGGAAATGCATGAATAGATGAAAATGTTGAGAATACACGTAAATGAGTTAAAGGGACTTGTATAAATGCTTATATAGAGAGAGAAAAGATAAAAGACTTAAAGTATATATTTTCCTAATTCTATCACTGAACCACAAAGTTTCTCTCATCACAGCATAATATCCTGGACTTCTATTTAGTTTGCTAAGTCAACCGATAGATAGAGCCAGGATTGGGGGGATCCAATGTTAGAATATAATGGCAGAATTTCTCTGGTGATAAATAAGCCCACTTTGACACCGGGATCCCATAAAGCTGAATTCCTCAGTTGGGGATCTCAAACAGAAGTTGAATCTCAGAGCAGGAAAATGGGATTATGAAACTCTGTTCTTCCTGAATGTTACATTGGGCTCAATAGCATAAATATCTGTCTGCAGCTTTCGATCTCTTTGATAGTAACAAGCTATTTATTTACGGATAGAGTTTCTAAAAGGTAGCAGTTTAGCACTGCTTTCTTAGTGATCAGTGGGCTGCTTAGGAAGGAAAGGGAGAGAAATAGCCAGGATCCCCCCGTCAGGTACTTGCTACAGGCAGTGTCACAGCCCAGTCTGTGCAAGTGGGTGCCCACAAAGCCCTGAGTTAGAAAAGTGGACCTTTGGAAATTTAGAGATGCTTCATAGACCATGGAATGTTTCATCACTTCCTTGAGAAACTGCAAAAACAAATATATGTCACAGGTTACTACAGGAAGGAATGCCTGAATATTGAAAAGCGATATAACTTGAAAATTTAATAGTTGACATGAGGAATCCAAATTACATTTTTGTTTGAAAAGGGCTAGAGAGTATTGATACCGGTCTAGTGTTTATAGAAGCAGCATGTTGCCCACGTTACTATAAAGACAAGAGAGATACCACCCTGATTTTATAGCATAACTGCCACATCCAAAGGTTTTCTTATTTCTAAGTAAAATAATTAAACAGAAAACAAGTAGTCTTTTAAAGAACTAGTTGTATTTTACATTTTGAGAAATAAGTGTTATCTAAGTTATCTACTTCTGATAAAATTCAGAGTTTTCGACATATTATGCTGCAATATTTGAAATTACTAATGTGTCTCTAAAGCTGCTTTATACATGAAAACAAATTAAATCTGCCTATTGTAAAGAAATTGCACCAATGTATGAGATGTTAAAATATACAATGTTTCTTTTTAAGTACTTTCTTAAGGCAGGTCTTTAGGAATGTATGATAAAGATTGTGAAGTTTGTTGCTTCTTTTAGCCTTAGCAAAGCCATTTATTTTTACAAATGCCATTCTGAGTGGGCTCTGGAGTGGAAGTGGCCTCCTCACAGTGTGTTAAAAAACCAGCCTGCATCTATGGATAGGAATGGGGTATAATGCTGAAAGCTTCTGATTTAACATAGTAGTTACTGGGAAAAATAAACCTTTTTTCATATTAGGCCTCGGAGAACATGCACGTTAAAAATTACATTCAAGGGAAGTCACCAGTTGTATAATTGATCAATTTAGCATGTTTCAAGTGTTTGTCATGTTAAAAAGGAAAATCTTTATAAACCTAGAATTGTAAATGTTTAAATAAAAATTCATGGTTAATCAGTCATTGAAATGATGTATCAAATTTGAATCTCCTTAAACCTGCATGACATCATGCCCCATGGGAGAGAGCTGAAATTAATCAAGGTAATTCTGTTGTATGACCTACTTTGGCATTTTCATCTGATGGAGCCAGGAAATGGGCTGGCTAATAGTCCATTTTGTAGTATCCTAAGATCTTAGCAATTCCATATTTAAGGAGGTTAATAGGATACTAATTGGGGCCTAGGTGAAAAGTTCACAAGAAAAATGAACTCACCTGGATATGAGGACGATGGCCTCCTTTTTACAACTATTCTTCTTAACAGTTTCACCTTGCAACTCAGCGGGGAAGAAATCATGCACCTTGGGAGACTTGTGAAGCTAGTATTTTGTCCTCTGGTCCCTGGGTAATAATGGCTAGCCAAATGCTGGGGTCACAGGTCACTAGCAAGATCAGCACTCTGCTTCTTATGAAACAGAAGTAAAGAAAATACCACAAAGGGAAAAAATTCATACAGAAAATACGGCCCATTTCAGAGCTGTTGTGAACTTTTAGGAAAAGCACATTTTTTCGAGACTTAGAAGGTCCAAATAAAAAGAAATCAACTTCATCATCTCTGCGTAAGTAGAATTAAACCATGATTTGTATGTGTGTGTGTGTGTGTGTGTGTGTGTGTGTGTGTGTGTGTGTGTATGTATGTTTTAACAAGCCTGGAAATCCTAGCTTTGGTCATTATTGACTAGCTAATGGCTCTATTCATCAAGGCCAATATGGTAGAGATGATAATATTCTTTCTCCATTTTCTCCCCTGTAAATATTTGCAATAACTCCTAGATCACTTGGGAAATTCATCAATAGAAAAAGCAGGTCCCTGAAATATTTCAAGCTCTTCCTACTGCCTTATGGCCCCTCTGGCAATGTTAGACAATCCTAACACTATCTCAGAGTATTATCATTTCTTACCTTGCTCTCATTATAATGCATCCGTAGATAACATGCTGTGTTGTGCTTTCCCTAATATTTCTTTAGGTTTTTATGTACAGAAAGAGTTAAGACATTTTCTACCATAAAGGCTCATGGCATGTCTTTCCATCTCCCTCTCAATGTGCGATCCATCTTCCAAGTTTCCAGAAGGGGCTGAGATTTTTAAAAACAGCTGTAATCTGCGGTCATTGATGGTGGAGTAGATTGTTTGCCAAACTATTACCATAACTGTCAACCGAAATCAGAAAAATAATCTCATTGTGCTGGACAGATGCGTTTCCTGCATTATTGATAGAGTCACTCCAGAGTAATAGAGAAATATAAAGCATTGTTCTATTTACAAAAGGAGATTGGTCAAGTCCTTGAAAGTGAGCATGAGAGACAGGCACTTTCAGGAAGTGAGATATAGTCAACTCAGTAAAAGTTATGTGTCAGGGCCACGTGACCTCTAGAGTCAGCCGTAGAAGCTCAGGGCGCTCCCCCCCCGCCCCGGTTTGCTCTCAGAAGTGATAAATTGATGAAACCTGTGGAGTTTTTTTGTTTGTTTGTTTGTTTTTGCAGTACGTGGGCCTCTCACTGTTGTGGCCTCTCCCGTTGCGGAGCACAGGCTCCGGACGTGCAGGCTCAGCGGCCATAGCTCACGGGCCTAGCCGCTCCGTGCATGTGGGATCTTCTTGGACCGGGGCACGAACCCGTGTCCCCTGCATCGGCAGAAGGACTCTCAACCGCTGCGCCACCAGGGAAGCCCAAACCTGTGGAGTTTGCTGTGCATTCTTCATCTCTCACCCCATCTGTGTCCCTGTATATGCAAACTGTCCTAATGTGTTCACTACATACCTCTGGGTATCAAGCGAATTGCTCTGGACCACTATAACATGGAATCATTGAATTTGTTTATTTCAAGAAGACTATCCCGACATTCCACAGGAGCAGTGAGTGAAACACACCTTATGCCTCCTGGCTTTGCAAGGAGGGTTAGTCATCTTCTATGCTTAGCACATGGTCCACCATTATTTGAGCTGTGAATAATGCTGAGTGATTCTATTTTTAGAGCACACAAACTGTGAAGGACTAGGAACTTCACATTTATTATCACTAATCCACAGAGCATCCTGACCAAGATAGGGATATCTTTTTAAATCTTCATTTTACTGCTGAAGAAATGGATGTTCAAAGAGGTTCCATAGATTGTCCGAGGTCATGCAGCTTTTAAATAATTTATCAGGAATTTGAACCTAGCCCTAAATCCAGGGCACAGTTCCACTAGATCATGTTTTCTTCCATTTTATTGAGGTACAGGCAAAACTGTATTATGCATTGGAATATTTGTCTCTGCCCAATACACCTTCCTCAAATATTAATACACACACACACACACACACACACACACACCTTTTTTCCTTATGGAAACAAAAGAGAGTGCCATAGCTGCCCAGTGCATGAATTGAAGGATACTTAATGAGACGGGTGGAGACCTCGGCACAAATTCCTAAATGAACTCATCGCAATACCCAGATTCTGTCCTCAGTAAGACAGTTCCATATATTTCTGAGCAGAAGTTTGTGAATGCTGACAGCTCCATCCTGAGCACAAGGTAGGCAGCCAGGAAGTCTAAATTCCAACCTGGACAAATCAAAGTCTCTATGGTTTAGTTTCCTGTCTTTTTAGAGGAATGCATAATCCTGACAGTCTTTTTGGAAGCAGCATGGGGATTCATTCATTAACAACCCAGAAATATGTTGTAAGCAGAAATTCCTGTAAAAATGTTGTATAATATCCTTAGTGGAAACTTAAATTAGTATTAAAATTCAAGGCCGTATGACAAATTAATTCACCTGCCCCAAAGATCTGTTATTATTACTGTTTTTTCTTTTGTTAATTAATATTTCCAGGGAAATGGCTCAGCATTTTGGGATTCTGAAAGAAAAGTGAGCATGTGTATTAAAGCTGGTTGGAAAGGTCCATTATGCGGCTATTCTAAAGTGATTTACTTTAGTTTCTCCTGGGGTGTGATGGCTTTAATCTAGCTGCAGTCTTGCAGCTTGTACTGTTGTCTTGACATGAGGAGATCCCAGGGTATAGGTAGGGCATACAGACTGGTCCTCCTACACGAAGTCTCAAGCCTGTAGTCAGAGCAGCTGAGTGAGTTAACCACTGGAATGCAGTGGGACCACTGGTGCCATCTTGGAACCAACCACCTACAGAGCCCAGGGCATAGGTCTGTGGAATTGGAGCAGGTAAGTTCTGCCTGACCTGACCACTTTCTTTGCACAGCTATTGTCTTTCAGATTGACAACTGGTTATCCTCAGGTAAGAAAAGATAGCAAATCCCACAAGTTTGAAAGGCAAAGCATGGGGACAGAGGAGCCAGAAGTAGGGAAGGAAATGACATGGAGCAAAAAAGGGCATTGTATTAAAAACAAACAAAAAATTCAAACATGGACACCCTTTCTACACACACACACACACACACACACACACACACACACACACGCACCCCTTCATATATTGCCTTTTCTTATTTTCATACCAAAGTATGCCTTTAGGACTGTTAGGTTTTTTGAGGAATTGATTCTTTCACCACTATGAAATATTTCCCTTCATCTCTAGTAACACTCTCAGTTTTGAAGTCTACTTTGTCTGATATTGATATAGCTGTATTAGCTTTCTTTTGCTTGTTGGTTGAATGGTATATCTTTTACCTGCACTCTTTTATTTTCAACCTGCTTGTGTTTTTATATTTAAAGTGTGTTTCTTGTAAACAGCATGGATCTTGCTTTTTTAAAAATCCAATCTGATAATCTCTGCCTTTAATTGGAATAATTAATCCATTTTCATTTAATGTAATAATTGATATGATTTTATGAGCCACCCTTCTTTGTCTTCTTTTATTCCATTTGGTCTCGGTCCTTTGATTTTTTTTTCCTGCCTTCTGTGGGGGGGTGACATATTTTTTAATATTCCATTTATCTTGTGTGTTGACTTTTTAGTTATTCCTCTCTTTTTTAGTGTCTGTTCTAGAGATTACAATCATCAACTATAAGTCATTATGTACTACAATCAAATCACATTATGCTTCCTTTTACACAGTGTCAGTATCTTACCATAGTACCATTTAACCAGGCTTTAAAAAAAGAAAAAAATACTTTTTTTTCTGGGATGTCAAATACAAATCCCATAGATTAGCAGTTCATAACCTTTATTTTGGGCCATGGAGCCTTTTGAGAAGCAGAGGAAAGCTCTGGACCCCCATCATATATGTGCACATAGTCACACATAGTTTTGCATGCAACTCCAGGAGGTTTGCACCTACATGGAAGCCCAGTTCATGGACTCCTTGAGTAGGATAAAATTTACCTTTTTAACGAGCATTAATGTGGAATCTGAAGCACAAAAGAATGGAAAGGCAATCAGAGGATGAGGGTTAACAGAGGATGGGACGCAGGAGGAAAGAGAAGGAAAAATATAAATTAAAAACTATTCCAAAATCCAGTTATTGACATTTTTTAGCACCCTATTATCATGCTCCTACCATGGGTCATATAAGGTGCCAGTGATTTAACCAGATGTTTTATAAAGTTATCTTGAAATCTCCTAACAACCCATGAGATTTTGAATTTATAAACTTTTAAACTTATAAGTTTAGAGAATTTAAAATTTGAACAAATAACCTGTCCACAATACCACACACATATGCAACTTCAGAATTCATATGCACTCTTCCTGATTCCAGACTATCTGTCTTTCCTATACTCCAGGTGGTCTGATGAATTTTCTATCATCTTGTTGTCTAAAAACACTTATTTTAGTTTAGGAAAAATAGGCTATAATGGTGCAAATATAATTCAGAGCACCTTTGTTGTCATAAAAGTGGTGAAGTGATTTCTCCTAAAGCAGAACTGGGGTGGGGGTGTGTTTTCCCATAAGCTGGCTCCCAGGACTCTTCTATCCTGAGCACTTGGTGCCCCAAGAGCACCCAGGTAAGTAAGAGAAGCAATTGCTGAATGGAACGAAGACAAATTGACTCATCTTCCAGGTGAGGAGGGAGTTAATTGCTCTGCTTATGGGCACCATAAATCATTGCTTGGTACATTTTCTGATAACCTATGGCCAAGAGAAAGATGTCCATCTTATTGACAAAATTTGGCTTGTTCACCCAGAAACGTAGTATCCTGCTGATATGCATAAATAACTAGGGTTAAGTTATGCATGAGCACTAGGGTTAAGATGTTTTCCACTGACTAGCTGGATGAACTTCAGAAAAAACTGTCCACCTCAAAATGTCTTCTTCATTTAAACTGAAAATAATATCTTCTCAAATTTTACCTATCATTTACAGAACAGTTTAAAAAGGTCTTCTTGAAAGAATTGTGATAGGAAAGTTCTATTTGTGCATACATAACTATTTCTGAAACATATATAGAGACTCAAGGAAGTTACCAAAACAGTTAAGAATTGATTTAATTAACCTCTGTATCTTAGTGTTGACCCAGGCTTTATGACTGGCTCTTAAATTCTGGAGTACCCCGAGCCCAGAGTGCAGGTGTATTTGTTTGTACATGCACATGCATTCACACACACACACACACACACACACACACACACACACACATACTCTTGCTCAGATACACCAACTGCAATAGCATTTTTAATTGAAATGCATAAATTTGGACTGCTAAATCTATTAACGATTTGTTTTAATTAGGAACCCAGCTGCTTCCTGAGATTTTGCAGTCTGGGTTTCAGTACTTTTGCCATCTGAAAATGAGTCTCAAGTGGGTTGCTTCAGTCTTTCAGATCAGCATTTTTAAAGACTTGTTGGAAGAGGGAACTGCAAATACTCTCTGCTGTAAAATTACAGCTGCCTTTGTCCTTGGGTGAGGACAGGGTTGCTTTGTTAGCGTAGCCAGTGCCCTGCCCCTGACCTATCACTTGGGCATGTTAAGTCTAGCAGGCAGCCTGATCTTTGGATCACCTTTCTTTCAGATCTTGCCAACTTGGCTCACAGAGATGCAGCATCATGGTGATTTTGAGGTCCCTACTTATCCCACTATCGGTAGGGGGAGCTGTTACTTGAAGTCTAAAGCATCAAATCTATTTTTTTTTTTCAATATTTCACTAGCTGAGAAGACAGATGTGTGCAAGTCAGTTCAGTGAAGTAGAGTCTGAGGAGCAGTCACATTTTTTTACCTCCTTTCTGGTGTTCAGCTAATGTCAGCAACATAACTTGTTATTTTGGTAACGTTAAATGGAGTATAACACATTCTGATCATCAGTCAGTATGGAAGCCATTCATTAGTCTATTCACTCACTCATTTTCTCATGTATTTATTCAATCCTTATTGATTGCCTACTATGTAAAAATGCACAGTGCTAGGAATAGGAAGATTACTAAGGCACTGCTTAGGTCTTTCAGGAGTTTATAGTCTAATGGATGAAACAGAGACACAGAAATTATAATTACTGTACAGCATAATAAACACTAATAGAAGTATGTACAAAGTACACTGGGGCAACAGTTAGAATGATTGGGATGAAAGGAAGCAGGTCAGGGGAGAATTTGTGCCTGTGGTACTGGGAATGCTCTCATTAAATATTTGTTCCATGAATATCAATAAAAAATGGATGAATAAAGGAATGGATGGAGAGAAACATGTGTTGATTGGAAAGTGTGGTGGAGGAGATCAGGCAGTCTAGGAAAAGTGGTGTGAAGAAAGCTTAAAGAAAGGGCATGGGGAAGCTGGAAACTATGAGAAGCCTGATGTGGTTAGAGTTTAGAGCCAGAGAAAGAGCCCTCCATGGTGCCAAGAGGTGAAAAAAACAGAAAAGCTTTTTGTGCCATTCTAAAGAACTTGGACTTGATTGCCAGGAAGTCACTGGATCAGAGGAGAGATGAAGTCGGATCTGTATTATAAAAAGGTCATTTGGGCAGTGATATACATGACTGTATAGAATGTAAGACTAGAGGCAGAACAGAAGAATACACTTGAGATATTTTCAATAATATGAAACTTATCTAGAAGTCTGAACTAAAGATTGTGACAGATTGGAAAGATATTTAGAAAACAAATCAGCAGGACCTAGCAGGTAAATGAATGTGAGTTATTAACAGTTTTAAAGGGGAAAAAAACATATTGTATTCCTTGGTAAGTATAGACATCCTTCTCTGTGGAGAAGCATTTTCCTAAACATTGATGTATATAGATCAATTGTAATAGATTTCTTGCTAGCTATTTGAAGACATCACCTGAAGAAGTCATACAGAAATTAAAAAATGTAACAATGGAGTGTAAAGCTTGGGTTAGCCAGTGTCTGTATTTGTATAAATTCAGTTATGGATGGAATATTTAGAAATATATGTTTTTATTTAAAAAGCCCTTTATTAATTCATATACATGTATTTATTTATCACTTAAGTTATCAATAAATTAGTTTGGCATTGATATAATAGGAAATGACTGTAGAATAGGAGTTGATAAACAACAATCTGTGGTACATACCCAGTATCTATCCTTCCCCATCTCCTTTTGTCAGTAAAGTTTATTGAATAAAGATTTATTGGAACACATCTAAGTTCATTCATTTATTGTCTATGGCTGTTTTCATGCTGCAGTGGCAGAGTTGAGTAGTCATGACAGAGACTGTATTGCTTAAAAAAACCTTCAAAGTATTTAGTATCTGGTCCTTTATAGTAAGAGTTTGCTGATCCCTGCAGTAGAATATCAGATAGTTCTTACCTGGAGAGAATGAAAACAGGAAAATCAAAAGGAAAAATGCATTATTTATTTGGAAAGCTAATGTGTTATTGTACCATTTCTTCTGGGCTCTTGGGTGAAATAGGAGTAAAGAATGTTCAGAACGGCTTGGTAGAACATTAGTCACTCAGTCCGTTCAGATGGTTCATAGCTCATGCATGTGAGGCCAAGAGCAGCAAGTGGAATGTGGGTGTGACCTAGTGAAAGAGTCCCTGGACCCTAGGCATAAACCAAGATCTGGATACCCCAAGGAGCAGCCACAGGAGGGCAGCAAAGTCACATGACATTTAAAATATCTACGTGAGAACAATAATCATCAATAGTGTGTAGATTAAAAACACTATTTGGCATTTAGTGACATGAGCACCAAGCTCCAAAGGAAATTTCTTTTCCATAAATATATATGCCCAGTAGTCTCTGGTGGATCCACGTGAAGAAATATTCAGAAATAAAATCTGCCTTGGGGAGAAGTCAAACATGTGAAAACAAGAAAGAGCCTTGATTAGGATGAGAAATGTCAAGTACAGATACTGAGAATTTTTACTTCATGGAACAACATTGATACACATTCATTAAAATAACTAGTGTTCACATTTTGACTCCTTTAACAGGAAAACAAGATGTTCTCATCACAGCTCATAACCCTTCCATGGGAAAATATGCATAGTGTCTATTTTAATTGTTTTAATAATGAGCATTGAGAAATAGCATTTCTTTATTTTTTTTTCTGCTTTCATTCTTCTCAACATTTATCTATTTATTCTGTAGAATCCTGTGCCAAACATTGCACCAGAGAAGGGGGCATATAACATAAGAGTAAAAAGAGAGTGGAGTTATTTTATAATTTTAAAATTACACCCACACTGAGAATCATAAACATCTCTGAAAAAAAGCATGGTTTAAAATTATATTTCTGTTTTTCCTTCCACTTCTTTGCCTTAATTTTGGCCATATATTAAGCCATTTCTCAGTTTCAAAGTGTAGACAAATGTGTTCATAATCTTTGATCTGGTGAACAGAAGTTCTTAATTTTAATGTAGACAAATTTATCCCTATCTTCTGTTATGGTTCATAACTCTTGTTTAAGAAATTTAAAACATTGGTTTTAAGATTTGTATTAAATGTTTTACTAAAGTTCTAAGTCATTAGAATACTAATATCTATATTACAGCTTAACAAGTCATTTCTTGGCTGTGACTTGGCCACTGTTGATCCTTCCCTAATTAACTCTTGTTCCTGGTAGGTGTTTCTTGTTTGCACGTAGTACATCTACAATAAATGTTTGCTGGAACAGCTATTTTCTATGTCCCTGATATTTTGAGGGAAAGGATAATAGTTATTTGCAACTTCTTGATCAGGGTCAACTTTAACCAGATCTTTCCAACTGAAGAGAAATGATTAGCAGCTAATTATAACATTTTAAAATGTGAACATTTTTCCCTTTGATTATTCCAGTAGTTAATGCCTTAGACTTTGGGAACTAGAAGGAATTTTTGTAAAAATAATTAGCTTAGTAAAATCATGGATTTGTGTGATGTGTGTGTGTGTGTGTGTGTGTGTGTGTGTGAGAGAGAGAGAGAGAGAGACAGAGAGAGAGAGGGAATATCTCAGGGGATAGCCATAAAAAGGTGTACACAGGTATTTTTGTCTCTAATTTGCTGACCATAATCCATGTAATTCTAGGGAAAAATTTTGTGAGAAAACAACACATTCAAAAGCTAAATATAACACCCCCTTTCCCTGCTTTACTTTAAATAATTTCTCCAGTGTAGCATGACTTTCTCATCTTGAATCCTCTGAGATCTGCTTAAAAGATGTTTTGTTAGCCTGACAGGTGTGAAGGACTCAATTTAGGCGTGATTCCCCCACCACCCCACAGTGTGTAGATTAAAAAGACCATTTGGCACTTAGTGAGGTTAAAATGGGATATCTAGATTCTCCCTCATGAGTCACAAGTAAAAGGGTCCCTAAGCCTGAGCAAGCAGATAGAAATCTCAATAAATGAGAAGAAGATCTGGGATTTTAGCTAAGCAGCCCCAGGGTTCAAAGAGACATGTTCATAGGAGAGAACACATTACTGAGTGGTCTCTACAAAAGTCCGTTTACCATCATGTGGCATTATGTACAATTTCCCTGATTCACTGAAAATTGATGTTTTCACAAGACATGTTAAACTTATAGCCATACTCTCCCTGATTAAAAACAAAAACAAAAATCAGATGAAGAAATAAAAAACGACAGAGGAAGATGAAGAGAAAGAAAATATTTTTCAGAAACGTGTAAGCTTTGCACTCAGATCACCATCTAAATGTTTCTCAAGCCCTTTCAAATGGGAATGTGGTTTAGAATAAAAAAACCTAAGGCTCTTGCTTTTGAGAAGCTTACAGTTTAAATAAAAAAGGTAGAGTGGTATTTCATTGCATGGTGATATGTGACATTTAGACTTAAAAAATGTCCTGGGGCTCTAGATTAGAAAAAAAAGATATAGCTATTAAGAAAAAAAAGAAGATCCTATTCTCTTAGCAGTTGGTCAGCATGTAATATATGTATTTACATTATAGATATAGATACAATATCTATGTTTCTACATAACTGGAAGAAAAAAGAAAAAAACATAACACCAAAAACAGGGACAGAGAAAGGACCTTATTTAAAAGGTTAATCATCAGGCCCTTAATGCAAAAGCTTCAGACAGTTATTCGTGTTGCTAAGGGAACAATTAATAAGAGGCATACAGCTTTAAAAAGTGAATTTCAGTAACATTTAGTTAAATCAAAAAGAAAACTCCTGTTGGTATTTTGATTGGGATTGAATAGCATTATTTAGTAAGGAGATATGACAAATTTAGGACATTGTCCTCCTAGTCAAGGACAAACTATTTCTTCTCATTTATTCTTGTCTTCTTTTGTGGTTCTTAAAAGAGGTGTAAATCTTTCTTAAAGTATATCTATCTATATCTGCATCTATCATATGTATCTCTATCTATTTTTCTATATCTATCTCTATACATATTTCCAATAAGATGATATATATTTTTATTGTTGTCATTTTTTACTTCATTATATTTTCTATCTGGTTATTTTTGTAAAGTTCATAAATATACATTGGAGAATTATTAAGATATTTCTGAAAAGAGAATAGTAGGAGGCTTGGCTAACCTAAGCATATAATAAAATATTTTATACAGATTCAACAATTAAAGCAATTTGGTAGTGGAATTAAAAAATATACAGATCCAAAGAATAGAATAGAATTCAGAAATGGATCTAATTGTATATGGGAATTTAGTAGCTTATAAAACTACTATTTCAAATTAGTGGGAGAAAATGTATTTATTCTTAAAAACAAGTCCTTCCTAAGTATGACACATGAGCCAAAAAGGAAAAGATAGATAAATCTAAGCACATAAAATTTAGAAATTTCTGATGGCAAAATACCACAAGTAAGGTAAAAATACAAATAGCAAATTAAAAAAAACTTATGACAGATGGAAGACTAATTTCATCAATATACTAGAAGGCAAAAAAATCAAATATAAAAATGAGCAAAAGATTCAAGAAGGCAATCCTCAGGAAATTAAAAAAAAAATGACTCAACAAAGGGGAAAATGCCAACTGTGTTCATTTTGAACAAATGCAAAATAAAACAAAATTATATGGCATTTTTCTCCCATAAAATTGTCAACATTTTAAAAGTATTTATTACAGTCATTGAATGTGTGGAATGAAAATGAATGTGTGGAAGGAAAATCATTTTACTTTTATGTGAGTAAAATTTTTGGTAAAATTTGGATAATAACTTGGAAATATCCATTAAATTTATGAATGCATATGCTATTTGACACAGACATTTCAATCATTCTATAGAAATATTAACACAAGTGTTGAATGAGAGATATATAAATATACTTATTGCAGTACTTTTTGAAAAACCTAGTAAAAAATATCATTTTGTACAAGTATATGAAGATAGTTAAATAATGATGTAAAACTATACTTTTATTAAAGCATTATTAAGTAATTATATATATGTATTGATTTAGAATGGTATCCAGGATAATACTGACAAGTGAGAAAAGCAATTTGCAGTTCAGTAGGTATGGTATGATTCTATTTGGTTTTAGACTACAGCTGTGTAGTCACCAATGTCTAGGGATAAGATGGAGAGTATGATTACAAAGGGATAGCATGAGGGAATTTTCTGGAATGATAGAATTGTTCTGTATCTCATCCGTTATGTATCGTGATTGTGGTGGTGATTACACAAATCTACACATATGTTAAAACTCATAGAACTTAGAGTTATGTCAGCGAGATTGCAAACATGGAAGCTCTAGACCCTTGTTCCTCCTTGGAAACACTAACTAAACAACTGAAAACAGAACTAAAATAACTACAGGAGCTTTAGGAATCAGTCAAAGATCTATAGTGACCAAACCCAATGAAAAAAAGCTATGTTTAGAATGGTAGGAAATTTCATGGCATTTTTGCTCATCCTTGCTCCTTCCCCTCTCTGGAATGATATGGTACAGTGTTGTGGGGAATAGCGGCCTGATATAGTTCCTTCTGCAAATCAGAGAGATCAGAGTGGACTGCATTTGCAATATTCTAAACTGTCTGCAATCTTCCTCAGGGACTGACCTCTGTATCACCTAACTTGAAGCCCAGATGGCCAAAAGAATCTCAGATCTCAAGGTAGAAAAAGATGTCAGAAGGAACAGGCATGGTTACATGAAACTGTAAGAAGAAACAGTTACATGAAAACTGTAAGGGGATTATAGGCTTAGAGATACCTGGAAGCCAGAGGTTATAGGCAGAGGAATTCAATAGAACAGCTGAAGCTCCAACAAGTAAAAGAGATACTCTAAGGGAAATTAAAATAATTAAAAATAGCCATGTACAGTGGAGAATTTGGGGAAAATTCAGTACATACAAGCTCAGGGAAGACACCAACTTGGCAAAGGCTTCAGAAGACATTAAGCTTTCCTCCTGGGCTGATCAGTGAGGGTCTTCTCCAGCACAGAGCCAGTATGCAAAGACTGAAAGGGGTGGCTGTTTTTTCAAATGCCCAACAAACAACCACAAGGCATACAAAGAAACAGGAAAACATGGCCTTTTGAAAGTATCAAAATATATCTATAGAAACTGTGACCCTGAAAACAACACAACCTTCAGACTTATCAGAAAAAGACTTTAAAAGAACTGTCCTAAATATGGACAAGGAACTAAAGGATATCAGGAAAACAATATATGAACAAAAAGAATACCAAAGAG
Source organism: Pseudorca crassidens (assembly GCF_039906515.1). Classification (NCBI taxonomy): domain Eukaryota; kingdom Metazoa; phylum Chordata; class Mammalia; order Artiodactyla; family Delphinidae; genus Pseudorca; species Pseudorca crassidens. The sequence continues at coordinate 136,763,147 of NC_090296.1, read as the reverse complement.
ATGTTATAGAAAAAACAAACAGAAATTCTGGAGGTGAAAAATACAAAAACTGAATTGAAAATTTCATTAGAAAAGTTCAGCAGACTTGAACAGGCAGAAAAAAAGAATTACCAAACATAAAAAAAAATTGAAATTATCAAGTTTGAGAAGCAGAAAGGGAAAAAAAAATGAAGAAAAGTGAACAAGCCTAAGGGACTTATGGGACTACATTAATTAGACCAATATATGAATTATGGAAGTCCCAGAAAGAGAAGAGAAAGAAAGAGGCTTATTTGAATAAATAATAGCCAAAAGTTTCCTAAATTTGATGAGTGACATGGCTATGTACAAATGTAATATGGTCAATGAAATCCAAGTAGGAAAAGTCCAAAGAGACCCACATGAGACACATTGTAATCAAACTGTCAAAGGACAAAGACAAAGGGAAAATCTTCAAAGGAGCAAGAGAAAAACAACTTATTGCATAAAAGATTTTCAGCGGATTTCTCAGCAGAAAATTTGCAGACCAGAAGGCAGTAGAATAATATATATAAGGCACTGAAAGGGAAAAAAAAAACTATCAACTGAGATACATATTCGTAAAAAATATAAAAATGAACTATCATTAGTGGAGTAGGAAAATGGGTCTGGGATTGTCTTTTTTTTTTTTTTAATTGAACTATAGTTGATTTACAATGTTGTGTTAGTTTCTGGTGTACAGCAAAGTGACATATATATATATATATATATATATATATATATATATATATTCTTTTTCAGATTCTTTTCCATTATGGTTTATTACAAGATTTTGAATATAGTTCCCTGTGCTATACAGTAGGACCTTATTGCTTATCTATTTTATATATAGTAGTATGTACCTCTTAATCCCAAAGTCCTAATTTATCCCTTTCCCCTCCTTTCCCCTTGGGTAAACATAAGTTTGTTTGTTTGTTTTCTACATCTGTGAGTAGGTTTCTGTTTTGTAAATAATTTCATTTGTACTATTTTTTAGATTCTACATGTAAGTGATATCATATGAGATTTGTCTTTCTCTGTCTGACTTACTTCACTTAGTATGATAATCTCTAGGTCCATCCATGTTGCTGCAAATGGTATTTTTCATTCTTTTTAAAGGCTGAATAATATTCCATTATATATATATATATGTGTGTGTGTGTGTGTGTGTGTGTGTGTGTGTGTGTATATATACACCACATCTTCTTTATTCATTCATCTACTGATGGATACTTAGGTTAATTCCATGTCTTGGCTATTGCAAACAGTGCTGCTATGAACATTGAGGTGCATGTATTTTTTTCTAATTAGTTTTCTCTGGATATATGCCCAGGAGTAAGATTGCTGGATCCTGTGCTAACCCTATTTTTAGTTTTTTAAGGAACCTCCATACTGTTCTTAGTAGTGGCTGCACAAGTTGGTCTTGGGTCTTGTTACTATTCATTAATTCTGTTTCTTTATTCTTAAAATCATGAGCATATTTTATTTCAGAATTTAAAAACTACTAATTAAAATATTCCTCCCTCACTCAAAAAAGTGGTATATGTCTTAGCACTATGTTTTATTTTTATTTGCATTGGGCTCAAAAGGAGCTCAATTTTAGCTCTAAGATGCTACTTTACAAATGATTCCTTCACTAGCACTTAGGAAAACATATTTTTTTTCATCCTTATGAGTTTAGAGTAGAAGTAATGTTTCCCTTGGCAGATATATGGGATGTATGGGCTGGTGTGTGTGTGTGTGTGTGTGTGTGTGCACGCACACATGCTTGCATGAATCTATGGGAGCCAACAGTTACCAACTAAATTAGAACATTAAAGAGGTGTGTCTGCCACAGACCTTAGTGAGAACACTTCTGAGAGGACAGGATACAGACTGCTAATTCCAGTTTCTTCTGCAAGACTTAAAATAAATCCCCCAGCATCCTTATTCTTCTCCATGCCATTGAGTTTTAACCACAGTCTGTTCTGTTGCAACTCCCAAGGCAGTGTTCTAGACTGAAAAAAAAAAATCAGACTTGGATAGAGGTATAAGTGGGAAAAAGGTAACAGATCTTGGGGTGAGGCCAACTCCTGCTGGATGGGGTGTCATGAAAAGCACATGGAGGTTTGCCTTGCAGAATATATAATAGAAATTCCCAGGACAATCTGTTTAGAGACACATTTATAACAAAACTTGTTAATAGTGTAGCAATTTGAATTTAGGTGTACAGTCTACATTAAAGATATAAGAAATGTTTGGTTTTTAGCAGTATCATTTGAAAGTATTGGTGATTTTCTTGTACATGGGCAGATTAGACATTGACAACTTGGCCAAGTTTGATAAGAAACAAAACTGAGTCCATCATTAATCATTAGAGAAATGCAAATCAAAACTACAATGAGATATCATCTCACACCAGTCAGAATGGCCATCATCAAAAAATCTAGAAACAATAAATGCTGGAGAGGGTGTGGAGAAAAGGGAACACTCTTGCATTGCTGGCGGGAATGTGAATTGGTACAGCCACTATGGAGAACAGTATGGAGGTTCCTTAAAAAACTACAAATAGAACTACCATATGACCCAGCAATCCCACTACTGGGCATATACCCTGAGAAGACCATAATTCACAAAGAGTCATGTACCAAAATATTCATTGCAGCTCTATTTACAATAGCCCGGAGATGGAAACAACCTAAGTGCCCATCATCGGATGAATGGATAAAGAAGATGTGGCACATACATACAATGGAATATTACTTGGCCATAAAAAGAGATGAAATTGAGCTATTTGTAATGAGGTGGATAGACCTAGAGTCTGTCATACAGAGTGAAGTAAGTCAGAAAGAGAAAGACAAATACTGTATGCTAACACATATATATGGAATTTAAGAAAAAAAATGTCATGAAGAACCTAGGGGTAAGACAGGAATAAAGACACAGACCTACTAGAGAACGGACTTGAGGATATGGGGAGGGGGAAGGGTGAGCTGTGACAAAGTGAGAGAGAGGCATGGACATATATACACTACCAAACGTAAGGTAGATAGCTAGTGGGAAGCAGCTGCATAGCACAGGGAGATCAGCTCAGTGCTTTGTGACCGCCTGGAGGGGTGGGATAGGGAGGGTGGGAGGGAGGGAGATGCAAGAGGGAAGAGATATGGGAACATATATATATGTATAACTGTTTCACTTTGTTATAAAGCAGAAACTAACACACCATTGTAAAGTAATTATACACCAATAACGATGTTAAAAAAACAAAACAAAACTGAGTCCACTTAAAAGAAGGACCTCATGATGGCCTGGGATACTAGGACATGCATTCTCTGCTAGGCCTTTGCTGTTTCACCTGCTGAACTGCTGAATCACTCCTTCCCGTTCCTCCCATCAAATGGGGGAGACCCAGTTCCTGGGGGAAATACAGCTGTCTGGACAGACCCTCAGCAATGGTCTCCACCATCTGTGGGTCACATATTCTGGCTGCACTGGTGAGAGTAACTTCTTATTTTTCTTCTGGCTTGGATTCTTTCCTCCTTTTCCTCCATACTGCATCTAAAAGGAGTTGAGATTTATCAATAAAGCTCTTTGTTTTGTTGTACTCATACCATGTGAGTCTTGTTTTCTTTAATCAGGAGGGGGGAAATACTGCTCTCAATTCTACCTTTGAAACAAGGAAATTAATCTTTTACCATATAAAATGCCGAGGTTAAGAGTTCACTGTATTATCATAGAAAGGGAGCATCCTTGAGGCCAAGACAGCAATGTTCAAAACTGGTATTGGTGTACAACTCTGCTTGTAGTTGTTGTTATTGTGGTCACTTTTGGGGACTGCCTTTTCCCTGTTAACCACCTGATTCCACATATACTTTTATTCCAGGTGTAGGCTCATGAATCAACCTAGACAATCATAGTACTATATTCTTCTGATAGTGTTAGGATTATATATGGCCAATTTTATTGATTTAACCAACATAGAGAGCACTTACTATGTGTCCAGAACTGTTGTAAACATTTTACAAATACTCAGTGATTTAATATTTTTTAAATATATGTACGTTTTATGAAGCATTCTTTATATATATATATATATGTGTATATATATATATATATATATATATATATATATATTTGGCCACACCATACGGTATGTGGGATCTTAGTTTTCCAACCAGGGATTGAACCTGCACCCCTTGCATTGGAAGCACAGAGTCTTTACCACTGGACTGCCAGGAAAGTCCCTGATTTAATATTAAAAATAGCAGAAAGTAGAATTCAACTCAGACAGTACAGGAGTCTTTAATGAAGGGACTACTTACTGAGCTGTGGACAGGGCTGAAGGGACCAATGAGAAATATGAGGTCCTCAGAGACAAGCAAGAGATGGTAGCCTTCGCCACCTCCAGACCTAAAGGAGAACGAAAGAAAATCACCTTAGCTAACGGAGCACAGTGAGAATTGGGGCACTGAATATGGGCCCCTCTTTGGGAGCTGTATTCCTGGAAGGACCTAGTCAGTGACACTGATGTGGCCCATGGTAGGAGGAAACAAGGAAGAAATATGACAACCACTGTCTCCTCTTGCCCTCCAGACTTCTCCCAGGGCTTCCCATTTGTCCAACCCAACTGGAAGGCTGGTGATCAGGTAGCCAGGGTTATGCAGTCCGTTGGAGTCTGGGCACAAAACCGGGACAGTGCAGAAAATGGATCTGGGGTGGATGGTAAATAAAAAAACAACCAATACACACTCAAATCATTTTAGACATTAAGCAGAGAACAAATAACAAAATCATAAAGTAAATAACAATTAAAAATTTTTCTTCCTAACTTTGTAGATACCCATCTCCTCCCTGACCCTTACAAACTACTGAAGTCATTAACAGTCTATAAATATCTTGGTTCTAGCCATGAGAATTCAGCTAGAACACCCCAGCAGCATAGAAAGGCTGAGGCTTTCAGGCTTTCAGCAGATTGGGCAACAATTTTCCATTTACCATTTCCCTTTGCCAGATAATTCTAGGGTTAATCCCTTACACTCCCCTCACACCAAGCCAGCCTGTGATATTAACACTTAAGAAACACAGGGCTGTTTACATTTTTGTGGAGAGCTCATGCTATCAATTTGCACATTAGTGAGCTCAGCTATTGCTCTCTTCTATCGGGATCTATTGAGTGGTGGCTGGAGAGATATCCGCTGCTCAAAAAAAAAAAAAAAAAAAGAAAGAAAACTTAGCTGTCTGATGAAATGTTTTAAATGCATAGGGTTCACCTTGGGGTTGGCTGCTGTTCAGATTTTATCCATTAATAACACACAGGGCTGCCTCTGTACTTTCCAAGGCTGATAGGAAAAATAGTACTACTTATAGGTCCTTGCTTTGCCTGAGGGAGCATATTCCAAATGCAGGTTGTGGGTTCCTGTACACACACGTGTGCATATGTGGGCACATCTAGTTCCATGCATGTAATGGTGCTTCTTGGAATTCTTTTATTAAATGACTCATAAGAGGATTTTTCCATTATACATTATTTTCTTCTGATAGACCATTTTTAAGAAAGAAGACAATGTGTGTGTCAGTGTGAATGCCTAAGCCTAATGCCTGACCCACAGAGCTGCATTAGCATCTTCACTCATTTCCAGTTATTTGATATTATGTTTGGAAATAGAAGGGGGAGGGAAACTCCGAAACTGTGATCCATTTTCAGTGTTTGCCCTACTAGACCTTATGCTGACATTTGAAGCTAAAGGAGGAAAATTAAAATTGCTACAAGAAGGTGGTATAAATGTACCAACATGAGCTGTTGGATAGTATTTGTGTTCTTAACAAAGTCCCATATTTATTCCCTCTTACTTTTTCTTTGAGATACTTTAAGAAAAAAGATATTTAAATGAGAGTCATGATTAGGTTTCTGCCATACGTTAGTTTTCAGATGCAGCTTGTGAAGAACTTGGCATCATTTGGCCAGGAGAGGATTCTATGCATGATTCCCTGAACGTTGATGATGGAGTTATCTGAATTGCATTGTGTTGTTTTCTCTCTTTCAGTGTAAACCAAATAGCTATTTGCTATGGAGAAGAGTTATTTAAGTATTACTTAAGATGATGATTCTCTAATGTATGAAAGCATGTGTATAATGGGGAATACTTATATGAAGGGGGAAGATGATCACTGAATTGTTTCCTGAAGAGTTTTGTTAGGCAATTACATTTAAAGCAAGAAGGGGATGGCTTTAGCACTTGGTCAGTGAGAAGCAATTCACTAATTTTTCTTTACCTCTAAAACTCAACTGCTTCAAGTTAATGAAAAACCTTTCAATCAAGTCATTCTATACTTAATATTTATCTAAACTACTTTATTAGCGCTAATGGTGTCCGGGGCTAAAGTTAAGAAAAGAATTGTCCCTAACCCCTCCTAGAAATGGAATTGATCATCTCAGAGAAGTTGTATCAGACACTAAGGCAATTATAAACTTTGGATTATCTGTGTTGGGTTAAGCATTTTATTTCATATTTTCTACACTGAAAGGTTAGTCTCAAGCTGAATTGCCCCATTTTTTTTAGCAAGGAGAATTCCATGAATTAGCATGGACTAGAAAGAATTGAGTCTACAGTCAAACTTGCTGTTGAGTCAAGACGTAATAATAATTACTCACTAATTAACTAAACCCTGAAAAAAAATGCGAGAAGACCATGATGGCTTAGAAATGTTTCTACACATATGGTATGTTTATTTTTAGATGCTTCTTGTATTTGTTTCCTTATAACTTGCCATAGAAGTGACATTAAATTCCTGGCTTTGACACTAACTGTGTGACCTTGGGCAAAACAGTTGGCCTTTTTAAGTATCAGGTTTTTTAATCTGGATAGAGGAGATAGAAAACACTTCACAGTGGTTATGTGAGGATCAAGAGAGCTAAACTACATTTATTCTTTTTTAAAAGCTTTTGGGAAAATGTCATAGAGAATATGTTTATGGTGTGAAAGAAAATGACCATGCTAAGAAGGAAATAGACTGAGGGCAAAATTTTATTTCTCGAGCCAGTCTTCTTTCCATTTAACTATTAATTTCTACCATCCAAAAGGTCACGAAAGGCATAACTGTAACAAAAATACCATTAGAACCGTGATTTAAGGACAGGAGCCAAGTGGTGAAATGACGAAAATTCATCTTAAATCAAAGAAAGTCAGAATTATGGGCAGCTGAAGACAATGTCGGCAGCACAGCTATGTTCCTCCTCATTACAGTACAAAACAAGACAAAACAACAGAAAGAAAATAGGCTCTACGTGGAAATTTCACACTTGGCATACCTTGAAGAAAGATGTTGCCTAACTGAAAAATCACTGGGATTAAAAAAAAGAAAAATCAACAAATCCCAGCTTAAAATCTCTCACACTCCCACAACCCCATCCCAAATGTATGGCTGCCTAGAGAAACCCCCATGATTTTTCAAGGTATCAAGAAAATCTGTGAAGAAATACAGAAGAAATACAGATGCTCATGAGGAGGAACAAGTTTGTTCTCAAACTGCCCCAGAAAAAGCAAGTCTAGTCTGAGTCTAAAGAGTATCCAAGTGGATCTAAGGATGGATTGTAGGAGAGAGTTTTCAATGTGTAAGTTAACGTGGCAGGCATAATCTAAAGGGGTGGTTTAGAGGGGTGGTGTTTGAAATGCATACATTGTAGGACAGAAAGAAGATGAGAGAGAGGGAGCAGAGACAGAGAGAGAATGAGAGAGGGAAAGCACTATTTGGCCGTGGGTACTGAAGAACAAAAGGAGGAAAAGGGGAAAATTCAGGGTCCTGAATATCAAAAGAGAATTTTAATTGAGACACATACATTCCCCCACCCCACCAACAAACATATTGAAGAAACAGGCCAAAATATCTGGACTTTGATATATTGATAGATGAGGATTCTTTTAAACTAGAAATCATGGAGAACACCTCATACTACAAAATTAAACAAATGGAAAGTCAAATCCATTCAGAGTTATTACAGAAAATCAAGAAACACAGTCTCATATATATTAAATGAGGAGTGGTCCCTGTAGGAAAAGAAAAAAAAAAAAACTATGAAAGAGAAGAAACCTGTAAGTTAATATTTCAAACAGAATTAAATATACTCAAGCAATAAATGTATGGAAAGCCAACGTGCATCAGAAAATTTTAAAGTAAAACAAAAAGGGACAAAAAACTAGGATGAAATTAAAAGAAAGTTGACTTAATTCAGGGAAGAAATGGAAGAAAGAGACAAAAATGTTTCACAAATAAATAATACATTGTAAGATGCTCAAGGGAGAATAGACTCAAATGATAATTTAATAAGGGTCATTGTAAAAAGAAAGAAACAACCAAGAGAATGAAAATGAAAGGGTCAGAGAGAACATAGCAGAAATGGGAGAAAAGCACAGAAGGAATAACTTCTATTTTGTTGGAGTCTCTAAGGAAAAAAACAAAACAAGGGAACAGAACTAATATTTAAAACTATAATCCAAGAGTATATTTACAGCAATGATCAGAGGAAAATTCACAATATTAAACACCTTCATTAGACAAATAAAAAAATGAATATAAATTAATTCAATTCTCAGCTCACAAACTAGAACAACAAAATAAATTAAAATATACAGAAGAAAGGAAATAATAAAAGTGAAGAAATTGATAAATAACAGAATAACAATAGATATGGTTAATAAATCTACATTCTGGTTTTTAGAAAAAATTAACAACATAGACAAATCACTAAGTTCATCATCAAAAAAGGGAGATACAAAATAAGGGATAACAACAAGCAAATAACCACTGGCACAGAATAAAACTCAAAAATCATAAGCGACTACCTTGTAGAATTCTATGCAAATAACTATGAAAACCTAGAAAAAGAATAATTTCTTCAGGAAATGCATTTGACTGAAATTGGCCCCATTGCAAACAGAAAGCTTAAGACCGATTTCCATTTAAGGAGTAGAAAATGCTATTAAGGAAATGTGCCACAGAAAGCACTAGACCCAGATAGCTTCAAGGGGATTTCTAGTATATCTTTAAAGACCAAAGGGTAACTCTTTAAATTATTTCAGAGCATTGAAAAGGAAGAAAAATGTCATAATTTTTTTGAAGCAAGTCTAACACTGATATCTAAACCTCTTAAAGGCAGTACAAAAAGGAAAACTAAGATCTATATTTTCCAGGTATCAAAGCAAAAATATGCATTAAAATATTGGCACACAGAATGCGGACCTAAATAAAGAAACAAATACACCCTGAATACACAAATGAAATGTATTCTAGGAACCTGATCAGCTCTCCCACCAGGTCCTCAGCACCCATGTTACTCTTGATCCTCCGGGCTGGGTCTCCCAGGTCATCTCATGCTTTGCGCTTGTTTACCTTAGTTTTTATTGCCTGTTTTATTGCCATCAAAAAGCAATTTTTGATGTTGTTTTAGGAAGATGCATCCTAGATGATTTAAACATAAAATAACTTGTCACTAGTTAATAGTGAGTTCTTCTTTTATGCCACTTTCCCTATAGTCTCATTTAGTTCAATAGGCTTAATTACTGAACACCAACTTGGTACAACCCCTTGAACCAGAATCTAGGCCAGCTCCATTGTTCCCCTTAATTAAATTATTTTCAAACCTCTATTTACTTTGTCCTACCTTTTCCCCTAGTTTTCAAAATGGTATTAAATTTTGTAATAATAATAATAATTATATGATAATATACATTATTATTATTATTAACAAAAAAGATCACTTTATTTAAATTTATAATTCTTCTTTAGGTTTTCTATTCCTCCTCTGAGAAGATAACATTTGATTAAAAGGCCCAGATTTTGTGATGGGATGATTTCCAGGAGAGGAGCAAAAATGTTCCTCTTTATTTATAGCAGGTCTGAAGTGAGAAATTTCTTTGAGAATTTCTTGCCAGGAAAATCTTTGTTTCCCTAAGGAGTCCAGTGTGCTTTTTTTCATGCTCATGGTGAGAGCTATGTAAATTACTGTGTCACACATTTTTCCCTCAGACTCTTACTTGATATTTATTGATATATATTTATGGCAACAATATTAATCCATAGGGTGGGAACACTTCTTTCTCTTTATTTACCATCTCATTTTTACTTATATCATTTTATTGAATATATGTTTTACTATAAATTGTCTCATATTCTTTGGACACTGACAAGCTAATTAATTATATTTAAAATTAAGATATTTAACATTTGAATGTCACTTAGAGTTTGCAAAGTATAGGAGAATACTTTTTGTCACACTCATCTATTCTTTTATATCTCGTGCAGTTTTACAGGCTTTCATGCATGTGCTTTATACTTAACATGATCTAGAAAAGCAGTATCTTTCTCAATCATGACCTTACACTTGGAGGAGGAGGAAGACAATGAGGTGAGATTACGGAGAGAATAGGGGGGGCATGACCACAGAAGAAGTGGCACTGATGGACTAATTTCCATTTCCTCTTTAAAAACTTTAACAAGGTGCTGGCAATAAGAGTTGTGGAGACCCCAGGATCATCTTTTATTGTTGAAATAGACTTTTGCTCATGTATTATTGCTTGCAATGTGCTTAGAGATGTGATGTTGCCAGGAATGGCTGTGTGACCTAGAGAGGGAAGAAACAGAGGTCTTCTCAAATGTTCCAGTTAATTCCCTAACTCTGATGAACAGAGAGAGCCAGGGTGCCAGCACATGCAAGGGAGTTTAGAGCATGAGACAGCTTCCCTTGCTTTGAAATATTAAAAAGAGCATCCAGAATTCTTGGTAGCATTTACTGGGTGTGGAATGTTTAGAAATCTGGGGGGAAAATGTGAAAGGTCTCTACTGTTATCACTAAAATCCTTGTCTCATGCGTATCCTGAGCAATAAATGTCTGGCCTACTGAATGGGAAGGGCCACAGATAAAAGAAAACACAGGGGAAAAGTATCATTGGTTAATCTTTTAAAACTCATCTCATCACAAAGCTATTTGAGCAGAAGATATCACTAGATATTTTTGTAAGAACCAATGTGTCTTTGTATAAGACCAGACCTAAAAGGTTTTAGTCTTAATAGTCAAGACTATTTCACGTTTGTTTTTGCTGATTTTTAATACATTGCATTTATTTAGCACCTACTATATCCCTGAAGCTGTACTAGATACTGGGGCACACAAATACCAGAGACAGTGTTTTCACTCTCAAGAAGCTTACTTCCATGGGGGAGTCAGATATTGTAGAAAATCACGGTGTGCTTATGTGAAAACTATTAATAGGGAAGTATTTTTATATTACTATGGAATTAAAAACTTTTAAAATCTAATATTGCTAAAATCGTTGTCAAAGTACATCTTAATTCTAAATATTGGATCCATTAAAATCAAATGGGAAAGTTTTTACTTGAATATCACCATTGTGTATCAGAAATCATAGGCATGTCATCGTCCCTATGCATCATCCTTCAAAACTTGCAAGTTCAATGATACCTCTATGAAGCAAATATTACTCTATTAGTATATCTCTTTCCACATAAAAAGCACACACAGACACTTGCACAGAGGCATAGGCATCCTTATCCTGTCTTCACTTTACCTGGGAATTCTAACCCACTAGGATGTTAGTCTCTACATTAGTCTTCCATGGGTTTCCTAAGAAGAACAGTGAAGAGACAGATTAAAATGGGGAACTGGCCCTTGGCACTGAGGCTTCAAGCCAGGATGTGACATTCAATATCCCAAGCCCAGAGGAAGACCTCGGTGTGCCTGTGCGCTCGCCCTGAAGATATCTGGGCTTCATAATGGAATCCTGCCTGATGGTCGGAGGGAAACTTCTGAGTGGATCTTAAGAGCATTATTTTGTCACTCAGCTTCTGGTCCAGTTTCCCCTAAAGTGATGCTGAAGCCCAGGGCCCATAGACCACCAGAAACAGACGACATTACTTTATTAACTTGTCGCAGCTAAAAAGGATGCACGGGAGAAAACCATGGGGTTTCCTAGTAAAATAAAGTTGGGAAAGACTTGTGATAGGAGGTGGGCTTGTGTTAGGGGATTTTGAGGAAGATTTAGGAAAGCTGGAATCAGTTCTGTATTGGGTGGTGTCAGGAAGAGGGGGTAATTTAGCCATTGGGTGTACTAATTTTCATCTAGGAGGACCATAAAGGGAGGTGTTGTTATTGCTAAAGAGGCAGTAGACAGGGGGTGTTTGGTCATTTTTGTGGTGGTGCAGAGGTCTTTTTTTGTCTTTGCTGAGACATGATTACAGAACAGTCTTGTGTTTGTCCTGTTTTATCATGGTCAAGGAGTGATGTGTCTGATTATTGCTATTCTGTGAGATTGTTTGTGTTCATTGGGCAACACCAGTCTAGCTACTGGTTGTCAGCAGTTAACTGTCAGAGGGCTCAATAAGCAACCCAGAGAGAGTGAGCCTAACTTTAAAGCACTGTCACATTTAGGATATTCAGGGAATGAGCAACGCCACTGTTTGGCAGTCTTATGTTTGGGACAGCCTAGTTGGGAGGCTGCCTCGATTACTTTGGTGGACATACAATTAATCGTGGCATTGGCAGGGTATTGGCAGTACCTCATTCATGAATTCATTCAAATATTTTTGTCCACCTTCCAGATGGAATTGGTGATGCCAAAGCAGTAATCCTCAGTGGCAATGACAAACAAAATCAGTGGCTGCAGAGACTAGAAGTCAGAGACAAGAGAGGGTATAAGAGCAGGCAGAGGGATGTGTCAGCCACCCAGAACCAGGGGCCTGAGCTAGCTACAACAGTCATGTGGAGCTCGGAGCCCTGTGTGGTCTTATCACTGTAATGGTTACACAATTTGGCTATCTTTCCAGTTGGGAAGGCGTGGGCTATGGTTCTCGTTGGCTAGTGGAGAAGGGCTCTTGGTGGTAGGTTTAGAGAGCTTTGGGAAATTGGAATGGACTAGTAAGAAAGAATATGAATGACATGATAAGGCATCTCAAAGCAAATAGGTCACATAAAGAGAGAAAACAAAAACTGAACAACATGAGGGACTATGAAAAAAACAGACACCTCCCTTGTCTAATCTTCACTCACATTTGATGATGTTGCATATTCACCAAAACTGATAGCTAGTTTGATAACTGTTTTAGTTAGGAAAAAATATTAACATTTTATGGAACAAGAGAATACTGAATCAGCCCATCGCACCGTCGTGATAACTTGAGGAAATCGAGTATTGACAATTTCAGAATGGCCATAACCATGTCTTCATTAGATCTGCTTAGCATGTAGAATGTCTATGAAGTGCTCCCTTTTTAAAAAAAATTAAAAAGCTGAATTTCTTTGGCAGGAAAGTATTTGTGAAGTTTTTAAGTAAATGAAATGGCTCTCTTTGCATTGAAATGTAAAGCTCCCATTTCCTCTCTTTAAATGTTTAAAGGATTTTTTTGTCAGTTTCAGCATGAAGAAACATTAAAATTCATCTCAGCCAAAACCATATTGGATAAAAAAATAAAAAGATGTCAAATATCAGCAAATGGATCTGATAATCTGCAGAGTATTTCTGCTGTCAAAGAAGGACCGTGGGATAAAAAACACGTGTTCTGGATTTGACATCCCTTGGCATCTTGTAAATAGCCTCCACGAATCCATACCTTAAAACTGCCAACACCAGCAAAATTGTGCCCAAGTTTCTAGTAAGTTAAGCAAGCAAAGCAGAGACAGGAAATGTGACTAGATTGCATATAAAAACCCAAGGACCCCGAAAACTGACCTCAAACTCATTTTACCAAAAGAGCTGCACTGTTACAGAATTGTCCATTTATTTATAAGTCAAACAGCATTTTGTGGTATGTATGTATGAGTAAATAAGAATATAGAGAATAAAACATGTTAGGAAGATCAGGGGAGGATGATGGGGTAAGTGGGAAGAATTTTCCTTGTGGAAAAATAAAACCCTGCTAAATAATACAAAATAGACATTTCTCATTATTAAAAGTTTCTGCCTCAAGAGAACATCTAAGTGATCCTTTGGCCTGGATTTCTAACATTTTAACACCACCTTCCTAAATAGGAAAAACAATGTATTTGTCAGTTTGTTGCCAGATTCAAAACTCAAAAAGGGGGGCTTCCCTGGTGGCGCAGTGGTTGAGAGTCCGCCTGCCGATGCAGGGGACGCCGGTTCGTGCCCCGGTCCGGGAGGATCCCACATGCCGCGGAGCGGTTAGGCCCGTGAGCCATGGCCGCTGAGCCTGCGCGTCCAGAGCCTGTGCTCCACAACGGGAGAGGCCACAACAGTGAGAGGCCCGCGTACCGCAAAAAAAAAAAAACAAAAAACAAACAAAAAAACCCCCAAACAACTCAAAAAGGTGAGTTTCCCTGGAGTTGAGAAGTGCTTTCTGCCCTCCTGTGCAAATCATTGACAAGGAGTCCTCCTCCAAAGACGAAGATAGGGCCCATGATGCATCCTGTTGAGTGAAGTTTCAGTGACTACCATTGTTACCGAGCCCACATTCAGCGGCTTGCCCCTCAAAAGCCAATAATTCGAGAGGCAAGTGTCAATAGAAAGGAAAGGTGCTTTAATCAGAAAAGCCAGCAATCTGAGGAGAAAGTGAACTCATGTCCAGAGACCAACTCCAAAGATTCTGGTTAGCCATGACAGTTTTTAAAGGAAAAAAGGGGGGAAGAACCTCAATGAATCATCAAGGCAGGGGGCTGGGTTCTGCATCATTCTCCGTTGTGTGCAGGCTGGCTGACTGTCTCTTCAGATGTTGTCTTGCCTGTGTGATCTGCCTGCAGGATTGCTAAGAGGACTGTTGGGGGTAGAGAACTAGTCATTCTTTAACTACTTAATTCTTCATCCTTACTTCTTTTTATCTAAGGAACAAATCCACAGGTTCATTAGGTTTATTCAAGGTTAGAGGGGAACAGAAATGGGCAAACAGAAAAGGGGCAAAAGAGCTGCTTTCACCATCACAGATCTAGTTGTTTCCCCCAAACTGAAAAGTTTTGAAAAGTTTGTTTCATCAACCATTTCTAAGTAATATTCACTCACTTCCCCCAATTATTAATCAAGAAAATTGGTAATTAGAGCTCTTATTAGCACATTATATGCTGACATTACCTACAATGAGTTTGAAAGCTCTTTTGCCCCTTTCCTGTTTGCCCATTTCTGTTCCCCATCAACTTTGATAAAACCTAATTATAGGAATGAGATCACTAGGCAATTTAAACTAACTCCTGACTTATACTCTCCTGAATGCACACCATGCCTTGTCTAACCTGTTGATTCTTATCCTAGATTAAAAGAAGAATGAATAATTAAGTAGTTAAAGAATGACTAGCTCTTTACCGCCCCCCCCCAAAACCCCCTTAGCAAACCTGCAGGCAGATCACACAGGCAGGATAACATATGAAGAGAGAGTCAACCAGCCCACATGCAATGGAACATGATGCAGAATCTCAATGATTCATGGAGATTCTGTTTACCACCCCCCATCCTTTTCCTTTAAAAACTGTTATGGTTGAGCAGAGTCTTTGGAGTTGGTCTCAGGACATGAGTCCACCTTCTCCCTATTTCCGGCTTTTCTGATTAAAACTTTTCTTTCTACTAACACTTGCCTCTCAAATTATTGGCTAAGTGGCGAGCAGCTGAACTCAAGTTTGGTAACAAATAGTTATTTTGGCCAAAAAAAAAAATCATCTTTTTTCTTGCTCTCTGAAATTTTATTAGGGTAAATGTGCATTTCTATACATGAAAAATGACAATGGCATATATTGAGAATACATTGTATGATAGATGATTTATAAACATTATTTTATGTAAACCTTATGGCAAGTCCACAATTTAGGAATTAGAGAGGAGGATGGAGGTCTACAAAATTGCCCAAATCTCGCGTAGTCAAGGAGGTGCAAAATTGGATTTTGAACACTGATCTGCAGGATGCTAAAATCCCATGTTTTTGCACCACTCCCTGCTGTCTTTTTCACAAATAGCTTAGTTGCCCATAGTGTATGGATGACAAAGTTCCTGAGGATTTCAGCTTGGACACATCTGCATCTCTGACCCTTT
This sequence comes from Pseudorca crassidens, assembly GCF_039906515.1. NCBI lineage: Eukaryota > Metazoa > Chordata > Mammalia > Artiodactyla > Delphinidae > Pseudorca > Pseudorca crassidens. The sequence goes on along the minus strand of NC_090296.1, from coordinate 136,747,134 downwards.
TCTGACCCTTTTGTACTCTGATGAAAACACATTTAGACATATTCCACTGCCACTTCCAGTAAACACAAATAAACATGCAAAGTCTGAAAATAACATAATAATAAAGCCTCATTTTAACTTGTATTTTCTGTTAATACATATAAATCCCAACTTTTTCAGTGGCTGTTTATTATGACACTGTACTATAATTTATTAAATATTTCTCTATCAATAAACACTTAGACTATTTTCCATTTCTTTTGCTATTGTCAACAATTCTGCAGTAAATACAAGCATTTATTTTTTGTGGATTTGCACAAGTCTTTCTGATCCCTAGCATTCATAATTCTGGGCACGTGAATCTGCATATCTTAAAATTTGAAAGACATTGTTAAATGGCCCTTTAAAAAGTCAAAATGAGTTTAAACAAATATTTTTAAAGTGAAAGCATGTTTATTGAGAGAGATACACATTCCATAGGCAGAATTTGGTCCGGCTCCGAAGGATTAAGCAGCCCCAGGGCATGGGGTCCTCTTGGAAAGTGAGAGTGGATAAAAAGTCAAAACAACTTTTATTCCCACCAACGCTGTTGAGGACAGCCTGTTTCCCAGTCCACTGGACAACCTTGGTATTATCAAACTTTTTACCAATGTCATAGGAAAAAAATGTTTTCATTATGTTTCTTTTTTTTTTAATGTTTAGTGCTATTCCATAGATTTTTTTTTTTTACTATATATACATTTTCTATGGAGAACTGTCTGTTTATATCCTTTACTCATTTTCTCTTCTTATTGATTTTAGGAACTAATGGATACTAATATTTTGTTAATCAGTCTTTGTCTTTAAACTCTGTTTAAATGACTTTTGTTACATAATTAGACCAAAAAAATGTGTACTCAAATTATAGATGCTTCCAAGCACTTGACCTATGAGCTGTGTTTTATTATTTCCTATGTTGTATGAATGAGGAAACTGAAGGACACAGAGACACCCAGTAAGCAAGTTGCCAGGATAGGAACTCAAGAAGTCTGACCCAGGGCTACTAAGCATATGGCTTTTCAGTTGATTTTTCTCCCCTTAAATGCTTCTGAATTGAAAATGTATTTCAAAATAGGGTAATAGAATTATTAAACTCTAAACTTTGCAGAATAAGAGAGACAGCTTTGGAATGTGGGTCTCATTTACCACGAAAGGTTAGGACTAAAGGTTGTAGAGTTCATTGCCTTTGACTCTAGTTCTGGGTTGGCCTTCTTATGACAATGGCTAAATAACCAGAGCAGGCATGGACGAGTGAATCAAAGGATGGCTTGAGAGCATAAACTTGCAATTAGCACTGTATTTCAAGATACACACACACAAACACACCCTCCCACACAGTTACACACTCTCCTATGAAAAGCTGGCAAGGGTGAACAAGGTCAGGTAGAAACTCAAAACAAACAGAAAGCTCCAGAGCAGAAAGCTCAGGCTGCTGTAGAAGATCTGATGAGGCTGCTCTAAGGGGAGATGGGACTTGGCTGTTGCACTGCAGCCTGCGGAGCTGACAGGCGTGTGAAAGCGGCTCTGCCTGTCCTGAGAGCACCTGCTCAAGAGCACCAGAAGGCGCTCCCTGACTTGTACCCTGATAGTTCCTTGAGCGTCCAGTCCATCCTTAGCATCTTCCTCTGATCTCTTAGGCCAGTGAAGCAGCCTCTTGCATTTCCCCATCTTTGTCTCTTTCATTTAAGACTCATCCCATCTCTTCCAATCACTCTACAGCACCTCCCAGCTGGGTTCTTCTTCTCTTCTCTGACAGTGGCCCCAAGCACAGCTCAGGGGTTCCTGCCAGCCTGAGCTCCCAAACCGTACCCCAGGTTATGCTCCTGTGTCATTTTTCACAGGACACTGACTCCTTCCTACCTCCCGCATCCCTCTTTGGAGATGTCCCCTCAGAATTGCAGGCCTGTATCCCTGTCTTCCTCCTTAAGTACACACAAGTCTCTGCTCAGCAGCAAACTGTGGCTTTCTTTCTCCAGTGACACCCACGGCCCCAAATATTTCCCAGTTGTATGTGATTTCATCAAAACATACCTATCTGCTACATCTAATCAGCTAACCTACACCAATATGATAATTGGAGACAAAGGCTCAATGTTGTTCTGTGCCCCAAAGGAACAGATAGGGAGTCCAGAGGACCTTTCATCAGATCAGATAATGCCTTAACCCCCCAGAAAGGACTCCAATGATGAGAATTCCGCTTTCACCGCAGATGGGCCTTTCAGTGTTCATTAAGTTACACTGGATAGGTGAGCCCCCCTTCCAACTCTTCATGGGGTTAGGTCTAACCTAATATTTATGTAGGTCTGGGATTTTTTTTAATCCCTTTTCATTTCACAAATGAGAACTGCTCTTCTTTTTTGTGTTCAGCGTGTCTACGCCAGAAAAATGTCCATAATTCGCTGTTCTGCATAGCTTGTTTACACAACTCCTCAACACAAAATGTGATATGTGAAAATTGGTTCTTTTAAAATTTTTATTTGTATTTTTTTGGCAAGCTTTGGGAAAGGCCTGTTTCCTGGCACTCAAAGTAGCCAGTCTTGGCATGAACAGCCCCTGACAATTTCCAGCATATGGTAAGAGAAGATGCTTCTGCCCACCCATCAGGTAAGTGCCATCTTTCTGACTGCAGCAGTGATAGATGTTGTGCTTGGAGAGCAATGACTGCTGGGAAAGGTGCCAAGCAGCCAACTGGCCAAGGCTGGTGAGCAGGTCAGAATGTACCAGGCCTCTGGGGGAGGCAGCCCTGTCCGTTCCCAGTCACACTGAGGCCATACTCTGGAAAAACGTACACAGGCAAGTCCTGAATTTGGCTGCAGATCTGAATATTATTATTTGTTTTGCTAATGTAGCCATAGTATTTTTCAACAGAATGGTAGTATTTCTGGTTAAATATACCTGCAGAGAGCATTGATTCAGCTATCAGGCAAGAACCCCATAGTCAGCCCTCTCCTGTATGAAGCGGACTTAGCCATCTCAGAGAGGTGGGGCCTGACATCAAAGTTTTTGCTACCCAGTTTATCAAAGCAGTGTACCTTCAGCACTGACTGTCAATGCCAGTCATGTGGTCATTTTCAGTCTTTTGGAAACTATTTTGTTGTTTCATATATATATATATATACACACACACACATATATGTATATATATACATATAAATATATATATATATACACATACACACACATACACTCAATGTAGAAAAGTAAAATGATCCCCAAAGTATGAAGAACATAAATATTGTTCAAACACCACTACCTAGAGATCATAGCTAAAGTTTTGAAAAACTGTCTTACAGAAATCTATTCATGTATATTATATTTTATGAATGAACTCATGCTACACACACTTGCTCATAACCTATATTTTTCATTCAGTAATATATCATGAATATTATTTTTTAAATGTGGCATCAGAGACTATTGCATATGTGCACAAATATTTACTTAAACAGTCCCCTAGGGAGGACATTTAGGTTGTTTCCAATTTTCTAATATTATAGCAATGCTGCTGGGAATGTCTTTTTATGCTTATGCAATTATTACTTGAGGGAAACTCCTAGAAACTGGATTATTGAGTCAATGGTAGGAACATTTTGCCCTTTGATATATTTTGCTAACTTTTCCAAAATACTTTATTAATTTATGTATTCTTAACAACATTGGGTTTTATAAAGTGTTATAATATTTATGAATTAATTTCTATTGCAATCTGGGGAAAGATAGTAGCTAGTAATTTTTAGGTAACTGGGATAAAAGTTCATGCATAGGAGATGGATTAGGAGCCCTTTGGATGATATTGGTAAGGCCATTGATAAGAAGCTGGCAGAAATCTCTGGTGAGAGTTTTAGGAAATAAAAATATGAGGTCTTCAGGATCTGCAACCTCAAGCAGGGCTAATATGACCCATCATCTTACCATTTTGTCTTGTTTGGGGTCTATTCTCCCATCTCATATTCTTCTCTCTCTTCAAATCTCTCATTCTTGTCTTACCCTCCTCCATTATTTCAGTAGATGGCTTCTCTTAAAACTTTATCAAGAAAAAACAAAAACATCAGAAAGGGACTTTTTCTTTGTCAACAAATTTACAGATACAAATAGTAGTAGGCTTATATGTATTACATGTATTTTTCTTCTTTTATTGCATTGGCTAGAGCTCATAGAGCAATGGTGACTCATAGAAGTCAGAATGCGTAGCTGTGAACAGGGATGTTTTTCATATTCCACCAAAGTATAATGCTTGCTTTAAGGCTCATCCTAGAAACCCAGCCTAGGGGTTCTCACCGGGGCAATGTAGCCACCCCCAACCCTGGACACATGTAGCAAAAGATCTGGAGAGGGCTGCTATGGGAAACTAGTGGGTAGAGGGCAGTAACTATGCTAACATCCTATAAGCACAGTAAGACCCTCTACAACAATTATCTGGCCCCAAATATCAATAGTGTTAAGGTTGAGAAACCCTGCTCCAGCCCATGGTATGGCTCAGTGTTTAAGAAAGAGAACTTGGGAGACAGATTACCTGGATTTGAACCCTGGCTCTACTACTTACAAACAGTGGGGTTTGATCAATTGAGGTTAAGGTTTCAATAAAGCCTGAATTGTCTGTACCTGACCCATCATTGACTTTTTGTAAATCATGTCACATGTTAATGATAGTATAATTAGAAAATACCTTATGTACAGAAAGTAATAATTAAGGTGGAGCCATTTGATGTCTCTCTGGCTGCACTTAGGGAAAACTTTTTGGAAGTAGTTTGGAATAGGTTTGTTCCACAGGCAAAAAATAAAAGTCATGAGGAAAGAATTTGAGTCAGGCATGAAAGAGTTAAATCGAACGTGAGAGGAGAATTTCTAGGTGTGTATCTGTACCTCCTGCAGTCTTTTCTCCTCTTGACTTCAGTCAAATCCAATGTAGATATTTAATCCTTTGGTTCCACATTCTTGTGTCATGCTCCTATTTATTAGCAACTCTGCCAGGATGGTACTATGAAATGACAAAATAAGAAGCTCATTGTTGGCCAAAATGTGCTGGCTTGGGATGAGAGCAACCACACGAGCTTGCTGCATACTTAAATAATATAACCCAGGAGGGTTAGACTGATTCCTCCCGGAAGGGGAGGAAAGAAGAGTGTCATCAGAATCTCCCATGTTGCTTCATTTATTTTTCATTTCTCTCGCATCCTTTGAGTTCTGTTCTGGAAGGATTCCTTTGCTTCTCTACCCATCAAAAATTGTTCTTCAGTGACATCCAGTCTTTTGTCCCATCCATTAAACTTCTCATCGATTAGCTTTAATTTCTTTATTTTGACCATCATATTTTCCTTTTCAAGATCTTTATATGTATAATATTGATATATAGTTATATATATATCAATATATTATACAGTTATATATAATTAAAAATCTTGAAATGTATATATCCTTTTCTTACTCAAGGTATATGATATTGTCTGTTCCCTCTTTAAAGATATTATATTTTAACCTGTATCCACATAGTGGAGGTATGAATATGTGTGTGTGTTGTGTATATACATCGTGCACATTTAATTCTCCTCATCTCCTTGCTTGATTATTTCCATAGCCTCCTATTCTGATCCCCTGTTCTGCCTTTTGCCAACTTCCAACTTCCAAAGAGTGGCGGGGATGTTTTTTTAAATGTTGGAGTCCGCCTTGCCGATGATGCAGGGGACACGGGTTCGTGCCCCGGTCCGGGAAGATCCCACATGCCGCAGAGCGGCTAGGCCCGTGAGCCATGGCCGCTGAGCCTGCGCATCTGGAGCCTGTGCTCCGTCCGCAACGGGAGAGGCCACAACAGTGAGAGGCCCATGTACCGCAAAAAAAATAAAAAATAAGGAAGAGTTCCCTTTTGCTCTTTGCCATTTTTTAGGTGAGGAATCACTTCTGGAAACCCTGTTATGACAGCAACACAACACTGCAGGCTTTGTCTGCAGGAGGTAGCATGCACAGGGAACTGGAAGGCAAGCTGTCCCCAGGTACCAGCACTTACTGCTGCCTTGGGGACCAGAGGCAGCAGGAAAATGGAGTCTGCTCCAGAAGGCCCCTTCCAGGCTTGGCTTTTCTGTAGATCTCATCAGCAGAGGCACCAATTAGTGCTCATTAGAAAGGTGTTTGGGATTCTTAATTTATTTTGTTTTCCTGATGTGGAAAGCGTGGACTGAAAAAAGCAATGTGTTCCAGGAAAAGACACAGTGCTGGAGAGACAGCTGCATTCTAGACATCACGGAGTGAGGCTACTGTGGGTCTTAATGAGGACTGGTTGTCGCAGATCCTCTCCGCAAAGGAAGGGGCTGCGAGCTACCCTTGTGCCTGCAAGTCCTGTGCTCTGTGGCTGTGCAGATCATCCCGCCACAGATCACTGTCACTTCACAGGGATGGGCCCCAGGATCTCCCATAGCCCTTGGTAAGAAACAGTTGACAATAAGTTGTAAAGCTGGGATGGCTACACATTGCTAAATTACTTATCCTTTATGGATACTGTAGGATGGAAGGGTCTGAGTGGGTTTCCTGAACTGGGTCCTGTCTGCCTTATGGGTCTTGTGGGGAAAGCAGGTGAGAAGAGCTGTTCTGGAACATCGAGCAATTGTACGTTCTTTAATGTGTGTGTGTTCCCCAGCTTCTTCCATTTACATTCTTTTGCAGAATAAGTTTTACTTTTTCTTGTATAATTTCTATTTTGCCTGAAATAGCACTAAGAGGATATGGATTAAAAATGGAGGATATCCAAGAGCACAGGGTTTGGAGTCAGAGGATATGTTCCAGCCCCAGCCAATCAATTCCTAGCTGGGTGACCTTGGGCTAATCATTAACCACTGTGAGCCTCAGTTTCCCTGAGTGGAAAATATGGAGCAGAGGTAATAATACCTGCCTTGCATATACCCCATGGCTTCTGTGACTACTAGCAGGGTGCTCTAGACTGAAAGTTTGAGTCCCCTTAAATTTCATATTTTGAAATCTTAACCTCCAATGTGATGGTATTCACAGGTGGAGCCTTTGGGAGGTGATTAGATCATGAGGGTGAATCCCTCATGAATAGAATCAGTGCCCTTACAAAAGAGATCACAGAGCTCTTTTTCGCCATGTAAGGATATAACAAAAGACAGCAATCTATGAACTAAGAACTTCTCATCAAATATTGAATCTGCTCGTTCCTTGATCTTGGACTTCCCAACCTTCAGAACTGTGAGAAATAAATTTCTATTGTTTATAAGATGCACAGTCTATGGCAATTTTGTTATAGCAGCTGAAACAGACTAAGACACAGAATGTTATAAGTAAAATTTCTCTGTAAACCTAAATAAACTACAGATAGGCTTTGAACAAGGATGATCAGTTATTTTACTATTGAAAGCTGTATTTACAAAGACTGGTACCTGAATGAAGTCAATGTTACCCTGCTCCCAGAACCAAAGCAGTACAAAAAATAAAAATACAAACCAATATCCTTCATGAATATAGAACAGAAATTCTTAGTGAAATATTAAGAAATATACATATCCTTGAGAGACATAATACTGAAGTAACACTGAGATATAAATGACTGATAGCTAATTTTGACTACCAGGGCCAGTCTGGGGAGCCCTATGCACCCAGAAGAGGCCATAGGTGCAGGCTGGGGAGAGGAAGAAAGAGAGGTATGGGGTATGGGAAAATAGCCTCAGGAAAAAAAAATTCTAGCTACAGAACATGGACTGGTTAAGTGCACAGTTTTGCCTCTGAAAGGTCCTGTTGTTAATTATTTTACCACTCAATTTGGAATTATCTACATTTGAATTATTGCATTTCTTCATTCGTTTCTTTCCTCACTTGCCGGCAAGTTTTATTAAACTGCAGTATTGCGGTAAGTGATCTGGGAGATCTAAAGATATATAAACCAAACTTCTGACTTTAAGGAGTTTACTATCTAATAAAGAAGAAAAGAGAAATTAAACAAATAAGTATAATTCACCAGGGTAGTGACGTAGAGAGGAATGGCTTTCACATTGTGGATTTCAGAAGACAGGGCTTCTAAACTATACCATGGTGGTAAGTCTGGTTTTAGTAAATGAGGATGGATGGTTAAGGGTTTTCCAGGTGGAGGGAAGAGCATGAATAAGAGCTTAGTGATCCAGCTTTCAGTTGGACACTCTCCCTCTCTTGTCAACAAGTCTTCTCAACTCTTTCGAGGACCTTCTCCTTCTCTAAGAACAGCCTGGACTGCATCCCAAGGAAGGGCAGATCCCTTGGCCCATCCAAGAGCAAGACTGCCCCCCTGCTTCTCTCTTTTCACTAGTGAAGGGTAACAACTCCAGGTGTTTTCACTTCAGAGACTCCACTAGCCACCATACGCTCAGCACTTGGAAGGTAACAAATTTGCTATGTCACAATTGATAATCAACTCTAGTAAAAGAATGTCCAAATCAATTGAGCTTTAGCAAGGGCGAACCAACTGGACGCAGGCAGGCTCCCAGCTAGAGCTGGCTGGGCTTGATAAATTTGCCCTTATTATGGCTATTGATGTTTAAATTTCTTCAGGGATGTTGTTACATGGGTGCCTGGTGGTGACAGAGGTACGGTGACCTCCTTCGATCCTTAATCTACACCTGTTAGTTGGCTCCCTGGTTGCCTCTGAGTATGCTCAGGCTTAAAGGTTAACAAAAGAAAAACAGGCCAAGTTTACGCGACGGCAGCAGCGGATCAATGCAAGTAAATAACCTTCTCTGTCTTATTTCCCCAAGCATTATTGATCCACATTCTTTGTTCTTTGTCATGTTTCTGTCTTCTTTTCCCAGGGGACACTCAACAATCAGCTTGTACTGGACATGTTAACTGACACATTATGACAGCTACCATTTTGTCATTCGATGTGATGAGGTATATATAAGTATATTTTATATATATATACATACATATATATATATAATTTTACTTTGGTGTTTTCTAAGCTGTAGGCTGGTAAGTGAATTTCTGATATAAACATCCTTTGCTCCAATTTCTTTTCTTTTTCTTCTGTAGCAAGCAGGTGAATTCTGTGAATCTCTATCACATTAACAGGTTTATTTGTTGGTTTTTAATACCAATCAAACTGGATATTAATCTGATGATTTAAAACTAAAGTCACTATCAGCTGAAGTTTAGGGCGATAAGTCCAGGTGAGTTGTACATGCTGATGTCTGGTCTGACCCCCCCAGGACTTATGTTTCTTTAAAAATTGGGTCCTTTTCTTTTCTTTTCCTGGTAGTTTTGAAAGGCTATTTGTCATCTTTCCTTTGATATCTCTGTGGAACACTAGGGGATGTTACAGTGATACCTCTGGCCATCCTGAGCTCCATCCTTTCTCCAGTAGGGGTCTGCTGGTGCTCCAACAAGATGGGTGCTCAAAGTGATGAATGTTAATTTGGACTTTTATAGTTTTCTTACCAAATGCATTGGTTCCTATTCATATGTATCTGATGTATGTATATCAATTCCAAAATAGAATTCCCCATGTAATTAAAAATTAGTTCTATAGAAGCAGGAACATTCTTTTCTAAAACCAATTATACTTTGCCACACTTGTTTAGTTGAAAAGAAAAACATCCTCTTTGAGTTACAAAATAAATAAAGCTAGGTGAATTATAAAATCATGACAGTCAGTGTTGTACCCTTCTGTAGATCTCCTGAGTAGGGATGTATAGTTTAATTTTGAAAAAAAATACTTGAAAGACCTTAAGAGCACTATAAAGTATTTTTATGGCATCCTGGGAGGTAAGACCACTACTTTTAAGCTAAAAATGTATTTGAATGAAAAAAAAATAGAACCCAGTATCTATAATTGTTGCCCTTGAACTGAACATTTATGTCAAACAAAATAAAGACAATACCACTTATTTTGCAAAGGGAAAAAATAGTCTGTTAACAACTAGCTAGTACCAATATTTCCTTTGTGGACAAATTTTTAAAAATTAAGCCGATATTGGTGATCTAATGTGTTGAAACTGACTGTAATTATCTAAAGTCTTTAGGGTCAATAGCATAAAATTTGTTTCTTAAATTATTTGACCAAAGAAACTTCACTTGCCCAGGGATATATGTCAATAGTGTGCTTCTCTCTTTCATTTGTAAATCATTAAAATGTTCCATGTATAATAATTAATACCATTGTAAAGCCCCTTTTCTCCCAGATCCCAATTTAGTATTCTGTTTAATCCACTGAAGAGTCACCTTTCAAGTGATGTGTTGGTGCAGTATGAAAACTTATTTCTAGCATTTCTTTACATGCAGAAATTTCTCTACTGCAGGCATTGCTGGAGAATGAGAAATTGGTTATCATTAATGTTTAGAGCTTTTCATCCTTGATGTGCTTTGCAAACACTAATTAATGAATCCTTGTATGACAGTCACACCAAATGAGTTGTTAACATTCTGTTCAACAGATAAGAACCTTTGGATTTTGGTCACTTACTTAACCTACCTCACTGTTCAGACACAGTGAGTAGGGCAGGTAATGGTCCCAGGACTATATGCTCTTGCTCCTATGTGTAGTATACTGGGATGCTTTCTGAAATAGCAAATGTGTTTTCTTTCGGTTGTGTCATCTCTAGTTTCATGTAACCATGGCACTAAAATGAAGGGAAAACATTTTATCTGTATATGTTATTCAGGACTATATATTATAGAGATAATTTTGAAATTAGCCTTTATTTTTTTTTGTTTTTGTTTTTGGTTTTGGTTTTACAACCACTGGCCCTCCCACAAAGGTCAGTACAGTTTTAGGAGAACATGGTCAAACTTTGAACAGAAATAAAAATGAAGTCAACTGAAAGTATTTCAACCTTTGAATTTCTGCCAAATAACCTCTTCTATCCCCCAAGCTGTTGTTGGAAGTTAAAGAAGACAAAAGGACTATTTTCAAAGCTTTAAAGGATTTGGTTTTATAGGAAGAGTCTGTTTGGAGATTGTTTTTCCCTCCATATGAGAATTTTGTCAGCTCATGCCATACTATGAAAGAACCCAAAATTTCCCAGAAATAGTATTTAAAGACATCTTTAGTATAGAGAATGAAAACAAAATCATTACCATGTTTACAATTGCTACAAGTCTTCTATTTATTTTTTCTATTCCTCTCAAGATATACCTTTCTTACAAGAGTTTCAGTATCAAAATAAACTTTGTAAAGTGTTTAGATATTCCCGGTTTACCCCAGTCACGAAACTGGTCCATAGAAGCTTTGCTTGAGGATCAGACCAGTGTCAGAAATTATAGAACAATATATATAAAACCTCGCTTATCCAGAGAAATTGGAATATTTTTAGTGCACAAAATTTTTAATTTTCCCAAAATATCTCAGTAGTTTTTTTATGTAAGTATATATGCTACAATAGGAGAGGCACACTAAATAAATCTTTTCAACACATCCAACACAGGTAGGCACGTCTAGGTTCTCTACTAGTTTTCCCATGGAAACTTAGGCTGAGGAATCCCACAAAGATAAGATGTTCTATTGTATGAAAGTAGAGCACGTACAACTATTTTAACTGTGCTCCCATAGAAAGAAAGTCTACAAACACCAGAGCCTTTGTTGATTAGAGCCATATAAACATGGTACCATAATTCATTTGCATGAGATGCATATTAGATGATAATTTTCATGAACATTCTCACTGAGATGACCTTATTATCAATGTACATAATTGAGTACCCTTCTTTTCTGTTCTATAAGCCTACTTATTTGATTTTATCAAGCAATATCTCTAAAACCATTGTGAACTTCTTGACAGCAAAGGCTGTGTCTTGACAGGTTTTGTAGCCCCAGTGTCTGCACATAAAAGGTATTTTATAAAAGTCTGTATGAAGGCTGATACAGCCACCAGTATTAAATTATTATACTGCTTTACCACTTGTTGACAGTTATCATTAGTGATATCTGGAATATTAGGAATATACTAAATCATTATGCCACAAATGAAAAGGTCTGGAATCACACACATGAGGATTTGGGGTGGCTCCAAGCATGAGTGAAGATGGCTTGAGGCAGATCTGTAAAGACACTACTGAATTTTGCCTCATTTCCTGAGAGATTTCAAATTCAACATGCCCAGTGCTGAAACCCAACTCTAAGTTTTGCTTCAAGTTGCAGTAGACTTCCTAGACCAGGTAATTCGAGTTCTGTGACAAATGGACAAGCTTCCCCAAGTCTGATAGAAATAGCAATAGAAGATGAAATAATTGTTTTTTGGGATATACACTTCGGTTGGTTTTGAACTAATACCAAGGAATCATTGGTTGCGTGAGCTTGTGGGAAGGCCATGTGGTGTAGCATTGTGGTTCTCAAATTCCAACATACACACAAAGCACCCAGGAACCTTTTTGAAAATGTAGATTCTAAAACAGTAGATCTGAGGCTGGGCTTGAGATTCTGTATTTCTAACAGGCTCTTAGATGGTGTCATTGGTGGTGGGCTAAGGAATACACTTCAAATGCAAGGGTATAGCATATAGCTATAGACTTTGGAAACAGAGAGACCCAGGGTTCAATCCTAGCTGTGCTACTTACCAGAAGTGGGATTTTGTGCAAATTTAAAACATTCCAGAATCTTGATTTTCTTAATTGTCAAATGGCAATAATAATTCTTATCTCACTGATTTGGGTTTAGGATTAAATGAGATGTAGAGTATGCAGCTTAGTTCTACCCCACCCCACCCCCTTTTCTAAAGGGTTAAAAATGTAACTCCCGGGCTTCCCTGGTGGCGCAGTGGTTGAGAGTCCGCCTGCCAATTCAGGGGACACGGGTTCGTGCCCCGGTCCGGCAAGATCCCACATGCCGTGGAGCAGCTGGGCCCGTGAGCCATGGCCGCTGAGCCTGCACGTCCGGAGCCTGTGCTCCGCAATGGGAGAGGCCACAACAGTGAGAGGTCTGCGTACCACAAAAAAAAGAAAAAAAAATGCAACTCCCTTGTTTATTTGAGGACTTAACAAATGTCTGATATAAGAATATTTTTGTAACCTCTCTAAGCTTAATGATTCATATCTGTAAAGTGAAGATCATGCTCCGATTTCTGAATAACTGAGATCACAAATGGAAAAGTCTCTAACCATTTCTAGAGCAAAATAGGTACAACATAAGTATTATTCTCTTTCCCTTTGCATGAGCATAACTTAAGAAAACCAGTACATACCTGGACCCCCATGATGGTAAAACAATTTTTGGAACACTGTCCCTCATCGTGCACACAGAAAAATTAGGCCTCTTAAAAGTTTGTGCACTATTTCAAAAGCAAAATTAGTTGGGAAATCTTTTTACACTTCTAATCTATATTCTTATAGAGAAATTGCCATGTCAGGAACACATAGTTTTGCTCCATCTTATCTTGTGTTTTGTTTTGCAACTGGGAAATAGATATACTTCAGTAAAATAGAAAGCATTTGTTATGCCTTAAGGCCCTATTTGGTCCTGTATCGTGGTCATATAGCTTAATTTAACTGTTATTCAACTTCTTGAGACTTACACAGCAAATATAACCAGTCAGAATAGGTTAGCTAGTTTTACAGTAATAAATCACCTCGAAATACCCATGGTTTAAAGAATAACAAGCTTTTTTTTCCCTCCCTTTTATGCTGCATGTCTTTTTTAGATAAGGATGGTGGGGTGAAGAGACTCTTTACTGTAGTCACTTAAGGACACTGGCTGCTGGAACAGCCGCCATCTTGACTGTTGTAGCTGTCATCCCAGAGTGAGCTCTGCAGGGTATTTTACTGGTAATTGGATGCTATAGCAAAAGCAATTTCCTCTCACAACTCACTGGTCTCAACGAGACACATGGCCCCATCCCACCAATGCAATGGACAAGAACTGTAATCACACCATTGTCCTGGAGGGAAAATAACTAGAAATAGTTGGCAAATAACTCAAATGACCACCATACTTACTTTATCAGCCACAAATATTTATGCTTCCCCATAGATCCTGAGCTGCCTCCAGCATGGGACTAACCACTGATTCCTTCCATTCTGATTCCTTGACTTCAGCAACACAGCAACCAAACAGACACACACTGGGGTACCTGGACCCTTCCACCACCTTCAGACTCTGAATGCAGTGTATGGAGTCGGACATCCCTGAAAGCCTTGGAAGGAAAGAGATCATACCAATCAGAAATGTGTTGGATGTTAAACCTCCCCCCACCAGTTATGGAGTAAACTTTGACCAATGACAAAGAGAAAACTTCCCTCCTTCTCACCTTTTAAGGACTCACTGAGATTTTACCTTGCAGCATTTCAAGAAAAGCAGACAGACTTACTGAGTAGATTGCTGCATCTCACTATGGGTTCTCATCCACAGCAGTCAGCATCACCATGCATCACTTGAATTGCCTCCCATTTTCTCTTGCCTGAAATTTTCTTTTTCCTCATCTTCATCAACCTGGGCTTACACCTCCCAACTAAAGTATTGACACTTGAATCCTTCCTTTAGGCTATTTTCTCAAGAACCTAGGTTGTGCTACCTAACAAATCTGCTTCAGGTTCTGCTTGTACACAGTATCATAGTGGGAGTCTGACCAAATGTAATATTTCTGATTCATGGAATCAGACATGGAACCAAACCAGGTCATGTTATTTGGTGGGTGACCTCCAGTGGACCTCAATATTGCCAAAAACTATTTTTGGTCATTTCATATTTGACAGCTTAGGCAGAGAGCTTATTCAATTACATCAATAACTGATTCAATCATTATTAAAATTAAAATATTACCTTGGCACTATTGACATTTTGTGGTGAATATTTCTTCATCGTGGGAGGCTGGCTATAGACCTTGTCAAAAATTCTCTGAGGGACAAAATCAGTCCTAGTTGAGAACCACTAATTATAAACATTTTGGTAGCTTAAACTTTTCAAGGTAATTACTTTTTAAGCCATGATTTAAATATATTGTATTGATTTTCCATATTGTTACATGTAATATGAGATACTATACACACACACACACACACACACACACACACACACACACATATATATGGATTATCTAACAACTTCTATAACATATTTTCCCCAATAAGTTAAATACCATTCATATGAAAAACATGGAGGACTACCATTCTAAATTAGTGAAGATGTGGCAGGTAAAAGTTAGACAGATGAGGTAGAAAGATAAACTGGTAGATTGATTAGATAGATAGATAGATGATAGAAAAATCACAATACACTAAGAGTATTTCTAAATAGATGTTATGCTGAATATACTTTTTTCATTGATAGTCATTACATTTGTATACACATGAATGCTGCTAAATTTCTAAAAATTATTTGTTCTATTCAATAATTTATATTGTAGTCCTGAGATCTTGTTGGGATTTTTTTTTTTTTCCGCTACTGGGAACTTTTTTCTTAGGTAATGAAGAACAGTGTACCTGTTCAAATTGTCATGAAATTCAAATGAAGAAGTCTAAATTAATGAGGTTTTGCTGTGCTTGAACATATGCTGAGGACTGATATCAGATCATCTCTAGACTCTGAACCAATAGCAATTACGCTGTATCTTTAGTGGTGTCAACCTGAATTAAAAATTGGCTGGCTTTATTAAGAATACCTGTAACAGACTTCTTAATTAATTTAGAGATACTATCAAGTAATGTAGTTCACTGCAGCTTCTAAAATAGATAACATATGAACACCTTTCTACCTTTTACTTACTTTATTATAAATTCAAGATTTTTAAAAGTAGAACATAATAATTGCTCAAGGTAAGTCAGATCCATGGGAAAAAATCATGTTACAGTTTCTTTGTTTAAACATATTGCTAAGTCCTTTATCCATAGTAATTTTTTCTTTACTATTAAATTTAATTACACTGGTCAATTACATAATCTGTGTTCTACCTAGTTTTCTTCAATAGTCAAACTGATGTTATGGGCTTCATTAAATTGATTCACTTGCTTGAGTCACTCTTTGCATGTACATGATACGTAGTTAAAAATTACTTCAAGATAAAGATATACACTATGAATGTATAATAGTGTACATGTATGTAAGATGTTAAAATAAGATGCCTGAAAGGATGTTCCCTAAATGATTAAAATTGGCTCTCTCTGAGTGGTGGATTCAAGAACTTTTTAAAAAACTTTTCCTTTATATTTTTCTGTTTGAGTTATTTACAATAACTATTTACTGTTTTTCAACAAAACATTTTAAATGACATTTTAAATGTTCTTCAAAACATGGTTTTATACTTATTGAAACACTTTAAAGAATGTGTCAAAAATGTTATTAATTTTCATATTAATATATGTTTGATTTCTCAAAATATCCCTTCAGAAGTGAAATACGGTACCCTATATCTGAAAATACTATGTATGAGTATAATAATAAAACATTAAAGTAATTTCTTCTCACACTGTTAATTATATTTGAAATATTGCTAAACAACAACAACAAAAAAAACTAGGATTTAAAGGAAAATAAATGTAATGCTGCTTTTTCCAACATTTTAATTTTAATTAGGTATCCTGATTTTTATTTTTTTATTTTTGCAGGTCTATAATTCCCTTTCATTGAGATTGATTTGTTATATATAAAAGTATACTTATATTCAATACTTGTGAACAACAGCAATGAGGTGATAAATTCTTCCACAAAATTTTATAATTATATAGAGATAATTCATTCAAGAAATCAGGATATATATATATATTTAATATACAATGCTCATTTTAAAATGAATTATATGTATGTATATAATACAAACACACACATATAGACAAATGAGAATTCATTAAGCAAATGAACCCTCAGAGGACAAAGCATTGATTTAAATCATAATTTTTATAATGTTACTTAAATATATAAAAGTATAAAACTGAGTACATAATTTTCATGGTTATAATTTCTTTACAACTAAAAATTCTAAGCAAGTTTATAAATGCATGGAAAACTATAAAGTCAGGTATATCTAATAAACCATTATTTTTAAAAATTAAGTATTGTTGATTTACAATATTATATTACTTGTACAACACAGTAATTAAATATTTTTATAGATTATACCCCATTTCAAGTTATTACAAAATTTGGCTATATCCCCTCTGCTGTACATTACATCCTTATATCTTAATTTTATACCTAATAATTTGTACCTCTTAATCCCCTTCTCCTATCTTGTCCCTCCCTCAATGTTCATAGCACCATTATTTACAATAGCCAAGATATGGAAGCAACTTAAGTGTCTATCAACAGATGGATGAATAAAGAAGATGAATAAAGAATATATATATATATATACACACACACACAATATATATATATATACATACAATGGAATATTACTGAGCCATAAAATTAATGCAATTTTGCCATTTTCAACAACATGGATGGACCAGGAAGGTATTATGATTATGAAGTAAGATAGGCAGAGAAAGACAATAAACCATTATTTTTAACATGGTGGATTATTATTAAAACTAAAAAGTTGAGGTTCCTATTGGACACATGTAACCTAAGATATGGTTCATCATTAAATTTATATTTGTGTTTCAACTTCAATATTATTATTCCAGATTTTTTATGTCATATAATAATGTATGTACTATACATAAAACAATTGCTGTAAGACTTCGCTTGCAATTCCGGGAATTATTGAGACTCAAACTTTATTCAAAATGCACACAAGTAATATTCAAACACCAATTCTAATGAATCATTTGATATATATGTAAGACTTTTTTGTTCACTGGAATATAATGTTGGTGTTATGGAATTATTGATAATTGTGTTAAATGGGCATCTAATTCAATTGTTGCTGAAACTGGGAATAGAAAAAACTTTCATTGATTTTATTTTTTTTAATCATTACACCTATTGCTAATGAAATGGCGTTATGCTCTTCTGCTTAAAAAACATTATCCACTCAATATGTCTGCCTCCAAGGTGTATATGGCATTCCTCCTTAAAATATTTTTGTTTAAGTAATGAACTAGAAGCAATTTGACCTTCATTTCTGTTTAATACATCAAAAACAAAAAAAGGCAAATTATAGCACTGAAATTGAGTGGCAGAATACTAATTTCCAGACAGTCCAGAATATGCTTATGTTGTTTTGTTTCTAGAATCATTTAAAAAATGAGAAAGTTTGTGTAGATGGTGGTAGATCCCAGAAAATGGGTTTCTAGAATGTGTTCCAAGTTTAGAAATCCTAGTTTAGTGGAAGACATGTTTAAAACTCAACTTCTTTTTATTCATTAATTCAAGATATTTAGTGAGTTCTTGTTTTTTTTTACATCTTTATTGGATGATGGTTGCTTTACAATGGTGTGTTATTTTCTGCTTTATAAGAAAGAGAATGAGCAATATATATATATCTACATCTCCATATCTCCTCCCTGTTGTGTCTCCCTCCAACACTCCCCATCCCACCCCTCTATGTGGTCACAAAGCACCAAGCTGATCTCCTTGTGCTATGCAGCTGCTTCCCACTAGCTATCTATTTTACATTTGGTATTGTATATATGTCCATGCCACTCTCTCAGTTCGTCCCAGCTTGCCCTTCCCGCTCCCCATGTCCTCAAGTCCATTCTCTATGTCTGCATCTTTATTCCTGTCTTGGCCCTAGGATCTTCAGAACCATTTTTTTTTTTTTTTTAGATTCCGTATATATGTGTTAGCATATGGTATTTCTCTTTCTTTTTCTGACTTACTTCACTCTGTATGACAGACTCTAGGTTCATCCACCTCACTACAAATAACTCAATTTCATTTCTTTTTATGGTTGAGTAATATTCCATTGTATATATGTGCCACATCTTCTTTATCCATTCATCTGTTTATGGACACTTAGGTTGCTTCCATGTCCTGGCTATTGTAAATAGAGCTGCAGTGAACATAGTGTTACATGACGCTTTTTGACTTACGGTTTTCTCAGGGTATATGCCCAATAGTGGGATTGCTGGGCTGTATGATAGTTCTATTTTTAGTTTTGTAAGGAACCTGCATACTATTCTCCATAGTGGTGATATCAATTTACATTCTCACCAACAGTGCAAGAGGGTTCCCTTTTCTCCACACCCTCTATAGCACTTAGTTTTTGTAGAATTTTTGATGATGGCTATTCTGACTTGTGTGAGGTGATACCTTATTGTAGCTTTGATTTGCATTTCTCTAATGATTAGTGATGTTGAGCATCCTTTCATGTGTTTCTTGGCAATCTGTAAGTCTTTGGAGAAATGTCTATTTAGGTCTTCTGCCCATTTTTGGATTGGGTTGTTTGTTTTTTGATATTAAGCTGCATGAGCTGCTTGTATATTTCGGAGCTTAATCCTTTGTCACTTGCTTCATTTGTAAATATTTTCTCCCATTCTGATGGTTGTCTTTTCGTCTTGTTTATGGTTTCCTTTGCTATGCAAATGCTTTTAGGTTTCATTAGATCCCATTTGTTTCTTTTTGTTTCCATTTCTCTAGGAGGTGGGTCAAAAAGGATCTTGCTGTGATTTATGTCATAGAGTGTTCTGCCTATGTTTTCCTCTAAGAGTTTTATAGTGTCTTGCTTTACATTTAGGTCTTTAATCCATTTTGAGTTTATTTCTGCATATGGTGTTAGGGAGTGTTCTAATTTCATTCTTTTACATGTAGCTGTCCAGTTTTCCCAGCACCACATATTGAAGAGGCTGTCTTGTCTCCATTGTATATTCTTGCCTCCTTTATCAAAGATAAGGTGACCATATGTGCGTGGATTTTTCTCTGGGCTTCCTATCCTGTTTCATTGATCTATATTTCTGTTTTTGTGCCAGTACCATACTGTCTTGATGACTGCAGCTTTGTAGTATAGTCTAAAATCTGGGAGCATGATTCCTCCAGCTCTGATTTTCTCTCTCAAGATTACTCTGGTTATCAGGGTCTTTTGTGTTTCCATGCAAATTGTGAAAATTTTTGTTCTAGTTCTGTGAAAAATGCCACTGATTTATTGATAGGGATTGCATTGAATCTGCAGGTTGCTTTGGGTAGTATAGTCATTTTCACAAGGTTGAGTCTTCCAATCTGAGAACATGGTCTATCTCTCCATCTGTTTGTATCATCTTTAATTTCTTTCATCATTGTCTTATACTTATATGCATACAGGTCTTTTGTCTCCTTAGGTAGGTTTATTCCTAGGTATTTAATTCTTTTGGTTGCAGTGGTAAATAGGAGAGTTTCCTTAATTTCTCTTTCAGATTTTTCATCATTAGTGTATAGAAATGCAAGAGATTTCTGTGCACTAATTTTCTATCCTGCTACTTTACCAAATTCATTGATTACCTCTAGTAGTTTTTTGGTAGCATCTTTAGGATTCTCTATGTATAGTATCATGTCATCTGCATACTTTGACAGTTTTACTTCTTCTTTTCTGATTAGGATTCCTTTTATTTCTTTTTCTTCTCTGATTCCTGTAGCTAAAATCTCCAAAACTATCTTGAATAATAGTGCTGAGAGGGGACAACTTTGTCTTTTTCCTGATCTTAGTGGAAATGGTTTCAGTTTTTCACCATTGAGAACAATATTGCCTATGGGTTTGTCATATATGGCCTTTATTATGTTGAGGTAAGCTCCCCCTATGACCACTTTTGAAAGTATTTTTCTGCATCTTTTGAGACAATCATATGGTTTTTCTCCTTCAATTTTTTATATGGTATATCACATTGATTTATTTGCATATATTAAAGAATCCTTGTATTCCTGGGATAAACCCCACTTGATTATGGTGTATGATCCTTTTAATGTGTTGTTGGATTCTGTGTGCTAGTATTTTGTTGAGGATTTTTGCATCTATGTTTATCAGTGATATTGGCCTATAGTTTTCTTTCTTTGTGACATCTTGGTCTGGTTTTGGTATCAGGGTGATGGTGGCCTTGTAGAATGTGTTTGGAAGTGCTCCTGCCTTTGCTATATTTTGGATGAATTTGAGAGGGATAGGTGTTAACTCTTCTCTAAATGTTTGATAGAATTTGCCTGTGAAGCCATCTGGTCCTGGGCTTTTTTTGTTGGAAGATTTTTAATCACAGTCTCAATTTCAGTGCTTGTGATTGGTCTGTTTTTATTCTCTATTTCTTCCTGACTCAGTCTCAGAAGTATATGCTTTTCTAAGAATTTGTGCATTTCTTCCAGGTTGTCCATTTTGTTGGCATATAGTTACTTGTAGTAATCTCTCATGATCCTTTGTATTTCTGCAGTGTCAGTTGTTACCTCTCCTTTTTCATTTCTAATTCTACTGATTTGAGTCTTCTCCCTTTTTTTTTGTTGAGTCTGGCTAATGGTTAATCAATTTTGTTTATCTTCTCAAAGAACCAGCTTTTAGTTTTATTGATCTTTGCTATTGTTTCCTTCATTGCTTTTTCATTTATTTCTGATCTGATCTTTATGATTTCTCTCCTCTGCTAACTTTGGGTTTTTTTTTTTCTTTCCCTGATTGATTTAGGTGTAAGGTTAGGTTGTTTATTTGAGATTTTTCTTGTTTCTTGAAGTAAGATTGTATTGCTATAAGCTTCCCTCTTAGAACTGCTTTTACAGCATCCCATAGGTTTCGGGCTGGTGTGTTTTCATTGTGATTTATTTCTAGGTATTTTTTGATTTCCTCTTTGATTTCTTCAGTGATCTCTTAGTTATTTAGAAGTGTATTGTTTAGCCTCCATGTGTTTGTATTTTTTACAGATTTTTTTCCTGTAATTGATATCTAGTCTCATAACGTTGGGGTCAGAAAAGATATTTGATACAATATCCATTTTCTTAAATGTATCCAGGGCTTGATTTGTGACCCAATATATGATCTATCCTGGAGAATGTTCCATGAACACTGGAGAAGAAAGTGTAGTCTGCTGTTTTTGGATGGAATGTCCTATAAATATCAATTAAGTCCATCTTGTTTAATGTGTCATTTAAAGCTTGTGCTTCCTTATTTATTTTCATTTTGGATGATCTGTCCATTGGTGAAAGTTGGATGTTCAAGTCCTCTACTCTTATTGTGTTACTGTTGATTTCCCCTTTTATGGCTGTTAGCATTTGCCTTATGTACTGAGGTGCTCCTATGTTGGGTGCATAAGTATTTACAATTATTTTATCTTCTTCTTGGATTCATCCCTTGATCATCAGGTAATGTCCTTCTTTGTCTTTTGTAATAGTCTTTGTTTGCAAGTCTAATTTTTCTGATATGAGAATTGCTACTCCAACTTTCTTTTGATTTCCGTTTGCATGGAATATCTTTTTCCATCCCCTCACTTTCAGTCTGTATGTATTGCTAGGTCTGAAGTGGGTCTCTTTTAGACAGCATATATATGGATCTTTTTTTTTTTTTTTTTGTATCCATTCAGCCAGTCTATGTCCTTTGGTCAGAGCATTTAATCCATTTACATTTAAGGTAGTTATCGATATGTATGTTCCTATTCCCATTTTCTTAATTGTTTGGGGTTTGTTATTGTAGGTCTTTTCCTTCTCTTGTGTTGTCTGCCTAGAGAAGTCCCTTTAGTATTTGTTGTAAAGCTTGTTTGGTGGTGCTGAATTCTCTTGGCTTTTGCTTGTCTGTAAAGGTTTTAATTTCTCCGTCGAATCTGAATGAGATCCTTGCTGTGTAGAGAAATCTTGGTTGTAATTTTTTTCCCTTTGATCACTTTAAATATGTCCTGCCACTCCCTTCTGGCTTGCAGTTTCTGTGAAATTTCAGCTGTTAACCTTATGGGGATTCCCTTGTAGTTATTTGTTGCTTTTCTCTTGCTGCTTTTAATATTTTTTCTTTGTATTTAAATTTTGATAGTTTGATTAGTATGTGTCTTGGCATGTTTCTCCTTGGATTTATCCTGTATGGGATTCTCTATGCTTCCTGGACTTGATTGAGCATTTCCTTTCCTATATTAGGGAAGTGTTCAACTATAATCTCTTTAAATATTTTCTCAGTCCCTTTCTTTTTCTCTTCTTCTTCTGGGACTCCTATAATGTGAATGTTGGTGCGTTTAGTTTTGTCCCAGAGGTTTCTGAAGCTGTCCTCAATTCTTTTCATTCTTTTTTCTTTATTCTGCTCTATGGTAGTTATTTCCACTATTTTATCTTCCAGGTCACTTATCCGTTCTTCTGCCTCACTTATTCTGCTATTGATTTCAAGAATTTTTAATTTTATTTGTTGTGTTGTTCATCATTGTTTGTTTGCTCTTTATTTCTTCTAGGTCTTTATTAAGTGTTTCTTTTATTTTCTCCTTTCTCTCTCCTAGATTTTGGATCATCTTTACTATCATTACTCTGAATTCTTTTTCAGGTAGACTGCCTCTTTCCTTTTCATTTGTTTGGTCTGGTGGGTTTTTACCTTGCTCCTTCATCTGCTGTGTGTTTCTCTGTCTTCTCATTTTACTTAATTTATTGTGTTTGGGTTTCCTTTCTGCAGGCTGCAAGTTCATAATTCCCGTTGTTTTGGTGTCTGTCCGCAGAGTCTAAAGTTGGTTTAGTGGGTTGTGTAGGCTTCCTGGTGGAGGGGACTGGTGCATTTGTTCTGGTTGATGAGGATGGATCTTATCCAGGACCGCATCTGGTGGTGTGTTTTGGGGTGTCTGTGACCTTATTACGATTTTAGGCATCCTCTCTGCTAATGTGTAAGGTTGTGTTCCTGTCTTGCTAGTTGTCTGGCATAGGGTGTCCAGCACTGTAGCTTGCTGGTCATTGAGTTGAGCTGGATCTTAACATTGAGATGGAGATCCCTGGGAGAGCTTTCACCATTTGATGAAGCTGGGAGGTCTCTGTTTGACCAATGTCCTGAACTCAACTTTCCCACCTCAGGGGCACAGGCCTGACACCCAGCTGGATCACCAAGACCCTGTCAGCCACAGGGCTCCCACGTCTACACTTGCTCCCAAAGTCCACAGCCTCAATTTTGGGGTGATTTGTTGTAGAGATGCAAGGTACATCAAGTTGATTGTGGAGATTTAATCCAGTGCTCCTGTGGCTGCTGGGAGAGATTTCCCTTTCTCTTTTTTTCTGCACAGCTCCTGGGGTTCAGCCTTGGATTTGCCCCACCTACGTATGTATGTTGCCTGATAGCATCTGTTCTTCACTCAGACAGGATGGGGTTAAAGTAGCAGCTGATTAGGGTCCTCTGGCTCACTCAGGCCCAGGGTGAGTGAGGGGTAGGGAATGCAGGGCGAGCCTGCGGAGGGCAGAGCCCAGCATGATGCCCGCAGCCTGAGGTGTGCCGTTTGTTTTCCCGGGGACTTTGTCCATGGATCACGGGACCCTGGTAGTGGTGGACTGCACACACTCCCGGGAGGAGAGGTTTGGATAGTGACCTGTGCTTGCACACAGGATTCTTCCGGCATCAACAGCAGCATTAACATTTATGCCTGTCTCTGGTGTCCACTCTTATAGCCGCAGCTCGTGCCCATCTCTGGAACTCCTTTAGGTGGGGCTCTGAATCCCCTCTCCTCGTGCACCCCAAAACAATTTTCTCTTGCCTCTTAGGCAGTTCCAGACATTTTCCTGACTCCCTCCCAGCTAGGTGTGGTGCACTAACCCCTTTCAGGCTGTTTTCATGCAGCCCACCCCAGTCCTTTTCCTGGAATCTGACCTCCGAACCCAGAGCCTCAGCTCCCAGCCCCCACTCTTCCTGGTGGGTGAGCAGACAAGCCTCTCAGGCTGGTGAGTACTGGTCATCACTGACACTCTGTGCAGGAATCTCTCTTCTTTGCCCTCTGCACCTTTGTTGCTGTGCTCTCCTCTGTGGCTCCAAAACTTCCCTCCCGTCACCACTGTCTCCACAAATGAAGGGGCTTCCTAGTTTGTGGAAACTTTTCCTACTCACAGCTCCTTCCCAGACATGCAGGCCCTGTCCCTATTCTTTTGTCTCTGTTTTTTCTTTTTTCTTTCACCCTACCCAGGTATGTGGGGAATTTCTTGCCTTTTGAGAAGTCTGAAGTCTTCTGCCAGCATTCAGTGGGTGTTCTGTAGGAGTTGCTCCACATGTAGATGTATTTCTGTTGTATTTGCGGGGAGGAAGGTGATCTCCATGTTTTACTCCTCCACCATCTTGAAGGTCTCTCGTGAGTGCCTTTTATGTCCTAAGTGGGTGCTAGGTGTTGAGTGAGTGAGAAAGACTTGTTCTAAGGCCTCCTGGAGCTCACGATTTAATGGGAGTTAATGTAATTGGGGAGAAATTAGACTCTCTTGCCTTGTGATTTTGAACTCTCTGGGTTCTAACTTTCTCAGTTATCTGATGAGGCACAGATGCACTCTAACCATGAGATGAGAGTCCAGCAAAGTTTTAAAGTCCTGGACAAAAGGCAAACATTGTCAGTCACACTTACTCATGCCACATCAAATCATATTCAACATAACTACTGGGAAAGTCATTTCCAAACTCGTTCAACTCCCATCACAGTACAGTGATTACAGTCAGCAATATTAATAATTTTATAGCTCTAATTCCCTTTGAAACTAGCCTGTTTGAACTCTAAATCCAAAATGATAGTTCTGATGACATTATTATGATCAATATTAAAATCAGTCATGCCTGGAGTGTGACATGACAACTGTCTGGCAGCTGTATGAAGTACTACAAATAGATGAGGATGGTAACAGGAAAGCAACTTCTTTAGATGAAATTTCAAGAGGCATAGCATGTGGCTTCCTAGCTTGGAATGCCTCCAGGATCATTAGAATTACCAACCATCCTGCACTCGTGGAACATAACATGGGTCATCTTGGTTTTCCATCTGAAAGACATCATCTCTCACAGCCAAAGGTCTGATGGTTACAGCACAACACATGAGGAATTAGTGGGGTAGTAAATCACTGCAACACTTTCTGCAAGCAAGGTCTTGCTTCAGTTCTTTTAGTGTGGAAAAGAGTCTGAAGATCTTGAACTGCTAATGCCCTGAGCTTACTTTTACTCCATAGTTACTTTCCCCACCATTAGTGGGATTGTGCTCAGGGAGTGCTAATTTTAATATTGCCTTAAGAAAAGCATAATTAGAAAGGTAAATCTGCTGAGGGGACAATCAAATTATATCTTCTGTGTGTGTTTCTGTGTGTGTGCTTTAACAAGAATATTCCAAATTATGTCCATTCTGCTAGCACCATGGTTGATGAATGTATGCATTAATCTCTTCCAATATCCAAGTATAATCAAAAGATGAATTTTATGGCTATCCATGTCTAAAGTTGTCTGAAATCAGTTTTGAGGTCAAAGCAATGTGTACATAATTGCAAATTATATGTATATAAAAATTTTAAGTCTCTATATATTTCTGACTTTAAAAGTAGTAGAAGCTTTCAGTAGAAAAATCTTAAAATATAAATAAGTAATTACTGGAATAATAACTACAGTCAGCCCACTATATCTTTGGGGTCCACATCCATGGATTCAACCAACCTTGAATCAAAATTCTTCCCTCCAAATCCAGAAAGTTCCAAAAAGCAAAACTTCAATTTGCTGGCAACTATGTACATAATATTTACATTGTATTTATTACTTTTAACATAACATTTACATTGTATTAAGTATTACAAGTAATCTAGAGATGATTTAACACATATGGGAATCCTCCCATATAGTTATATGCATGTACTATGCCATTTTATATAAGGGTTGGTTCCTGGAATACCCCTTGCAACTATCTAGGGATCACTGTATCAGTAATCTGTTTATCCACTGATAACATTATAGGATTAACATGTTGATGTATTTCGCTAATTTGTATGCATGTACATAATTTAAATCACATATGTGTTTGTATCGGTATTAGAATGTTGTCATTCATTGTACTAGTCTTTTTTGGTGGTGGTGTTGTTTCCTGATGCTACCAAAATTGGAGTCTTCCCTTATTAAAAAATGAGGGAAATATTTTCCAGAATAAGTCCAGATTTATCATCAAGCAAATATATTAAATTAAATGTTTAATATAAAAGAAATTAGCATGTTGTGTCTTTAGGAAAAGTCTACTAAGCCAATTTAATCTTAGGTCAACACAATTCATCAAGAAAGGGCAGAGAGGACTAAAAGTGCTATAAAATTTTTTTCACCTTTATTATAAAATAGTGCTCATTTGTGTCCCTTTTTATTCAATATAGTTCTGCTGGCTTTGCAGCATAAACCAGAGGTGCCTGGAAAGTTTATTTAAAAATTTGGGAAAAGAAGTGGAGAAAAGTGTAATGATATTAATGTGTCTCATTAATTGTAGAGAGTGTAACCTCATTTACTCAACTCCCTTGGGGAGACTGTTGCTGCTTTAAATGGAGAACAACCAGCAAAATTGGGAACCAAGAGTCTGAAAGCTTAAAACAAGTTTCTCCTTCAGAGACAAAAAGTCATGTTCCAAAGAAAGCATAGTCTCTGCTTTGTCCATTTAAAGCTGAACAAAATGTAGTGGAATTGAAGAATGCAAGGGAACATGAAACAGCTGTGAAATCCTGGGGGTTGAGGGGGAGAAGAGGCTGAGTAAAAGTGGAATTTTCGATAACTACATCAGCATTATCTTTCCCAGTGGTGACTGCCAAAATTGTATTTGTTTATAGTTCCTTGAAGATAAAGAACTAACTTTGAGCTGAGGGAGAAATCCTCTATTTCCCTGAGAAATGAAGGCATTGGAGATTCTCTTGCAAAGTCTGGAAATCATGCCAGACAGGCCTGCCTGTGGGGTATTTCCTGCCTAATTTGCAGTCCTGAGGGGTGATGCTATGCTCCAGAAAAACATCCATATTAAATTGTGCTATTAATTGGGGAAAAGTTCAGAGGTGGGGATGATACACTCGAATGCAGTTTGCCTAAGTAGCCTTGAGCCTGCAAACTAGTGTCTTTCTCAGGCTGAGTTTCTTCAGATTAGCCCTGTGGTTTGGGAGAAATATGGTTGACCCCTGGTTTGTGAGCCTGTAATTCATTCCCTCATTGAGTCATAAAGTTTCCATCATGTTGTGTTACATTATTTTATAGAGCTTTACATAGAAACAAAACTCTTTCATATGGTGTATGACACCCTCCATGATTCAGCCTTGCCTCCAACATCCTTCTTCCTCTTTCTCAACATCTTTCTCACGAGCTAGTCATTCTAACTTGGTAGTTCACATCTGTGCTCTAACTAAACCATGCTCTTTGGGGCATGCAGATAATGTCTCGAGCTTTGTAACGCCTGCAACTAACACAGATCTTTGCACGTTGCACTTGACAGAAACCAATGCACATTTATTTATCCACTGAATTTTCAGGCTACTGCAGGCAGCAGTGAAATGCTCATTGCCAAACATATGTGGCTAAAAATGGCCTTTTTTCTTTTTCCTACTGAAATGCTTCATAGTACCTGATTTGTTTTCATAGGACATAGGTGTAATAAGAATTTTTCTTTCCCTGTGATTTTTCAAAGGAAATAGTTCTACTAATATGGAAAAAATATCTAGGGTGAGTGATCAAGCTTCAAATGAGATTCAGCACTTTTTGTGAGTTCCTTAATAATAAAAGCCATGTTCCATAGCAATTCCATAGCACTGTTATTGTTCCATAACAATGAGTAAGAAATAATTCTTTCCCTTAAGGAGCTTAAGAGATGGGAAAAGATAAGCATACCCACTACAAATAGATTTGATCAGATAAACTGTGGTCAGTATTGTGGAACCCTGAGGAAGAGTGATGAATTCCTACTGGTTTTATGGAAATGTGACAGTAAATGTGGATCCCAAAGAACATGTAGATTTGGTAGGTGGAACCAAAGCACAGGGCATATTGGGAGGAAGAGATAGACTGGGTAAAGATCCAGAAGTGGCAGAAGTGTTTGTAGCTAAGTTCACTGCAAGTTAGGGAAGATGAAGAATATCAGGAAAAATTGATAAAGAAATAGGGAATGGCTAAGCCCTCATTCTTCTGGGACCATTTTGGGAATATCAAAGTGATGCTGCATAAGCTAGTGATGCTGAAGAGACAAAGCTGGTAGAACCCACTGTTTTAAGATGTTGTTAGGTACAGAAGCAGCAAGACTAGGTCTCCTACCAAAAAAGAGTCCAGGACCTGTGAGGTCAGAGAGATGGCTTAGTAGACAGGCTGGGTTGCTGTGCATCCTCACCTGGAAAGCAGGGTAGGGGTCCTGTTATACAGAATTTAATACAAGGCTACAAACAGCTGATTCACCCAAAGAATCACTAGTTGCCACAGGGGAGGAAAGCAAAGTATATGAGAAATGTACATATTAATGATATTATATTTGGGATGGGGAGATGTAATACCCAACATAAATAACAGTTCATATGTTATTTCTACACAAAACTGGTGAAACTTTACTGGGTACAGGTGGCAAGCTAGGAAGTAGAAACCCAAAGTTCAATATAGCACTTGTCTGTAGGATCTCCTGGTCCACTGGGGAAGATGAGTGCATATAAATGAATTGAAATTTGATACAACAGGGATTTTCTTTTTCTTTTGAATAAAGTATTTATTTATTTATTTTAACATCTTTATTGGAGTATAATTGCTTTACAATGGTGTGTTACTTTCTGCTGTATAACAAACTGAATCAGCTATACATATACATATATCTGCATATCTCCTCCCTCTTGCATCCCCCTCTCACCCTCCCTATTCCACGCTTCTAGTTGGTCACAAAGCACTGAGCTGAACTCCCTATGCTATGTGGCTGCTTCCCACAACTATCTATATTATATTTGGTAGTGTACATATGTCCATGCCACTCTCTCACTTCGTCCCAGCATACCCTTCCCACTCCCCTTGTCCTCAAGTCCATTCTCTATGTCTACGTCTTTATTCCTGTCTTGCCCCTAGGTTCCTCAGAACCTTTTTTTTTTTTTTTAGATTCCATATATATGTGTTAGCATACAGTATTTATTTTTCTCTTTCTAACTTACTTCAATCTGTATGACAGTCTCTAGGTCCATCCACCTCACTACAAATAACTCAATTTTGTTTCTTTTTATGGCTGAGTAATATTCCATTGCATATATGTGCCACATCTTCTTTATCCATTCATCTGTCGATGGACACTTAGGTTGTTTCCATGTCCTGGCTATTATAAATAGTGCTGTGATGAACATTGTGGTACATAACTCTTTTTGAATGACGGTTTTCTCAGGGTGTATGCCCAGTAGTATGATTGCTGGGTCTTTTCTCAGGGTATATGCACAGTAGTATGATTGCTGGGTCTTAAAACTAAAAACATTTTCTGTTTTTAGTTTTGTAAGGAACCTCCATACTGTTCTCCATAGAGGCAGTAGAAATTTACATTCCCACCAATGTTTTCTCCACACCCTCTCCAGCATTTATTGTTTGTAGATTTTTTGATGATGGCAATTCTGACTGGTGTGAGATGATATCTCACTGTAGTTTTGATTTGCATTTCTCTAATGATTAGTGATATTGCACATCCTTTCATGTGTTTGTTGGCAATCTGTATATCTTCTTTGGAGAAATGTCTATTTAGGTCTTCTGCCCATTTTTGGATTGTGTTGTTTGTTTTTTGATATTGAGCTGCTTGTATATTTTGGAGATTTGTCCTTTGTCACTTACTTCATTTGCAAATATTTTCTCCCATTCGGAGGGTTGTCTTTTCGTCTTGTTTATGTTTTCATTTTCAATGCAAAAGATTTTAAGTTTCATTAGGTCCCATTGGTTTATTTTTATTTCCATTTCTCTAGGAGGGGGTCAAAAAGGATCTTGCTTTGATTTATGTCATGTAGTGTTCTGCCTATGTTTTCCTCTAAGAATTTTATAGTTTCTGGCCTTACATTTAGGTCTTTAATCCAGTTGAGTTTATTTTTGTGTATAGTGTTAGGGAGTGTTCTAATTTCATTCTTTTACATGTAGCTGTCCAGTTTTCCCAGCACCACTTATTGAAGAGGCTGTCTTTTCTCCACTGTATATTCTTGCTTCCTTTATCAAAGATAAGGTGACCATATGTGTGTGGGTTTATCTCTGGGCTTTCTATCCTGTTCCATTGATCTATATTTCTGTTTTTGTGTCAGTACCATACTGTCTTGATGACTGTATCTTTGTAGTATAGTCTGAAGTCTGGGAGCATGATTCCTCCAGCGCTGTTTTTCTTTCTCAAGATTGCTTTGGCTATTCAGAGTCTTTTGTGTTTTCATGCAAATTGTGAATTGTTTTGTTCTAGTTCTGTGAAAAATGCCACTGGTTGTTTGATAGGGATTGCATTGAATCTGCAGATTGCTTTGGGTAGTTTAGTCATTTTCACGAGGTTGATTCTTCTAATCCAAGAACATGGTACATCTCTCCATCTGTTTGTATCATCCTTAATTTCTTTCATCAGTGTCTTATAGTTTTCTTCATACAGGTCTTTTGTCTCCTTAGGTAGGTTTATTCCTAGGTATTTAATTCTTTAGGTTGCAGTGGTAAATGGGAGTGTTTCCTTAATTTCTCTTTCAGATTTTTCATCATTAGTGTATTGGCAGAGTGCAAGAGATTTCTGTGCACTAGTTTTCTATCCTGTTACTTTACCAAATTCATTGATCAGCTCTAGTAGTTTTCTGGTAGCGTCTTTAGGATTCTCTATGTATAGTATCATGTCGTCTGCATACAGTGACAGTTTTACTCCTTTTCTGATTTGGAGTCCTTTTATTTCTTTTTCTTCTCTGATTGCTGTGGCTAAAACTTACAAAACTATGTTGAATAATAGTGCTGAGAGTGGACTACTTTGTATTGTTCCTGATCTTAATGGAAATGGTTTCAGATTTTAAACATTGAGAACAACGCTGGCTGTGGGTTTGTCATATATGGCCTTTATTATGTTGAGTTAAGCTGCCTTTATGCCCAATTTCTGGAGGTTTTTTATCATAAATGAGTGTTGAGTTTTGTTGAAAGCTTTTCTGCATCTATTGAGATGGTCATATGGTTTTTCTCCTCCAATTTGTTAATATCGAGTATCACATTGTTTAATTTGCGTATATTGAAGAATTCTTGAATTCCTGGTAAAAACCCTACTTGATCATGGTGTATGATCCTTTTAATGTGCTGTTGGACTCTGTTTGCTAGTATTTTGTTGAGGGTTTTTGCATCTATGTCCATCTGTGATATTAGCCTGTAGTTTTCTTTCATTGTGACATCTTTGTCTGGTTTTGGTATCAGGATGATGGTGACCTCATAGAATGGGTTGGGAGTGTTCCTCCCTCTGCTATATTTTGGAAGAGTTTGAGAAAGATTGGTGTTAGCTCTTCTCTAAATGTTTGATAGAATTCACCTGTGAAGCTATGTGGTCCTGGACTTTTGTTTGTTAGTAGCTTTTAATCAATCACAGTTTCAATGTCAGTGCTTGTGATTGTTCTGTTTATATTTTCTATTATTTCCTGGTTCAGTCTCAGAAGTTTCCCAGGTTGTCCATTTTATTGACATATAGTTTCTTGTAGTAACCTCTCATGATCCTTTGTATTTATGCAGTGTCAGTTGTTACTTCTCCTTTTTCATATCTAATTCTATTGATTTGAGTCTTCTCCCTTTTTTCTTAATGAATCTGGCTAATGGTTAATCAATTATGTTTATCTTCTCAAAGAACCGGCTTTTAGTTTTATTGTTCCTTGCTTTCATTTCCTTCATTTCTTTTTCATTTATGTCTGCTCTGATCTTTATGATTTCTTTCCTTCTGCTAACTTTGGGGTTTTTTTGTTCTTCTTTCTCTAATTGCTTTAGGTATAAGGTTAGGTTGTTTATTTGAGATGTTTCTTGTTTCTTGATGTAGGATTGTATTGCTATATACTTCCCACT
Organism: Pseudorca crassidens; assembly: GCF_039906515.1. Lineage (NCBI taxonomy): Eukaryota > Metazoa > Chordata > Mammalia > Artiodactyla > Delphinidae > Pseudorca > Pseudorca crassidens. Next base: position 136,714,441 of record NC_090296.1, on the reverse strand, counting down.
TAGAACTGCTTTTGCTGCATCCCACAGGTTTTAGGTTGTCGTGTTTTCATTGTCTTTTATTTCTAGGTATTTTTGATTTCCTCTTTCATTTCTTCAGTGATCTTTTGTTTATTTAGTAGTGTATTGTGTCACTTCTGTGTGTGTATTTTTTACAGATTTTTTTCCTGTATTTGATATCTAGTCTCATAGTGTTTTGGTCAGAAAAGATACTTGATATGATGTCAATTTTCTTAAATTTACCAGTGCTTTATTTGTGACTCAAGATATGATCTATCCTGGAGACTGTTCCATGAGAACTTGAGAAGAAAGCGTAATCTGCTGTTTTTGGATGGAATGTCCTGTAATATCAATTAAGTCCATCTTGTTTAACATGTCATTTTAAGCTTGTGTTTCCTTATTTATTTTCATTTTGGATGATCTGTCCATTGGTGAAAGTGGGGTGTTAAAGTCTCCTACTATGATTGTGTTACTGTGGATTTCCCCTTTTATGGCTGTTAGTATTTGCCTTATGTATTGAGGTGCTCCAATGTTGGGTGCATAAATATTTACAATTGTTATATCTTCTTCTTGGATTGATCCCTTGATCATTAGATACTGCCCTTCTTTGTCTCTTATAATAGTCTTTATTTTAAAGTCTCTTTTGTCTGATATGAGAATTACTACTCCAGCTTTCTTTTGATTTCCAGTTGCATGCAGTATCTTTTTCCATCCCCTCACTTTCAGTCTGTATGTGTCCCTAGGTCTGAAGTCGGTCTCCTGAAGACCACATATATACAGGTCTTTTTTTTTTTTTTTTAATCTATTCAGCCATTCTATGCCTTTTGATTGGAGCATTTCATCTATTTACATTTAAGGGAGTTATTGATATGTTTGTTCTTTTTCCCATTTTTTAATTGTTCTGTGTTTGCTATTTTAAGTCTTTTCCTTGTCTCTTGTTTCCTGTCTAGAAAAGTTCCTCTTGCATTTCTTGTGAAGCTGGTTTGGTGGTACTGAATTCTCTTAGCTTTTGCTTGTCTGTAAAGGTTTTAATTTCTCTGTCAAATCTGAATGAGATCCTTGCTTGGTAGAGTAATCTTGGTTGTAGGTTTTTCCCTTTGATCTCTTTAAATATGTCCTGTCACTCTGTTCTGGCTTTCAGTATTTCTGCTGAAAGATCAGCTGTTAACCTTATAGGGATTCTCTTGTATGTTAATTGTTGCTTTTCCCTTGTTGCTTTTTATATTTTTTTCTTTCTGTTTATTTTTTGATATTTTGATTAATAGGTGTCTTGGTGTGTTTCTCCTTGGATTTATCCTGTATGGGACTCTCTGCACTTCTGGACTTGATTGACTATTTCCTTTCCCATATTAGGGAAGTTTTCAACTATAATCTCTTCAAATATTTTCTCAGTTCTTTTCTTTTTATCTTCTTCTGGGACACCTATAATTTGAATGTTGGTGTGTTTTATGTTGTCACAGAGGTCTCTGAGATTGTACTCAATTCTTTTCAGCCTTTTTTCTTTATTCTGCTCTGCGGTAGTTATTTCACTATTTTATCTTCTGGGTCACTTGTCTGTTCTCTCTCAGTTATTCTGCTATTGATTCCTTCTGGAGAATTTTTAATTTCATTTATTCTGTTTTTCATCACTCTTTGTTTGCTCTTTAGTTCTTCTAAATCCCTGTTATATGTTTCTTTTATTTTCTCCATTCTATTTCCAAGATTTTGGATCATCTTTACCATCATTACTATGAATTCTTTTTCAGATAGACTGCCTATTTCCTCTTCATTTGTTTGGCCTTGTGGGTTTTTACCTTGCTCATTCATCTGCTGTGTATTTCTTGTTTGGGGTCTCCTTTTTGCAGGCTGCAAGTTTGTAGTTCCCGTTGTTTTTTGGTGTCTGCTCCCAGTGAGTAAGTTTGGTTCAGTGGCTTGTATAGGCTTCCTGGTGGAGGTGACTTGTGCCTGTGTTCTGGTTTATGATGATGGATCTTGTATTTTTGGTGGGCAGGACCATGTTCAGTGGTGTGTTATGGGGTTTCTGTGAATTTATTATTATTTTCGACAGCCTCTCTGCTAATGGATGTGGTTGTGTTCCTGTCTTGTTGGTTGTTTTGCATAAGTTGTCCAGCACTGTATCTCTCTGGTCATTGAGTGGAGCTGGGTCTTAGCGCTGAGATGGAGATCTCTAGGAGATCTTTTGCTGTTTGATATTACATGGGGCTGGGAGGTCTCTGGTGTTCCAATGTCCTGAATTCAGCTCTCCCACCTCAAAGGGTGAGGCCTGACACCCGGCCAGAGAACCAAGACCCTGTCAGCCACACAGCTCAGAAGAAAAGGGAGAAATAAAAGAAAGAAATAATAAATAAATAAATAAATAAAATTTATTAAAACAGAAAAAAAATATTAAAAATAAAAAAGTAATAAAAAAGAAAGAGAGAAAGAAATAAGAGATCTACCAAACTAAAAAACAAATCCACCAATGCTAACAAACACTAAAAATTCTCCAAAAAAAACCCAAAAACAACAGACAGAATCCTAGGACAAATGGTAAAATCAAAGCTATACAGAAAAAATCACACAACATAGCATACACATACACACACACAAAAAGAGAAAAATGAATAAAAGTATATATATATATATATATATATATATATTTTAAAAAAGGAAGAGAGAAACCAAATCAATAAACAAAGCTACGGCTGATAATAAGCTCTAAATAGTAAACTAATATAAACATAAAACCAGAAATAAATTAGATGCAGAAAGCAAACCCCAAGTCTATAGTTGCTCCCAAAGTCCACTGTCTGGAATTTGGGATGATTCATTTTCTATTCAGGTATTCCACAGATGCAGGGTACATCCAATTGATCATGGAGTTTTAATCCACTGCTCCTGAGGCTGCTGGGAGAAATTTCTCTTTCTCTTCTTTGTTCACACAGATCCTGGGGTTCAGCTTTGAATTTGGCCCCACCTCTCTGTGTAGGTCTCCTGAGGGCATCTGTTCTTCACCCAGATAAGATGGGGTTAAAGTAGAAGCTGATTAGGGGTCTCTGGCTCACTCAAGCTGGGGGCAGGGTGTGGTACGGAATGCGGGTGAGCCTGGGGCGGCAGAGGCCAGCCTGACATTGCACCAGTCTGAGGTGCACTGTGTGTTCTCCCTGTCCCTGGATCATGGGACCCTGGCAGTGGCAGACTGCACAGGCTCCTGAGAGGGGAGGTGTGGATAGTGACCTGTGCTTGCCCACAGTATTCTTGGTGGTTAAAGCAGCAGCCTTATCATCTCATGCCCATTTCTGGTGCCCATGCTGCTAGCCGTGGCTCACGCCCCTGACAGGGATTTTCAAAGATTTAGTTTCAGAACACCTTTACACTCTTAAAAATTATTGAGGGGTCTCCAAGAGATTTTGTTTGTATGGATTATATCTTTCAATATTCTCTATATTAGGAATTAGAAGGGAAAAAAGCTTAAAATATTTATTCATGAAATTTATTTTTAAAAGACTATTAGAAACCCATCACATATTACCATCAGAGTGGTGATGTCATCCCATATCCTGTAGCTTCTGGAAAATGCCACTGTACGATTTTGAGGAAAGGAGAGTGGAAAAGGCAAATCATGTTTTAGTCTTCTTATGAAAAATAATATTGGACTCACAAATCCCTAAAAGGATGTCAGGGATTCTGATAGGTTCCTGGATCACAGTGTTACAACAACTCTAATAGGACAAGAGCTCTAATAAGAAAAAAATGGGTAAACTGCAGCTGGTACCCAAACTATAGAACAGTTTGTACTATTTTGTGTAATATAAGAATGAATAATAAATGTTACTAGCTGTCAAACCCATATATCTCATTTAATATTCAAAATGACTATCAAGTATGACTTAACGTCTGTACTTTTCAGATGAAAAATTTAGCTTCTGAAGGTTTAAATAAATTTCTCAGACATAAACAACAAGTTAGTGGCAAGTCTGGAATCCAAACCAGGCCCATTTTACTCCACATCCACAACTATGACTCTGGCTAGCAGCTCAGTGTATAATTACATAACAGTACTATCCAATTCTTAATCAGGCCTTATTATTTGCCAATCATTGGGCTAAACCTCTATGCTCAGAATCATTATCCCATTTAATTCTTACAACATTAGAAGGTAAGTGTTCTTATTATCCCCACTTTATGTATGTGTAGTCCTGTTGGAGAAGCTAAGTAATTGGTCTGAAGTCATAAAATTAGAAAGCAGTAGAGCTAACATCAGTGCCCAGATTTTCCTGATGTCAAATGAGGTTTTTCAATACAACACCCTGGAAGAGTAACTATCCCAAATAACAATACAATAATAGCTAAGATGCATCAAGTGCAAAGCCTTTTTGATACACTAACCTATTTAATTCTCAAAGATGAGTCCTTGTTAAAGATGGAAAATGCTAGAGAATCAAAGTAGTATGAGATCTGAATGACACATAAGAACTGAAGAAAACAAACCAAGAAATAGCTTTCCAGAAGACATGGGTCAGGAAAAGATCATTCACAGGCCATGCGTACGACATCAGGTGTCAGGTATGGGTGGGAAATGGGATTCTTAGGGCTCATCTAAGTCCTGGAGGAAACAGCTCATGATCTGAAAAGAACAAGGACCCCAAAATTTTAAAAATCAATATTCTTTGTGTCATTCAGAAGGCAAGCGGTCCATTTCTATTTTGTATATAAGTTCATTTGTATCATTTTTTTTAAGATTCCATATGGTTACCAAAGGAGAAAGGTGGGGGAAGGGATAAATTAGGAGTTTGGGCTTAATATATACACATTACTGTATATAAGATAGATAACCAGAACAGACCTACTATATAACACAGAGAATTATACTCAATATTTTGTACTAACCTATAAGGGAAAATAATCTGAGAAAGTATATATATATATATATATATATATACATATATATATATGTGTATATATATATATATATATATATATATATATACACACACACATACACACACTCTAAGTATATATACTAAATATATATATATGGGTGTGGTTGTGTTCCTGTCTTGCTGGACACCTGAAACTGACACAAATTGTAAATCAACTATACTTCAATTTAAAATAAAGGAAAGTGGTCCAATTTCTTCCCATCCCCTTCTTGCCTTTCTTCCTCACTTAATTTGACTACAGAATGGGTTTCTTCCTCTATGGTTCTAGCCAGGGAGGATGCCTCAGGTTCTGTTCCTAGTGGTGAAATGTCACCACAGTAGACTATTTGCAATGCAAATCTCCAGACTTCAGCATCCGAGATTGATGTCCCCAGTGAGAACACACTTAGCTGCTGGGCTGGCTCTGAGTGTAAGTAACATAAGGTTTCTTCCAGCCTCGAGTGGTTGTCAGAGGTAACAAAGCAGGGCTGGGGAGAGATGAGCAGTGTGTCCTTCAGACACCAGCCATTAACAGCACATGGTATTAATGCATCTAAATCTGGTTGGGGCCACCAAGTCTCAGAGGAGGGCAGATGGCATACCCAAGCTGGAGCAGAGGACAAGGGGACTTTCCACAGACTATTCTGGAGCCTAATGAGAGGGAGCAGAACCCATAGAGGCAGAGCACCTGTCTGCGTCAGACTCCCATTTACATTCCCAGCGTTTCTGGGCAGCTTAGGGTGGTGTCCTGTGGTCTTCAGGCAGGGATCAGAGATCCCACAGTTCCCTGGGAAACCAGTCCTGACGGCTGAGATGAGCTGTGTGACCCCGGGGTGGGGTGCACGGGATAGTGTTGGGGTACTTGAAACTGGGCTAGGCTCTTTTGGTGCAAGAAATTCACAAGAAGGTTTGGAAATGATCTGGAAAAAAATTAAAAATCCATATGAAACCCATCTTTTCTTTTATGCTGTAGTTGTAATTTAAAAAAGCAGCTTTTATTTAATACATTATCATCAGTGGAGAGTTTGATTTGTTGACAGCTATGTGGAAGGAGGCTCTCTGTCAGGGCCTAGAAATTACAGTTGTGAATCTATACCTTGGCTCATTTTCTAGATTTTTCCTTAGATTAATGTTTCTAAGAACCCCAGGAAAAAGAAAACATACACCAATGAGAAATAAAGCATAACCATGAAACTCCTTTTGTAATTGTAGTTTAGAGGATCAATATAGAAAACAGAAAATATTGGTAGAAAATTAATTTCTTTTGGGAGTCACAAAATATCTAAATATCTAGAACTGATGACTGTGAACATTTTGTCTTTGGCTTTCTAGATGCACACACACACACACACACACAAATGCACACTCAGCTTATAAATTAGCATAATCACGTGGCAATTGCAAGAAACAGGAAATAGTAGGAAATAGCAATTTTCTATCATTTTAACAGCTGCTGAGTATTAGATTATACACATGCACCACCATCAGACTTACTTGTCCCCCAGAGCTGGGCACTTAAATTTGTTTTGCTATTTTAAAAAAATTACAATAAATGTTAACATGATTTCATCTTTAAGCATTTGTCTGGTTAAATATTTTTATTTCTAAATACAAAATTGTGGAGATCATTTTTTACTCTGTTATTTTCTATTGGTCTTTCTTATTTGCACTCATAAATTCCAGGCACCTTTTAAATAAAATGATTTGGAAGAAACTTTCTCTTTTGGTCAACATAGAATTGACAACATTTCTCTCAACTTTCAAATTTGGGCCACCTTGGGAACAGGCAGAAACAAAAGTATGATGTAAATAGTAAGACCCTGGCATTGTTTTTTCTCCTACCATTATCAGGTTGAGCTTCTATATCTATTAGTGAAGATAATGTACAATATTCAAATGTGTTAGCCTAAAAATTCATTTATAAATTGGACACTTGGAACTGGGAAAATATTTTTCCATATAAATAATACAAAAAATATGTGTACATCTCCCAAGAGAATAAAACGAAGCTTACAAAACCCTTGCAATAATAATACTTAACATTATGGAGCACCTTCTAATGTCAAGCAATTTATATAAATCACCTTTAATCCATATGGACCCTAAATTATTTATATTTGTAATTTTTCATTGTAAACAGTATGATGAAGTTACTTTTTCATTTTTAACATTATACATACATTTACTTTATCAATTCATGATGTATTAGAGAATATTAAAAAATTTCATATTTGTTAAGTCATCATTCTCTATTTTGTTATAGTCTTAAAGAACTTGAAAAATAAGCAGCGAAGTTACATAAGAAATAGTCTTTATTTACTTAGGCTTTATTTACCTTTATTTGCTTTATTTGTTTGAGGTAGGAGGTGATCCTGTGAAGATTCCAAAGAGGCCCTCTGATACACTTTCAAGGACTTTACTGAGTGTCAAGACCAGGGTGTCCCTGATCCCTTACCAAGCCAAAATTTCTTTTGCAATTTATGAAATTTTTACCTTGATTGATACAATTAACATAAGTCTACTGCTTGTCATGGATGAGGTAGGCTTTCAGAAACACATGAATTAAAGGTAAACCTTCTTCTTTCACTCAAGGAAATAATTTCTTACATAGCAAGAAATTATAAGAAGACAGCATATGGTAAACTCTCATTCAATGTTAGCTTCATAATTATTTATTTGTGAATTTATAAATACACATATGTGTATTAGGAGTGTTTCCCCTCAGAAAATTCTGCTTTTGTTCTCTTGACTTCCTTTACTTTTTGTTTCTCCTAGTTTCTCCTGGTGTTTCACCCCATCTTCTTTGCCTCTGTTCTTTGGTTTTCCGTCTCTGAGTTTCATGAATTGCAAAAGAAAGTTTCACATAGTAAAAGATCAGGGTCATCATTGGTTTTGACACTCAGTTAAGTCCTTGAAAGTATATCAGAGGGCCTCTTTGGAATCTTCACAGGTCACCTCTTACCTTGAACACTAAACAAATGTAAATAAAGGCTATTTTTCATGTAATTTTATTGCCTTTTATTTTTAGCTCTTTGTTTAGTTCTAACAAAATGGAGAATGATGACATAACAAATATTTTCTTTGGTTTATGTCTCTGAGCCTCATAGCTCTCTCCTCTGACGTGGCCTTTTGGCTTAGTGGGGAATACAGGGGAGATAGCACAGGAGGATCAATCCTCATGGGGGTCATACCCTTGAATGCCCCTCAAAGTTCTAAATTATTTCTGAACTTTATACACGTCTTTTCTCTGACTACAGGGTTAAGACTTTTTAAAAGTTATTTAAAACAAATAATCCTAAAAATAAGTTTGCACAATTAAAATACTTTATTTATTTTAAATAATGGAAATTACCCAATTCATGAAGATCACAAGCCACATCTATAATATATCAGCAATGATCTTCAATTCTTTAAAATGGTACGTAGCGAGTGCAGTAACATGTCACTTGCTCAGCAAGTTAAGCGCACTGTCTTACATGGTTTTTGCTGTTATTTCACATTAGTTTTATCACCCATACTTAATTCCCAACAAATTTTTTTTTTTTTTTTTTTTTTTTTTTTTTTTGCGGTACGCGGGCCTCTCACCATCGTGGCCTCTCCCATTATGGAGCACAGGCTCCAGATGCGCAGGGTCAATGGCCATGGTTCACAGGCCTAGCTGCTCCGCAGCATGTGGGATCTTCCCGGACCGGGGTGCGAACCCATGTCGCCTGTATCGGCAGGCGGACTCTCAACGACTGCGCCACCAGGGGAGCCCCAGCAACAAATATTTTTGATGATTGTTATGAACTGTGTGTTTGTAACCCTCTGATTCATATATTGAAGCCCTAACCCCTAATATCATGGTACTAGAAGGTGGGGCCTTCGGGAGGTAATTAGGTTGAAGCACTCATGATGGGATTCGTGTCCTTATAAGAAGAGAAAAAGAATAGACCTCTCTTTTGTCATCATGTGAAGAGATTACAAGAAGGCAACCATCTGCAAATTAGGAAGAAGGTTCTTACAAGAACCAAGTTGTCCAGCACCTTGATTGTGGATTTCCCAGCCTCCAGAACTGTGAGGAATAAATCTTTGCTGTTTAAGCCACCCAGTCTGTGGGATTTTTGTCATAGTAGCCTGAAGACAATGACTAAGACAGTAATTTTCTTTTATCTTGTCTCTCCCAAACTATCAATTTAATTTTTATAGTAGCAACAACTCACGCTCATATTTCATCAATTTACATATTCATTAATTAAAGTATATAGTTGCAATAATGATAAACCTGGCATAAAAAGATTTTGAACAAATACACCTGATTTTTGGTCAGAATAATATTAATTCTTTTTAGGCACTGTTCCAAATTTAGCTAAAATGTCTAGGTGTGGCAGCCCACTGAGTAGTCTCCTTAGTACCAGACATAGGTATACATGTGTGTATATATATATATATATATATATATATATATATATATATATATATCTGTGCTATAGTGAGAAGTAGAGAGAGTATAATATCCTGTAATTCATGATATGGAGGCTGGTTCAAATCCTCTATTCCACTTTTGACCTTGAAGGTATCAGAGAAAGGAAGACCCTGTTCTCAAAGGGTGAGATATCGAGAAAGGAAATTGACTAAGTCGTCTGGTATGAGGTAGCAGACATTCTCCCCCTATTCTCAGTAGAATCTGATATGTATCCAGTGGGGGTGTTTAAAAAGTTCAGAGAGGATCTGTGAGACAGAGGCATGAAGAAACCAGAGGTAAACCTTTAAGAAAGGGAGACATGAGGAAACACTGATGGAAGGCAGTATTGACAAGTAGCACTCACAAGAGAAGGGTTGAACAGGCCAGTCCTTCCATGGTGGAAGTAAAAAAATTCCTATACTAAAGCTTTTATCACAAAGAGAGAGTTGAGCTCAAGTGGGCCTAGAAAATGCTCAATGACCACAGAGGAATCAGGGCAGCAAAGAAAACGACTAAAAAGCTGACATTAGAAGACCACACAATGAATAACCATGGTGAGTTACCTTGGATGTCCTGACTTTGGGACACACTCAGAGCTTTATTTTTCTTTAATATTCAATAACAGTATAATAAAAGCAAATGTGTACAAATTGCTTAGGACTCAGGATTCTTTAAACCCAGAGGCTATTTAATCATTCTAATAATTTTATGAAAGGGATGCAATTCTCATTCCCGTTATTGACTGATGAACCTGAGGCTTAGAGGGTTTTAATAACCCAACTCAAATAGCCTGAAATTCTCACCAAGGTCTCTCACTCCAGAGCCCTTGCTAGGAACTACTGCTATACTTGGTAATGCCCATATTCACATGTACCTTGAAGGTTCTGGCTTTTGTTTATAATTCTTAATTGAGATGGTAAGAGTAAGAGAGGCATATGGGGGACAGAAAATTTGAGAGAAGCTACCCTGGTGTATACAACGGTATACAACCGAAACCATTCCCCTTCGTGCCTGGCAGAGAGAGTGGATTCTAAATGTCCCTCTGTTCTCTCTGTGGTCTTCATTAGAGATTACAACAGTTACTAGATAAAGTTAAAGACTCATGTAGTGATCTTCACATTAATTGGACTGTAATGTATAGCCTTGGTCAAGCACATCTTTCCCAGCACTCCTCTCTACAGACGGCAATCAAGCCACTTACAGAAGATGCACTGGCTACCGAGACCCCAGGGCAACCTTAAGTTTCACTGGCCTTTTAGTGGAAAACACACTTAATTTTGATACTGAAGGGCTATTAAGACTGGGGTTAAAATAAAAAATCTTTTGGAACATAGAATGTCAAATATTGGATAGGAAATGTTTTTCCCTCATATATTTTAGAAGCCCATGAGCATGCCAACCTCTGGTAACTCCACTTCAAGTTGCCAAATTCCTGTTTCATTTCGGTAAATGTGAATTGTAGTGAATAGCTGTATTAGCTCTGTTGCTATTCTGAAAGGAGATCGCTTCCATCAACTCTTTTGCAAGCAGTAGCTATGAAAAACACATGTGTGCCTGGACACCTGTTACATTCATACATTTGTAGAAACAACTACACAGATTTTCTAAACGCATGCACACATCCGTAGATAACACACCATGTGTTCCAAGTTGCTCTAGCTAATTTCAGCTTAGAGAAATCTTCCTAGAAAAAATGTTTTTGTTTAAATAAAAGGACACTCCAAAAGCAGGAGGAACACGCTGCTGTTACACATCGCTTAGAGAAGCAGAGATTCAGTAATTGGAGGATTAATTGGAAGAAAAGTGGAGTAGTGGAGAAAGTCTGTGTGTGGACTTGGGAAATGTGCATTAAAGCTACTTTGGATCACTTACTTACAAGGTTTCTAACTACCAGTTAGTCAATTAACCTCTCTGACTCTATTGGTCACGGAAGTTTCTTTTTCGGTGAATTTTCTATTGACTCTATTGGTCATGGGAGTTTCTTTTCCAGTGAATTTTCTATTCACATTTATTTTCCCATTTTTTAATGGGAATATTTTTTCTTATAAACTTACAGAAGGTTTCAGTAAATGTGCATTCTGGACATGGATTTTTTTGTTGAATATATGCATGTCAAATACCTTGACCCAGGCTGGTTGTCTGATTCCATCAATATATGATTAGAATTTGGGAAAAGCTAGTGGAAATGCACCTTCGTACCACTCTTTTGAGCTGGACATTGCATATTTTATTATCCAGAAATTTCATGAGATAGGTATGAGGGTGTTTCCTGCAGCATTGTTTATAATAGGAACTAATTCTTGCCAAGGCATTACTGTTTCCCAAGAACTCTTTTAAGATTTTCATTTGTACTATGTAATTTAATCCTAAAAATTATGTGGTAGGTACTATTGTTATACCCATATGAGTAAATGAAGGCACTGCAGTTAAATAATTTTCCCCAAATTACAAACAAAAGTAACCCAAAAGGGATTAGAGTCCAGGATTTCTGGCTTCAGAGCTCACACCACTCACAACAACTGTCCTGAAGTGTCATCAGTATAAGACTGAATAAATAGAGTATATTTGACAATTTAATGAAGTACTATTCTGTTAAACTATAGATTTATATGCAACAGCATGGATAAATGTCAAAATGATAAAGAAATGCTAGTTTCAAAAAGAAATGTATAACAGTAAGCTATCATTTAAAGAACACACAAGACAGTATACAGATATAGATAAATACACATGTATTTTTATGCATTGATGTACCAAAGTTTGCAAATATGATTAGCATTAACAAATGTGAACCTCAAAAGAGAAGTAACCTCTTTAGAGGGTAAGAAGGAAAAATAATCAACATATTTCTTTCTTTCAAAATAAAAAGAGAAAAATGAAGCAAATATGGCAAAATATTTCATCTGTTAAATATGGATAGTGAGTACAAGAATACACTATAAATTGTTTTCCCTACATTTTATGTTTAAAATATTTCACAAATCAAAATTTAAAAAGAAAAAGAGGTAATACATGAGGGTCCTTTGTAAAAACTAGCATACTATACAAATGGGAACTATTTGTTTTGATCATCAAAAGTGAAGCAGAGGGGCTTGATTTCCAAATGTCTGAGTAAAGATTTCTGAAAATCCTCTCCCCATAAAAGCTATATAAACTCTGCAAATGAATTAAAGGCTTGAAAAATCCATGAAATGTTTATTCAAGAAAAAACAACTAAATTTTAGTCAAAACAGTGAGCCCTGCAGTCTTTTAGCTTGCCATAATCCGATCACTCTCTCCCCAGCTCCATGGGAGCTTTGAAAAGCAATAGTCTCACAACTATAGTAACTGTGAAATCAAGTAGTCTAGCAGACACCGGAGGAGCCAGAATAGTTTGGAGCTTCCTAAAAAGCCCCAGAGAACTGTCACCCTTTGACTTGCTTGCAGCATGATGAAAAGTCCAGTTTCAGTACTTGTTTTTACTTGACCCAACTCAGAACTCACTCTCTGTCAACAGCCCTAACCTGTATGGTATTTGCTGAAAAGAATCAACAGCAATTGTTTAACATAACAGTTGCCTGAGGTAGTGACACCAGTCAGAGGTAAAACTTAGGGCTTTGTCAGGCTCCACATAATCAGGAAGTGAAGGCTAAGACAGAGAGGTAGACTGCTTGTCAAAACATTAAAGACATGCTCAACGAAGACTCTCAGCAAAGGTTGGTAGACTCACTGGTTCACGACATTTAAGAAAATCTCTGTTAGCTTACAACTAGGATAACTGAGCACACATCAATTGCCACATAACAAATAATACACACTTTAAAGAAATAGTCAAAAAATACTAAATAACAATAAAACAAATAACAATGACAACAAACCCTAGTGGGAGAGAGAATTGGATTGCTAAAGGTGCCACAGTACATTATTCTAAATGTCTAGATAATCAATAAAAACTTACAAGATACCCCAAAAAACAGGAAAGTATAACCCATACACAGGCAATGGGAAAAACAAGCAGGCAATAGGAACTGACCCTGAGAATTCTAGTAAGATGTTAAACTTACTCGAATTTAAATCAGCTATCATAAATACATGCAAAGAACTAAAGGAAAACATATATAAAAATGAGAAATATGTGTCACCAAAAAAAAGAATATCAGTAAAGAGACAGGAAGTATAAAAAAGAACCAGGTAGAGGGTCCCAGAGGTAAGATGGCGGCTACCCTGGAGTGCAATGTGGTAACGGCGGCAACAGAACCAGAGCTGCTATATGACGAGGAAGCAAAGAGATATGTGTCCTAAAGAAGCTAGCTATTACAGGAATCGAGCAGCCACCTTGATGATGCTCAGAAAGTTCTGGGAAGCTCTTGGAGATGCACAGCAGTCAGTGAGGGACATCTACGAGAGGACAAATGCCACCTATCTCTAGGGAATGCTATGGTGGCATGTCGTAGTTTCCAGAGAGCCCTAGAACTGGGTCAAAAAAATGCTCAGGCACAACAGGAGTTCAAGAATGCCAATGCAATCATAGAATATGTGAAAATAGCAGAAAAGGATTTTGAGAAGCGGGATTTTCAGAAGGTTGTTTTCTGCATGCACCATGCCCTAGAATATTCCCCTGCCTGCCATCACTTCAAAATCCTCAAAGCATAATGTTTAGCAATGCTGGGTCATTATCCAGAAGCACAGTGTGTGGCCAGTGACATTTTACGAATGGATTCCACCAATGCCGTTGCTCTGTATGTACGAAGTCTTTGCCTTGATTATGAAGATTGCATTGAGAAGGCGGTTCAGTGTTTTTGTCCAAGCTCTCAGGATGGCTCCTGACCATGAGAAGGCCTGCGTCACTTGCAGAAATGCCAAAGTACTTAAAGCAAAGAAAGAAGATGGGAATAAAGCATTTAAAGAAGGAAATTACAAGCTAGCATGTGAACTGTACACAGAAGCCCTGGGGATAGACCCCAATAATATAAGAACAAACGCTAAACTCTACTGTCATCGGGGTATGGCTAATTCCAAGCTTAAGAAACTAGATGATGCAATAGAAGACTGCACAAATGCAGTGAAGCTTGATGACACATATAAAAGCCTACTTGAGAAGAGGTCAGTGTTACATGGACACAGAACACTATGAAGAAGCAGTACGGGACTATGAAAAAGTATATCAGATGGAGAAAACAAAAGAACACAAACAGCTCCTAAAAAATGCACAGCTGGAACTGAAGAAGAGTAAGAGGAAAGATTACTACAAGATTCTTGGAGTAGACAAGAATGCCTCTGAGGACGAGATCAAGAAAGCTTATCGGAAATGGGCCTTGATGCACCATCCAGATCACCACAGTGGAGCCATTGCTGAAGTTCAGAAGGAGGAGGAGAAAAAGTTCAAGGAAGTCAGAGAAGCTTTTACCATTCTCTCTGATCCCAAGAAAAAGACTCGCTATGACAGTGAACAAGACCTGGATGAAGAGGGCATGAAGAGGTCATGCAAACAATATCTTCAAGACATTCTTCGGTGGTCCTGGGGGTTTCAGCTTTGAAGCATCTGGTGCAGGAAACTTGTTTTTCAATTTGGCTAATGAAAGGAAACCATCCAGAACCCAGAGAATGCAGACTTGCTCAGTTTAACCTCCAGTGTGGACACAGCTCGCCTCCTCCCTTCATCATGATCCACGTACTTAGAGCAGTTTCATTCTTTCAATTAGATACCCAGTGTCTGAGTGAGTGGGGTGAAGGAAAGCGAGCCAGCACCAAAGACTGCGGGTAGGGGAGGGAGGTGGGGGTGGACAGGGCAGCTTGTGAATTTTTGTTTTACTGTTTAACTTTATTAAAACAAAACAAAACAAAAAATGAACCAAGTAGAAATTCTACAGTTGGAAAGTAAAACAATTAATATAAAACATTCACTAGGGGGGCTCAAAAAGGGATTACACTGACAGAAGGAAGAATCAGTTGTCATGAATAAGGGTCAATTGAGATTATCCAGTCTGAGAAAGAAAATGAAAAAGGAATAAACAAAAACAACAGGACCTTTTGGTTCTTATGGGACACCATCAAGCATACCAACATATGGCTAATGTAGGCCCCAGAAGGATTGGAGAGAGAGAAAGGTGTAGAAAGACTATCTGAAGATGGAATGGTCCCAAACTTCCCAAATTTGACCAAAAAGTATTATACTGTAATCTAAGTAGCTCAATAAATTCTATGTAGAATCAACACAAAGAGATCCATGTTTAGAGACATCTTAGTCAAATTGCTGAAAACCAAGATAATGAAAGAATGCGGAAGTAACAAGAGAAAAGCAAATTATCATCTGCAAGCTATCTTTAGTAAGATAACATCTGACTTTTCATTAGGGATCAGGAAGGTCAGAAGGCAGTGGGATGGCATGTTTAAAGTGCTGAAATAGAAGATTGTCAACTAAGAATTCTACATCTGGCAAAATTAACCTTGAAAAATGAGGGAGAAATTAAGACATTCTCAAGTAAATAAAATCGGAGAATTCATGGATAGCATGTCTGCTCCACAAGAAATAATAAAACATTTAACTTCAAGCTGAAATAAAAGGATATTAAACAGTAACTTAAATACACATGAAGAAATAAAGAACACTGGTTGAGGTAAATACATAGGTAAATATAAAAGACAGTATCAGTGTATTTTCATTTGTAACACTTTTCTAATCCTCTCTGATTTTTAAAAACTGCATAAAGCAATCCTTACAAAACTGTGTTGATATGTTTATAGTGTACACATTTGTAATTTGTATGTTCATACAGTGGAGATGAGGGGATAGGAATGGAGCTCATTGGAGCAATCACTTTGTAATTTAGAAATATGTGGAAATTAAACATGTTCCTAAGTAACAAATGGGCAAAGAAGAATCAGTGGGATTCTTCTTTGTAATTTCCCCTATAATTCAAGGGGAAATTACAAAATACTTTGAACTGAATTAAAATGGTAGCACAAAACTTATGAGACATAGCTAAAGCAGTCATTAGAAGAAAATGTACAGCTGTAAACACTTATATTAAAAAGAACTTAGATTAATAACTTAACCTTCCACTAGGGGAAAAATAGTAAAAGGAAAGAATATTAAACCTAAAGCAAGCAGAAGGAAGGAAATAATACAGATCAGTGCAGAAATTAATGAAAAATAAAGAAGAAAAACAATAAGGAAAATCAACAAAATAAAAAGTTGGTTCTTGAAAAGATCAACAGAATTGACAAACCATTACCTAGCCTAACTAAGAAAGAAAGAAAATTCCAATTAGGAATAAAAGAAGGACATGACCTAAGACATATATAGAAAGTAAAATATAAGAGAATATTATGAACTGTTATGTGCCATCAAACTCAAAATCTAGAAGAAATGAACAAATTCCTAGAAAGATACAAACTACTAAAGCTGCTTTACAAAGAAATAGAAGATATAAATAAACCTATAACAAGTAAAGAGAGTGAATTAGTAACAAAAATTCTTTCCACTAAGAAAAGCCCACTCACATAGATTCTACCAAATAGTGAATTCTACCAATTAAAAAAGAATTAACAACAATCATTCACAAACCTTTCCAAAGAAAATACAGATGAGAAACAATTCCCAGCTCATTCTATAATGCCACCGTTACCCACAGCATATATAAAGATTTAAACACCATAACAAAATGGAATATGCTACAGAAATTCAAGGCTGATTCAACATACTAAAGTCGATTAATACATTCCATATTATAGAATAAAGGACAAAATTCACATAATTAGCTCAAAAGATGGAGAAAAAATTTTATAATATTCAACACATTTTCATGATAAAATACATAACAAACCTAGGAGTAGAATGGAACTTGCTTAACCTTATAAAGAGCAGCAATGGAAAATCCACAATTAATTTCATATTTAATGGTAAAAGACTGCATGCATTCCCTTAAGATCAAAACAAGACACGAATTTCAATCTCATATCTTCTATTCAACACTGTACTGGAGATTCTAGACAGGAAAATCAGACAAGAAAGTGAAATAGAACATCCAGATTGGAAAAGAAGATATAAAACTACCACTATTTGCAGATGATATGATCTTGTATATAAAATCCTACCAAACTCACCACAAAACTATTGCAGTTGATAAATGAGTTAAACACAATTGCAGGATATGAACAATATAAAAAATTCAATTTCAAAGATAAATTTAAGAAATAATTCTATCCACAAGACCATAAAATGATAAAAATACATAGAAATAAATTTTTAAAAAGAAGTGTATTACTAATACACTGAAAACTGAAAAATATCATTGAAATAAATTGAAGATGTTCTAAATAAATGGAAAGACATCCCATGTTCACTTAGTAGTGTTAAAATGTCATTACTCTTCAAATTGTTCTGTAAAATCAATGCGCTCCCTATCAGCATACCATTTGACCTCTTTGCAGAAACTGAAAAATTCCAAAATTCACTTGGAAACTCAAGAGACTGAGAACAGCCAAAAACATCTTGAAAAATAACAAAGTTGGAGGGTTCACACTTCCTGATTTCAAAACTTGCTACAAAACTACAGTAATCAAATAATGTGGTGCAGACATAGAATAGACATGTAGATGAATGAAATAGAATTAAGTCCAGAAATAAGTCTTTACACTTATGGGGGATTGATTTCTTGACAAGGATTCCAAGAAAACTGAATGGGGAAAAGACAATCTTCTCAACAAATGGTGCTGTGACAAGTGGATATCTCCATGCAAAAGAATGAAGTTGGACCCTTACCACCTACCATATACAAAAGTGCACTCTAAATGAAAGGGAGGCCTAAATGTAGATGATAAAACTATAAAACTCTGAGAAGAAAACATAGGCAGAGTTCTTCATGACATTGAATTAGACAACAGTTTCTTAGATATGACAGCAAAATTACAAGAAAAAATAGATAAATTGAACTTTATCAAAATTTAAAATGTGCTTCAAAGAGCACCACCAAATAAGTGAAAAGTGAATTTATTGATGTTAGAAAATCATGGTGTTAGCAAACCATGTATCTGATAAAGAACTATTTTCTGAATATTTAAAAAACGATTACAACTCAACAATGAAAAAGGTTTTTAAAAACCCAATGAAAACATGTGCAAAGGTTCTAAAATGACATTTCCCAAAAGAAGATATAAAAATGGCTAGTAAGTAATGAAAATGCTCAATGTCATTAGTCATTAAGGAAATGTAAATCAAAACCACAATAAAATACCATTTCACACACACTATTATGACCATAATAGAAACGACGGGCAATAACAAGTTTCAGCAAGGATATGAAGAAACTGAAATATCATCCATTGTTGGTGGGAAGGCAAAATTATGAAACTATGTTGGAAATCAGTTTGCCAGTTCCTAAAAATATTAAACTTAGTTACCATATAACCCAGAAATTCCACTCCTAGGTGTACTCCCAAGAGATATGAAAACATATGTTCACATAACAAATTATACAAAAGTATATTAAAAATAAATAGTAATTGTTATTAATAATAATGATAAAATTTAAAACATTATTAATAATAACCCCGAAGTGGAAATAACCCCAATGTCTATCAACTGATGAAAGGATAAACAAAATGCAGTACATACAGACGATGGAATGTTAGTCATAAAAAGGAATGAAGCTCTGGATATGTGCTACAACATAGATGAAGCTTGAAAATACCATGTTATGTGAAACAAGCCAGACACAAAAGATCACATATTATGTGATTCCACATACATTCAATGCGGCAAATCCATAGGGACAGAAATTATTATATCAATGGTTGCCAGGGGATGGGGACAGGGGTCGGGGGGAATGAGGAGTGATTGTTAACGTTTATGGAGTTTCTTTTTGGAGTGATGAAAATGTTCTGAAGTTAGATAGCGCTGATCTATATGCAACTTTTTGAATATTCTAAGAAACACTGGAGAGGGACTTCCCTGGATAAGGATCTGCCTTCCAATGCAAGGGGTGCAGGTTCGATCCCGGGTTGGGGAGCTAAGATCCCGCATGCCTCACGGCCAAAAAAACAAAACATAAAACAGAAGCAATATTGTAACAAATTCAATAAAGACTTTAAAAATGGTCCACATCAAAAAATATCTTTAAAAAATGCTGGAGAGTATATATTAAATTAGTAAACTGTATGGTATGGAAGTATATCTTAATAACATGTTATTAAAAAATGTGAATTGAAGCAGACACATTTTGCATTGGAGTGGGATGGCTATGCTGTCAGCATTGATCAAATTAACTGGACAATCACCAAATCTTTCAGCAACTTCAGGCCATGAAGTCACAACTGTGACCAGACACCCCATTTTTAACCATAGACCCATGCTACCTTGCAGTGCTTTCAAATGCATATTTATTTATGAGAGAGATGTCATAAAGAGCCATACTGTTCTTATCGCCTCAGTATGGAAAACTTCCACACCAGAGTTGAAGGTAAAGTATCTGACATTCAGGGGAAATTGCATAACCATTATGAGCTCAGGGATAGAAGATTATAGTAACTGTTCAGATGGAATGGATATGATACATGTCCAAAGACCCAGGCTTACATAGACCTCTGATAAAATCCCTGTTGTCAGAGTAAGGAGACAGTCAGAGATTCAAGGTCTCTGCTCTCACACGTTATGAGGTCTGAATCATGGGCTGTGCATCAACAGAAAGCTGCTGAGATTACTCACTAAAGCGGTCCCTACCAAGCTTTTATTCTCATCAGCCTGATTACCATCTCAGTCCATTGCTTTTGATCTTAGAATTGCTGTCTCCATAGCCAGTAAAACAGACAGATATATGGACTCCTGTCTCCACAGTTTGTCTTTTCCATGTTCAAACTAGATCCCGGTATTAATTCTCTATCCTGAATGGCTTACAAGATAAAATAAATGTATCTTTACCAAAGAAATTGGAAGTCAGGCTAACTAAAAAATGTTGTAGTAGAAGTCTTCAATCTTTAAGGTATGGGTATCTTGGTATCTTCAATTACTGAAATTACAAGGTGCAGGTGGTGAAAGCGCATCACTGATTCAGATAGCTCATGAAATTGCTTTAATATGATGTACAAGTAAGGAATAAACATTGTAGTTATCATTATGACCTCTCCTTCACTTTTCATTCCCAACACACAGTAGTTTTTGCTAAAGCACATAACAGAGTACATGTAAGCAGAGTATCTTGAACAACTCTGACCAGACTTTTCTGTTTGTTTTTTCTAATTAAAAAAAATTGATATATAGTTGATGTACAATATTACATAAGTTACAGGTGTACAACAGAGTGATTCACAATTTTTAAAGGTTATACTTCATCTATAGTTGTTATAAAATATTGGCTATATCCCCTGTGGTATATAATGTATTCTTGCAGCTTATTTATTTATGCATAGTACTTTGTACCTCTTAAACCCCTACCTCTGTCTTCCCCCTCCCCATTCCCCTCTCCCTACTAGTAACCACTAGTTTATTCTCTATGTCTGTGAGAATGCTTCCTTTTTGTTATAGTCACTAGTTTGTTGTATTTTTTATATTATACATATTAGTGATAACATACAGCATTTTTCTTTCTTTATCTGACTTATTTCACTTAGCATAATACCCTTCAAATCCATCCATGTTGCTGCAAATGGCAAAATTTCATTCTTTTTTATGGCTGAGTAGTATTCCATTGTATATATATACTGCATCTTCTCTAGCCATTCATCTGTTGATGAACACTTAGGTTGCTTCCATATCTTGGCAATTGTAAATAATGCTGCTATGAACATTGAGGTGCATGTATCTTTCCAAATTAGTGTTTTCATTTTTTTTTTTCAGATATATACCCTGGAGTGGAATTCCTGGGTCATACAATAGTTATATTTTAGTTTTTTTGAGAAACCACCATACTGTTTTCCATAGTGGCTGCAAGACTTTTCTGTTTTTGAAATGAACAAAGACAACATCTATATGATGGCTAGTCATCACTTAAAATCCTAGGGGGTCGGTCAGTGTTACTACATTGAGTTCATTCTATTCCACTCCAAAACAGAAGAGATTGACATTTTGGTTATCCTGCACATCTTGCCTATAAGCAAAGGAACAATTTCAATTAGGATGTTCAAAATACAGGAAATAGCCCATGGTCTCTTATTGCTGCTTTCCCAGACCTCTAGGGATCTGAACACTTCAGGTCAGAATTACTGGTGAGGTGGAAAAACTCAAAAGCCCTGCATTCTGATTCCAATCACTAGCTTACTTTCTAGCCTGATTGTAGCATAAAGCATGAGAAAGTCATCCTAAAATTGTGACCAATATCCTTGTGCACAATGCAATCATGAGTCAGGCAGGGACTACAACATGAATGGTGGTGTCTATTGCCACATGGTGTAAAGAGGGTAGATGTTTTCCCCACCGATTGTTTTTTTAAAAATGGAATTCATAGAATCATAGAATCTTGGATGATTTTTTTTCGATGAATTAGTTTAAATAATGGCCCCAGAAAGGTACATTTCAATCCCTGGAACCTGTGAATGTGAACTTTTTTGGAAAAATAATCTTGCAGATGTAATTAAGTTAAAGATCCTGGAGATGAGCTCATCCTGGATTATATGGATGAGACCTACATCCAATGACAAGATTCCTTAAAAGAGACACACCAGAAACAGTTACAGAGAGAAAAGGACCATATGAAGATGGAAGCAAAGATTAGATGTTTGCAGCCCCAAGCCAAGGAATATCTGGTACCATCTGAAGTTAAAAGAAACAAGGAAGGAATCTCCTCTAGAACTTTCAGTAGAAATGTGGTCCAGCCAATGTCTTGATTTTAGACTTCTGGCCTCCAAAATTTTGAGAGATAAATTTCTGTTGTTTTTAAGCCAACATTTTTTTTTGTGGTAATTTGTTACAAAAGCCACAGGATACTAATACACTTGCTTCGACACCTAATAAATAGCTTTTCACACATAGATTTTTTCCAATTCTGTAGTAGTGTCATCAATACTGAGATGAACATTGCACCATCTGGTGACCTAGGGTGACATATTTTCAAAATCTTCTGCTAGGGTATCAGGTCTGTATCCTGGTTTAGACATGTTTCCTTTTCACAAGTCTATGTGGGTTCACTTATCCAGTAATGAGAATCTTTAAAGCAAAAGTAATAACTGTAATCATCGCTCACTTAAACAAAAGAATATCACTTTTAATCACAATAATACTTGTTAGGGCAACAATCGTACCATGTTGTGTATAGATTTGGATTCTTCCTGTTAGGTCTAGGACTAGTAACTCAATCTCACTTGTGCCTCTGTTTACTCATCTATACAATGGGGATATTAACAGAGAATATTAGAGTTTACTGTGTAACCTTCATACCGATTTCCTTAGCATAGTTCTAGACACTCAAAGCCTTCACTCCTCAGTACCATTATCACAACAGGAATTGAATAACAGAAGAAAAGAAAAAAAAATAGAATAAATCGATTTTAGTTCTTCTGGGACTCTCTTTGCTTGTAGAAAATGACTCAGCCTAGAAGGTACTTTTAAATAGTGAAAAGAAAGAGATAAATTCTTGTTGTTTATAAGCCAACATTTTTTTGTGGTAATTTGTTACAAAAGCCACAGGATACTAATACACTTCTTTCAATACCTAATAAATAGAATGTATTAGTTTTAAATAGTGAAAAAGGGATTAATGATACAAATGTTACCTTACTGCAAAAAGAAATATACTCAACCCCTACTACCATTTCACTGTCCCCTGAAAATTACCTCTGGTCCTAATCTGACCACTACCCTTCAGTTTTAAAAAATAAATTTGGTCAGGTTTACCCCACTCCACCTCAACACATCCCATGCCCCTCCCTGGCTGTTACAAGAGGTGCAAGGCACAGAATACACCAAGTCATCATGTCTCTGTACATGGTGTTCATGCTAACTGCAATAATGTGCCCTTTTCTTCTTCCTGGTGAACCCTATTTGTGTGTGTGTGTGTGTGTGTGTGTGTGTGGCATTTTGCAGTTAGCACTCCAGTCCTGCTAGCTGGGAGGCTGTATATGCTCTTTATTTATTTATTTTTAAATAGACTATATTTTTAGAACACTTTTATACTTACAGAAAAATTAAGCAGACAGTACAGACTGTTTCCATATATCCCACACCCAATTTTCCTTATTATTAACATCTTACATTAATTAATATGGTACATTTGTCACAATTAATGAAACAATATTGGTATGTTCTTACTAACTAAAGTTCATACTTCATTCATATTTCCTTAGTTTTTTCATAATGTTCCTTTTCTGTCCCAGGATCCCACCCATGACACCACATTACATTAGGTTGTCAGGTCTCCTTAGGCGTATCTTAAGGGTGACAGCCTTTCAGACTTTTCTCACTTTTGATGACCGTGACATTTTGAGGAGTACTGGTCAGATATTTCCTAGGATGCCCCTATATTGAAAGTTATCTGATGTTCTTCACATAATAAAACCCCAGTTATGAGTTATTGAAAGGAAAAACACAGAAGAAAAGCACTACTTTCATCACATCATGAGTACATACTATTGACATGATACATGATTTATCGACCTGATTTATGTTGACCTTGATCACCTGACTGAGGAGTGTGTGTCAGTTTTCTTCACTACACTCCTACTCACTTTTAATACTCAGTATAAATGTCACCACCTCTTTGAAGTTTTCCTGGCTTCTTTCAGTCCTTAGCAGACCATTTAATCTATTTTTTAGTTATTAAGCATTTGTTAATCACTCATTACATGTCTAGCATGTTGCAAAAGTGAGGATGCAACAATTGAAATAGGCAATACACGTTTTGTGAATGAATAAATTACTATATGAGTTAATGGTTTTATGCATAAGCAGAGTATTTTTTTTAATATTTACTAAACATTTATATATTAAGTGCCTCTAGTTTATGTAGTACTATAGGAGAAGTGTGAGGTACAAAATAAATTAAAAGTACAGACCTTACTCTGAATCAGAGATTGGCAAAATATAGCCCTCAGAGCCAAATCCTGACCACTACTTGATTTTGTAAATAAAGTTTTATAGGAACCCAGCCTCACTCATGCATTTACATATCATTTATAGCTGCATTTACCTTAGAGCAGCAGAGGTGAGTGGTTGCCCACAGTGCCTGTATGGCTTGCAAAATTTAAAACCTTTACTATTTGGCCCTTTACAGTAAAAGTTCGCTGATCCCTGCTCTAAAACATTACACTTGATGATACACATGGAAACTCATAGCTCTTGTTAGGTAGTTGTAAAAATAAACATTTAACTCTAAATAGGAGAGATAGTAGAAGACCTTAATATATTATTGCAAGAATTCTTTGGTTTACCTGTAAATCCAGAGTGAGAATTGATCACTGTGGATGCGAGTCAGTAAACACATATTTATTAAAGATGTTATGGGCCAGCATGGTGTTGCAAGCAAGGGATTTATTGATGAAAAAGACACACTTCTGCCACTAAAAAGTATACATTTTAATGGGATAGGGCTGCTGTATCCAATATAGCAACCATCAGCCACATGTGTCTGGTGAGCACTTGAAATCTGTCTAGTTTGAATTGAGATATACAGAGAGTGTAAAATATATAAAGATATTTCCATACACTCAACATAATGAAAAAACAATGTTAAATACTTCATCATCAAAAGTTTAATGTCAAGTACTTGTTTATTTTATTTTACAACATTACATGGTGATATAAGAACAAAATATATTGTTAAAATCATCTGAATCTTTTTTTAACTTTTTAATGTGGCTAGTAGAAAATTTAAAAGTACATATGTGACTTATATTACATTTCTATTGGACATTGCTCATCTAGACTTCAGAAATGTGTTGTGAATACAGTAGCCACCAGCTACATGTTGCCATTTATATTTCAATTAATTAAAATTAAATATGCAGTAATTAAAACTTCAATTTCTTAGTCCCACTAGTTACACCTCAAGTACTCAATGTGACTCAAGCCCCAAGATATATGTGGCTGTTGGCTACCCTATTGGTCAGTCCAGATATAAAGGATTTCCATCACTGCAGAAAGATCTGTCGTACGGGGCTCTTCTAGAAAAATATGAGAAGGCTTCGTAATTTTTTTTTTTATTTATGATGATAAACATTCTGTTAGGAAGGTAAAGGACTACAGACCAAACTGGAGACTGATATCAGTCAAGGGCATCTATGTTTTGGGGCGTGAATTATTTCATATGCAGGTCTTTGCATGGCCACATTTGTGTGCTGGCAGGAAAGGGACCGGCAGAGCCAGTACATGAATACTTAGGAAGAAAGAGAAGTAACTTCAGGACACACACACACAAAAAGAACAGAAAAAATACTGCTGCACATTTAGCTCCAAAGTCCTGTAAGGGGAAGTATGATATTTTAATTATTTTTTAAAATATACATGTTGGAGTATTTTGACTGAAAGACCTATGTAACTGCATTGTGTATTAAATGGATGAAATATTTCCCCTGGATACGGAGGAAAATCATTCTAATGGCAAGAAACCAAATTTTCTTTATGACCACTGTTAGTTTCAGTGGTGGATATAATATCTGCCCATGGCCTTAAAAGCTAGAATTAGAGTATCCACAGGTGTGGAAAGACTAGGAAGACATACTCCAAAGGTGTGAAACAGGCAGCAGAGAGGAGAACAAGATCTAAACACCAGAGCTTGCTCTTTGGGTGGCACGATTATGAGTTTTGGAGCTTCAGAGATTTGCATTTGAATTTTTCACAACCACTTACTAGCACTGGAAAAAAGATATCAGCACCTATGGAGCTCTAACTATATTCCAGGCACCTTAGGTATATTATCTCATTTAATCCTCCCAAGAACCCTATGAGACAGGTTCTATCATTATCCTTATTTTACAGAAGAAGAAAATGAGGCTTTGTAAGATTAATGGTTACATTCTAATGAGTGACATAGGTAGGCTTTGTCAAGAGACTCAAGATTCCACTCCTCACCAAAACATTTTACTGTCTTCTGTGCAACCTTGGTCAAGTTGTTAACTGCTCTTTAGGCTCATTTTCTTTATCTGTAAGATAAGAATTATCACATCCACCTTGCAGAAT
Organism: Pseudorca crassidens; assembly: GCF_039906515.1. NCBI lineage: Eukaryota > Metazoa > Chordata > Mammalia > Artiodactyla > Delphinidae > Pseudorca > Pseudorca crassidens. The sequence continues at coordinate 136,688,016 of NC_090296.1, read as the reverse complement.
TGTTATAAGAAGTTTTCAGTCAAGTCAGTGAAGCATCTAATTGGTATAGGTATACAATATAAATGTTAGCTCGCTCCTACATTCATTAGGAAATGGCAAAGTGGTTACGATTTTTCACAAAATATAGTATCTAGTGATATATTTCTCTTGTTCATGACTGACCTAAGTGAGCTTTCAGCTGGTAGGTGTTCTGCTCCACGAGGTCATCTGGGGACCTCCCTAATATCTGCATGGTTCTACCCTGTCTGGGTTCCAGCAGGTGAAGATGGAGAAGAAAGTGGGGAGAAGCCACACCCTCAATCATACGGCTTACATCTGAAGACACACACACATATCACTTGTGCTCACAGTCCACTGGGGAGAACTTAGATTTTGACTTTCTCTAGCTGAGAAGGTAGCTGGGAATATAGTTTTGCTATGTGCTTAGCTCCAACTCAATTACTGTGGAAGGAAGAATAGATTGTGGTGATTAAGGGGACACGTTAGAGGCTGCATGTTTGTGCTTCCTCAAAATTCTTATGTTGAAATCAGAGCCCTACTACGGTGATATTGGGAGGTGGAGCATCTGGGAGGAAATTAGGTCGAGAGGGTGGAGTCTCAATGGGATTAGGGTCCTTATAAGAAGAGGAAGAGAGCTAGCCCTCTCTCTTGCTCTTCACCATCTGAAGATATAGCAAGAAGATGGCCATCTGCAAACCAATAACTGGGCTCTCAACAGATAATGTATTTGCCAGCACATTGATTTCAGACTTCCAGCCTCCAGAACTATGAGAAATAAATGCTTCATTCCACCCAGTCTATGGTAATTTGCTATAGCAGCCCAAACTGATTAGAAATACTTACCTGCCCTCAATTTTATTGCTATGGGAAATTATGGTACTAAACAACCCGACACTCTGAAGTCACTTCGTTTAACTCCTGCATTGCATTCTTACACTTAATACTGGATTCCTCCATCAGATTGCAACCTCCTTAAGACATGTTGCAAGTTTTACACTTTTCATAGACTTACCTAACCTCTTGGGGAATGAAAAATATATTTTTGTTTGTTTGTTTTTTTCTTGAACCCTTGAAAAATAAGATTCCTTGGATACTTAGAATCTTGACACTTGGTCTGACTTTAGAGCAAGAAGGCAAAGGAAGAATCAGAACCCCAGTACCTTTGTATCCAACAGACTTGGGTTTCCCTCCTGAATGCTCAGCCCCTATTTCCCTCAGGAGGTCTCTTTGTGGGATCGTCACTGCTTTCTCTTCACAAAATTGTGCAATGCTCCTATGAGTTGTATGGAAACCACTAACTGATGTCAGATTTGCACAGTGGGTAGGTTTTATAAATGTTTCTCTTATAAAGCAACATCCTGGGGAAATACCCTTGAGGCATGTATAGCACAAGGCTTGCTAGCAGAATGCGCTGGATATTTCCAGCGTTGAATCCTTGCTCCCAGGAACTGATTCAATTTATGTTCTGTCAGCCAGCTTACCTGCAGGCTGTGGTGTGCTCCATGATTTCACACAAAAGGAATATGTAAAACTGAAGTCAGGATCTCAGAGAAAGTGTGAGCCAGCACACCACCACACAAATGCTGCACATTGCTTGACCCCCGAATCTGGTATGTAGGCTCTTCATACAGACAAAAGGAAGTGAGGCCTAGGGCTAAAATTTGCGTTGTTAAAGTGGAAATATTATTGGTCCCAAATATTTAGAAAGTTGAAGCAAAATTGAGACAATTTGCTTTTGCCTAAAAAATAGAAAATTATTGATTTGTCTCAGCTCCCACATCATTTCCATTTTTCATGTAGACCAAATGTTGGTTGGGGTTTGGGATTGGTGATATAATGGGGAGACCCCTGGGCTGGAACTTGCTTGGAGCATGAGGTCACTGAGATTATTGCTATTAACCACTATAAAAACTAAGATATTGCACCAGGCAGTCTCTGATTCTTGCTTAGATTTCAAAATCTGTCATTCTTTTAGGGAGATTTTGGTCACTATCTTCTTTTTGTAATATTATATTAGATTTTGCTAAATAAAAAAATGTGAAGAACCATGAGATGTAAGGGGTGCATGAATATAGTAGTTTGAATTGTGTTTGATTGAAACCAACAGCAACAAACCATACCGCAGAGGCTTTGATATGCTGAAAAACACTGCTACAGCATTTCTGAGAACTCACTCAAGAGACATATATAAAAGAAGCCTATGTACAGGTTTTTAAATTTTATTTTGTCTTTCTAATTTACAGAAGGTCGACAGATTCTGGGAGGAAAACTAGAAATCAGAGGGACCTGCAAAGAGCCCCATAGGTCCCAAGAGCCCCAGTGGGGGTCTTTGAGCTACTGAAACATTTTAGAGACAAAAAGAAGCCCTACCTTCATTTCTATAAAATTACAGGAATGTTGAAATGATCTGTTTTTGATATGGATGATACAGATTCAGTATATCTTAATGTACCGTGATCTTAACTCATCCTGATCTTAAGCTCTAGTGGGAAGCTATGTAAGCTTCTGGTTAAGTAAAAAGGAAAATGATAAAAACAGGTTTCTTGGTAAAATATTTAAAATGATGGGGCAATTCAGTTCAGTGCCTATGGGGAGAAAGGGCTGGAAGAAAGACCTATGAAAAGATGATGTCATTACAGCATGGTATACTCTATAATTGTCATTTATAACTGTTCCTCAGGGGTCACACAGAAAGGAAAGACTTCCTGGCTGGTGGGATGCTTCAACAGAATCATAAAAGGCAATGAGTAGTTAACTTTTGAAGAAGGTGGTAAAGAACTTTCCAGGAAATCAAGATCATGTCTACAAGGGCAAGAGATGTTAAAGACTTTGATGCACTTAGAGAGCTCAGAGCAGGAAGTTTGAGGGAGAGGTTGGTAAGAGATTCATCTGAAGAGGCAGATGGGGCTCTGTGATGGAGGGACTAATGTGATGCACAGGAGGATTAGGCATTTTTGCGTGGGCAGTAGGGCATCATTAAAAGGTTTTTTTTTGTTTGTTTTTTGTTTTTGGTACGTGGGCCTCTCACTGTTGTGGCCTCTCCCGTTGCGGAGCACAGGATCCGGACACGCAGACTCAGCGGCCATGGCTCACGGGCCCTGCCGCTCCACGGCATATGGGATCTTCCCGGACCAGGGCATGAACCCGTGTCCCCTGCATTGGCAGGCGGACTCTCAACCACTGTGCCACCAGGGAAGCCCCATTAAAAGGTTTTAAGTGAGAGTGTGACAAGGTTGGTTTTATATGGTTCCTATAGTGAAGAAGAAGAAAGCATCCTTGTAGTTGACAAATTTAGGAACAACTGTCCTAAGTAGACAAGTAGCCATTTTAAGTTTTATTATTTCCCAGTGCATCAACTTTTACTCCATGTTTGTTGCCCAACACCTCCTGCCCTCCTAAGCTACAGCAGGGTCAATTAGCCTGAGTGTCTTTTATATTTAGAACATTTTCTACACCAATCCAAGGCTTTCTATTATTCAAGTCTTTATAATTCAAACTACCTCTCTTCTTCCCAAAATCTTCCTAAATTTTTCTAGGTCCCAAAGATATCTCACTTTTAATATGATTGGTGTATTCATTATTTCTTTTTGTGTAATGAATATGCCAAAATGCAGAAGCTTAAAGCAGTCATCATTTATCTTCTTATAAATTCCATGGTCAGGAGTCTGGATCAGTCTTAGCTGGGTACCTCTGATTCAGGACCCCTCACAAGGTTGCCATCAAGATGTAGGCCTGGCCTGTAGTCATCATAAGGCTCAATGAAGAAGGATCTGCTTACAAACTCACTCAAATGGCTGTTGACAGACCTCAAGTCTTCGCTGACTCTTGGAGCAAGGGCTCTGAGAGAAAGAGCCAGCGAGGACAAGACAAAAGTCACTGTGCTGTTGTGATCTAACTTAGAAGTGACAGCCTATCACTTTTGCTGTATTCTACTCATAAGGAAAGAGTTAGTAGATTCAAACTTACTTAAAGGACTTAAAGGGAAAGAATGATACAAGAGCATGAATACTATGAAGAAGAGGCATTGGAAGCTATTCTAGAGGATTTCTACCACAGGGGTTACTCAACTGCCTCCAAGATGATAGTAGAATGTATCTATTTATATGTAGATAGTAGAATATATCTATAGAGAATAGACAATTCTAAAGAGTCACATGTTTACCCCTCCACCTTAACATATTGGTGTAATTTCCCAATCTCAAATTTTACCACCAAACTCCATTCACAGTCCAGTTGTTTTAGTTGGATTTTTAATCGGGGTAAGAGCTATATCCTAAGAATATTCATATTTAATTCCCTTATCTGTAAAATGGAAATAATGATATCTTCCTCACAGGGCAGATGTTAAGAGTGAAATAAACTATATATTAAACAAGAAGCAGCTATAAATTGAGAAGGGGTTGCTTATAAATTTCAATGTTCACCTTGGTGACATATCTTTCTCTCCATTTAAGCCCAGGAGTGAGCAAAATTAAAAAACCCTAAAAGTCTCAAAACTGAGGATGTCTAATTCAGTTCTCAAATATCCATTCATTTCTTTCTGAGGACTTTTAGACCCATCCCTGTAAGACCCTTTGCAACCAAGGTCTTTTGGTGATCATGAAACTGAGCAGGACCCTGGGGGGACCTCCCAGTTACAAAAGCTCCTCCATGTCCCCTGTTTCTTATTTGTAGAAAAAAAAAGTCTTTGGTCTTCTAGGACTTCCTCAAGTTCCAAAGAGCAGATTCAAGCAATTAGTAGGACAATGGAGTCACAAGCCTCCTAGTTCATCCTGAAGTAATATAAATAACAATCTTATTCATATCTTTGAGTTATTCTATGGAAACTAAGACCTTAACCCAGGTGGAGGATAGTGACTATATGCTGACCAAAAGAACAAAGACCCCAGACTGGTTGGAAGCAGAAGGCTGGGATATTGGAGACATCACTCTGTTACTGCACCACCAAGCAATCAAAAGAAAGTCAAACATACTGCAGACCTCATCCCAAATTTTACTTTTAAAAACTCTTCCCTGGGGCTTCCCTGGTGGCACAGTGGTTGAGAGTCCGCCTGCCGATGCAGGGGACACGGGTTCGTGCCCTGGTCCGGGAAGATCCCACATGCCACGGAGCAGCTGGGCCTGTGAGCCATGGTCACTGAGCCTGTGCATCCGGAGCCTGTGCTCTGCAACAGGAGAGGTCACAACAGTGAGAGGCCCGCGTACTGCAAAAAAAAAGAAAAAAAAAAAAAAAAAGTAAAAAGTATAAAAAACCTCTTCCCTGAAAAAGGAGTTTGGCCCTTTTGAGCACAAGCTGCCCATTCTCCCTGCTTGGCCCTTGCAATAAACCTTTCGTTGCTCCGAACTCCAACCTTTCAGTTTGTTCGGCTTCATTGTGCATCAGGCCCACAAATTGGGTTCAACAGCATCCAATTGTTGAATTCACATTCCTGGATCCACATTCCTGACTTTTCAAAGCCCATCTCAGAGCCCCTCAAATAGGAGTACATGGGCTAATGTAACAGAGAACATTCTGCCAGCCCAGAGAAACCACTCACCTGCCCTCAATTTTATTGCTATGGGAAATTATGGTACTAAACAACCCGACACTCTGAAGTCACTTCGTTTAACTCCTGCATTGCATTCTTACACTTAATACTAGATTCCTTCATCAGATTGCAACCTCCTTAAGACATGTTGCAAGTTTTACACTTTTCATAGACTTACCTAACCTCTTGGGGAATGAAAAATATATTTTAGGTACTCATTCAGTCAACATTCCTGGGAATTTAGAGTTGGAATCCAAATAAAGGAACACCTGCGTCATTTCTTTTCTCACATAGTGAAGAGGTCATTCTTACTACATTGATGAAAATTCATACAGCAACTTAGCCTCTCCTTGTATTGCTCCACTTTTGGAAAACTTTGTACATCTGGAGAACTGTTGGCTTTGGCAGTTCCACCTGATTGCAGGTTACTGATGATACTGAGCTCATTCCTGCTCCCTTTCTTGTCTAGAAGAGTCATAGGAAGGGACAATATAATATGTGCAACACTGAACAAGGTCACACTCCACACTTTCTTCTAAATGACAAGGCAGACTTTCAGGTACTTGAAGATGATATTTGTGCCTCCTCTGTATTCATCTCTTCTTCTGGTAAAATACCCCCAATTACTCATATAGGAATTAATTGATTTGATCAAATATTTTTCCCATATTCAATGTAAATCCAATAAGGTAGTTTAGAATGGTTACTTCATGACAAGTAGAAAAAACAACTAAATTCATTCTACTCTACAGTGGGTTGGTGTACTAGTTCAGATGACAGAATTCCAGGGCTCCTTGGGAAGAGAAATAAGTAATTATAGAAGCCAAATATCCTTGCCCTCACCAGGCCTATCATTGAAGATACAGGCTGTGTTAAACTAAAACAAAAAAAAAAAAATAAAGAAGACAGTTAAAAAGTAATTAAAAAATTGAAATGCCGTTTTCAAAACTCTATGATGTTTTATTTAGGACAAATACACTTTGTCTTCCTGGCAATCAGCCTGTTTGTACAAAAAATATTGTACTGTAGCCCATGACTCCGTTCATTATTTGTTCAACACATATTTGTTGATTCCTTACTATGTGACAGACTTTGATTCAGGCACTGGGGATAAGCTGGGGATGAGAAACTGAATTGGCTCTCTTAGGAAAACTATTTTAGTGGAGTAGATACAGACAACAGAGAAATGAATAAGAAAGCTTAATGAGGGTGAGGGGTCTTTTCCATTTCTATTCTTCCAGGCAATAGGTGATTTTTGATAAGGCATAAAGAAGAGACCACGATAGGTGTTATGAGGGACTCAGAACTGACCAAATGTATTTTTAGGAGCTACAAATCTGTTTGAGTTAGGGGTGAAACCTCCATTTTTATAGTTACCTGAATGCTTTAAGGTAGATATCATTAATCCTTACCATTTCAAAGACTAAGAAAGTTCAGGCTTCCAAGGTCCCAAACTGAACAATAATGTGGAAATTATGGTGTAAGTTGGTATCTGCCCTGGGAATTTGTCATAAGATGGAAAAAAAAAATAAAGTTGAGGAGAACTTCACCTGTGTTGCAGGTCCCACACCTGCTCAGACAGGGGCTTTGTGCTCTGAAAAAGGGTCAAAATCTACCTAGGTTTTGACACAAGTCACTAAGATGTAGTTTCTTTCCCCACTCTCTTTTCACCTAAACTGCACTCATTTTACCAACTCTTATTTCTTCTTACCACCCTTTGTATTTTTCCTGAATACTTCCATTTTCCTGAATAACCTTTTTTTTTCTCGGTCTTTCTATAAAATTAATCTTTCAGATAATAAAATACAGTATAAACCTTGTCATCAACAAATGAGAAAAAAATAAATTTAGGATGAGATATAGTTTCCAATCCAATAATTCTTTTGTTAACATGCTTTTCCCCTTTCATTCATAAGTAACTAAACAGCATTTAATGCAGAGAAAAAAAATAACCCAATATAAATATAACATTTAATTTAAATATAAGTTGTTTGGAATGTTCTGTATTCTGCTCCATGGCTGATGGGGCTTTATTATTTTTTTTCTTCTCAGTCATACCTGCTATCTTTCATGTTCAGTATATAAATTACTCTGGATTCACATTTCTGTTCTGAGATTTATCCTACAACTGACTTCTGAGAATGGCCATCTTACCAAGTCCACCAGGCCAGGCCTGATTATAGTAGTTACAGGGGTTAAAAAAAATGTTATATGATAAGAGAGGGTAAAAAAAAGGACTTGTCATTTGTCCACTGAAGATCTGGATAATTCAAAATATTTTAAGAAGCTAGTAGTTTTAAACTGTATTTATGGTTTAATTCTTGGAAAGGGAGAAAGAAGGCTGTGGTTGTGAATGTGAATAGTCTATGATAGAGTCCAGTCAAAGGAATAGAAAGTGGTGAAATTAGCTCTTCTTCATAGTACCAGAATCTGGGTTCTTTACTTCTGGTATTTTCTACTTATGCTTAAAAGCCAAAGACATTTAACAACTGGAGAAATGAGAGATTCTGACCAACACTCTATGTGATCAAAGTGATTATAATAATCCTACAGCCATCTTCCTCAAACTCACCTTCTCCCCGCATGTAGTAAAGGAAGTCAGACTGTAGAGAGGGTGAAGTGATGTCAAGCCAGTTCACTGTAAAGGTCAAAAATGCAGTGGGTGGTGGTCTAAATAGAATATTAACCTCCAGGCCTAAAAGAAGTGTTTGTAGGTAAGAGGGACATATTGAACAGGTAGGGGAAAATCCAAATTATTTGCTTTTATTAAACAAAAAATGATAAATAAATCATAGATTAAACTGAATCAAGAAAATGAATAATAAAATATAAAGAAAGAGATAATAAAGATGAAAGCATACATTAATGAATTAGAAGAGCAGTAAAAATGGATTGATCTGAAATGGTTCTCTCAAAAGGTCAATAAAATCTGAGAACAGTTTCTTGAACAGATCTCTATTATTGAGAAGGAAGACAGAAAACCCACATAAATTTTTTTTTTAAATGTTGTATCTATGAAAGGAATCAATAGACCATTTTATAAGAAAATATTATTTCAACTCAGTGGTGACAAATTTGAACATTTTGGTAAAATAAATGATTTTTCTACAAGGAAATTAAAATACACAAATTTACTTGAGAATAGACAGGAAACATTTTGACTAAAAACTTAGGAAGAAAATTTAAAGTTTGTCAAAATACAGCATCTAATGTCTACTGTATGTCCAACAAAGGTATAAAGCCTAGATAGTATTACATATAAATCTTTCACAACTTGAGAAATAGATACTTATTATGTTACTTTCCAAAGATTAGAAATATATAGAAAGCTTTATAGTTATTATCATGAGGTGACAATTCCCAGTACCAAAACAAATTACTCTCACACTAAATGGAAATCAATGTTATATAATTAAAGAATACTAGTACTGCAGTATATAGTTACAGGGTTCCATGATAATATTCCATGATATTCCATGATAAATTAGGGTTTATTGTGTAAATATGAAAAGCATTCAATGTAAAAAATCAATTAATATGCTATATCATCAATATATCAAAAAGGAAACACCATCTATTCATTTCAAAATCTACCAAAAGACATTTGATAGAGTTCAACAAATTTTGCACAAAACTTTCAAAAATTATGTTGATCAAATGATATTTCTTTAGTATGATAATATTTTGCTAAAATAAAATAAGTAGCCCATATTATGCCCAACTGTAAAGCACTACAGACATTCCCATTAAAATCAGGAAAAGAGGGCTTCCCTGGTGGCGCAGTGGTTGAGAGTCTGCCTGCCGATGCAGGGGACGTGGGTTCGCGCCCCGGTCTGGGAAGATCCCACATGCCGTGGAGCGGCTGGGCCTGTGAGCCATGGCTGCTGAGCCTGCGCATCTGGAGCCTGTGCTCCTCAACAGGAGAGGCCACAATAGTGAGAGGTCCGTGTACCGCAAAAAAAAAAAAAAAAAAAAAAAAAAAAAAACTCAGGAAAAGAAATTCCAACTGTTACTGTTATTTGTATTATTGTTCTTAAAATACTAACAAATGTGATATGACAAGAAAAAATAAATATACACATGGAATAAGAAAGCAGTTATTACCATTTATAATAACTATCTAGCTGGAAAATCCAAGAGAATTAACTGGAAAAGAAAAACTACTGAATCTAATAGAGAATTCTGCAAGATGGTCAGTTATAAAGGCAAGATAAGAAAATAAATATTTACCTATTGAGGAACAATACTTGTTGGTATTGTAATATTTTAGAAATCTACTATTTACTATAAAATCAAAAGTGTAAATGTCTAGGAATACTTGTATCAGTAAGCCTTCTTAAGATCCACTTAAATAAAATTATAAATGCTTTTCCTGAATGACACTTAAAAATATTTTAATAAATGGTGAAACACGGAATGCTCTAATACAGAGACCATATGTTATATAAATGCCAATTGTCCACAAGTTAATTCATAAAGATAGTATAATTCCAATTAATACTCCAGAATTATTTGAGATTAGGGACTTGATAAAATATCCTAACTTTACCTGGAATATTTATTGTTATAATAGCCAGGATTTTTTTTCTTTTTCCTAGTGAAATATTTGAGAGCTATAAAAATTCAACTTCCTTAGTACTAAAAATTTAAAATAAAAATGTGCTTGTGTGAACATACATATGCTACTCATTAGCTTATATGTTGATGTGTTTATATGTGTACATATACATATGAATTACACATATGTATGATCATAAGCTATTCATTTGTAGCAATGAACCTTGTTATGATATTTTTGGAAGGCATCTTGCATTCATCATTTTTTCATCATTTCTCTCTCCAAGAATTTGTCCTAAGGAAATAATCATGAAGATTCATCATGTTATACCTAGAAATATATCCACCATAGTGTTGTTTATAACAGGTCAAAATTAGGAAAACAAAAAACAAAACTGAGGTTTCAAATATGGGTGAACTTATAGTAAATCATGATACAATCATTTGAATCAAATATTATACAAACATTAAAAGTAATGTATAAATATTTAATGAAACAGATTTGTTTCAAAAGGAAAATCTAACTATAAGTAAGGGGACCAACAAAAGACGTTCTCTGGGGACTGTCCTTGTTCCAACTGACCTAAATCACCCTAATCTGCTGAAAAACACAAAACACATGATTTTAAGGAATGTTACTATAGCTAACAAGGACTTTAAATGATCTCTTTCATAATAGATTTTAGGAAGATAGATTTCACAGGAAGTCTCAATCTTACCCTCGGTTGAATTCTTATAGCTCACTGTCTTTTGGCTACATTTGTTGGCCTTCTAAATGATGTCAGGATAATGGTGGTCTGAGCTAAAATGCAGAAGTGGAATGTGGTGTTGATAAAAGATTTGAGGAACACATTGAAGGTGGAAACCAAAACCAGGTTAAACAGATGTGTGGAATGAGGCAGAGGGAAGTGTGGGAGATGTCTCCTGGGTTTCTTAATGTGTAACACACAGCTTCACAGCAAAGATCTACTACAATCTGCTTCTCCAGTCTTCATTACCAGCCTTCACCCTGCCTTCTGGAAGCCCCACACTAATGAGTCTACCAGATACACTTACTATTAGGGCATGGGAAACTTGGCTGCTGCTGTCTGGTGGGCAGGTGAGCTTGAGGAAGCAGAGATTTTGTCCCATTTAAAATCCTGAATCCACCTCTCCATAATTTTTTTTAACCAATATCTAGTTTTTGAGAACAATTGGCAAATGCTTCTGTTGTAAAATATTATGTGCTAAGTGAGCTTTTTGGACTTAACTGTTATGCATATGCAAAGCCCAATGTTATGATAAAATGCACTCTAAGTTCTCAGCATTGACTGAATTACCTATGGTAAATTGGGGGTTATTTAGTTTGGACTGCTTAATGATATAAGAGCATACTATTTAAGCTGGAGGCAGAGTTCTAAATATCTATTCAGTCTATTTCCATATCAAGAAAGTAAAATTATCAAGTCCACATTGTGTAAAGTAATTCATCAATATGCAACCTACACCTTAAAAGTGTACTTAAGTGTTGATCCACTAATTTTATTGTAAGTGAGCGAATATCTAAAATGCCTTAAAAAGTTGATAAATAAAAAATGCTCTCTTCAGTTTTATTATAATTTTAAAAATGTAAAATCACAATAGTTGAGGATTACTTAAGTAAACTATTTAATGTACTATATTGGAGTAATTTGCAGATACCAAAAATATTTGAGTGTTTATAAACAGTAGGATTTATGCTACAATACTACATTTAAATGTGAAAAATTATGCATATTATGTGACCTCGACTTTGGGAACTATCTCTGGGAAAAATATTGGCAATAATTATAGCCAATACTTATTTTCTTCTTATTCTGGGTTGGAGGATCAAAATTGAGTTCCTCCTCAGATGACTTGATAATCTGTGTATGAAGATAAGTCCACTGTCTGGGAAAAATAGTTTGTGCTTAATAAACCCTGCTAAGTGCTGCCATGCCAAACACTTAACACATAGCTTTTGCTCCTCTCAGTCAATTCTACAATATAGGTACTCTTAATAACTCCATTTTGTAATGGAGATAATGACACATGAAGGGAATAATCCTCCCAGAGACCCACTGATATGAAGGGGCAGAGTTGGGATTAGACCAACTAATTGGATAGTTAGGTATGTCCAAATGCAGCTCACAGTGACTGTTGTTTACTGCCCCACCACTCAAACACTCCAAAGTATGGGTATGTTGACGTTTATAGCAAGTTTTTCTTTTTATTCCTGATATGTTTGTTTATTTTCCAAATTTTCTGAAGTGGGTATATGTTGACTCTAATGTAAGAGGAAAATCTTTGCCTTTGTCTTTTGTTTCCTTCATCCAATGAGAAAGTTAAGGGTGTAACATAAAAAAGAAGTTAAGAGTAGAAGATAAAAATGATATTGATAAGTGTAAGCTCTCAGCTACATTAACAATTTAGCTTTGGAGAGCAATGCATTCTTAAATGTTTCAGGTATACACACCCTTTAAATTTTTTACTCTTCCACTTCTTATAACAACCCAAATAAGATCAATATGTGATACTCCTTGACTTGAAAATATGACCCTTATGCCATGATCTGGTTAATGTCTCTGGAATGCCCCCTTGAGTTGCTTTGATTAAGGCTGCAGAAAGGTTTGCCTGTTTTGTTTAGTTTTACTTTATTTTGATGCCTCAGTCTACGGTCTGGGGTGTGGCCCAGGATGAAGAGGAAGAACAGCTGGACTGGACCAGAAGCCGGAAAGCCTGGGTGCTCCTCCCAGCTACCCACTTAACCTCTAGGTGTTTCATTTTCCTCTATAAAATACTTTCACTATGTGCCCTTGAATTGGACAACAGAGAAAACAACTTTCTACCTTTACAGTAAATACAGAAGATTACTTGTCTGTGTCCTTACTGGTTTCTCTATTTATCTCACCCATACTCTCTTTCCTTCCTTCCTTCCTTCCTTCCTTCCTTCCTTCCTTCCTTCCTTCCTTTCTTCCTCCCTCCCTCCCTCCCTCCCTCCCTCCCTCCCTCCTTCTCTCTCCCTTTCTTTTCTTTCTTTTTCTTTCTTTCTTTCTTTCTTCCTTTCTTTCTTTCTTTCTTTCTTTCTTTCTTTTTCCTTTTTCCTTTCTTTCCCTTTCTTTCTTTCTCTTTCTTTCTTTCTTTCTTTCTTTCTTTCTTCCTTTCTTTCTTTCTTTCTTTCTTTCTTTCTTTCTTTCTTTCTTTCTTTCTTTCTTTCTTTCTTTCTTTCTTTCTTTCTTTTTTTCCTTTAACTCTGGCCCCAATGCTTGTGCTTGACCACAAGGAATACTCAGACTGAAGGATTGCTTCTGCAGACCTGCAACAGGCACTGGGGTTGGTTATGACCCCTCTTCACCATGTCTAATTCCTTTCTCTCCACTACTCCTGTTTATGGAGCCCTTCCTCCTTAATGAGGACACTACCTTTGATGTGTTATTCCATTAATTCTGACACTTAAAGAGTGATAATAATAAACCAAAGGCATTTGTGTATTCATTAATCTACTTTTGCACTTTGCAAAGCTTCCTCTTAATTGTCTTGAAAAGCTCAAGCTTGCTAGGCTGCTGTGTTAAATATCCTTTGTCCCCTAATCGTGCCAGGCATTGCACTCCTGAATCCTGAGACCCATTTGGAGCAAGGGTGCCCCATCTTATGTGACTCTGAGGCCCCATTTGTAATCACCATAAACCGGAAGGAAGAGTCACAGGGCTACCATCAGCCCTGCAGAGATGGTGGAGCAGAGGAGACTAATTACCAAAATTAAGGTCTGGAAAAGACACAGGTTGCAACTGAAAGATCTGCAGGCACCTTGAGAGCCATTGTCCAAATATCTCTGGGATGTAAGAATGGAAATATGCTAACATTAATTAGCCTGTCACCAAAAGAGAATAATTTTTTTTTTTTTTGCGGTACGTGGGCCTCTCACCATTGTGGCCTCTCCCATTGTGGAGCACAGGCTCCCGACACGCAGGCTCACCGGCCATGGCTCACGGGCCCAGCCGCTCCACGGCATGTGGGATCTTACTGGACCGGGGCACGAACCCGCGTCCCCTGCATTGGTAGGCGGACTCTCAACCACTGCACCACCAGGGAAGCCCGAGAATAATTTAAATGTAAAAAAAAAAAAAAAAAAAAAAAACTCACTGCCTTTTGATAGAGAAAAGTTGCCCTAGATTGAAAGTTTGAGATTTCCATGTCAGCAGTGTGTGTGTTTGTACATTACAGCAGCATGAGAGATTGGAAAGGGCAGGGATGGACATACATTTTGAAACGCTCCTCTGCCTCTTGCTGTGTGATCTCTGGCAACTGACCACTCGTCCCTAAGTCTCAGTGTTCAGTTTTCTCACTCATAAAATGATGAAAATAGTACTCATTTTAATGAGATATTGTGAGGATTGAATACAATAAAGTTGATACTGTCTCTGATGGTTGAGAAAAGTCACAGGCACATTATACCCTCCAGAAACAGTCAGGTATTTGCTATGTATATGTCCAGGCATCTGTGCACATATAATTTGTTACCTTTTCATCTTGGTATTGCCGTTTAGTTCATTCTGCTGGCAGTTATTAAAAGGCTTCTCAACACAATAGCAAAGGTTAGTTAACAAAGGAAAGCACACACTGCAGTGAAAGCTATTGAAAAATGTACATTCACCCTCCCCACACCCTTGACCTCTAGAAACAGATCAGTAACTTCTCTCCTCTTCATTTCCCCTTCCTGTGTCCACAGTGAAGGGAAGTTGGTTGCAACCTTTTGCAGATAATGTGACACAGGGCACACAAGAGCGGAAGAGAGAAAAGCATTTCAACAAAAGCCTGGAACTTCAGTTTAGGTAAATTCAGGAAGGAGAGAGATAGGAAATGGCAGCAACCTTGCCAGGAACTAAAGGAAAAGGATTCTGACATAAGCCCCAGAGCGAAATGTTAGGTCATCTATAATAAGGGCTGGGTGAAAAACCTTCAACTCAAAATGAAAGATATAATGACACAAAGAAACTTATCAAGGCAACTTTGAAAGCAGTTAAGAAACTAATTCCTCTTTCCTAAAGAAAGTCCTCAGATGAAAAAGAGTCCCTGATCAGCGTGTGTCGAGTTCCATGTAGGATAAACTCTCTTCACAATCTCATGAGCCAAGTTTCTGAGCCAAATTTTTCTTATTTATGAGGAAAAGGAAAGGAAACAGCAACTTAAAAATGAAATGGAGTAGATTAAGCAGAATTTTCCTCAATTAAATATCTTTAATAGGTCATTTCTATTTTTGACCAAATTTCTTGTTATTTAAGTTTTTGCACTTATTATAAATGGCACTGACAGAATACAGCTGGTAATGACAAGTGAGCCAGTTTACATATAAAATCAGAAAAAGCATATCCTATTCCTTACACTACAGTCATTTAATATTTGAAGGTGAGAGAGAGAGACATAGAGAGAGAGCTATATACAGGAAGAGAATGTATTTTTCTAAAGAGTACACATTTTGTTTCTCCTGGCACTAGAAATGCTGAACTTCTGAGAAAGATGTTAACCATGATATCAGAGCTGAATCAAGATAGAAGAGGATAGCCTAAATTTCAAAGATCCCAGGTCTGAAATGATTATCTTTCTTTGCTCCTAAGATTTGGCTCCCATCAGACATGAATTAGACTCACGGTTCTACATTAATTTCAGATTGTTTTCCAACCAGTCATTACAGATGGGCCAGTCATTTTGCACAAACGATATTCAGACCAAATGCCTTGGAAGAAACCCCTTCTTGGTAAGCAAAATGTTCTGATTTCCACCCTGGCACCTTAAGTGCCAGCATTTCAATAACTCAAATTTTTTTGTGAAGGGGTTAGAAAGTAAGATGTTGTAAATCCACAGTGAGAAAATTTTGGGGTTAATATGCTAGAGAAAAAATCATTTTTCTCCTTAATAATCTTCCCAGTTGTATAGTAAAGTAAATGGAAAAGTTCTGTAATTGGTTGTGTTAAATCACTACCTATCCACTATCCCCTGGGGTTGATAAGGAAAATTATTAGCCATCAGTAAAACTGCTAACTGCCCTGGAACACAGTACATACTGGGTGGACAGTCACTTGAATGTTATGTTGGAACCTGCTCTTTGGACCACAGGCCATGCTGACTTACAGTTTGAGGCTCACATCTGAAGCTATAGGTTTCTGGTCCATCATTTCTTCATTTTTCTGGGGGTCATTTAAGCCCCTCAGATGTGAATTTTACACATGCTACATGGGGTATATTTTAAGACACACACCTTTTAGTTTTGGTAAAAATCCATCTGGCCATTTTCCTACGATGCAGTAAAAAACACATTTCAAAAAATGCGTATTTACATAGACAATGATAGCTAACACATACCATGTACCAACTAATTATCTACACTGTTTTTCATTTAGGCTTTATATTAAAACTGCCAAGTAGATATTGTGATCATCATTTTCTTGATAACAAAAATTTTGACTCAAGAGAACTTAAGAACTTGCCCAACTTTGTTCTACCAGTAAGTGACAGCTGAAATTTGAACTTAGATTTTTCTGTTTCCTAAGTCTGTATTCTTCTGCCTTTACATTCTATGACCTTGTATTCTACAAACTTCTCCTCAGTCATAAAAGTCTTTGCCCTTAAAGCAATACATATTTATTACTAAGTATAATGATGACTATCTCAATAAGCAATGAGATGCTTTCCCATAATCTATTTTCAAATTTGTTTCAAACAGGATTGACATACCTTGTGTCTCTTTAGATAAAGGGTAAGCATCCCACCTGCTGTTCAGTCCCTACCTTACCACCATCCCTGCCCCCATACCCACCCCAAGTCTCTTCTGTTTGTTTTTTGGTGGTTTTTTTTGAGCTACATGATTCATGCTCAGGACACTATTGATTATTAATTGTCTTGAAAAGCTCAAGCTCACTAGGCTGCTGTGTGCTCAAGCTCGCTAGGGGACTTTGGATAGGAGTTTGGACTTTCTCATTCTATCACTATAAGCACTGCCAGTAGAAAATTAAAAAGAAAAATAAGAGCCCAAAAGGGTTCTAGGCATAAGTGACTTGATTAAAATTATTTAGCCATTCAATTAGAGCTTTAGAAAATCCATGTGGATTTCTTTCTATTTGTTGTCAACCCTGTCTATAGCTACATAGAGTTTTTTGAAATCGATTTAATTACATACATAAAAATGCCCCAAACTTATGTCCCAAACTTAAGCAGTTGGAATACAAATTTCCCACTTCCCCCTACCCGCTGACATTAAATTCTTCTCAGCTGATGTGGTTTTAAAGCTAAGAATGTTTTCTTTCTTTTACAGCTTAATGTTACACAAGACTTTCTCTGGTTCTTCCAACCTAATGCCACACATGACATTCTGTCCCCATCAAAAATCAAATCATTTCTCAAAGAAAACTGGCATCAAGGCAAACCCTAGAGATGAAAGGAAGGGTTAAGTTTACTTCCAATATTAGGGAATGATTCGGAAATAAATGTCGAGGTTAAAAAGTCCAGATGGTAATTCAGCTGTATCCTTACTATAAACATGATTTGATTTATGGGAACTACTAATGGTATCTCAGTTTAGATCTGCACGGCTTTGCTTTCTCTCATCTGAGTTTTAAATTCATCAGATTCTTTTACTCCCACTATCAATCCTTCACTACAAAGAGACACTCCTAATCAAGAATTTGGGAGTATTTTAAAATGCAGAAATTGATCAATGTTAACAACCTTAATCCATGCAAATTACTGTCTGTTGTCATTATTTATAACCTGGCGGAAGTGCTTATTCAAAAAATCCTCAAAGAGCTTTGACAATTCATGCTTCCAGTTGTGAATCATCTTTTGCTCTTTTTCCCTCTTTCATAAGGGATCACACTGAATTAGTTTTCACTTTTTTTTCTTTGCCTGACATGGCAATTATTAGCTTTCTTGGCTTTGTCAGAAAAATCCATCGGAAATGTTTATCTCCTGGGGCAAATCTCAGGGAAACAGCATGTTTATCACTTCAAGGGACTGTAATCCAAAGGCAGCCCCAGGCCCACCAGTTTTATGACACAAGAACTGAAGGAGAAACATCCATGTTATTGAGAAGCTATGGTACAATAATCCTCTGTCCTGAGCTTCACTGTCACCCCAGCCCCTCTTTGTTCTCCGACCTCTGCTTGATTAAATGTACGAGCTGAAGTAATACTACTTTAATGTCTTATTTGCAGCTGACTTCATCAACTACCAAATTATTGGTCTGGAGAGTAGACACCCTTCACAATTAGGTCGCTTTCTTCCATAGTGAGAATCAATGTGTTTTATGTGGTGGTTACTGCTAATATCTAATTTGAATATCATCTCAGGAAAGAATATCATTGGAAATAGAAGGATGGCAGGAATGACCAGATCAGCTGTATTTTACTTTATTCCATTATGAGGATAAACATAACTGAGGTTTCTTGTTCTATGATAGACACACAATTTTGTATCTTTCTTCACATCCTTTCAAGGCCCAGTTCTAATGTCATTTGTTATTATAAATGACACATTATGACATATAGTCATTCCCAAAGCTGAATAAACTACTTCATCCTCTGGGCTTCCAGTGGTATTGTGGACACACTTTGATTCATTCACTATTCAGCACACATATAAAAAAACAAACAACCCAATCCAAAAATGGGAAGAAGACCTAAATAGACATTTCTCCAAAGAAGATATACAGATTGCCAACAAATATATGAAAAGATGCTCAACATCACTAATCATTAGAGAAATGCAAATCAAAACTACAATGAGGTATCACCTTACACGGGTCAGAATGGCCATCATCAAATAATCTACAAACAATAAATGCTGGAGAGGGTGTGAAGCAAAGGGAACCCTCTTGCACTGTTGGTGGGAATGTAAATTGATAGAGCCACTATGGAGAACAGTATGGAGGTTCCTTAAAAAGCTAAAAATGGAACTACCATATGACCCAGCAATCCCACTACTGAGCATATACCCTGACAAAACCACAATTCAAAAAGAGGCATGTACCTCAACATTCATTGCAGCACTATTTACAATAGCCAGGACAGGGAAGCAACCTAAGGTCCATTGACAGATGAATGGATAAAGAAGATGTGGCATATATATACAATGGAATATTACTCAGCCATAAAAAGAAACAAAATTGAGTTATTTGTAGTGAGGTGGATGGACCTAGAGTCTGTCATACAGAGTGAAGTAAGTCATAAGAGAAAAACAAATACCATATGCTAACACATATATATGGAATCTAAACAAAATAAAGGTTCTGATGAACCTAGAGGCAGGACAGAAATAAAGATGCAGACATGGAGAATGGACTTGAGGCTATGGGGAAGGGGAAGGGGAAGCTGGGACAAAGTGAGAGAGTAGCATGGACATATATACACTACCAAGTGTAAAATAGATAGCTAGTGGGAAGCAGCTGCACAGCACAGGGAGATCAGCTCGGTGCTCCTTTGATGACCTAGAGGGTTGGGATAGGGAGGGTGGGAGGGAGATGCAAGAGGGAGGGGATATGGGGATGTATGTATACATAGTTGATCCACTTTGTTATATAGCAGAAACTAACACAACATTGTAAAGCAATTATACTCCAATAAAGATGTTTAAAAAAAATGTTCTAAGTTGTGTTAGAGCTTGAAATACAATCAAGACAGAGTTTATGCACTCCAGGGAGAAAGGTAATGGGCAGTTACAATAAACTACCCATAAGTGGTAAACTCAATATATGATCAGAGCATGTAAGAAGGGCATCTTCCTTGTTAAGGACATGACCCTTCCAGAGTTCACAAGGAGAGTTCGGTCCCAGTGAGTAGGAAAAGGGATAAGGCAGAAAAAGCCTCCTTAGTTTAAGGAAAGAGTTCACAATTTCTCTTTTCAGAAGGGAAGGAACAGATTTGGGGGAGAACTGCTAATAGAACAAATTGTTAATGCACAAAATCCAATATTGATAATTGACTAAAAATAGACAGGATAAATAAGCAGAGGTCAGTTTATAAAAGATTAAGTTAAGAATTTACATTGTATTAAGGGCAATGGAGGCTGGGACTTACAGTGATGATAATGGAGATTTGAATGCAGCAAATCATTATGGGAATAGAGAAAAGTAAAGAAAGTTGTCAATTATTAGAAGATAAAATCAACAGATGACTATCTGGGTGCAGGAGCCAGATAGATGTAAACACAAGGATGATACACAGGTTTCTGTCCTGAGAACTTGGGAGGCAGGGATAACTTTGGCTGAGGTAGGGAACTCAGTAGAAAGAACCACTTCAGGGGAAAAAGTACTGAGTTTGGTTTGGTGTTGAGGTTAGGTTGCCTGTGAAACATTAATTTAAGATATCTAAGAGATACCTATCTTGTATGGTGGGTTTGCCTTCAGAAAGACATCTAGACTGCAGATGGGTACTGGGAAGCAACCACCAAAGATCTGGTAACTGATAGATGAAACTACTTAGGAAGTGTGTATAGCATGAAAAGAGAAGAGAGCTGAGGTTTGTACACTGAAGAAATATAACAATTGTGATTTGGATGGGAACTAAGAAGAACTAGCCAGAAAGGAAAACCAGGGGGAATTAATTACCACCAAGGAAACCAAGGAAAAAGAATAGTTTATGAAGGAGATGAGGCCAGGGGTAGTACATTTCAAGGAAATAATAGAAAATTGAAAACCAATAAGCATCCATATAATTTTTAGAAGTAAATAAGTTATTGGTGGACTTGGCTAGAGCATTTTCAGGAAAGTGTGGAGGTCAAAGACAATTTGCAGCAATGTGAAGAGGGAAAAATGGAAACATGTAGAATTGTTTTACAAAAGACTTGGATAAGGGAGATAAATACCTTTATTATAAATCACAGTTTCTTTTAATGTGCAAAATATCTCCCCCCCCCCCACTCACTGCCCCAATTCACAACACTAGATTGAATTCTTGTAGTCACTTGAGTTTTTCATATATTTAGAGATTCTCGGTGACTAGCTTAGTGCCTGGAGCTCCATAAATATTTTGAAATAAATGAGTGACTGGGGCAGAAGTGATGAACAGTTTTTCCGTCACTATTTTCCAGGGAAACACCAATTATTTGGATAGAAATTATTTGGGGGGACTGCAGTACAAATCTAAGTCCAATGAATTAAGTCTTTAAGAGGTTAGGATGCCACATATTTAATTACATTTTCAATGGAACTCAGTGATACCCTTCTCTCTGATAGAAAACTGACTTTCTAAATTGAATTAAAACTTGTGTATGACAGGATTATTATACTAGAACAGTCCCACTGCAAGTACAGAAGACTCAATTATGGCAATAACTGAAGAATTAAAATAGATGTCT
This sequence comes from Pseudorca crassidens, assembly GCF_039906515.1. Taxonomy (NCBI): domain Eukaryota; kingdom Metazoa; phylum Chordata; class Mammalia; order Artiodactyla; family Delphinidae; genus Pseudorca; species Pseudorca crassidens. The sequence continues at coordinate 136,666,588 of NC_090296.1, read as the reverse complement.
ATGTAGACAGCTACACATTTACTGCCTGAGGCTTAGAACTAATCATAACTCTAGGTGAAATCAATTCCTCAAAGCACCAGGGGAAGCCAAGGAGCCTTCCAGGTGACCTCTGGTTGACTGGCTTCTGGGATATATATAGCATAGGTTGAAGTGTGCTATCAAAATCAGCACTTAAGTATTCTCAAAGCCATTAAAATATTCTTTTCAAAGAGAAAGAACTACAGACTGAATATAAGAAGTGTCTGTTTTATGACATGTGGGATTTGGAGCTCAGGAGGGGCAAAGGTGCTGAAGATGTGGATTTGGATGGGACCAATATGCAAATGGTGACTCAAGAAAGGAGGGTCTGTAAGAGTGAGCAGAGAGCATTGCATCATTGGAAGAGGAGAGAGCTGTCTCCAGATCCCTCTGGTACACTGGTCAGGGACAGAATTCTTAACGGGACTTAAGAGGAATGGTCTCCATGCTACAGTGGCATGCATTCCATTTCTAATCTTCCTCTTCTGCATTTTGAAAAAGGAAAATACAATCATCAAATTAGACATCAGTCACCTCTTGAGATATGTTTTAAAATATTGTTTCTTTCCTTTAAAATATTGTCCCAATGTATTGCATGTATTGTTTTTGTTTTTTTTTCCGGTATGCAGGCCTCGCACCACTGTGGCCTCTCCCGTTGCGGAGCACAGGCTCCGGACGCGCAGGCCCAGCGGCCATGGCTCACGGGCCCAGCCGCTCCACGGCACGCGGGATCCTCCTGGACCGGGGCACGAACCCGCGTCCCCTGCATCGGCAGGCGGACTCTCAACCACTGTGCCACCAGGGAAGCCCTGCATGTATTGTTTTTGACCTTACTGTGAACACTCAATCAGGATTTATTGAGCACCTACAATAGACTCCATGTCCCAAGAAACATCTAGACACTTAAATTTGAATTATTTTGTATAGTGGCCACCATCAATGTAGAAACAAGGAATTAAGGTCCCCAGAGAAAATGGTCCTGGATTACATACCAGAAGGAGGCAGGGCCAGAATTTGAACCCATATATTCTGAATCCTATGATCTTTCTATGATGGTTGGTATGGCTATTTGATACATACATTAACCCATAAGATACGTGTTTTTATATCTTTCTCAACATTTTAAGACTCCAAGTCCTGTAGAACCAGTCACGTCATTACACAGTGAACTTGTGAATGTTGTAAGAGCCATCAGATATATAAACCTCCTCCCACCTTCCACAGATGTCTCTGTAGCTTAATTCAGAGTCTGCATGACAATGGGCCAGAGGTATAGTACTGAGTGATTATCCTCTGAGCTTGGGTTTCTCCAAATTCCAGTGTATAGAAATACATGAGAAAATGTGTATATTAAGCTGGTCCAATGTCAAATACAAAGAATCATAGCCTACATGTGACATGGAAAGTATGGTCTTCCGTGTTTTAGAAAGTGTGTCGGGCATCTTTTTGCCTTAAGGCATAATCTCTGACAATTGGAAGTTCAAGTCCGTTTGGTCCTTTTCAATCAGTAGGGGGTGGCTCAATTACATTGTAGAAGCACGAGCAGTTTAAACAAGGTATAACATACCAGCCCCCATATTTTGACAAGAAAAGAGGAATTTTTAAGTGGCAGTCCATGTTCACAGAACATTAGATAACTAAGTCAAATTTCAGGAAGAAAAGCAAGGGAGAGACTAGATGCTATCAGGTTTCTGGGAGATCAAAGAGGAAGAAACTTCTTTTTCTCCAGAAAAACGTGGGTGGAGGAGAGGGCTGTAGGGATCTGCTCTGTGATCTTTAGGCAACCTGATGTGCACTTAAAACCTCAAGGCGCTTGACAGTTTCAACTGTTTATCCTTATATGCTTTAATTATTGTGGTTATAAAATATACACACACAAGAGAGTATCAATGACACAATACACAAGAGCTCAATGAGTGATTATAAAAACATGCATGTGTAATCAGCAAGCGCTTCAAATTTTAGCATGCTCCCAAAACCTTGCTTGTCTCCAACAAATGCCTTCCCAATCACAGCACCATTCTTTCCCCCAAAGATCACTACTCTTGTGATTTTAGAGGAAAATTTGCTTTAATCTACATTAATACCCACATATGCATCCCTAAACATGATAGTTGAGCTCTGCCTGTTTTTGAACTTTGTGTAAACTTTATTCTTTTGTGTCTGGCTTTATTTATCCACATTACGTTTGGTACATTCATCAAGGTTTTATGGGTAGCTATAGTTCATTAATCTTCTCATTGTATATTTCACTATTTCATGATCATAAGTTATTTACTCATTCTATTATTGATGAACATTTGATTTATTTTTGGTTTAGATCTATTAAAAATGATGCATTTATGAACTTTCCCATATCTATGTGTCTCTTGGTACATATTTGAATACGCATATCTTCAACACTAAAAAAAGTGCTATACTGTTCTCCAAAGTGACTGTGACCAATTTACACTCCTGACAGCAGTGTATGAATGTTTCATATAGCAGGGTTTTTTTACTTTTTAAAAATTATAGACAGTCTGATATGTATTTAATTGTATCACCTTGTGGTTTTAACTTTGCTTCTGTTGTAAGTGATGATGTTGAGCTTCATTATTCATTTGGATACATCTTTTATGAAGTGTTTCCTAGGTCTTGTGTCCATTTTTCTATCTTTTTTTTCTTTTTATTGATTTATAGAGAAGTTCTTTATATATGATAGACACAGCCTATTTGATAATTTTATAAATTTTGTTGGCAGGTAGAAAAGAAAATAGTTTTTATTTGTTGCTATGTATCAAACAACTTTGCCAAATTCATTTATTTACACATTGTACTTATTTATCAAAATGTATTTGTTGATTCTCCTGAATTTTATACATAAAAATGTGTCATCTGTAATAATAACAGTTTTGTTTACTCTTATCCAATACTTAGGCCTTTGATTTAATTGTCTTGTTCATTTCATTGGCTAGTATCCATAGAAAGCATATTTTTTTATTGTCGTTGCTGTTTTCAGTCTCAAAAGGACAACTTGGAATACTTTACCATTAAATGTGCCCTTTTGATGTGAGTTCTGACATACACTCTCTATTGGAGAAAATAAATTTCTTTCTATTCACATAATGCTGATATTTTTTAAAATGTTATGAGAGATGTTGATCTTTATAAGATTCAATTTTTCCATCTATCAAAATACTCCTATCATATAAAAAATTTATTCTGCTAATGCAGTAAATAACAGTAATTTTATATTTCAGATGCCAAATTAGCCTTGCATTCTTGGAGTAACTCCAAATTGGTAATTGTATTTTTGAATTTTTATTTAATAATTTTATCTATATTAATGAGTGACATAATTACACTATAATTGTCTATTATATTAATGTTGTTTCAGATTATGATATCAAGGTTATGCTGACCTCATAAAACAAATTAAGAATTATTGCCTCTTTATTTATTCTCTGGAATATTTTGCATGAGATTTTAATTTTCCTTAAAGTTTTGTGAAGTTTTCTGGCAAAACTACCTGGAGTTTTTCTTGAGGCAAGTATTTCAATTATTGATTCAATTTTTTTCTGAAAGGAGTGGTATTCAGCTTTTAAATTTATTTTTGTATTTATTTTGCTAAATAGTATTTTTCTAGGAATTTGTCAGCTAAAATTTCAAATTTACTGGCATAAATTTCCTCAAAATATATTTTTTTCTTTGAATGCCATAAGTTTAGTAGAGATGGCCTTGATATAAGTTATTAGTTCCTTTGCATATATTTCTTTATCAAACTCATCACAACTGTAGTAATTTTTTAATTTTTTCCAATAAAAAACTTTTTACTTGGTTGATCTATTATGATTTGTTTTTTATTTCATTTACTTTTATACTTATATTTATTATTTCATTTTTTGTAATTCTTTTGAATTTAGTTTATTGTTCTTTTTCTAACCTGAGATGGTTTTTAAGATTATTACTTTTCACCCATCCTTATTTCCAAAGATGTGCATTTAAAGCTATACATTTTCCTTTAATCATGGCTTTAGCTGTTTTCCAAAAGTTTTAAGATACCTTACTTTTTATTATCACTCAGTTCCAGATACTTTTTAAGTTCTCATTTTGATTTTTTTCCTTCACCTCTGGGTTATTCTTCCATCTCCTGGAATATAGTATACATGTTTACTTTAAATTCTATGTTTGATAGCTACAGTATCTCAAGCCCTTAAGAGGCTTTGTGTAATGTCTGAAGTTTCTTCTGGTTTTTCTTCATATTGCTTTAGTTTCTTATAAGCCGGTGATATTTTATTATGTGCTATAAATTATACTTTCAAAATTGTTTGTAGAAATAACACAAAGCCTGTTGTATCTTCCTCCAGATATGATTTACAGTTATTTCTGCCAGTTACTGGAGGCATTAGCAATCTGGAATTCTCTTCATCCAGTGTGCTGACTGAGAAAATTCAAACCTAAGCTGCAGTCTCTATGAGGTGCAATCTTTCCCTAAACTAGAACTTTTCTGTGGCTCAGCTTAAATGAGGATTTTCATCTGGGCCCCCTTTACTGAGTTCCAAACTCTAATCCCTGATTCTCTGGCCTCCACAGATGGCTAGAATCACTGATGATTCCTTCATCCACTCAAATACCAGATACTGAATGGCAACATCCCTCAGTGGAAAAGTGACCCCAAATCCTAGACTCACTCTCATTGGACCTCTGTCCCCCTCCTGGCCTAGTCATTTTCAGAGTCCTGTTAGTAATCTTATACTTTCCAAGAGAATACATATCCAGCTTTTCTCTGGATAAAGAAGATACTCAAATTGCTTGGTTCTTCATTACTCGAAGCAGAAGCCCAGCCAGAGATATTTTTCTTCCCTAATATAAATAAAAGACAACAAAAGGCTTCTTGTTTCTGATGTATCAACTTAACTAGGCAACATAAGTTACAGGCTTAACTTATTCACTGTCTTAGCTTTTGTCCTGATGCAATTGGATCTTAACTCAATTATATCATTTTAGCATATTGCTCTGAGCAATTTTTCCTGTCAAAAGCATATGGTGTTTTTAGTTCTACTGTTAATTCCTTTCCACTGGACTTGTTTAAAACATGCTCATTTTCAATTTAGAACCTGGGTTATTCATGCATTACTTTCTAAAATGCCTGGCTAGTTTCCTCAGGAGATTAAATTATGAACTGGTCACTCAGATTTGCCTAGATTTTCCAAGAATTATTTGTAGAATTATCAAGTACCAGGTATTCAAGCTTGAGAAAGGCTGTACCCTGCCTTGCTAGTCTAGGAAGCATTGCCCCCCTTATTTCATGTGGAATGCCTCTATCAAAGCAAAAGAAAAATGAGAGCCCGGGAGCCCTCACTTGAGAGAAGATTTGACTCTAAAGTCATACGAAACTATTCCAAAATTTATTCAGGGTGTTCAGTGAAGACTCACAAGAATATGGAGCCATGCACCTACATACATGTCACAGTGAACTGGATTACCCAGACTTCCAGGAAGCTGCCAATCAAAATGAGGGAAAAGAAGTCATTTTAAGAACGCTGAAAATAAAAATCCTCTTGTTTAGATTTCTAGTTAAAGTGAATATTATTATTTTTTTCTGTTCTGAATCTCTCTTTCTTTCGGAAATCTCCTCTTCCCTACCTTGGAGAAATTGCTTCTCCCTCCCTTTTCAAATATGTGATCTGAAATGGTGCCATGGTCAGTATACTTCCATCGTCATTATAGTTGATCTAGGTGTGGGAATATTTCACAATCTGAGGACCATATTCCCCTTTCACAGCCATTGCTCTGAGGGGTGGGTGGCAAGAATCTGGGCAATCAAGCTAGAACCTGTGATTTAAACTAATTTTTTTTTTTTTTTTTTTTTTTGCAGTACGCGGGCCTCTCACTGCTGTGGCCTCTTCCGTTGTGGAGCACAGGCTCCGGACGCGCAGGCTCAGCGGCCATGGCTCACGGGCCCAGCCGCTCCACGGCATGTGGGATCCTCCCGGACCGGGACACAAACCCACATCCCCTGAATCGGCAGGCGGACTCTCAACCATGCGCCACCAGGGAAGCCCTAAACTAATTTTTAAACTAACTTTTCCCACTGTGATGGCCCAGAGTGACCATCAGAGATAATGATGCTCACTCAGAGAAAAGCAAAGAGGAATAATATTGGGTTGGTCAAAAAGTTCCTTTCATTTTTAAGTAACAATAAAAGACACATTTTTCACTTTCACCAAGAACTGTATTAAACAATGTAATCACCATTTTGTTCCACTACCTTCTGTCATTTTTCAGATAACTTCATAATTCCATCTTCTCAAAACTTTTTCTCTTTTTGAGCAAAGAACTGTTCTGGATGCCTTTTACAGCCTTCCAGGGAATTGAAATTTTTTCCATTAAGAGAATTTTTTAAAGTTCAAGATAAATGGAAATCCAAAGGTGCAATGTCTGATGAATATGGCAGATGAATCAGAACTTACCAGCCAAGCTGTAACAGTTTTTGCCTGATCATCAAAGAAACATTCAGTCTTGCATTATCCTGATGGAAAATTATGCCATTTCTGTTGACTAATTCCAGACACTTTTCATCGAGTGCTGGTTTCAGTTAGTCTAATTGGGAACAGTACTTGTTGGAATTAATTGTTTAGTTTTCTGGGAGGAGCTCACAATAGAGGACTCCCTGCCAATCTCACTATATACACAACATCATCTTCTTTGGATGAAGACTGGCCTTTGGTGTGGTTGGTTGTGGTTCATTTCACTTGTCCCACCATCTCTTCCGTTCCACATTATTGTACAGTATCCACTTTTCATCACCCATCACAATTTGCTTTAAAAACAAAATGTTTTCATTACGTTTCAGTAGAGAATCACATGCAGAAATACGGTCAGGAAGGTTTTTTTCGCTTAACTTATGTGGAACCCAAACGTCAAAGTGATTCACATAACCAAGCTGGCGCAGATGCTTTTCAGCACTTGATTTGGATATTTTGAGTATGTTGGCTATCTCCCACGTGGTATAACATTGATTGTTCTCATCTAATGTCTTGATTTAATCACTATCAACTTCAACTGGTCTACCCGACTATGGAACATCGTCCAGTGAGAAATCTCCAGTATGAAACTTCGCAAACCACTTTTGACACATTTGATTAGTCACAGCACCTTGTCCATACATTGCACAAATCCTTTTTTTCTTTTGCATTTCAGTTGTGCTTTTACCTTTCTTAAAATAGTAAAGCACAATGTGACGAAAATATTGCTTTTTTCCTTCCATGTGCAATATTCAATTGGCTACACAAATATTCACCAATTTTGATATGTTTTTTTTAAATGTACACTGATATGACAGCTGTCACAATGCAATCAAACAAAATTGTTTCGAATGAAGGTAAAGACAACTAAATGCTACGAGAACTGTCTTGCGGAAAAATTTGAATGAACGTTTTGGCCAACCCCTAGCAAAACTTCTGATGACACTTAAGCACGATACCCTGCTGAGCAGGAGGCCCAGTTGTACTCCTTGCCCTTCCACCAGTGGAACAAATGGTCCACTAAGTTCCTCTTTTCTGTCTAAACTACTTTAAGTTGGATTCCTTTCATTTGTGACTAAATTTGTAGGGTTGACAGATAAAATAGAGGATGCCTAGTTAAATCTGAATTTCAGATAAACAACAAATAATTTTTAGTTTTGTTGCAGTATATGAATTCAAATTAACCTTCGGTTAATATGAATTCAGGTAAACAGAAATAATGTTTGAGTATAAGTATGTCCTAATTATTGCATGAGACCTACTCATACTAAAAATTATTTTTTTATGTACCTAAAGTTCAAATTTAACTTAGTATCCTATATTTTTCTTTGCTAACTCTGACAAAATTGAGTTAAAAGAATCTTGATCAATGGACTGAAACCCACTGTGTAAAGTAAATGAAGTAAGACAAATACTATATGATATCACTTATATGTGGAATCTAAAAAATAATATAAATGAATCTAGATACAAAACAGAAACAGACCCACAAACTAGAAAACAAACTTATGGTTACCAAAGGAAGAGGGGGAGGGGTAAATTAGGACTTTGGGATTAACGTACAAACTACTATACGTAAAATAGATAAGCAACAAGGATTTGCTATACAGCACAAAGAACTATATTCAATATCTTGTAATAACATATAATGGAAAATAATCTGAAAAAAATATATATGTATAGCCGAATCACTTTGCTATATATCTGAAGCTAACACAAGATAGTAAATCAACTATATTTCAATTAAAAATAAATAAATAAATACTTGATCAATGTGTGGATCATATTCTGGTTGTACATTTTGATCTTTCATGGATCAAAAAAAAATTTTCTTTCATTAAAAGTGTGTTAAAAATAAGGGTGCTCATTTTTATTAACTAATTTATTCTTATAATGACTGGTTTATTTTTACCTTAACTCAATTTAACAATTTTCCTTTTACTGAATTTCCACTGTGTGCAAGACAGTGTGCAGATTGCAATAAGGGATAAAAACAGATGTGCAATCCTTGTTTCTAAGGACCTGAAAATCTACTTAAGGGAGAAAAACTAAATTTGTTGCTATAATTTGTAGAAAATATAAAACAGGAGAGTACAACTTCCCATTTATTTAGCATTGGATAATTTATAGACTATTTTCAGATAACTTCTCATTGAATTCTTACAACTTTGTAACGTAGAATTATTATATTTGTTCCCATATTTGTACAGAATAAATTGAATTTCAAAGACATTACATGAATTTCCTAGATCTCTCTGATGACATATAATATAACCAAATTTTAATTCTAGTTATTTTTACTCAGAAGTTTTCCACTCTATTACTCTGCCATTAATCATTCAGTAAACCTTCGGAATACATGGCATAGAGAATAGACCAACAGTGATATAAGGAAATGTTAGGTGGAGTCTGTAGATGACTTTATGAAGGATGTAGAATATGAGAAGGGCTTTAAAAAATGGATATGATTTAAGTAGCAAAACACAGAAGAAATAAAAAGGTATTTAGGAAAGAGGAACACAAGTGATATGAGGAGAGAGAGAACACCCGTTCATAAGAGGTCAATGGAGTGAACAGTCCATCTGGAATAGAAGTCTTGGCAAGTTATTAAGTTGAACTCTGCTTTGTGCCTGCACTCACATGGGTGAAAGAGAAGGCATAATCATGAACACAAGTCACTGACAGGAAATCACAGCACATACCACTGGTCCATTGAGTTGACCCCTTGACTGGGCAACCACTACGTGGACTTTGCCTCCAGTGGAAACTTTAAGATAGCAGTAACAGCAGGGGCAGAGAGGAGATGAGCTCTGCCCAGACAAGAGATAAAGAGACCACATATTTCCCATTCTTCAGGTCAAGGAGACATTCCCAACTACACGTGCTCAGAAAGGCTCCTCAGGGGTCAAAAAAGGAGGGGGCACCACCCCATAGTAGGTGATGTCAACCTACCCATAGACCTCTGCGCTAGAATCCATCTTGGCTAAGAGATGCATGTGCACGCAGGGGAAGACTCTGAGATAAACCAAATACGAAGTCAGAGCCAGGCAAAGCAAAATGATTGGCCAGAGGAAAGCTGGAAGGAATGCCCCATATAAGTGATTCAAACTACTATGAGTGGGCAACTCTCTCTCTGAGCCCACCCCTGTGTGCCTATTCACATGTACTCTTTTCCTCCTAATAAGCAACTTACTTGTTTCACTACTTTCCATCTCTTTGTGGGAATTCATTTCTACCAAGCCGACAGGCCAGGGTCTTGTCACTGGTCACTGGCCCTCATGGTCTAGTGGCTACGATTCAGTGCTCTCACTGCCGTGGCCTGACTTCAGTCGCTGGCCAGGGAACAAAAATCCTGCTTCAAGCCACTGCAGACCGAGGCCACCTGAGATCAAAACCAGGCAGTGAAATATAGGGACACTGAGCCATTAAGGTTCTTGGCAAGATAAAAATTATATGGGAATTAATATGGCAGAAATTGCTAGAATATATTATGTATCAGAATAACTAAGATAATAATTAGTTATCTGAGGGAGTTGTGTTGGTGGCAGAGTCTTCTAAGACCTACCTGGGGTCAGGAATGGGGAGTTTCTTAAAGTATTTCCCCAGTTACAGGGTATGATCACTAGACGTAAGACAAAGAGACCAGATGGGAGGCTGTCACAGTATTCCAGGTTTGAAAAAATGTGGGTATGAATTAGGAGTGTGACTGGCAATGCGAAAGACAGAAAGGCACACATCTGAGAGATGGTTAAAGAAAGATACACAGAATTAAAGGGCAAAGTGGAAATAGAATGGATATTATTGGTAATTGATGACTTCGAGGTTTCTAAATTAGGACTGGAAAAATAATTGAACCCCTGATTTAAAGGAGATATTTGGCCCTGTTAAATGGTTTATTTTTGCTGTTTTTCACTTATTTTGTACTTTTAGCGGGCAAGAGAGAACAGAAGTAGACAAAAGATAGAGGCTGAATCCATAGTCACTCGGCAACTCCCCACTTTTCCAAGTTAGTGAAAATCCTTTTGGAGATTAGACAAATACTTGAACACTCTCTGGGTCGCCCCAGATCTGCTTGGATGGTTTCAGTTTCTATTTCTTCTCTCCATGGCATGATGGGACCACATATTTCCTGTAGTTTTTTTTGGTTTTTTACTAAAATGTACTTTTAAATTTGTGTTGTTATCCCATTATTCTACCAGTAAAGTTGTGTTTGGTAGTGCTATTACCAAGTGAAGTCAAGGTCACCAGGGAAGTTTTTGGCTTTGCTGGGAATTCTCACTCACTAAACTCCCAGTAGTTGTGTATCAAAACAGGTTACTGCTACGGTTTGTCAGCCATGCTCAGTGGTATAAGCTCGCACACCATCTGTTCTCAGATGCCTGGTTTTGCCCAGAGCTATTTGTTCCTCTTTGTTTCCCCCCACCAATTTCCACAAATACCAAGCAGGCAAATTTTAACAAATTTTACTAATATTGGAGTGATTGAGTGTTACATGAATTAAACTTGGGGAGGCCACCTCATTGAGGGGCTGTGCTGACATTCATGCATAAGGAGAAATGGCAAATCCCCTGCAAACAGATGGTCCCTGGACAGACTCATCTTAAAAGGTTAGAAGGAGGTGAGAAGTCATTCCCTCTTTTCTGTGTAGCTCTTTTTGCCTTCCACTAAACCTGAGGCGGGGGGGGGGGGGGGGGGGCGGGAATTAACATTTACACAGCATTATAATCACCTTCCATTACTGAGAGTTATTATGTACTGGTCTCTATACCAGGCATTTTACATGTAAGAGCACAGTTAAGAAGGTATTCAGTTGGTTAGTCGAATCATTATTTTCAAGATCAAACTCACCTTTAAAAATTAGAGAACATAGCTGCCTTCATCCTATACTGATGAATCTATTCTTGGGGAGAAGCCAGGGGACCTGTCTGTTTAACAAGAGCCCAGTGATTCTCAGAGTCAGGCAATGTGGAAAATTCTGAAGAGGAGAGTAATTGAGTTAAGTCAGAGAAACTGGTGTGAGGTCCAGCTCACCAACTGAGGTCACTTTGATTCAATCAATCTCCACAAATCTTCGTTTCCTTAGTTTTGAAATAAGAAAAATAGTATAAATCCCTTTTAATGAAAAGGCAAATCTCAACTGCACAAGTAAAGTATCTGGTACTCAGTCAATATAAAAGAAATTATCTTTATATTATATGTGTATATATAAGAAATTACTGTTAACTTAAAGACGAGAGAACATAAATACTGTGATACATTTGAATGAAAAGACTGTTCAATGATTCATAAAGTTGTTGGTAAATAATCTTTTACTGTTTAAAATTTAGTAACTAAGAAATGAAAGTCTACAGCCATTTAAAATCACTCAGGTCCTCTGCTGAACTTGCCATAGTCAACCACATTAATTAACTAAAGCAAATCTAGATGTTCTGTGCCAAGGTCAGAGAGTACAGGCATGCAGAAAATCCAAACTATGTAGATAAGCCATCTGGGGCTTGGGATATACTATTAGACATTTTATAACATTTTTATATTGTGTTACGTTTAGCTTGGGAGCTATTCCAACTATTATATTATAGGCAGTTTCGAGTAAAATTTTAGACAAATGTTAACTAAAATTTTATTGGAGGTAGAGTTTGCAATACTAATAAGTGTGTGTTTTTTAATGTTCTTTCATTTAGTGAGTATTTATTTAGTCCTTCCACATATAAGGTATGGTTTGGCCACTGGAAAGGCTACAATGACTTTCAAAATATGGAATTTATAATTTAGTGGCAACAAGGAGGAAATAAGTCAGAAAAAGACACAGTCGTTGAAGAAAGACTGCAAAACCTAGAGTTTCCTCCCTGAGAGGTATTAAGCCTTGCCCACATCCATTGTGAGTATAAATGTGTCATGTATTAAATGCATATTCATATCCCTTCCACAGTTCTAGTTCTACAGACGTGAAACCAACTGAATATTGTTAAAACTTCAGTGTTGTCTTTGAACTTGTCCACTCTGGTCCTGCTTCTCTAAGTTTAAGGCTGCATTTGGAGAACTCAGTAATTAAGGAGGGAGGCAAAGCAGCTGATACATCCCACTTGGATGGCATAGATTTGCGGTTGAGCTCTTCTCTGCTCTTGCTTGCCATGCAAATTTGGGCACCTAATTTATGTTTTCAGAGCTTCATTTTCCCATCTATAAAAATGTACAGCCTCTAGTGAACCACCCAGCAATAAAGGAAGATTTCTTTTAGATAGCAGGAGAGTCCTTATTACTCTGTAAACTGAGTGGAAATTTAATGATGGTAAAGAATTACTGAAGTGAAATTTTAGAGTGATGATATTAAGTTTATTTTTTATAGAGGTCATCATTTGAGGATACCCACTGAAACATACAGAGGTTCAGTACTGTATTACCTATACTTTCATTTATTGAAATATATAAATTGAAAAATACATTTATAACTTGAAATAGTCTATAACAAAAAATTTTAAAATGCAAGCTATTTGAAGAATGGCATGAAGGAAATGCCTTTTCCCAAAACCAAAACATTTTTTTACCTATCTTTCTCATGGGATTTTGCCATGTATTCAGGGATACACTGGGTATACATAGGCAACAAAAGGAAGAACTATGGAAATAATCCCCCAGCATCCTTAAACTAAAAAGGGAAACCATTGTACAATGCCAAAATCTGGGAAGGCCCTCCAGCTTCCCTATCCCGGATCCCCCTTTTATGGCGTCTACTACAATGTGAATTTATGTTCACCAGAATATCACCTACTATATAACAAGTAGAGTATAAAGTACCATATTGGACTACCATATGGCTACTAACCTCAGAGGTTGGTAGCAACTATCAATGTAGAAATTTGAGAGCAGAATGAGCCTCAGGATAGAACCAGTTCTCACTCAAGCATGCTATATAATTGGCTGTAGTGAGAAACTAAAAAAATGTCTCAGAAACCAGATGGATTTGAAATGTTCCATTATTCATAAACACTTTTTTTTTGCATTTGTACTTGTTCCCATTCCCAAATATTCTGCCACAGAAATTTGCTGAAGAAGGTGTGAAAAGGGACAAAAATCTTTGCTTGCTTTTCTGGAAGGTGTCCCTGCAGCCACTGCACCCAAGGAGCTAGAAGAAATGGCTGGGGCAGTTTCTTTAAAGACCCCTTTCAGTCTATTCATGTTATATGTGAATGTATGTATAGGGGAGTCTTTGGAGGTGTGGGGAAGGCTTGTTGTGAACATGGCCATGGGTAATCATGGGCTTTCTGAGCCTGGAGGTGTGCAAGCTCATCCTCTCCAAACTCCAAGCTGCTATTTCCCCCTTTTTGATCATTCAAATGACAGTTAGTCACTGATGTCCTTCTGACAGGAAGTGTCTCTCCAGGGGAGAAAATTGCTCGGTTTACTTCCTACCTTCCATCATCCCCCACCTCCCACTCCTTTCCTCCAGCTAGAGAAAGAAGAAGACAGGGGTTCCTTAAATTGGAGGTGGAGATTATTTTTTTTCAAATAAATAACATGCCGAACATGCCGAGCAGCAAAGGAGAAACTCATCAGCGACATGTATAAACAACGAAGGGTTATAAAACCCTCGCAGACAAACAGCTTTGCAGTTGGGTAATTTACATACCAGATGAAATGAGAGCAGGAGAGCACCTTTCAAAGAATATTTGTTTGTGAAGAACAAAATCCAGGCCCTCTGCTCTGTCACCTGGGAATGGAGAATGCAGGCTTGCACAATGACCGTGGGACACCAAAACCATAGCAATTCATCAGACGTTTTCACTCTCTTCAGAAGTAATGCATCTAACTCTCAGAAGGTTGAGAAAATGCCTATTTAAGGCATTAGTGTAATGTTTTTTTGGCGGGGCAGTATGTTTTGTGTGATTTATACTGAGAATTAAATAACTGATGGATTTGAGGTTGGTGATATACAATTAGTACAAAACATTAATCCTGGGACTTCCCTGGTGGTGCAGTGGTTAAGAATCTGCCTGCCAATGCAGGGGACACGGGTTCGAAAGATCTCACATGCCATGTAGCAACTATGCCCGTATGCCACAACTACTGAGCCTGCGCTCTAGAGTCCGCGAGCCACAACTACTGAACCCGAGTGCCACAACTACTGAAGCCCGAGCACCTAGAGCCCGTGCTCTGCAACAAGAGAAGGCACTGGAATAAGAAGTCTGCATACTGCAATGAAGAGTAACTCCCGCTTGCTGCAACTAGAGAAAGCCTCCGCACAACAACGAAGACCCAACACAGCTAAAAATAAATAAATAAATAAACAAATTAATTTAAAAAAAAATAATCCTATCCATGCTTTCACACCTAAATCTTACTCATCCCAACTTCAGTTTATATCATCAAAATTGCCAGGACAAAATCCACAAGTCAGAATTTCAATTTAAATGTGATGAAATCTAACTGCTGTAATGGTAAATACAACCTGCGTTTTACTGGGTCACTCATGAGGTTGTTATAGCTACCTAGAATTTTTATATGCCTGGGCTTCAGCTGAGGAGAAGAACACAACTTTAAATGATTCAGAACTTAATCTGTAGATGATTTAGCTATAACTTGAGAATGTATTTGGACCTCCTCATCAGATTTGTTCAATAGTAAAGATATTTTGAAGTGACCTTGGCAACCCTTCCAACCCAGCCTTCTATGATAGGGGTGATACCCATCCCCACTGTCTTTTTTGAAGCATTGCCCAGGGAATACTGCCACTCGCATATTCTCAGATATTGCTTTTCATGATATGTATTATCTCTACAATCCAATGTTGTCTTTAAAATCTCCCAATCATTTTTGGCCTGGGGGAAAATCTAGAGACCATCTCATTCAGCCTTCTCTTTCTGTAACCTATGGGACATCAAATGACTTTCCCAGGGTCAAAAGCTATCTGTAAAAGCCAGGAAGCAAAGTAAGCATATACTTCTCAGATGACAATGGTACCATCCTATTATAGTCTGTTTTGTATTGTTATTCCATTGCTTTATTACTTACCTCCCAAAAGGTTTATAAAACCTATGATGGCCTGGAGCTGTTTACTTGTTCTTCCACAGTATAATGATGGAAACACATTATAAAAGCAACAAATATATTGAATATGTTGGATAGTGATGAAAAATACAATTTTTTTGTTGAGGGGAAATTCAAGTAACATAAAATTAACTATTTTAAAGTTAACAATTTAGTGAAATTTGGTATATTCACAATGTTATGCTACCACCACCCCTATCTAGTTGCAAAATATTTTTATCACCCCAAAAGTATACCCAATATCCACTAACAGTTTCTCCTCATTCTTCCCCATCCCGACCCTGGTACCTACCAATCTTCCCCTGTCTCTACAGATTCACCTATTCCAAATATTTCATATAAATTGAATCATACACAATGTGACCTTTAGTGCCTGGCTTCGTTCACTTAGCATAATTGGAGTTTCATCCACATTGTAGCATGTATCAGTATATCATTTATTTTTATAGCTAAATAATATTCTGTTGTATGCATATACCCCAACTGGTTGGTCCATTCATTGATTGATGGACATTTAAGTTGTTTTCACCTTTTAGCTCTTGTGTATAGTGCTGCTATGAACATGCATGTACATGACTTTGAATAACTATTTTCAGTTCTTCTGAGTGTATACCAAGGAATAGAATTGCTGGTGCATGTGATAACTCTATATTTAACTTTTTGAGAAACTGACAAAATCTTTTCCATAGTAGCTGAACCATTTCACATGGAGGAATACAAATTTGGATAGAAAATTACGAAACATAGTATGATTTTAGTGGACAAAAATATATTCCTTGACAATTTGGTAAGCACTGCTGTGCATTTTGCCATTTATGTACATTCTCCATTTATAGGTGGAACTCTGACACATCTGGATTTTATGAGATACACATGATGAATTTTCCCAGGATGTGTTCAATTCATGGACCTTCACAAGTTCACATCAATGCTTTCAGTTCCGCTCTGCTGCTGTGAACAACCTCTATTGCCATATCAGCTACCCTGATTAGGGAATGTTTGATTATTTAGACTCTAAATTTGACCTTTCTGATGTGAGAAGTTATCAGTCTATCTTAATGTTCTCAGTCATCTTTTAGAGTTTAAATACCTACTTTTCTACAATTAATCAACAATATCTCTAATATCATCTACAAATCCTGTGCCAGCTCCTTAGAGGGATTCCAAAATGTATGAGATGTAGGTATTATCTTCAAGGAACTTAAAGATTGTATGGAGAAATGAGACTGACATGCTTGAAAAATCTACTAGCCATATAGAGTGTAAATGCCAAAAAATTATAGGAAGAAACCAATCTAGCTGAAAGATTAGAGAAGATTCACAGAAAAGATGGAATTTGAATTTGGTTCTGGAGAAAGGGTAGTAGTTAAAAGACAGAGAGGAGAGAGGCTGGCATTTTTTGTGTGTTGTATGAAGAGTATTCAAAGGCATAAAGCAGGTTTAAGTGAGATTTTAAATAGAAGATAGAATTTATGCATCAGAGTAGTAAGAGGTATGAGTTTGTAATAGTCTGGAACCACTGGTCAGAGATCCTGAATGTCAGTCTGGCTTTCATTCTGAGGATATATGGTCTTTGAAAGGGCAAAATGATGGAAAGCAATCTCAGATCAATTCTACAGGAATGGGTTGAAGAGGGAAGAGAGTTATTAAGTTTTCATTATTGTTCAGTTATAACATGATAAGAAAGGATCTGAGTTAAGTTAAAGATGGAAGAAACTAAAGGTATGTGAGATCTCAATGATAAAATCAAGAGAACTTGGAAAATGATATAGCCTGAGCTTTAAAGGAAGGAATAGTAGTTATTGATGGTGCCCATGAAGTTTCAAGCCCTGGACCGATCAAATGGTAGCATTCTGTATTGAGCTGGTTCATCTGGAGGAAGAGAGGAGAGGATAATGCTGAGTCAGTGAAGACAGGAGACACTTCAGGAGAAACATGTGCTATACCCTCACTGTATAAAAAAGACTGTCTTGATAAATTTCTCACCTTTCTACAAAAAAAAAGTTGTTTTAATAAGGTGTTATTTGAAGACATTTGAAAGAAAATGAGAACTTTGAGGATTTGCACTGAGTCTACCTATTTTGGGACATCTCCTTTATCTAACCCAGGCAAAATTTTTTGAGATTTTTATTTCAATAAGATATATCCCTCAGAGAGATAAAATCAATGGGGCTCACACTATCTTCCCTCCTGCCTTCAAAAGCAATGCTGAGCAAAATCTAGATATTATTCCTACTACCTCTGGCACACTCAACCTGAATCGGCAAATTTTCTGTCATCTAAATGATCCCAAGAGGCGGAGCTGATGAGCCACAACCTTCATTCCTGATTGGGAGCTCAGGATGACGAGTCAAACTCATCTGGGAGCCAACTGGTTCCCAATTCTAATCTGGAAAGGGGCTCATCTGACTTTTTTTATTACTTTCTCCAGGGTGCTATTTGAGGTTCCATAGGGGTGAAATCAATAGGCATATCACTTTGCCTTATTTTTCATAGAGAGGGACAAGCTTTATTTTTTCTAATCTGTCTAAGGAGATAAATGATAAAAAAAAAAAAGACTAGTGACCATGACCTAAACAAAGAAATTTATTTGAATTAATTAAAAATTAATATTAATTAGAAAATTTTAGATATTACTTGTTCTGCTATAGTATCTTTCAGACAACATTACAAATATTGACGAAGAGAAAAGATCATAATCGATTTCTTAGCTCCAGATGTTCACCAAAATAGGTAAAATTGTTACATGGTAGTGCCAAGTGTTCTTGGTCCTAAGCAGGGAATTCTGCAGAATCTTCCATAATATAATTAAAAAAAGAAGAGGATAACAGTAACACTAATAATATTTATAGACAGTTTCTCTGTGTAAAGATCTGTGATGGAGATTATTTTATTTAATCCTCACAACTCTCTATATATGATAATTAACCCCATTTTATAGATGGCAACATTCAATCTTAGAGAAGCCCAAGTTTCTAGGTCAAAGAAAACAGAAATAAAGTGTTTGGAACTGTAACACATCCCCATAACCACATAACTAATGGGGAATATTTAACACAGGTAAAGAAATTGGAGGGGAAAACACTGGATGAATACAGAATTAACTATGAGGGGAAAAATTCAAGAAGACGGCTGTATTAAATATGTTCCACACCAAAGAGGTACAACAAGGAAAATGTAGATTAACAAAAGACACAAATCTGGGTAAAAGGAAGTCACAGGGTAGAACTTTGAGAGAGTACATTTTTGGACTAGTCATGAGAGTTGAAATCAGAGGCAGGGAGTTAAGATGTAATTGGGTGATGAAGATGTGGTGGACTCAAAAAGAAAAAGTAGGCAGCTAGAAGTCTTCGAAGACTTCAGTGAAAAAGAAAACATGGTAACTACCACTGAAGAACCAAGGGAGCTTTCCTCAATGCAGGGACTTTCACATAAATGAAAACAGACGTGGGGCTCCTCAGCTGAAAGGGGGAGCAAGGGGAATGAGGAGAGAAGGGAGATTTGAAGAAAGGAGCGGTAACAGGAGCAAGTGAAATCAGGAACTGGGTCAAGATGTAAACAACTTTTCCTGTAGGGAAGACAAACACCTTTCTCTTGTGGGAGAGAAGGAGGATAAAAGTGGAATGGGTGGCTAAAAAATGACAACCCACTACCATGCCCTCACAAATCCCAATAATTTATTTACTTAGTTAGCCTCATAGTTAGTTTTTGTTGTTGTTTTGCTTTTGTTTTGTTTTTGTTTTTTGCTTCAGTAGCAAGAACATCCCTGTCCTATTACTGAGCTTGAAAACTTTGGACTACCTCTGACCCCATCAGCTCCTGGATGTCAGTGATTGCTTTCCAATCTGACAACCCCTTTCCATTCCCACCAGCATTTGGAAACCCACTGCTACAAGATTTGTAGTTTTTTGTTAATAATACCATTAACTGAACCCCTTCTATGTTCCAGGTGCTATGATTCAGCCTCAGAACAGCACTGCAGAAGAGGGGCTTTATTACCTCTTTTTGTGAAAGGATACTGAGGCTTTCAGAGGGGAAGTAACTTGCTTGAGTCCATATGATTATAGGTGAAGAACTAGAAACCAAACTCTGGTCTATCTAACTGAAGAATAGTCCTCTGCCATGTCACACTCTTGAAGGCACTTGCCTTTTGCTGTAAAGGGTAAGGAAGATATTTATCAATATAAGAGTTATGGTAGAAACTGAACTAGAGAATCAACAGAGATAGTCATCAGTACTGACAGCCCCATTGGATTTGGATAGTGTGAATCTGTAGTGGACATTTCCACCCATTTCAGTGACTTCCTCCAGAAAGGTACTGCAGCCTCGGGGTGGGAACATAAAAGTGAGAGTGAGGATTATCACAGGGGAGAATTGTCATGGGCAAGGATGACCAGCAAGCTGGAGGCAAAAGCCAAATGGCAGCCTTGGGATTCAAGGAAAACAGGACTGGTCACAGAGGTAAGTGAATGACTGTCACCTGAAGGTCCTCTCTGCTGAGTCCATTTGTGATGGAGGCCTCCCTTCTTTATCTGCATCCTTGAACCTGTGGTGTCGTCTCCTGGTTCTCAGGTTCTGGCCTCCAGGAACTCCTGATCTTAGTCCATTTATTGTTCCTCATCTCAAGCCTTTTCTTTTTCTTTTAATTTTGTACTAAGATATAACAAGTGTATGTGTGTAAAAACACCACCACTATAATAAATTTACCATTTTCATGTTTTTCACTTTCTCTCCCAGTCCTTGTACAGAATCACATATGAATTTTAAATAGTTCCAGTGAAGAAAGAGATGCCTCATTTTACTGGGCATGTTTCACTTTACCTTACCTTTCATAATTTTCCATTGCAATGGAGGCTAAGTCTCCATTGTTTTCCTCATTTTTCCCTAATCAGTCCCCTCCGTTGGACACTTAGATTGTTCTCAAACTTTTATTATTGACAACAGTAATTCAAGAGAATATTTATGAAGAAAGTAATCTCCTTTTGAATTGTTTCCTTAGTTGAAAATTTCAGAAGTGGAGTTACTGGGTTCAGAGATTCTCTGTTGTAAATATGTCTTTATATCCCCATTAGTTAATCTTTCATTGTTCTTTTTCACAACTCCCATATTATTTCCCCAAATGTGGGTTTTCAAAGACACGGTAATAGCTTTGACATTCATATCATTCTTATCATTGCTAGATAGAAATTTTTGTAGAACATATATATAATTGGAGGAATTACTTATCACTATAGAGTATAGCACTTGCAGTAGTAAAATAAAATCTTCTATATATTTCTCAATAGGATGCACAGGGTACCTTTACTTCCTTTGAAAATCATTCATGCATTCAAAAAATATTAATTTTCTGGCCACTACAAGCCCATACCATCATATTTTTACCATGCTACTAGGAGAGTGATCAGTGACAAGAACACTGATGAAGGTAAGCCTAAACTGGCAATTGAGGCACCAAGAAGAATCATCCCACTCAGAGAGGTCATAAGGAAAATGATTTTTTTCTTTTATTGACAAAATTGTATCACAAAAGATATGCAGATGAGTTTTTTATTTGAGGACCCAATTTAGGGTTTTAGGAATCATTATGTAGGCTTTTCTATGGAAGAGCTTACTTACCCCTAGGAGTGTCAAATGATACTTCATTACCCTGTTGTTATTTTATTACTTGCTTTTAAAAGGGAGTAACTGAAAGAATATATCCTAGAATTGTGGGAAGTCATAAGCCATGCTCTTTTATCTGGCTATTGAATGGTGCATAATGTTCTTTATGGGTACCTGAAAATATTGGAGAGTTAAAATTATCATGTAAATTTTTGTCAGAGTGACTTCTTTCCATCTAACCTCAGCTCTTACAAACCTTTTCTTTCAAAGGGGGGGACATTTTTCTTGCAATTTTAGGAAAATGACAATATAATCTAAAATATCCTTCCTTTTGGAAAATAAAACATGTGGATTCATTGTATGTGTCATGCTATTCGTTTACCTCTGTAGTCTTAGAAATATGATGAGGAAATGCATTCATTTTCATGTGTCAGATATTTAGGCTGTTTTTCAACATGTAAAAGGAGGTGCCAGACTGATAAAATCCTAATATCATTTTGCAACCAAAATGCAAATTCCAGGTTTATTTCCCCTAAAATCTTTGTATGTAGATGAAGACTTAATTGAATCTACTTCTGACTTTAAAAGTATGTTCTTGTTTCCTAAAATCCTGTAATTGGTTTGTGTGATTTTTTTTTTCTATTACATGCAATGGTTCCTGCCATCTCTAGTCTTTGGCAACTGTAAACAACTTGATTACCCCTCATATTTAGGATATCTTTTGAAGCTCCACTGACCATTGCCACAAAAGAATGGACAGATGTGCTCTATGGATCAATGTTTCCTCCTGACTATTGAACAAAAACCTCCCTGAGAGGTTGATAAGCAAACAGATATCAATGAGAGAATGGCAGCTAATTCCCCAGAGAGACTGGTGGAAGTCATACTTCCCAAGACAGGAAAAGAAAGGCAGGACATGGGTGATGCAGAGAAAGGTGCAGCATTCCAGGACAGACAGGAAGCACTGACATATGGCAACTGAATCAAAGGACACTGTCCAGTCTCTGTTCAATTGTTTGAAACAAAAATTCCATGATCCTTAAGCAGTCTGGTACTTTGACCATAACTTAAGTAAACTCAGAAGTGATGGTTGATGGCAATGTCGGTGAATGAAAGAGCACTGCAGAAAGAAGAAGTCATTGTGAAATGAGTATGAATGATCCTTTTGGCTTTGATTTTAGTTGAGGGTCTTATAGAGACAATTTGTCCAAGAGTTATGACTTAGGTTTTTTTTTTTTGAGATATTAAATGTCCATGATGATTTTGAATCTTCACAGATCATGTACTAATTTAGAGTTGAGCCATGTCATCATGACTCCAGTTAAGTGCTAAAGAAGGTACATTTTGAAGAATGAAAAAGTGGGTATAAAAAATTTGGTGATTTTTAAATCTTGATATAGACAATAATAGTAATGATCCTACTGAAAAGTTTCAGAGTCAGGGTCACAAATCTCTGGGGTTGGTATCTTTTATACTGTTGAAAAGGAGATTATTTGATGGAGAAAGCAGATGAAAGCCTTTAAGGGGAGAGAGCCAAGGAAGAGTGTATGGAACCCAGAAGAGCCAGTTGGTTTAAGAGCATGTCAGTTTCAGCCTGCTTTCCTGTTTCAGTCTCTCTAACTACCTCTCTCTTCCCCCTTCTCCTGAAGTCACTCAGATAAATCTCTATTCCTTGGAACCAAAAGATGTCCCCACATTCTATACTCCTGTCCCAACACATGGCCCATTATGCTTACCCTATGTCAAAGATACACTTGAGATCTTGGAAATTCTAGGTAAATATTCTCACAATCCTGAAAGAGGAAAGAAAGTAGCAGAAAAGGACAAACTAGGATGTGTGTTAGTATACGTCATCATTTTGAAATTATAGGGAAATGGAAAACACACCTGGTGCTCTGCATTCTTATTAAAATAAATAAATAAAATGACTAAAATCTAGAAGCTTGGAGTGCCACCCGAGGAGAGTTTTTCCCTTCCCTGGCAATTTTATTCCCCTTTGAGATTTAGTTTCATTTTCGGCGATTTCTTCGGTGAGTAAAATAACATTTCACTCAAGAGTTAAAAGGGGTCAGTTTGGGTCTTGTCAGGGTGCTTTGGATCTTTCTTGCTGACCTGGAATTAGTGCAAGTGTGCCTAAGTGCTACTTCAACCAGCCAGCACACCATGAAATATGTTTTCTGCTACAGTGATATTGTTGGCAGTGCATGAAACAAATGGACTGGGTTAGAAATAGTTTGACTCCATCTTTAAATGGAATCTTCTGGATATATGTTACATTGGAGAGAACTTCCACAACCTTCTTCTATTAAGATTTTATTATAATTTTAATTTCTATCTACAGAAGCTATTTATTAACTCAGTTCATCCCTATAACAGTCTCAGGAAATGAGTCCTGTATGGTAAGCACCAGTGCACAGATGAGGAAACTGAGGTTCAGAAGCTTTGTTATTTTGCCTTAGGTCTCAAGCTAGTAACTGGTGAAATTGGAATACAAACCAGGAGCCCAAAAACCTCAAGTCTTTGCTTTTTCCACTTTGACTCATCTCATTCGAAACTGCATCATTGAGGATTTGGGTTCAGTTGCATGCAACAGATGAGCCAGATAACCAGAGGTTAGACAAGATAGAGATTTATTCAGAGCTAAGCTGTCCAGAGCTGGCTGAGGGAAATGCTTTCAGGTTTCCCACTGTGATCAGGCACATGAAGGCAGCTGCAACTCCAGCCATCATGATTGTAATCTAGGTAGTAGAAAGGAGTTAGGAACAAGAGGATGAGTAGTACCTATAATAATAGGCAAAACTTTTCTAGAAATACATAGGAATGACGAGAAATGTGTTTCCTGTGCTCACCACTGGTGGTCTAGCATACCCAGAAATGTAACTTTGATCTGATCACACTGCTGTCCCCCCACCCACCCCAAATTGAGATTCTGTCAGTAAGGATGGAAATGGGAGTGGATTTTGTATAAGCATCCAGCAGTATCTACTCCCCAAGACATTTATATTTCCACTTCAAAAATAATCAGATGTTTCCTTTGGGGCATTTTTGTCTCAATGGCATACTCTTACACCTTACTTTATGTTTACCAAGCAAGAGCCTGTACACATGTTGACCAACAGTGACTTTGGCTGATTGTCTGCCAACTATATAAAGACTCTCCATATAAAGAGCACATCAGAAAGAGGCTTAAACCTAAGGTTTAGCTGTTTAAAGGTTTTGATGTTCCTCTAGTTTATACAGAATCTTACTGGGTAAAGTTACAAAACTATTTTCTAGAGAAATAAGAGGGGAAGAGTTTCAAATATAAAATTCAACTCTTTTTAGGTAATGGAGAGAGGCAACCAGAAAAAATAGTATTACAGGGCATATAAAACTTGAACCAATCAAGAAATGTCTTTAAAGTTGGAAGCTGACTTGATCATCTTACGTCTTTGTTTCCCTTGAATTTACTCATCTTAATGGCCGATTCACCCTGTTCACCCTCCCACTTGGCAGAGGAAAGTAAATGGCTTGTGATTCATATTCTCAGCCCTCAGAGTAGAGATTTGTAATGAAAGAGGTTTAGAATGTGTCTCTAATCTCCTTGGCCTCCTCTTCCTCCCCACTAAATCCCTCTTGTCTGTGGGATTTTACAGGGGACTTGATGTCCTCAGGTCTTGCCAAGCCAGTGAAGATGTTTACAAGGGATTGTACATAAGCTTCCCAGCCATCAAATTGGCTAATTAATCCCAGATTATGATGAAACTGCACCAGACAACACGAACTATCCAGAAGATGCATCCATCAATTAACATAGAGGTGGGGCTGCAGAAGTAGAGGATCTGAGGAAGAGAAGACAGTAGTAATGACTGAAAAGAGATGGTCAGTGGGATTAAAGGAGAGTCAGGACAGTGTAATGGCTCTAAGCTCAGGCTAGGAACTCCAAGAAGAATGGAGGGTTCCATAATGCTAACTACTCTAACCCTTGAGTAAGATTGTAAGGTGAAACCATTGTGTTTAGAAATTAGCATGTAATTGATGAGCTTGCTAATGTAGTTATAAAGGGATGGTAATGAGAAAATTAATAAAAAATAAACATGTGGCAGTATATATTTAGAGAAAAAAGAAATTTAAAGTAGCAATATTAATGACTAATCATTTTTTAAAGACTTCATGATGAAGGGAAGACGAAAGAGATGGTGGAAACCAGGGAGATATACAAGTTGGTGGGGTTAGCTATTAATATGGTAACATCTTGGCTAAAGTTTGAGCCTCTGGGAAGGTAGTTAGTAGAGAAGGATGAATGGAAATAAGTTTGCAAAGAGATGGAGTGAGGATTGGAAGAGATGAGAAGGATGTTATATCACGATGAATTAATATTAATTAACGCAATCAATGCTTTTCTACAATAGTCCCACTAAATACAAAGTATTCACTACCAAATATGAACACAATACACACACATGTGTACAAACATGTACCTTTATATAAACCATAGGTGTGTGCAGTGTTACAAGTCTCAGTGTATACAAATGGCAAATGTAACACAAGGAATTTAGAAGGGTGATTATTTAGATTATACTAAATGTGATAAAAAATAATAGGGTTCCATAAAATGTTCATCTTTCCCTCCACATAATTTAAGAGCATGTCTTTTGGACATTTTTATTCTTTTTATTTGGACATTTATTCTTTTGGACATATTTTTTTTTCTAGCTACACATACCTTGACAGATAGAAGTTCTACAGCTATTTTGAGCTATGTGAATAGAAAGAGAAATATGAATACATAGCCTTGTTTCAATATGACACATTAAAATGAGAAATAATAAGATTTATAGAGGGTTATTCAAAAATTTTATGTATCATCAACATCAGTGTATAGCTCCAGAATGTTTTCATAGCCCTCATATTATTCATAATCATTACAGTAATTTTTTAATCAATTTTATTTTTTCAGTAAGCTTTTATAACTGGAAAACTCTCTTAGACTTTAAACAAAATGATTTCGTTGTGTCCTCACCCTGAAAAGATGATTTAACTGAAAACAGAATCTTAAGTTGATGGTTATTTTTCACTCATACTTTGAAATTATCATTTCATTGTTTTATGTCCTCTATTACCTTTGTAAAAAGTTTAGGGTAGATTTAGTGAGTGGATATGCATTTGTGGGTAATTTGCTTATTCTCCATGGTTGCTTAAAGAGTTTCCTCTTCCCTAGGGTTTTAAAGTTTGACTACATGGCCAGTGTGACACTCTTTTTAATTTCTTATATTTTGGTCTTACGCCTCTTAAATACAAGGCAAGTCCTTTGTATAATGGCAAAGCCTTAGCTGATCAAAATCCCCTTTCCCCCATTCTTCTTTTAGCTCTTCCATTCTCTCTTCCATATCACTTGATCTCATCTTCCTATTTGCCATCTCATTTTTATGTAGATTCTTGATAAGTATCTTCCCATAAAATTACTAATGCATTTTTTACATATGTCTAACTCACTACTTAACTCTATTGACTACTATTAAAAGTTTTAAAGACTATATTTTACAATTGCAATGCTATTTTGTTCTTTTTCTATACATTTTGTCTGTGAGCATTGCTTTTCAGTGTGATGTTTTATTCTTTACTTATATATTTTAAACTTTATACTTCTTGGAACTCTAGAATTTTTTTCTGTGTGTTTCCTGACTCTTAATTTTAGTCAAGTTCTCTTTTTTCTCTAATTGGTTATCTTTTTAAATGGTGGACTCAACTTCAATAAATATTACCTTTTCCTCTGTGTGATTCCCAAGCAAAGTCAGCTGTAAGTTTCAGTTTTACACAAAAAGGGGATGAAACATAGGAATATGTTTTTTGCCTAAAAGAAAAAAAAGATGTCTAGTCCCTAGGTTTACTCAGAGGCCAGATGGAGCCCCTCTACTCTATTCTTCACCCTGATATTAGAAGAATCACATAAAAATTGATGTTGGACTATGTTACAACACCGTTTAATAGCCTTTAGGATAAAGTGTAATGTCCTTTCCTTTACATGTCATTCTAAATAGAGACTGGATAGAACCTTGTCAAATCATTTGTTTGTACTGGGAATCCAACTAAAAGGAAATTCCAAACCTATTTGCATCCCGGTGAGGCCTTCGGAGCTCTCAACAATGGAATCCTGTTGAAGTGAGAAACGCCTCTTGTAGATCAAGGCAATTGAAAGCATGTGAGCCTTCTCTGTGTACCTCTCCTCACTCCACCCCCTTGACTATACAGAGTAGAATTTCTCCATCCATCATGACTACAACCACCACCATCATATCAGAGTGTGAGATGTACAAACTACCATAAACTTTTATTTTGCTGTGCCACTGAGATTTTAGATTTATGTGTTGTTGCAGCAGAGACTAGCCAACACTGACTAATACACCTGATGCACAAGGCCCTCCAAGAGCTACTTCTCTAGGCTCATTTTGTACTAGTCACCCCTTGTTTACTGCATTCCCAGCACATTGCATGGTTCAGTTTCTAAATACAGCTGCTCTTTTCTACTTGGGACTTTTGTACATGTTGTTCCTCTGTCAGGCACACTCTTCCTTATACTCTTTGCCTGATTTCACCTTCAATTCTCAGACCATACACCAATTCCTTAGGGAAGGCTGTCCCTTGTTCTCCATTTTAAACCACATGCTTTTATTGATTTTCTCTCTCATAGAACACTATTTTCCCCTTAATAGCATTTTGTTCAATATTTAATTATATGTTTATTTGTACAATGTCTTCCTTCTCTATCCAGTACTCTCTGTATGTGCGAGGAAAGGAACTGTTTGGTTCAGTTCTATTTATGTGATACAAGATAGGGACTCAATACACATATTTATCGATTAGTATTTATTTTGTTGTTCAGTGAATGAGCTGCTTATTTCAAACCCTTATATTTGTTAAGTTCCTAGGTGAAGAACTTCCATTATGCATTATTTTGTGAAATGTGAGGTTAAAAGTGTTATAAAATTGACAATTTGAATAAGATAGTATCAATATATGTCAAAGTCCCCTGAAACTCTCCTTGCCATATACAAATTATCCTTACTAATCATTATAATAACTAAACTGTACAATCCTGGAGACATTTCTGGAAATATTCTATCAATAAATAAATAGATGATGATAATTCTTCATGCCATACTGTTTTCCCTGGAAATAGAAAAACAAATTTACACTTACACAATTCATAAGCATATAATATATGAATATTACATAGATATACATATATCTTATTGTATATTATATAACTATTATTTTATCTTTCATCTCATGAGGAATTTGAAGACAGAAATTATTTTGTTTTCTTCATGTACCTGGGAATTTGCAGCATGTTTATCACATACTAGATGCTCAGTACGTTTTATGAAACATAAATGAATGACTAAATGCATCAATTTTCATTGATTAATGATAATTATAATAATTAGTGGTGACCTCCATACAAATCAAAGATGAACAAAGATAAGAATTTAATACTAGAAGCTCATTTTTTTTTTTTTTGTAAGAAAAGGCTCATTTACAGGTTCCTGGTAGAATGAGATGATTTAACAGGTAAAAATGTCATGAGAATGGGGTTTCTGAGACTCCGAATCAAGTCCAGGCAAACATAAATAACAATGAAATGATGGTACAGTGCATGGCCTATTTGCTATTCTTATTACGGTTCTGAGAAATTCCGTGACAGGATTTGTACTGTAGTGATTCCAAGCCAAACACAGACATCTTGACAACTGGTTTCAGTTTTGAGTATAATTATATTGTTCATTCAAACATGCATGATAAAGCTGTTTAATCAGAAACCTATCGTTTGTTCAAAATCCATGGAAGAGCTATTTTTTCCCCAACGCAAGCTCAGTTGTTTTTGCTCATACAGAAGAAAGGATACTCAGGGAGACCATTCTGATGTAAAACTGAAGAGTTAGTTAGAAAACGTGTTTCAACATGGGTTTACTCTGGCTTTTGGTCCCTTGAAATCAAAGGAAAAAGTGGCAGATGTTGAACAAAAGAAAAAGAGAGTTAAGAAAATGAGAGAGTCAAATCCAGCTTTCGAAATAAAAATTTAACACATGCCAGACACGGAGCAAAACCCTAAGGTCCAAATTCTCAAGTGGTTAAAAGAGGGCGTCCTCTGTCTGTGGGTCTGTGTGTACATGTGTTTAATAATGCTTTACAGGTTAAACACAGCAAACTCCATCTCTCACTGAGAAATTGAAACCTCACACCCAGGTTTACACGCTGGGACTGAAGCTGATGGATGTGTGTCACGGTGAAGAGGTAAAATTATTTCTCATTGTCAACTTCATTTTTGTCAAGTTTGTGGACGGATGAAAGGTGTGGAATTGAGAGAATCTAAAAACAGAGGCCCAGACAGCTTGGAACACATCAAATATATTGAGCGGAGAGAAGAGCTGGGGTACTTCTCTGTCAAGCTGATTAGCTTGTTATAAACAAAACAGCTTTAAACTCCCACTTCACACTGTTAACTAATCTGGTCCCTGACCTTGTTCCCATTTCTGGGGCCGGGTGAGGCCCTGTCTGGAGACAATCCGACCAACAGTCATAACAGGGACTTGCTTCCCCTTAGGGGGGCCACTCTCTTCAGGGTGATTGCTTCCTTGTGCCTTAAACTCTTGACCCAGTCCAGCTTTTAATTCATTATTCATCAGTTTTCTTAGTCCACTGAAAAAAAAAGTGGTAGGGTTGCTGCTCAAATAGGAGGGGGTGTAGGGGATAGGGAAAGTGGCATTCTGGCAAAAAAGGACAACCCTGTCAAAACATGACAGCCGATCCAATGCCTGTTTTATACTATTCGTAGAAAATGCCAAATTCTGCAAATAGTAACCACATGTACATTGGCTTCACAGACGCAATGTTCTGCTACAAAATGAGACGTTCTTTATTTTAGTGTGTCATCAAAGGCAGCGAAAATATCATTCTAGCCTTCTAGGCTTAACCCTGTGGGCTCACGATTGCTAGAAGTTTAACATGAGCAGCGCGCACACACACACACACACACACACACACACACACACACTCATTTGGGCTCCATGAGCAGCAGCTCTGGTCCATGCAGCCCACTACCCAGAAAGACAATTCAATTCACAGATTTGTTCCAGGGCCATTTTTATTCATAACCATAGGATCATTGCAGCGACAAGCTCACATCTGACGTTTTAGGAACTTGCTTGCTTTGCCAAAGTGGAAGAGCGGGGAGTAACACCTGGGGGGACCCGTAGCAGGACAGATATGGCATTGCTCAGACTCGTGTGAGCTCCACAGCAAAGGCGGGGGCCCCGAAGACCGTTCCTTGCCCTGGCTTTCCTGGCTGGTGCTGTCCAGGTTTTATTTGCATGCATCGGTGTTTTTAGTCAAATCTATCGTGCAGTTGTTCTTTTCGGATGCCTGGCTGGTAGCCCCTTGCACTAACATTTAAAAGAGCCCGAGCACAGATTTGAACTTAAGATGAACGTTTTGAGCAAAGTGGACCTAAGTCGACAGCCACCAGCTGCTGCTGAGGCTGGGTTCTGTTCTTGCCCAGGAATGCTTCTAGCACCTTCCACATGACCACTGGCTCCAAAGGCACCTCCTGTTTATCTTCTCCTCTATCACAAATAGTCTCTGTAGTGGCTGCAGTAAATCTCTTGGTCTGGAAGCCTCAGCCATGGGTGTTTGTTCTCTTTCTCCCGGGCTAACTGGCTTCCCCTGCCGAGTCTGCCTGTGCTCTGACTTTGACAATTATTTCAAAATTTCTGTACTTGGCCTCTTGATGAAAAACAAAAGAGCCCATAAAGAGCAAGGAAACTTCTCTCCCTTTCCATTCAGACTTCAGTCCCCACGCAGGGCAGCATGTCCTGGGGAAATGGCGTCCCGACCAGAGGGGAGATAATAAACGGCAGAGGCTTCTGTCTCCAGCCTTCATGACACAGGACCCGGCTGATCCTTTCTGATGGCAATAAATAAATGACGGAAGTTTTAGGCACCAGACTAGTGAATTGGTGGTTAAGCCTCAGGCTTTTATCTCTCTGACCCCTGTTTGAACTCAACCTTGGTTCCTAAGTGCAGGGCAGACAAAGTGGGGTGGGAGGAAGGTTTCTTATCGACATGAACACCCCTTCCAGCTCAACGTAAAGAAATATGATGCTATGTGTGTGCCTGCGACTCGGGGGCGAAGTGGGGGTTAGGACTATTTGTAGGAACAAAGTGAGAACAGAGCAAAATCCCAGCTCTTATTTCTTGATGCCTATCCCATGGTTCCAGAGTTTAATAAAGAACATATTAAACAATTCTACTAGCATTTATTGGGGTAGCGGGTAAGGAGGTTCAGTTGTGGATAAGGCACTGTTTACACTGCTGAATATACAAGTTTAAAAAGACAAACTGTTTCAGGAACTTAGAAAGGAATAATCCCAGTGCCGACACTAGCTGTGGCTAACGTTTATTGAGTTATAAATATGCCAGTTGCTGTGTTAAAACGCTTTATATGTGTCGTTTCATTTAATCCTCACAACAACTCTGTGAAGTAGGTTCTACTATCTTTTCTAATTTTACAGATGAGGATCCTGTGATTTAAAGAAGTTACATGATTCCTCTAAGATCCCATGCCTGGAAAATAGTGAAACCAGGAGAAAAATCCAGATCTCACTCCATATTATATCACTTCCTTGAAAAAGAACTTAACCCATAAGGTTCCCTTGTCTGACAGATGATGACCACATTTCCAGCCAAAATTCCATGTGCCTATTCTTGCCGTTCCAAATGTATCCATGCGAACCATCGATCTGACTTTTTGAGATCAGGACTGTATTATCTCTCTGTAGTCCCTTTCCTCATCTGAACAATGAATATGATAGTAATGATCTCTGTGTCTTTTGGTAGAGATGATTTTCAGAATGGTTTGTCCAGTAAATGACTATCATTATGCAAGATTTAGATGTCGTTTAAAGCAGCTGTTCACCAGGCCCTCCAGTAAGATTCCCAAGCTCATTGTCAGAACAAGACTTTCAATGTTTTGGCAACACCTTGAGTTTTAGAGAAGTCCTATTTAATTAGAAGCCTTAAGGATTCCTGTTCTCAATAGGAACAAGGCAAAGAGGGGGCTTTAAGGTAGTTTTGTAGTAGTTACTATGGAGGGTGACCAAGAAACCATGCTCATGTGGGGTAACACACCCATTGGTGGAGGAATTACAGGATGCACAAATCTAATTTTGGTTTAATAGTAAAGAGTAAGTAGACATTTTAGACATTTGAATATTTGTTTTATTTTATATCAAGGAAAGGCTTGGATGCTTAAATGTCAGGGGATTTCATCTCATGTTCTTTGTTACTTTCCTAAAGCCAATCCACAAGATAAACCTATAGGTATGTGAATTAAAGCAATAAAGGTATGACTACTCTAAGCAACTTACCACAAGAGTTGGAAAAGAATGCCCTGTAGGCATAAAGACCCAAGACTTAGGGGGTCTTTGAACAGAACACAAATAGCTTAGGAACTGAAACATACCCAACTATTTCATTGTCCAGTGGAAAGTCAAGTCTCGATGTGCCCCATTTCCATTTCATTTATACTCCTTTGACCCCAAAGAAGTGATCCTTACCTTTCCCCCCATTTGAACTTCCTAGGTTGCTGCTTTTTCTTTTACCTGAAGGTCCATGTCTGATGTTCCTCTAGATTTGGATCAACACACAGGTCATTCCTTTGCCTGACCAATTCCATCTACCATGAAGCAACATAATTATGGCAGGAAGTACTTAGGCTTAGAGTTCACACTTCAGTTTAAATTCTAAATCCCAACCCTGAGTATTTTGTCTTTGTGCCCTACGCCAAGTTCTCTAACCTCATAAAATTCGATTCCCCCCTCTGGCAATGGCGTGGGCAAGTTGAAATTACATGAGATAACATATATAGATTTACTTCCAGTAGGTGCTTTTTAAAGAAAATGCCTTCTTTACCATTTATATGCAGAGCTTACAGGCACACTTTCTTTTGTTCTCGTATCCTCTATGAAGGAGGTACAAAATCTTTATCTTCTATATCATTTGGTCCCTGAATCAGGCATTTAATAAACACTTTGCTAATGAATGTGATGGAGGGATTAACTAATAAACCGCTTCACAAAAACACATGCCCAGTTTTAGTGATGTACCAATACACAACCTGTTTGCAAGACATGGTAAAAGAGTAAAGTTTCTTTCACTTGAGGAAATTGTCTTCACATTCTTTTTTCTTCCTGTAGTATCAATAATATGATTAATTTGTATGGAAACTTTTAGAAAGCTTTGTGCTTAATTATAAGTGAAATAAGTTCACTGGGAGAGAAATAGGGATCAGAAGTGTGAAAGCATTTACTTTGAATGGTTTATTCTCTACCCTAGCCCAAAATGGGTATTTGTTATGAAGGATGGGTCTGGGTAAGTAAGCAAAGGGTGTAAAATTTATCCAAAAGAGCTCAACCATATTGGAAATGCAAACCCAAGCTTGTCACCTCAGAGGACTTCAATTCTGGCTCTTTTCCTAGACTCTAGAAGAACTAAGGTCACTGTAATTCATTATTGGCAAGACTATAAATGTCTAATAAAAATAACTTGATTATAAGCATTTTTATTTAAAGTTTTATATGCATGTCTATGCTGAGATTTTAGATTCTTTACTTTGAACATACTCCCCCATTTTCCTGGCAATGTATTTCCATGTTTCCTTGAAAAAGTCACTCAAGACTATTTTAAGTAACATTTTTAAACTTTGCCTCTGTATTTAAGAAAGAAAAAAAAATCAGAAAGTTGCTGAGGAGAAGTGAGGTTGCTTTCTGGCTCCTGTAAAAATTGGGGATTATGTTTAACCACAGAAACCAAATGGGAGTGCTCAGTCTAAATTCTGCACAGCCATGTCAATGGCCAAATCCCTGGGAATGTCTCCTTTGCTGCACCAATGAGGCAGGAGCAGGTCCAGCTACTGGATGGGGCTTTTGGAACCCTCTGGCAATTTGCAGCTACTAAATAAAGAGCTATGGATTGAGTGACGACCGGACCCTTGCCAACACCATCACACAGCTTAGGACGTTTTCCCCGGCCCTGAATGGGCCCCAGCTAAGTGGACAGGAGTGGGGTTACAGAACGTGCTAGGGCTCCAGACCCTTCTCCTCTGGCCTCTGGGTCACATTCTGACCGTCTGCTTGTGTCAAAGTTCTTCCCAGAATGCCTATGTAAGGAAAGTAAAATTTATACTCACACAGTCTTAAAATGCTGACATTCCACGTTTACACGGATTGTTTACACAGAAAATTAATCAGTTACGGTTTTAAATTTTAATTAAAGAATGTTTTCCGGTGTTATTGCAAAACAGACAAAAGCCCATAAAATGTATATTTGACTGCTGTTGTGTGTTGTCTTTGGATCGAGGCGCAGTCATGAGATCAATCATGCGTGATATTTTTGTGAACTTTTCTTTTAACAGAACAACCTTCACATAAATTAGGTTCATTAAAAAATATCCATCAAAATAAGTCATTCTGAGAAACTGCTAGATGGAATTTCCTTTCTAATCAGCAGTGGACTACTTTGTACTCGTTCTGTAAATAATAATATGGAAAGAAAATAAGTAAACACTCAATTGTACAATCAGCTGCTATTTGCTATTTAACCAGAAGTAACTTTATAGGAAGTTACACATTTTACTCACATTTCGGTCAAGAGAAAATTAGTGGTTCGATGAACATTGTCATAGTGGAAATATTTTGGTTCTAGATGGTGCTGAAAGCTACGCACATTTTTAAAGATTTGTCTTCTTTTTTTCCATTTCTATTTCTTCTTTACCTTGCTTTATTTCTCTGATAATTAAAGAAATAAATGATTCTTATATTAAAAGGGAGAAAAGAAGTCCATACAAATCAAAAATTTTAATAATTTCTCTTAATAAATAACAATAGTTTCATTTCTCTATTCTTTTTAATGTATTTGCTAAAACCATTTATATATTTATTTGCATAAATACCTTAAAAAAGAGCCAAATAGCACATAAAATGTGCATAATCCTTGCCTACTGAGAATTCAAAACCTAGTGCTAAAACCACTGATAAGAATAGTTACTACAACAATACCTCAAATTGAAAGTATATACAATAGCAAATAAAATTTGCAGTACCTTAAAAGTAAATAGGTTTGTTGCAGAGTATTATCACTATAAAAAGCAAAAGTGAACTATTATATGTTGTTATATATCGTACATTGCTTTATATTGTTTAAGGACTTTTTTTTTTTTCATTTAGCAGTTTATTCTGGAGCTCTTCTCAGGTTAGATGTATAACACAATCTCATTCTTTTCAACCACAATCTAGAATAACATTAGATGAATCCCCTAGCCATGGTCATTCTTTGTTTTCAATTATTTATTCTTACAACCACGGCTTAAAGAACATATTAATACACTTTGGACATTTTATTAAATTATATTAATTATATAAGGTGTTCTGCCAGATAAATTGTTAGAATTAGTATTGGCAAGTCAAAAACATTTTAATTTTATTATATGCATTTCCATTTTTGACAAAATAATATATGCACATACTTTTATAAATCAAAAACCACTGAGCACCAAATATAAAAAATAGTACTTTCTTGACTTACCACTACTCATTACCCCCATTTTCCTTCCCTGAAGCATCCGTTCTACATTTTGTAAGTCTTACCTCTTGATTTACCTCCATATTACTAAATGATATGCTTATACTCCTAATTTTCCTTAAACACAAAAGTGGACAA
This sequence comes from Pseudorca crassidens, assembly GCF_039906515.1. Lineage (NCBI taxonomy): Eukaryota > Metazoa > Chordata > Mammalia > Artiodactyla > Delphinidae > Pseudorca > Pseudorca crassidens. Next base: position 136,630,664 of record NC_090296.1, on the reverse strand, counting down.
AATAGTATAATAAATTGCTGGGTTCTCATTACTCAGCTTTAAAAATCATGTACCAATGATCTCCTCTGATCATCCTCTGATCATCCTCTGATACATCCTCACTCCCACCTTACACTTCCCATTTGACTTTTAAGCAAATCCCATTATATTATTATTATTTTATATTTAAAATATATTATTATATTATTTTATATTTAAAATATATTATTGTATTATTTCAACCATAAATATTTCAGTATGTATCTTGAATACATAAAGATGATTTTAACATAACCATTACACATATCATATCCTAAAGTAATTTTAAGATAATACCTTAATATCATCAAATATTTATTTAGTGTTAAAAATTTAAATTATTTCATAAATATTATAATGCCAAATATTTTTAACCATTTGAGTTTTTATTTTTTAAATAAAGATCCAAATAAGGTTAACACATTGAGAATGGTTGATGGTCACTACCCATCTCTCTCTCTCTGCCTCTTTTTTTTTTTTTTCATGAAATTTGAGGAAGCAATCATTATTATATTTTCCAGAAATTTGAATTTTTCTAATTGCATACTTGTCCTGAAGTTTAGCATGTTTCTTTGTTCTCTGTATATCTTGTAAATTGGAGGTTGGAGGTTGGAACTGTAGTCTTGATCAGATTCAGGTTTGTTCTTTCTTTCATTCCTTCCTTTCTCTTTCTTTCTTTCTCTTTATTTTTCTTTCTCTCTTTCTTTTCTTTCTTTTTCTTTCTTTCTTTCTTTCTTTCTTTCTTTCTTTCTTTCTTTCTTTCTTTCTTTCTTTCTTTCTTTCTTCTTTCCTCTTTCTCTTTTCTGATTAAAATGATATAATAATATTTTCTGTTCTGCCATCAGAAGCCACATAGTATCTAATAATCTATCTTTTTGTAATACTAACAACCCCAAATTCTTAATACCTAGAATCATGAATTCATTATGAGTTGCAATTTGGAAATATTCTGCCATTTTTTTCTTCATTTATTACCTGGAATTCCTCTATAAGTTATCATTTTCCTTCATCTAATATTGGATTATCTTGGTGTTATGCTTCCTATAGGAAAGCAATATAAATGCTTGATTCTTCCCTTTACCAACCAGTTTTCAAATTATGAGGTTGTTCTCTAGCATGTTGCAATGATGACTTCATGTAGTATCATTGAGAACTCAAAAATTCAAACATATTTTATGTGTTTACATTTATTGTTGTTGTTCTTTTTTATTTAGTTAGTTATTTTATCTCTATTGGAGTATAATTGCTTTACAATGTTGTGTTAGTTTTTGCTGTACAACAAAGTGAATCAGCTATATGTATACATATATCTCCATATCCCTTACCTCTTAAGCCTCCCTCCCAGCCTCCCTATCCCACCCCTCTAGGTCGTCACAAAACATCGAGCTGATCTCCCTGTGCTATGCAGCAGCTTCCCACTGATACTCATATTTCTCCACCTTTTGCAAAAGGAATATTTTCACATTGCCTCCTGAGTCATTTGGTCATGAACCTGGCTGTCTTCAATAGTTTGCTTGTTATCTGGTATGACAAGATATTCAAGGATCATCTTGTGTAGTGTCTGACCCAGTCATGAAATCAGCCATTTCTCCAAAGAGATTTGTTCCTTTAAGTGGGTAATTGTACTTAGACAACACAGTCTGAGAGCTAGAATTGCTCATTGTTACTGGGTTGATCATTTTTTCTATATTTTAATGGGCAAAACTAAGAATATGCTTTAATTTTACAATAAAAATGCATCATGAGTTCACACTAACCCTTCCTATTCAAATTCAGAACTACAGCATTTTTAGAATAGAGTATGACTTAATTTCTTTATCCCATATTACCCCTGGATCTGTCTCAGAATAGTAAAATCAACATAACCACAAAAAATATGATTAGTAGAAAATGTTAACACATTTTAAAATGCAGTCTGAATGCAGTTTTTGTCCTTAAGTTATAGTCCACTGATATGTGTAAAGTTACTCTATTTAAAAATGTATGTATATGTTCTTTTGGGATTACTACATAATCCAGCAAAATGTATTGTTACTTTCAAAAAAGATTTTTGGGTTTCCCTGGTGGCACAGTTGTTGAGAGTCCGCCTGCCGATGCAGGGGACGCGGGTTCGTGCCCTGGTCTGGGACGATCCCACATGCCCGTGAGCCATGGCCGCTGAGCCTGCATGTCTGGAACCTGTGCTCCACAATGGGAGAGGCCACAACAGTGAGAGGCCCGTGTACCGCAAAAAAAAAAAAAAAAAAAAAAAGATTTTCATATTCATTAACCTGGTAGTCTGTGGGGAGACATTTTATGACCACATAAATATTCTGATCCTTATCAAATTTCCACCTTTGATTTAGCATCAATAGATAGTACTTGCCTGATTTAATCTTTACTGTGATAATTGCAAAATACTTACGTTCTAACTCCAGTTTTCTCTATATATTTACAAATCAATATTCAGTTTTCAGCTTATGCAGAACTCTCTCAACTGCATCATTTATTTGTCACTTATTATCTATATAAACTCATAAATCTGTTTTTCAATGCCTTATAGTTATTCCTGTATTTAACTATTTCAGACACTCAAAGTGTCCCACATTTGATGAGAGAAATTACATCAAGCTGGCATCCATGTCCTTGTGATGTATATCCCGTGTTCTTTTTTAAAAAAAAGATATTTTCTTACTTTCAGAAATAACAAAATATTCTAGCTCATATTATACATATCTTGTCTTAGCTTTACAATAACCCATTTCTCCAAGAACCCCAGGTTCCATTAACTGGGGCATTAGAGACAAAAATCTGTGAGTTAGATATGTCCACTACTACTAGAATGTCTTTATTGTATATGGGCAATGAAGTGTTGACACTAACAAACTGATACTTCCTACTGAGATGAAGATCCACATTGAAAAGAAACTTTCAGGTATATAAAACAATATAGTAAGGACAAAAAAATAAAGTAAAACATCCAGATAAAATTGAGGCAAAAAGCAGGGGAGAAACATTTCAGAATGAGGCATATATTCTTATTACTTTGTGAAAACACTAAAAGATGGTGCTGTAGAAACCATAAACAAGACAAAAAGACAACCCTCAGAATGGGAGAAAATATTTGCAAATGAAGCAACTGACAAAGGATTAATCTCCAAAATTATGAGCAGCTCATGCAGCTCAATATCAAAAAATGAACAACCCAATCCAAAAATGGGCAGAAGACCTAAATAGACATTTCACCAAAGAAGATATACAGATTATCAACAAACACATGAAAGAATGCTCAACATCATTAGAGAAATGCAAATCAAAACTACAATGAGATATCATCTCACACCGGCCAGAATGGCCATCATCAAAAAATCTACAAACAATAAATGCTGGAGAGAGTGTGGAGAAAAGGGAACCCTTTTGCACTGTTGGTGGGAATGTAAATTGATATAGCCACTATGGAGAATAGTATGGAGGTTCCTTGAAAAACTAAAAATAGAATACCATACGACCCAGCAATCCCACTACTGGGCATATACCTGAGAAAACCATAATTCATAAAGGGTCAGGTACCACAATGTTCATTGCAGCTCTATTTACAATAGCCAGGACATGGAAGCAACCTAAGGTCCATTGACAGATGAATGGATAAAGAAGATGTGGCACATATATAAAATGGAATATTGCTCAGCCATAAAAAGAAATGAAATTGAGTTATTTGTAGTGAGGTAGATGGACCTAGAGTCTGTCATACAGAGTGAAGTAAGTTAGAAAGAGAAAAACAAATACATATATATGGAATCTAAAAAACAAAAAAAAGAAAGAAAGAAAATGGTCATGAAGAACCTAGGGGCAAGACAGGAATAAAGACGCAGACCTACTAAAAAATAGACTTGAGGACATGGGGAGGAGGAAGGGTAAGCTGGGACAAAGTGAGGGAATGGCATGGACATATATACACTACCAAATGTAAAATAGCTAGCTAGTGGGAAGCAGCCACATAGCACAGGGAGATCAGCTTGCTGCTTTGTGACCACCTGGAGGGGTGGGATAGGGAAGGAGGGAGGGAGACTCAAGAGGAAACAGATACGGGGATACATGTATATGTATAACTGATTGACTTTGTTATAAAGCAGAAATTAACACAGCATTGTAAAGCAATTTTAGTTCAATAAAGATGTTTAAAATAAATAAATAAATAAAAATACAAGAACAAATAAGGATAACAGATAACGTCCTAAGAGAATTATAATATAAAAGGGAGGAAGATTTTAAAGAAAAAATGATGCAAAGAATAGAGACAAAGATAGTTTGAAAATATTATAGAAATTAAATAGGAAAAGAATAATATACGTATAGCAGAAATTCTGGGAAAAGGAAACCAAAGAAATGTAGTAGGAAAATTAAAATTTCATAATTCAAGGAAATTTCCTGAAATAAAAGACTACTTGAAATGAATTTTCTGCCTGCTCCATCTGTCCATTTATGACACTGTGGTATTGAAGTTACAAACTTTGATAGTGGGCTCACCTATTTGTCCTTATAATTCTATTAGTTTTTGCCTCCAATAGTTTGACACTGTGCTCTTGGTTGCATAAACATTAATGTTTATTATGTCTTCTTGAAGAATAGAACACTTTGTCATTATACAATGCCTTTCTGTATTGCTAATAAATTTCCGTGCTTTGAAGTTTTAGATCCAAAATTATTATAGTTTTTTCTGTTTTTTTTTAAAACAATGTTAGCATGATATATTTTTCTCCATCCATTAACTTTTAATCTATATGTACCTTTATATTTCAAGTGAATTCCTTGTAGACAACATGCAGTTGGTTCTTATTTTATAATCCATTCTGACAATCTGTCTTTTATTTTTATTTCTTGCTCTGCTATTTTTTAAATTTAATTTAAGTATTTTATAGAGCAGGTTATAATTATTTATCTATTTTATACATATTAGTGTATATATGTCAATCCCAATCTCCTAATTCATCCCACCACCACCACCCCACTGCCTTCCCCCTTTGGTGTTCATATGTTTGTTCTCTACATTTGTGTCTCTATTTCTGCTTTGCAAAATGGTTCATCTGTAACATTTTTCTAGATTCCACATATATGCATTAATATATGATATTTTTTTTCTCTTTCTCACTTACTTCACTCTGTATGACAGTCTCTAGGTCCATCTATGTCTCTACAAATGACTCAATTTCATTCCTTTTTATGGCTCAATAATATTCCATTATATATATGTAACACATCTTCTTTATCCATTCATCTGCCAGTGGGCATTTAGGTTGCTTCCATGACCTGGCTATTGAAATCGTGCTGCAATGAATATTGAGGTGCTTGTGTCTTTTGGAATTATGTTTTTTCCAGATATATGCCCAAGAATGGGATTGCAGGGTCATATGGTAATTCTATTTTTAGTTTTTTAAGGAACCTCCATACTGTTTTCCAAAGTGGCTGTATCAATTTACATTCCCACCAAAAGTGCAAGAGGCTTCCCTTATCTCCACACCCTCTCCAGTATTTGATGTGTATAGATTTTCTGATGATGCCCACTCTAACCAGTGTGAGGTGATACCTCACTATAGTTTTGATTTGCATTTCTCTTATAATTAGTGATGTTGAGCAGCTTTTCATGTGCCTCTTGGCCATCTGTATGTCTTCCTTGGGGAAATGTCTATTTAGGTCTTCTGCCCAATTTTTGATTTTTATTGTTATTGTTGTTGTTGTTGTTTAAATTTTGAGCTGCATGGGCTGTTCTTATATTTTGGAGATTAATCCTTGTCTGTTGCTTCATTTGCAAATATTTTCTCCCATTCTGAGGGTTGTCTTTTTGTCTTGTTTGTAGTTTCCTTGCTATGCAAAAGCTTTTAAATTTCATTAGGTCCCATTTGTTTATATATATATATTTTTATTTCCATTACTCTAGGTGGTGGGTCAAAAAGGATCTTGCTGTGATTTATGTCTTAGACTGTTCTGCCTATGTTTTCCTGTAAGAGATTCTTAGTGTTTAGTCTTACATTTAGGTCTTTAATCCATTTTGAGTTTAATTTTGTGTTTGGTGTTAGGGAATGTTCTAATTTCATTCTTTTACATGTAGCTGTCCAGTTTTCCCAGCACCACTTATTGAAGATACTGTTTTTTCTCCACTGTATATCCTTGCCTCCTTTGTCATAGATTAGTTGAGCATAGGTGCGTGGGTTTATCTCTGGGCTTTCTATCCTGTTCCATTGATCTATATTTCTATTTTTGTGCCAGTACCATACTGTCTTGATTACTGTAGCTTTGTAGTATAGTCCAAAGCAAGGGAGTCAGATTCCTCCAGGTATGTTTCTTTTTCCCCCTCAAGATTGCTTTGACTTTTTGGGGTCTTTTGTGTCTCCATAAAAATTTTAAGATTTTTTTGTTCTAGTTCTCTAAAAGAATGCCATTGGTAATTTGATAGGGATTGCATTAAATCTGTAGATTGCTTTGGGTAGTATAGTCATTTTCACAATATTTATTCTTCCAATCCACACACATGGTATATCTCTCCATCTGTTAGTGTCATCTTTGATTTCTTTCATCAATGTCTTATAGTTTTCAGAATACAGGTCTTTTACCTCCTTAGGTAGTTTTATTCCTAGGTATTTTATTCTTTTTGTTGCAATGTGAATGGGATTTTGTCCTTAATTTCTCTTTCTGATCTTTCCGTTTTAGTGTATAGGAATGCAAGAAATATCTGTGCATCAATTTTGTATCCTGCAACTTTACCAAATTCATTGATTAACTCTAGTAGTTTTCTGGTGGCATCTTTAGGATTCTCTATGTATAGTATCATGTCATCTGCAAACAGTGACAATTTTACTTCTTCTTTTCCAATGTGTATTCCTTTTATTTATTTTTCTTCTCTGATTGCTGGGGCGAGGATTTCCAAAACTATATTGAAAAATAGTGGTAAGTGTGGACATCCTTGTCTTGTTCCTGATCTTAGAAGAAATGCTTTCAGTTTTTCACCATTGAGAATGATGTTTGCTGTGCGGTTGTCAAATATGGCCTTTATTATGTTGGGTAAGTCTCCTCTATGCCCACTTTTCGGAGAGTTTTTATCATAAATGGATGTTGAATTTTGTCAAAAGCTTTTTCTGCATCTATTGAGATGATCATATGGTTTTTATCCTTCAATTTGATAATATGGTGTATCACATTGATTGATTTGCATATATTGAAGAATCCTTGCATCCTGGGGATAAACCCTACTTGATCATGGTGTATGATCCTTTTAATGTGTTGTTGGATTCTGTTTGCTAGTATTGTTGAGGATTTTTGCATCTATATTCATCAATGATATTGGTCTGTAATTTTCCTTTTTTAGAACCTTTGTCTGGTTTTGGTATTAGGGTGATAGTGGCCTTGTAGAATGAGTTTGGGAGTGTTCCTTCCTCTGCAATTTTTTGGAAGAGTTTGAAAATGATTGATGTTAGCTCTTCTCTAAATGTTTGATTAAATTCACCTGTGAAGACATCTGGTCTTGGACTTTTGTTTGTAGGAAGATTTTTAATCACAGTTTCAATTTCAGTGCTTGTGATTGGTCTGTTCATATTTTTTATTTTGTCCTGGTTCAGTCTCAGAAGGTGAGACTTTCTAAGAATTTGTCCATTTCTCACAGGCTGTCCATTTTATTGCCTTAGAGTTGCTTGTAGTAGTCTCTTATGATGCTTTGTATTTCTGCGGTGTCCATTGTAACTTCTCCTTTTGCATTTCTAATTTTATTGATCTGGGTCCTCTCCCCCTTTTTCTTAATGAGTCTGGCTAAAGGTTTATCAATTTTGTTTATCTTCTCAAAGAACCATCCTTTAGAGTTTTATTGACCTTTGCTATTTTTTCCTTCATTTCTTTTTCATCTACTTCTGATCTGATCTTTATGATTTATTTCCTTCTGCTAACTTTGGGTTTTGTTTGTTCTTCTTTCTCTAATTGCTTTAGGTGTAAGGTTAGGTTGTTTATTTGAGGTGTTTCTTGTTTCTTAAGGTAGGATTGTATATAAACTTCTCTCTTAAAACTGCTTTTGCTGTATCCCATAGGTTTTGGGTCGTCATGTTTTTATTGTCATTTGTTTAGAGGTACTTTTTTGATTTCCTCTTTGGTTTCTTCAGTGATCTCTTGGTTATTATGTAGTGTATTGTTTAGCCTCCATGTGTTTGTATTTTTTTACAGATTTTTTCCTGTAATTGATATCTAGTCTCATAGCTTTGTGGTCAGAAAAGATACTTGATATGATTTCAATTTTCTTAAATTTACCAAGGCTTGAATTGTGACCCAAGGTATGATCCATCCTGGAGAATGTTCCATGAGCACTTGAGAAGAAAGTGTTTTCTGTTGTTTTTGGATGGAATGTCCAATAAATATCAATTAAGTCCATCTTGTTCAATGTATCATTTAAAGCTTGTGTTTCCTTATGTATTTTCATTTTGGATGATCTGTCCATTTGTGAAAGTGGAGTGTTAAAGTCCTCTACTATGATTTTGTTAATGTTGATTTCCCATTTTATGGTTGTTAGTATTTGCCTTATGTATTGAGGTGCTCCTATATTGGGTTCATAAGTATTTACAATTGTTAATCAATCAATTAATCAATCAGTCTTCTTGGATTGATCCCTTGATCATTATGCAGTGTGCTTCTTTGTCTTTTGTAATAGTCTTTATTTTCAAGTCTATTTTTTTCTGATATGAGAATTGCTACTCCAGTTTTCTTTTGATTTTCATTTGCATGGAATATCTTTTTCCATCACCCCACTTTCAGTCTGTATGTGTCCCTAGGTCTGAAGTGGGTCTCTTGTAGAAAGCACATATATGGGTCTTGTTTTTGTATCCATTTCAGCAGTCCTGTGTCTTTTGGTGGGAGCATTTAATCCATTCACATTTAAGGTAATTATGAATATGTATGTTCCTATTACCATTTTATTAATTGTGTTGGGTTGTTTTTGTAGGCCCTTTTCTTCTCTTGTGATTCCCATTTAGAGAGGTTCCTTTAGCATTTACTGTAGAGCTGGTTAGGTGGTGCTGAATTCTCTTAGCTTTTGCTTGTCTTTAAAGCTTTTGATTTCTCTGTCAAATCTGAATGAGGTCATTGCCAGGTAGAATAATTTTGGTTGTAGTTTCTTCCCTTTCATCCCTTTAAATGTATCATGCCACTCCCTTCTGTCTTGTAAAGTTTTTGCTGAGGAATCAGCTGTTATCCTTTTGAGAGTTCCCATGTATGTTATTTGTTGTTTTCCTCTTGTTGCTTTTAATACTTTTTCTTTGTTTTTAATTTTTGTCACTTTGATTACTATGTGTCTTGGCATGTTTCTCATTGGGTTTATCCTCCCTGGGACTCTCTGTGCTTTCTGTACTTGGGTGGCTATTTCCTTTCTCATGTTACAGAAGTTTTCGACTATAATCGTTCCAAATATTTTCTCGGGTCCTTTCCCTCTCTCTTCTCCTTCCTGGACCCCTATAATGTGAATCTTGGTGTGTTTAATGTTGTCCCAGAAGTCTCTTAGTCTGTCCTGATTTCCTTTCATTCTTTTTTCTTTATTCTGTTCCATGGCAGTGAATTCCACCTTTCTGTCTTCCAGGTCACGTATCCATTCTTCTGACTCAGTTATTCTGCTATTGATTCCTTCTAGTGTATTTTTCATTTCAGTTATTGTATTATTCATCTCCGTTTGTTTGTTCTTTAATTCTTCTTGGTCTTTGTTATATGTTTCTTGCATCTTCTCAATCTTTGCCTCTATTCGTTTTCCAAGGTCCTGGATCACCTTCACTATCATTATTCTGAATTCTTTTTCTGGAAAGTTGCCTATCTCTTCTTCATTTCGTTGTTTTTCTGGGGCTTTATCTTGTTCCTTCATCTGGTACATAGTCCTCTGTCTTTCCATTTTGTCTGTCTTTCTGTGAATGTACTTTTTGTTCCACATGCTGCAGGATTGTAGTTCTTATTGCTTCTGCTGTCTGCCCTCTGGTAGATGAGGTTATCCAAGAGGCTTGTGCAAGCTTCCTGATGGGAAGGACTGATGGTGAGTAGAGCTGTGTGTTGCTCTGGTGAGAAGAGCTCAATAAAACTTTAATAAGGTTGTCTGCTGCTGGGTGGGGCTGAGTTCCCTCCTTGTTATTTGTTTGGCCTTAGGTGACCCAGCACTGGAAGCTACAGGCTCTTTGGTGGGGTTAATGGCAGACCCCAGGAGGGCTCATGCCAAGGAATACTTCCCAGAACTTCTGCTGCCAGTGTCCTATTCCCTGTCATGAACCACAGCCACCCCCCTCCTCTGCAAGAGGCCCTCCAATACTAGCAGGTAGGTCTCTTCAGTCTCCTTTAGGGTCACTGCTCCTTCCCCCTTGGTCCTGATGCACACACTACTTTGTGTATGCCCTCCAAGAGTGGAGTCTCTGTTTCTCCCAGTCCTGTCAAAGTCCTGAAATCAAATCCTGCTAGCCTTCAAAATCTGATCCTCTGGGAATTCCTCCTCCTGTTTCCAGACCCCCAGGTTGGGAATACTGCTGTGGAGCTCAGAATCTTCACTCCAATGGGTGGACTTCTGTGGTATAAGTGTTCTCCAGTTTGTGAGCCACCCACCCAGCTGTTATGGGATTTGATTTTATTGTGATTGCACCCCTCCTACCCTCTCATTGTGGCTTCTCCTTTGTCTTTGAATGTGTGGTATTTTTTTTGGTGAGTTCCAGTGTCTTCCTATTGATGATTGTTCAGCAGTTAGTTGTGATTCCAGTGTTGTCACAGGAGAGAGTAATCTGTCTTTTAATTGGTGCATTTAAACAATTGATCCAGCCAGATGAATTGGATCTAGCTGGATTAATATCTACCATATTTGTTACTGTTTTCTATTTGTTGCCCTTCTTGTGTCTTCCACTTTTTGTCGCATTTTATAGCTTTAATTGAGCATTTTATGTAATTCATTTTCTCTCTGTTATTAGCATATGGATTGTATTAACTTTTATTTTTTCAGTGGTTGCCCTAGAGTTTGCACTATACATTTGTAAGTAATCCAAGTCCTCTTTCAAATAACACAATACCACTTCATGGGTAGTGTGAGTACCTTATAGTAAAATAATATTAACTTCTCCTTTGAATCTCTTGAAGTATTACTATCATTCATTTCACCTATGTATAGACATACATAAGCATATATATTATGTAAATCCATAAAAAATACACAATCAAATACATTATTAATGTTGATGCTTTTAGTTTGAACACACTGTTATCTGTTAGATGAATCCATGAAAAGAAACCTAAAATTTTTAATTTTACCTTTACTTATTTCTTCTTCTATGGTGTTCCTTACTTTATGTAGATCCAAGTTTCTGATCTATTATTTTTCTTCTGTCTAAAGAATTTCTTTTAATATTTTTTGCAAGGCAGGTCTAATGACATCAAATTTCCTCAATTTTAGTTTGTCTTAGAAAGTCTTTATTTCTCAACTTTTGAAGGATAGTTTCACAGGGTACATAATCCTAGGTTGGTGAGGTTTTTGTTTGTTTTTTTTTCTCTCCACACTTTAAACATTTCACTTCACTCTCTTCTTGTTTGCATGATTTGTGAGAAGTTGGATGTAATACATTTTTTTCTATATGTAAAGTGTTTCTTCCTTCTGGCTTCTTCCAGTTTTACTATTTATTTTTGAGTTTCTGTACTTTGAAAAAATAAGCTTAGGTGTAGCATTTGTTTGTTAGTTTGTTTGACATTTATCCTGCTTAGTGTTCTCTGAGCTTCCTGGATCCGTGGTTTGATGTCTGAAATTAATTTGGAGGAAATTCTTAGTCATTATTGTTTCAATTTCTTTGGTCCCTTTCTTTTCTTTTTTTTTTCTTCTTTTCCTTTTGGTATTCAAATTACACCTTTTGTAAATTGCCCCATGGTCCTTGGACATTCTGTTTTATTTTTTTTTTCAGTCTTTGCTCTCTTTGCTTCCTGGTTTTCAAGGATTCTATTGATATGTTCTCTAACTCAGAGATCCTTTTCTCAGCCACGTCCAGTTTCCATTCTCATGTCTGTTTTAGAGTTTTTAATCTACAGCTTTCTCTTTGGTTCTTAGGATTTCCATCTACCTGATTGCAGTGCCCATCTATTCTTGTATATTGTCTACTGTATCCCCATTAGAGCCCTGAACATATCAATCACAATTACTTTTCAAGTTGTGTTTTTTGCCTTTTGGTATGTCTTGTAATTTTTTTCTCTATAGCCAGATATTATGTATCAAATAAAAGGAATTGCTGTAAGTGGTCTTATTATTGTGATGGTGAGGTGTGAGGGGAGAGGAAATGTTATATAGTCCTATGATCAGGTCTTATTCTTCCATTTAGCTTATGCTCTGGACTGTGAACTTTGCAGGAGATTTTCAGGTTTTTTTCTCCCACACTTGGTGAGACAAGATATCTAGAATAGGCTGGAATTTGGTATTTCCCTTCTCCCAGGTCAGTTATATTCTGATAATACTCCAGCAGGTTAGGGTCTGGTTAACTACAGGCATACCTCAGAGATATTGAGGGTTCAATTCCAGACCACCACAATGGAGCAAATATATCAATAAAGCAAGTCATACAAAATTTTTTGGTATCCCAGTGCATATAAACTTTTACACTATACTGTAGTCTATTAAGTATGTAATAGTATTGTGTCTTAAAAATATATACATATCTTAATTTAAAAATACTTTATTTCCAAAAAAATTGCTAATCATCATCTGAGCCTTCAGCAAGTCATCAGCTTTTTGCAATAGTAGCATCAAATATTGCTGATCACAGATCAACATGACAAATATAACAATAATGAAAACATTTGAAATATTGTGAGCATAAACAAAATGTGACACAGAGACATGAAGTGAGCAAATGCTGTTGGGAAAATGGTGTGATAGACTTCCTTGGCACAGGACTACCACAAAACTTCAATTTGTAAAAAACACAGTATCTACAAAGCACAATAAAGTGAAACACAATAAAACGAGGTATGCTTGTAGTCTCTCCTGAGTGTTCTCTTGTTAAGAAGAACAAAGTGCTCTCTGGTGTATTTAAAAATGGCTTCTTTTGGGCTCCCCTGGTGGCACAGTGGTTGAGAGTCCACCTGCTGATGCAGGGGACATGGGCTCGTGCCCCGGTCCAGGAAGATCCCACATGCCTCAGGGAGGCTGGGCCCGTGAGCCATGGCCTCTGGGCCTGTGCGTCCGGAGCCTGTGCTCCGCAGTGGAAGAGGCCACAATAGTGAAATGCCCATGTAACACACACACACATACACACAAAAAAAGGCTTCTTTTCTGCTCCCTTTGCTGAAAGACTGGGTAAATTTTTCTCCAGTATTTATACAGAAAATTAAGGTTGAACTAAGCTAAATAATTTGCCTGGATTTTAGCCACTGATGAAAACGTTTTCTGTAGAGGGAGTCATTAGGTCTGAATAACTAAATATGAGGTCTTGGGTAAATCATTCATCTTACTTCAATCTCAGTTTCCTCATGTGTACAACAGGAATATTAATACTTTAGCTATTTTACATGACATTTATGATGATCATACCAGTTAATAAATGTGATGTTTTCAAAAATATAAAACATCTAATAATGCCAGGCAATTGTTGCTATTTTCAAAGTTCAAAATAATGTTGCCTTTAAAAAGATGTATGAAGGTTTTGTTTCTAGGTATAGAATAGATAAGACTGCTGGCTCCCTCCTCCAAAATCAATACAAATTTTAGAGGAAAAATACTTATAAAGGAAAGATGAGAAAAAAAAAACTCCCAGGTAACAGGGTATTATTTTGAAATAGTATGTATGAGGTGGTGGCTTTGGCCCAAGTAGGAGGCAGTATAGCATAGCTATGACATGTGCAAGTAGGAAAGGCATCTTTGGAATTCTGATATTGATCTTCTGTCACTGTCTTGAGACAAAAAATAAATGTCTGGGACTTCCCTGGTGGCACAGTGGTTGAGAGTCCGCCTGCCGATGCAGAGGACACGGGTTCATGCCCCTGTCCAGGAAGATCCCACATGCCGTGGAGTGGCTAGGCCCGTGAGCCATGGTCACTCAGCCTGCGTGTCTGGAGCCTGTGCTTTGCAACGGAGAGGCCACAACAGTGAGAGGCCCGCGTACCGCAAAAATAAATAAATAAATAAATGTCTGCCATCCCATTTGTGCTGACTCTGGTTCAGATTTCTTCAAAACTACTATCAGTTTAGCCTTTTGCATAGCTGAGGAAAAAAATGGGCAGAGAGAGTAACTAATTTCAGGTATTAGATTTTTAATACTATCTATCAAATATTACAGGGCTGTACTACTAAAATCTAAGAAGTGTTTCCTATTAATGCCTCTCTTTCTTGACAAGAAAAGTGCAAAGCCTTAGCTTAGTTGTTGTCTTGAGGAGAATGATGTTTTTCTGGTTTCTGGAGTAATGTACTCTTTACAGATTTTCTTCTATCTTCCCTCTCCTTTCATTTCCAGTGATCTTTTTGGGACTGATTCATAATCGGGCCTGATTTTCTACTTTATGCATTCATTACCTGATAGAGTAACTAATACTTGTAGGAGAACATAGCTCATATGCTAAAATAACAAGATGTTTGAGAATCCAAATATTTTCAAATGAATATCAACAGGATGATGTATTCCATAAGAAGTAGAAGTAATAGGCACAAAAGTTTAAAAGTAGATTACTGAACATTATTGAAAAATAAAATATTAGCAATATGAAACTCGAACAAAAGAACATTAAAATAATAAAGCAGAAATATTAAGAATAAAAAAGATAATAGTTGAATTAAATAATTTAATAAATGGTATAAATAGACGAATAGATGCAGTTCAGACATGGACTCAATTCATCATGATGACACATGCACAAATTGTAAATATATATGCATCCAAAATTTGACCACCTAAGTATATTAAGCACTTATATACTTTAAGATCTGAGGGGGGAATTAGACATTGACACAATAATAGTAGAGGACTTTAATACCTCAATTTCAAGAATGAATAGATCATCCAGACAGAAAATTAATAAAGAAACATTAGACTTGAATTATACTTTAGATAAAATGTACCTAAAAGATAGATACAGAACAGTCCATCCTCAGTATACACCTCTCAAGCACACATGGAACACTTTCCTGGATAAATCACATGTTAGATCACAAAATGAGTCTTATTAATTTTAAGAAGATTGAAATAATACCAAGTATATTTTCTGAACACAATGGTTTGAAACTAGAAATCAATAACAGGAGGAAAAACAGAAGATTTACAAATAAATGGAAATTAACAACACACTCCTGAATAACCAGTGTTGTCAAAGAAGGAATTAAAAAGAAAATTTAAAAAATATCTTGAAAAAAATGAAAAATGTAAACATAGTGTACTAACATTTATGGGATGCAGCAAATGCATTTCCAAAAGGGAAATTTACAGTTATAAATGCCTACATCAGGAAAAACTAAAGATCTTATATAAACAACTTAATTTTGCACATTTAGGAGCTAGAAAAAGGAGCACAAACTAAGCCTACAATTAGCAGAAGGAAGGAAATACAAAGATCAGAGCAGAAATAAATGAAACAAGGGCCAGAAAAACCATAGAATAGATCAATAAAAGTAAGAGCTGTTGTTTTGAAAAGATAAACAAAATTGAAAAACTTTGGCTAGAGTAATAAAAAAGAGAGATGATTCAAGTAAAAATAATCAGAAATGAAAAAAGAGACGTTACAACTGATAACACAGAAATACAAAGGATCACAAGAGCCTACTATTAACAATTATATGCCAACAAATTGGATAACCTGGAAGAAATTAATAAATACATTTAAATATATGACCTATCAATACTGAATCATGAAGAAATAGAAAATCTGAATAGACCAATTTTTGTAACAAGATTGAATCAGTAATCAAAAATCTCCCAACCCAGAAAAGCCAAGGACCAGATAATTAAATAATTAGTTAATTCTATCAAATATTTAAAAAAGAATTAGCACCTGTCTTCCCAAACTCGTCCAAAAAAAAATGAAGAAGGAATACCTCCAAACTCATTTTATGAGGACAGAATTACCTTGATACACAAAACCCAGAAAAGGACACAGCAAGAAAAGAAAGCAGGTGAACATCCCTGCAAATATGTGCAAAAATTATACATGCAAAAATTATCACTAAAATAATAACAACCAAACTCAGCAGCATATTAAAGGAATCATATACCATGATCAAGTGGAATTTATCCATGTGATGCAAGAATGGTTCAACATATGGAAATCAATAAATGTGATACATCATACTAGTAGAATAAAAGATAAAAATCATATAATAATCTCAATAGACGCAGAAAATGTGTTTGACAAAACTCAACATCTTCTCATGATAATTTTTTTCAAAATTACTCCAAAATATGGTTATAGAAGGAAGATATCTCAATATAATAAAAGCCATATATGACAAGCCCATAGCTAGCATTGCACTCAACAGTGAAAGATTGAAAACTTTACCTCTAAGATTAGGGATAAGACAAAGATGCCCATTCTTGCCACTTCTATTCAACATAGTACTGGAAGTCCAAGCCAGAGCAATTATACAAGAAAAATAAATTAAAACATCCAAATCATAAAGGAATAAGTAAAATTGTCACTGTTTGAAGATTATATGATCCTATATAGAGAAAATCATATAAACCCAACCAAAAAATCTGTTAGGACTAATCAAGTCATTCTGCAAAGTTTTGGGATACAAAATCAGTTGCATTTCTATATGTTAACACTGAATTATCTGAAAAAGAAATAAAGATAATAACTCCATTTACAATAGCATCAACAATAATTAAATACTTAGGAATAAATTTAACCAAGGAGATTAAAAAAGGACACTGAAAACTAATGACATTGATAAAAGAAGCTGAAGACTCAAAAGGAAAGATATTACTTTTTCACGGATTGGAAGAATTAACATTGTTAAATGTCAGTACTACCCAAAGCCATCTATACTATCAATGCAATCCTATTAAAATTCCAATGACATTTTGCAGAGAAATAGAATAAGTGATCTTAAAATTCTAATAGAATCACATACACACACACACACACACACACACACACACACACACACAACACCCAAATTGCCAAAGCTATCCGTGGAAATAAAGACAAAGCTGGAGGTATTTTGCTTCCTGATTTCAAAATACATTACAAACCTATAGTGATAAAAACGGTATGGTGCTGGTATAAAAAGAGACACATAGACCAATGGAACAGAATCAAAAGCCTAGAAATAAACCTACACATATATGGTCAAGGCACATTTGAAAAGGGATCCAAAAGTACTCAGTGGGGAAAAAATATTATCTTCAATAAATGCTATTGGAGAAACTGGATATTTACATGGAAAAGAATAAAATTGAATCATTATCTTACATCACTCACAAAAATTAGCCAAACTAGATCAACAACTTAAATAGAAGTTATGAAACTATAAAATTCATAGAAGAAAATTTGGGGGAAAACTTCTTGATGTTCGTGTTGGCATCAATTTTTTTGGATATGACACCAAACATACTAGCAACAAAAACAAAACTAAACAAGTGTCACTACATCATACTAAAAAGCTTTCTACACAACAAAAGAAATAATCATAAATGAAAACGCAAACTATGGAATGGAAGAACATATGTACATACCATTTTTCTGATAAGCATGATAATATCCATAATATATAAGGAACTCATAGAATTCAATAGCAAAAAAATAAAAAAGACAAAAAACTCTAATGAAAAAGGAGTAAAGGAACTGAATAGACATTTTTCCAAAGAAGACATACCAATGTCCAACAGGTACATAAAAATGTGCTCAACATCACTAATTGTCATGGAAATACATGTCAGAACACAAATGAGGTATCACCTCACAACTGGCAGAATAGTTATCATCAAAAAAATAATAGATAATGTGTTGATGAGGATGTGGGGAAAAGGGAACACTTGAATATTTTTGGTGGGCATGCAAATCTGTACAGCCACTAAAGGAAATGCTATGGGGGTTCCTCAAAAGATTAAAAATAGAACTACCATATAATCCAGCACTCCTGATTTTGTGAATTTATCTGAAGAAAATGAGATCACTATCTCAAAGACATATATACACCTCATGTTCATTGCAGCATTATTCACAATAACTAAAAGATGAAAATGACTTAAGTATTAAACAACGGGTTTTATACATATAATGGGATATCATTCAGTCATTAAAAAGAAGAAACCCTGCCATTTGCCACAACATGGATGAATCTTGAGGGAATGCATTATGCTAATTGAATTACATCAGATAAAAACAAATACTTTAAGATCATAAGTGTATGATCTCATATGTGAAATCTAAAACATCTGAACTCAATAAAACAGTGAGTAGATTGGTGGCTGCCAGGGGCTGGAGTGGGATGGAGGTAAAAGGGTGATAGTGGGCATGGGGTACAAACTTTCATTTACAAGATCAATAAGTTCTGGCAATCTTATGTACAGCATGGTGACTATTGTTAACAATAATGTATTGTATACTTGAAAATTGCTAAGAAAGTAGATCTTAAAAGTTCTCACCACAAAAAAAAATGTAACTATGTGTGAGGTAATGGATGTGTTAACTAACTTATTGTGATAATTCTTTCTATATACATATATAGATAGATAGATCTCTCTCTCTCTCTCTCTCTCTCTCTCTATATATATATATTAAACCATCATGTTTTATACCTTAAACTTACACAATGTTGTATGTCAGTAACTTCTCAATAAAACTAGAAAAAAAAATCCCTAGATATGGGTTCTTCCATATGGATACAATAGTAAAAACTGCAAGAACTGAAAATAAAGAATGATAATTAATATTATTAATAATTTTTAATAAAGCCAAAACAAAATATATAATATAGATCAACAAAAGCAAAAGTTGTTTATAAAAAAGAAAACCTCATAATGTAGAAAAAAATTCTAGCAAGATTAAATAAAGGGAGAGCATACACAAATAATATTATGATGACAGTGGGAAGGGTTACTGTAGACAAATCTACATTATAAAAATAAATGAAAGGTAAGCAACACAATAGAAGACTGGAACGATGTTATAAACTAACTAGATATAACAGAAAATCTACTTAATAGTGGAACATCCTTCTCAGGTATGCATACACTATTATCAACTATAGAAAATATGTTAGGTATAAAACAACCTCAATGCATTGAAAAGGATTGAAGCTAAATATGTTATACATTCACTGAGAATGAAATTAGAAATCAATAATAAAAATAAATTTGGGAAATTTCACAAATATGTGAATATTAAACAGTACATTCTTGCATAGATTTGGTTAAAGAAGAAATCACAAAGGAAATCAGAAAATACTTTGAGATGAATAAAAATGAATACATAATATACCAAAACTTAGAGGATGCAGCAAAAGCAGTACTTAGAGGGAAATTTATAGGTGTAAACATCTACATTAACAAAGGAGAAATATCTAAAATCAATAACATAAACTTCCAACTTGAGGACACTTGTAGAAAAAATAGTAAACTAAATCTAATGCAAACAGAAGGAAGGATATAATACAAACTAGAGAGGAAAGTAATGAAATAAATAATAGAAAAATTATAGCAAAAACTTATGAAACCAAAATTAGTGCTTTGGAAAGATCAACAAAATGAAAATAAAATGGACAAACTTTTAATTACACTAGCAAGAAAGAAACAGAGAAGTTTCAAATTAATAAAATCATAATTGAGAGAGGGGGGATTACTATGAAACTAACAGAAATACAAAGGATTATGAGGGAATACTATGAACAATTGTATGCCAATAAATTGGACGATTTAGATAAAAATGTACAATTCCTAGGAAGACACAGTCTGAAAGTGACTCAAGGAGTAATGGAAAATATGATGGATCTATAAAAATTTAAGAAATTGGGCTTCTCTGGTGGCTCAGTGGTTGAGAGTCCGCCTGCCGATGCAGGAGACATGGGTTCGTGCCCCGGTCCGGGAAGATCCCACATGCCACGGAGCAGCTAGGTCTGTGAGCCATGGCTGCTGAGCCTGTGCATCCGGAGCCTGTGCTCCACAATGGGAGAGGCCACAACAGTGAGAGGCCTGTGTACCAAAAAAAAAAAAAAAATTATGAAATTGAATTAGTAGTCAATAAACTTCCTACTAAGAAAAACCCAGATCCAGATGGTTTCACTGGTGAATTCTACCAAAGAATCCTTAATCATTAATTCCAATCCTTTGCAAATGCTTCTAAAAAATATAAAGGGAGGGAAAAATTTCTAACTCATTACATTAGGCTAGTAATGCCCTCATTGGTAAAACTGTGATTATGAAGAAATTACAAGAAAAGAAAACTAGAGTTGTCTCTCTCATGAGTATAGATGCAAAAATTCTCAACAAAATACTAGCAAATGAATCCAGGAACATATGAAAAGTTTTATACACCATGACTAAATGTGCTTTACCCTTGTAATACAAGATTGATCTAACATCTGAAAATCAATTGATGTAAATACATCATGTCAAAATAATTTTTTAAAGATATATAATAGATTCAGAGAAAACATTCGACAAATTCCAACACTCTTTCATGATAAAAACATTTAGCAAAGTAGGAATAAAAGGGAACTTTCTCATCCGGTTAAAGGCAATGTGCATAATTCCCAGAGCTGATATTATACTTAATGATTAAAGACTGAATACTTCCCCTTAAGAATAGGAAAAAGACAAGGATACCCACTTTCACCACACATATTCAACATCATACTGGAAGTTCTAGCAAGGGTAATTAAGAAAGAAAATCCAATAAAAGAAATACAGAATGGAAATGTGGAATTAAAACTATTTGCAGATGACGTGATCTTGTATATAGAAAATACAAAGGAATCTGCCAAAAAGCTTATTACACTAATAAATGAGTTCAGCAATTTGGCAGGACAAAAGGTCAGTTTACAAAAATAAATAGTAAGTTTATTCACCTGCAATGTATTATCCAAAAATAAAATTAATTAAATGATTTCACTTATAATAAAACAAAAATTACTTAAGAATAAATGTAATAAATACAAAACTTTTACTATGAAATAAGTACAAAATGCAAAACATTGTTGAAAGAAATTAAAGTATACCTGAATAAATTGAAAGACATCCCATGTTCATAGATCCGGTAACTTAATATTGTTAAGATAGCACTACTCCCCAAGCTGATTTACAGATTCAGTGCAGTCTCTATCAGAATCCCACCTGGCTTATTTGCAGAAATTGATAAAATAATTCTAAAATTCATATGAAAACTCAAAGGACACAAAGTAGTTGAAACAATCTTGAAAAAGAATTAAGTTGTAGAATTCATATTTCCAATTTCAAAAATTACTTCAAAGCAGTAGGAATCACATCTGGGTGTCAGTGGCATAAGAAGAGACATATAAACCTATGGAATAGAATTGAAAACCCCAAAATAAAACAATATTTACAGTCAATTGATTTCTGATAATTGCCTAGACAGTCCAATGCAGAGGATGGTCTTTTCAACAAATTGTGTGGTGACAACCATCTACACATATGCCAAAAGGTGAAGTTGGATCCCTATCTCACATCATACAGAAATTCACTCCAAATGGAACAAAGACCTGAATCTAAGTGCTAAAAATATAAAGCTCTTAGAAGAAAGCATAGGGTAAATCTTCGTGATCTTAGATTTGTCAAGATATGATTTCTTAGATATGATACCAAAAGTATGAACACAAATAACAAATTACATTTTATCAAATTAAACTTGTGCTTCAAAGGACACCATCAAGAAAGTGAAAATACAATCCATCAATGTAAGGGAGTATTTTTAAATCATATATCTAAGGATGTGTATCTAGAATATATAAAGAACTCTTATAACTCAATAATAAAAAGATCAAAAAATGAGTAAATGATCTGAATTGACAATTCTCTAAAAAAGATACAAATTTCCAATCAACACATGAAAGAATGCTCAACCTCAGTAAAGGAAATGAAAATCAAAACCACAGTGAGATATCACTTTATACACACAGCATAGATATAATAAAAAATGCAGATAATAGGAAGTGTTGGTGAGGATCTGGAGAAATCAAAACGCTTATTCACTGATGGTGCTAATATAACATGGCACAGTGACTTTGGAAAATAGTCTAGCAGCTCTTCACAAAGTTAAA
Organism: Pseudorca crassidens; assembly: GCF_039906515.1. NCBI lineage: Eukaryota > Metazoa > Chordata > Mammalia > Artiodactyla > Delphinidae > Pseudorca > Pseudorca crassidens. Next base: position 136,608,439 of record NC_090296.1, on the reverse strand, counting down.
TGTAGAATTAGCATATGTGCTTGCAATTCCACTCCTAGATACATACCCAAAAGAAATTAAAACATATGTCCACACAAAATCTTCTACACAAATATTCACAACAGCCAAAAGGTGGAAATAATACACACATCTATCAACTGGTGAAAGGGTAAAAAAATGTGGTATATCCAAACAATGTAATATCATTAAGCTATAAAAAGGAATAAAGACTGATGAATTCTACAATGTGAATAAGTCTGAAAAAAATGCTAAGAAGTCAGTAATGAAAGACAACATATTGTAGGATTCTGTTTATACAAAATGTCCAAAATTGACAAATTTCTGGATATAAATTTTATATTCATGACTGCCTAGTGCTGGGGGATGGGGGGCAATGGGGATTGACAACTGAGTTTAGGGTTTCTTTTGAGGGGTATGGAACTGTTCTAAAATTAGTTTATGGTGATTGTTGGACAACTCTGTGAATATACTAAATATAATTGAATTGTACTCTTAAAATGGTGAGTTTTATGAGATGTGAATTATATCTCAATAAGTCTTTTACAAGAAAAGCAAACACTATCAACTATCAATATGCTAACAGCTTTGAAAACTTAGACAAGACGGACATATCCTTAGAAAAATGTGACTACTAATTTATAAAGCGATAAAAAGCTTAAATATTCCTATGCTTTTTTTTAAAAAAATGAATAATAGTTTAAATTTTTCTCATAAGGAAACTCCAGACTTCATTGATTTTACAAGTGAACTGACTATATAGTCATCCATTATGACTAACAGTTATTATAAAAAATTAAAACTGAAAAAGACACTAAAATTTGGGTACTTCCCCTGCCATAGAACAGTTTAATGAAACTTTGAGTCCATTGTCTGAAGAGATGTTTACTGTCCCATTACAAGCTCTACTTCCAAAAAGTGTCTAGGAGGATTTTTGTTCATTTATCTCCAGATAGATTTTAAACTTTCTCTGTGCTCACACAGAATCTGATACAAACTTTATCTCAGCATCAATAACATTTCCTTGTATTATAGTTATTGCATATTTATTCCTAAAACTAGACTAGGCTAGTTGATGCTGAGTCATCCTTGTACCTCCAGAGTCAAGCAGAGTGCCTGGTTCATATTAAGCATTCAAAAATGAATACTTAATAAATCAACTAATGACTAACAAAAAAATAAATTATTGGCTTAATGTCACATTTTATAAGAATCAATCCATTGTCAATAGATGATAGAACTAAGCCAACTAAGAAATGCCAACACACTCAATAGGAAGGGCAAGTCCTCCTGAAGGATGGAATATTTTTTGATGGCTACTCGACTCCTACTGACATTATTTTTACTTTACAATACAAAATTTCATCTATGGATCTCTATAATAGTCTCTTGTCCAGAATTTTTCCCCAGAACAGGCTATAAACACTGAAGAGAGGCACTGATGAACAGGCTGGTTATCAGGCTGCATAACCCAGAGAACAAGCATTTAGCCTACTTCTCACACCCATGTGGGTCAGGATTATAATCTCAGGACTGCTTAGGTAAGGAAATCTGGGTGACATCGTTTTTGTAAAACATCTAACTAAATTTCCATTTTGTCTAAAACATGAGCCTATTTGGAAGAGTAAATATTTCCTTATTGTTTTCTTACCTTGATAAAGAAAAGGAATGATGTAACCAATTTAGAAGCCCCACCTCTTGAGACCATAACATGTTTTTCCTATCAAATAAACTAACAGGATACTGAGTCATGTCTTTTAAAAATAAGTCAAGTGTCCATATGTTCCCTTACTTAAGGCATCCACTCCCTCTTCCCCATTTCTCCCTCTTTCTTATTACCTCCTCTCCACTGTATTATCCCTTTAAGCTGTTTGTTCTTGTTCTGAAAGACCAACTCTGAAGAGTTATTTTTTCAATCATGATTATGATTTACAAGATTATAATTTTCTTGTTTCCTTTCTTTATTCTATTGGTGTTTGGCCAGTGCATATAATGTGTAAAAAAAAATGATAGCATTGGGTATACCAGATGATATACTTCCCTTCTCTAGCCTAGAGGTTTTCATAGCCTCTCAGTTACTTTCATGTAACCTTAAGGATAACAATGTCACCTTTAAAAATATCTCAAGGATCTAAACTGAATTCACTTTGAAACTTTATTACTGGACATGCACAAGCATGTCAAAGTCAATTAACAGATGAAATATTATCTCCTTTTTCAGTCTTAAATGTCTTCCAAAGCATTTCATGGACATGCAAAATAGTTGGTTGATATTTTGGGGAGTATCCATGGAAGTAATTGAGCCCTGGCTAAGAGTACTTTTTGCACTAATTAAATATTCCAAACTTCTCTCAAGATTATTGTCACCTATTTAATGGCTCATTGAGTTTACAGCCTAGGCAAGTTCTCTTTCATCAGTAGAGTTAGGACATCTATCTTGAAATGACAAACTGGGTAGCAGGCTAAAAAGATAAAAGAACATCTGAAAAATATTCACATTTCAAATTTCTGGCATGGTTAACTCTGTTCATTGATGAAATAAATAATTTGATAAGCTTAGAAGATTCATTCTTTTCAAAGAGTCCACTTACACTTTTTATACAACCTAGGGCGTTAAAAAATAATGTTATGGGAATATTTAAGTGCCCTTAAATGAGATATATACAGAAAAATATCTTTAATATAATTGCTAAATCTTATCTTCAAAAGAAATCCTTATCACATGTACTCAAAATGGTTGAAACATGGAGCCATAAACAAATTCTAGCATTTCTGGCACAAAGAAGAAAAAAAAAGGTTGGCATTAGAAGTTGACTATTAATAGAAGCTGACCATTATTTGTTGAGTGAATGAATGAATGAATATATGCTGGGGACAGTGTTGTGCCGCACTATACACTGGAGAATAAAATGGGTCTGAAACATAACTTCTTTTTGCTTACAGTCTTTTTGGGAAGATGGAAAATAAACACAGAAGTAAAAATATAATTATGAGTTTTGATAAGTGCTATGAAAAATATTGGGATAGTTCTATTTAAAGGAAGGGTAAAGGTGTAGTTTTACGTGAGGTGGTAAACATATTTAAGCTGAGATACAATGGAAATAAGGACTGAGCCAAGCAAATATTAAAGGAATGTGTTCTCCAGGCATAGGGAATAGCTCATACAAAGTTCCTAAAGTGAGAAAGTCCTTGGTACCCTCAAGGGTTGAAAAAGTCATTGATGGAACGTGATAGGCAAAGGAAAGAGTGGCCAAGGATGGGTGAAAGAACAAAATCCTGCCAGATTAATCAAAGCTTTGAAGATTATGGTAGGTAAATAGTTCTGATCTTATTCTAAGTAGAGGAAGAGGCTATTAAAATATTACTTGGGCTGATACGTGAAGAATAGATTGGAAGAGGCCAATATTTGGAACAAGGAGAGAGATAGGTTCACTATTACTTGTGTTAATCTAAGAATGAGACATGGGTGGCTTGAATTCAGGGAAAGTAGTGGAGATGGAGACAAACGGACAAACTTGTGACCTGTTTTTGAGGGAGAAAGAACAGTAATTGATGATATATGGGGTGAGAAAGTTGTCAGAAATGGTGAATGAAGATGATTTTACAGAAACTCAGAAAATGAGAGAAATAGATTTGTGTGTGTGTGTATTGGCGGGGTACATTTTGAATGTCAAGAAGGAATTTAAGTCTATAGGTCTGAAGCTCAGCTGAGACTACTATCCTGAAAGGTACAGATGATCTTTGAAACCACAACAATAACAGAGATCATTCAGAGAGAATTTAGAGAAAGAAAAGAAAATGGCTAGAACTGAGCCTGAGGAATGCCAGCATTTTACCAATAGAGAAAATGAGCCTTTAAAGAAAACAGAGAAAGCACAGACGTAGGGGTAGGAAGCAAAGAGAGTCATCATTCTAGGTAAGAAATAGTCAAAGGATCAGGTGCCATCTGAAGGCAAGAGGAGATGGGATGGATAGCACAAGCAAATGTTGTAGTCTTTCATGTATGAAAGATTTCTTCATTTCTAATAGGATATGAAAAGGTATAGATGGGTACAGATGAAAGTAACATTTTGAATTTGTGGAACTGTATATTGGCTTATATTGGGTTGGCCAAAAAGTTCGTTTGGGTTCTTCCATAACATCTGATGAAAACCTGAATGAACTTCTTGGCCAATACAAGTATTTTCTCAATGTAGTATGAAGCAAGACCTTTAGCTTTTGAAAATGGGAGACAACAGGGGTACAAAAAAGGGAAAGGGGACTGTATGGGAGAAGAGAGAACATTAATCTTGAGAATGGGAAAACAGACTCACTAGAAAAGGGTAATAGAATTGCTGGGCAGAGTAGCTTTATTATAGTTTGTATAGGGCTTTCCAATTTACAAAATACTATATTCATGTCCAATGTTTATTCATTTATTCAGTAAACACTACTTGATATCTATTTTCAGTTGATGCTCATTATAGCCTATGGGATACCTAAGCCAAGACCTCTCTGCAGATGAAAAAACTTGTTTGGAGGATATCACCTACTTCAATGGAAGTGGCTCTGTTACCATGTGACAGAATTGGGATTTCAATCCAGATTTTCAAATAAATATTCAAAGCCTTATTTCCCCCATTAATGTACATTCCTTAGATAATTTTAAGCTTAAGTAATAATGATATAAACTCTAAATACTTTAATCTCCTACTATTTTAAACTCCAGGTTGTTAAGATTAAAGATAAAAATATTTTTTTAAGTCATGTTAAAATACTAGCTCTATAATTTTCTCTATAATCCATGCAGATTCAGTGCTGGGACATGGCTCTGCACAGCTGTGACCAAAACGTTGCATGGGATCATACTTTTAGACTGACATGAAAGATCAAGGCAGATGAACATCCAATTTAGTTGATTTTGTTCCACCAACTTAACTGGTCATTGGACTGAGTTGACCAGAAGACACTACCATGCAAATGCAGAAACATATTTTTCTAGAGACTGCAAGCTATGCACTGGAAGTTGTATTAACTATTTCAGAGTAGTATTCTGTCACTGAAGTAACAATATATTATGAATCAACTTTATATGAGGAACATGGTGATTTCAGAGAGAGAAACAGAATATCTAAGTTGTCTCATCTGGAACATCAGGTCTCTTGGATTGCAAACAACAGAAATTGACCCTGATTAAATTAAGCAGAAAAGACATTCGTGAAAGAGTGTTAAATAGGTCATGTTAGGAAAGATAAGAGAATTACAGAAGAGACAAAAGTACAGGGCACCTACTCACTAATCTGTGCTATAGCCTGGATAGCCAGGACAGATTGTACTGGGCTAGTTTTTTGGAAGCTTATTTTCAGTGCTTCTGAGTGTGTGTGTCTAAGGTTGAGCATCTCTATTACTATTATTAGTACTACTACTATTAATAACAACATTGGAATATGACACATAACGAGATCCTACTCTATGGTTCTAAATACTTCACTTGCTCATACAAACCTAGAAATTAGTACTATACATATCTACATTTAATATAAGAGGAAACTACAGTATGGAGAAATTGACCTTCCACAAAATCACGTGGTTAACAGGTGGCAGAGTCAAAGACTCAGTCTATATAAAGTCAAAGTTGTGTTGTTAACTTCTAAATAGTTTGTCAGGTCAACTTAAAATAATGGTATCTCTGGTTAGTTAATACTATTTAAGGAAACACAGCCCGTAGGAAAATTAGATTTTATTTTTATTTTTCTCTTGGCCATTTCACTTTTCCTTTAGTTCTCCTATAGGCCTGTGTAAATATATGCTTATGATTAAAAATCTAATGCGTATGGTTTTCAATTTCCACTTAAATCATACCATGCACAAACTACCAAGGAAAATAAAGAACTGACTACAAGAAAAAAGGGAAGTGTTTTCTAAGACTTGTTTTCAAAGGATTAGTGAAATTCAGTTAAGACCACGTAATGTACTAGTTATGTGTTGAAAGAGTAGAATGCTTCTCTTGCTTTATGAAAATTATAAACACAGTTTTAGAGGAAAAAGACCTCTGAAAGACATCTTCATTTCCAGAAAGTTACCAACTTCAACACTAGCATTTGATATAGGAAACACAGATTCTCTAATGACTGTGAATTTTGAAAAGAAAAATAGTGAAGAAAGAAATGAACTGGTAAACTTACAATTAGACTAACGATCAAAATCAGGTACACAAGATTTTGACCAAAACAATGTTGAGATTGGTAAATGATGTGGGAAGCTCTTGTATACAATAGGACTTCTTCAATGTACTAATTGCAAATCAATTTTCCACTATTTATATTTAGTGTCTGGTACAAACAGAAAATGGGAATTCAAAATGTTTCTCACTATAAATTTTCCTATTTCTAGCGAAAAACACAGGGGTTTAGAGTTCTGGGTAGGCAGAAATACAAATATATTAATTTCCTCTAAGGTAAGATATACAGCAAGACCTTCCTCTGCTTTGTTTTTTTGTTTTCAAAACAGACCTTTCAGTGGGATAAGATGTGACCAATATAAATAACATATGTGGTTATATTCATTACATCTGGTTAAAAATACTGTTTCAGTTTACCACCAACTGATGGCCCAGATTAAGATGGAAGAGGCTTAACTCCAAAATAAGTTATTTACATTTGTATCTCTTACTCAAAATAACTACATACCTTCTATCTGCATAAAATATAAACTGGAATAATTTAAATGAGGAAAAAAGAAGAATTGCTGAAAATAATGTTTTGAAAAGTTCCGGGAAGTGGTCACAGCCTGTTGAGAACACTTTGAACTACAGCTAAGGTAAGTGAGAGCATTGTCATCTCATACAAAAATTCCTAATCAGGCTGTCTTTGTTCTGCGGCTCATATTTTAAGTAGAAGTTAATTTCCAATACCTGCACATATTCTTCTATTCATATGTAAATTGAATTAAAGCTGTTATTCTTTCTTCCTCACACTCTGCTTTTAAAGTAATAAAATTTATGGAAGAGTGCCATGAGAGATAGGGGCTTATGGACACTAGCGTGTTCTGGCTTTGAACCAAGCCCCTGCTGGCCATCTTGAAGGAAAGGCTGTGTCTCTCCTGTCCACAGGGATCTATTTGAACATTAAGGGGTTATCATTGGAGTCGTTATTGGCTAAGGTATTTCCACTGATATGACATTTGGATTCCAATGGCAGTTTTATGGCTCTCTTTACAGCTGTGATTGGAGTGGAGGTGTGTAGATGGTCCCACCGCCTGTCCAGAGAGAGGAGAGGGAACCACACACCCTGGGTTTTATTCCTGGCTTTGCCAGTCACCTGCTGGGTGCCTTGAATAAGTCACGTAAGATTACAGGGGCCTCCCCTTCTTCTGTGTGCAGATTAATTGTCTGTGGCAAATGTTGTGTGCAAATTTCAAGGGCAATTGAGTCCTATGTGCTTTCTCACTTGCTCCTCTTCTTTTTTCCTTTGTTTTTCTTCTTCTGTTTTTTTCTTTCTCTTTTTTTAAGGACATGAGATGCCCATTTTACATGCAATTAAGTTGTACATACCCCAATCTAAGTATGGCACTTCAACTGCACTTTAAAATCATCGGTTATAAACATATCCATGATATCTGATGTCTTAAGGGAATAACCCAATTCTGCTTTGATGAAGTCATTTTATAAGAAAGCTTCTTCCTGCTTTGACAAGAGTGCAGTGGTTATTAATGTAAACCAAACAGGACATTTCATTCTTAAATGCCTTGGTTTCTCAGTCGGTTAAAAGATAAAGAAATAAAGAGCATTTACGGAGCTTTTCAATTTATTTTAGAAGGGAAAGGGTTAATGCAATTTTAAATTTCTAAATACAAAATATCTACAACTCTTTCTTATAGCATGCCCCAAGTTGTGTTCACTATTTAAAATAATGGCTTATAAGCTTATTTATTAATGAATTTGAATAAACTGTTTTCTCTCATGGAGGGAACATTGAGTCAAGACAGCCATCTGGGATCATACAATTGTAGATTTAAATCCAAGTTTTGTCAACTAACAACTCTATGATTTTGAGAAAATTCCTCTCTCCTAAGCCTCAGTTTCCTCCTTTCTCAAATGAGGAAAAAACAAAAACAAAACAAAAACGTAACTTGTAAGACAGTTGTACAGATTACTTGGATGATTCCTGAAATACCCAGCCTCCATCAGGAGCTCAGAAAACAGTGACAGTTATTATTCACAACTTCTCAAAAGTTCTCTTTCATTTCAGGAAGACTATGTGCTTGGGACCATTTAGAATCATACTGAATAAATGCTGAAAGTGTTCAGGGAAATTAACTAGGTTATCCGACAGGGGTTGTCCAATTAAATAGATGTATATTTCAACTTTTCAATCGTATTACTGGACTAGCTTAGACAGAGCTGGCTCTCCTTACCTGCCCCCTTCACGCTATTATACATCTGCAGAGGTGGAACAATACTTCCACTGATGGTGGCAAAGGTCCCTCCATTAGCTCTCTGTGGAGTCCATCTGTCCATTTGCTTATTCCATCTTCTGTAGCTTTTCTTTGGTACTCTTTATATATCATTTGCATAGTGTAAAATTTAACAAGTGATGTTAGAGATAATAAATCCCACAACTGCTATTTCTGTTAGAAAACCATGACACAGTGTGGTGAAAGCGCCAAACAGTCTGGGGTCTATTCCTGTTTGCAGGGCTTTTTCTTCGCATATTTTACTGTCACTTTCTTGACATTTTTGTCAGTTTAGAACTGGAGGGCATAGGTGCTGGTGGCAGGTCTCACCACATTTTTATTCTCCATTGCATTTTCAGAGACTATGAAAACAAAAAATAAAGCTGGGGGCGGGCGGGGACGGAGGGCCAAAGAAGAACTAGGAAGAGAGGTGATCTGTCAAAGGCAGAGCAGCGAGGGTAAGGCTATGAAAGTCAGAATGTGCAGCCTCTTCACTCTGAGCCGGCGCTCACCGTGCAAGGTCCTCTACGGCACCCCACAATCCCCACGTACTGCCGCACAAGTCCTAACACAGAAACGCTGAGATTTGCTATAAAAGACATGCCATTTTTTTTCATTTCCTCATTACGCCAGGCGGATAGAAGGCAAATATTTGAATCTGTTTGCAGAAGAAAAAAAAATTTTTTTCTTTTCTTTTTTTCTGACAAACTGTGCATTTCTAGGCTGTGGAGACGGTGTCTACACAAAAGAGCGATTGTTTTTCCTGGCTCTAATCAACTCTTATGGTTTTCTGCCCTTTAGAACTAGTATCTTTTTTTTTTCTTCTTCTTTAGTTCGTGGGAAAATGTACAGAGGTATATAACACGGCATTTGAGAATTGCTAATGTCAGAAACACCTTTTCTCACCACCTCCCAGCTTTTGTAAAGAGAAAAAAAGTGAACAGGCTATCATGTACATCTATTCAATTTTGGCCGCCAAGGACACTTAAATAACAATAATAATATTAACAATTAAACAACAACTATACTACATATAGTTCAGAGCCATCCTCCCAAGGAACCCTGGTATAATTTATTTTAATTTCTCTAAGATTATATTTCACCAAACTCTTCATGACGGGAAAAGAAAAATGTTTTCTTATTAAATACATTTTGATAATGCACATTCCCAAACTTAATCTAAAGTGGAACCATTTTTTACCATTGGAACATGTATTAATGTGGTGGTGGGGGTGGGGTAGAGTATACCAGTGCCAATAGTACACAATTGGGCAACATAGTTCTAGTAGCCAGATTATAATTTCAGCTTTCAAACCATTTCCAGAGTATGCTGATGTTCTCTTGGATATTAGAACAAAACAAAACATTTACTAAGGCTTTAAAAAATAGAGAAACGAGTATAAAAATAAATAAAATATATTTTAACAGCCTGCCTACATGACTGGGACCATAGTAACAATATAAACAAAGTAAGATGTGAACATGGTTAAAGGAGTAGAACAGTACAAACAGTACAGCTCTCGGTAACATCTGCAGACACATCAATAGGGTGAATTTCTAACAGAGAATTATTGAATCAGAAGGATTGTGCTTTTACAAATTTGACAGATGTCACAAAACTGCCTTCCAAGCAGGTCACATTGATTTATACTTCCACCAAGATTTTTTTTTATGTATATGGTTCTTTTTTGTTAATTTGCCCTTTCCTATCCTTTCTTTATTTCTCTATTGGGCTCTAGATGAACTTCAGTTGATATTTTAAATGAATTATATCAAATTTACAAATTAATTTGGGAAAACTGACATCATTACAGTATTGAATCTTACTGTAAAGGAGCACAAAGTGACTTTCTTTTTTGTCTTAGTAGAGTTTTAGTTTTCTTTAAATAGTAATTAAAGTTTCTTGTTAAGGTGCTTAGGCATTTGTTAGTTTAGACCAGATGTTGCCTGTTTAATTTTTGCTTAAATAAAGCTTAATGGAACACAGCCACACCCATTCATTTACATACCATCCATGGTTGCTTAAGGTTGAGTTGTTGCAAAAGAGACCATATGACCTGCAAAGCTTAAAATATTGACCACTTGACTCTTCTGACTCCAGCTTTAGACCATTTGTTCCCTTCCATTATATTTTCAATATTGACTTCTATATAGAAAAAATATCATTTTTATTGTTAATTTTGTAACTGACCACTTGTTTGTATTGATTTCTGATGATTTCCCTAAGATTTCTAGGTTTATATCATATGAAAATAACTATAATTTTCTTTTCATATTCCCATTGTATTTATCTGTTCTTTCTTTCATTTGCCTAGTTCTATTGACATACAGATACATATAATGTGCTTCCTTTATTTATATATGAAGTTAAATTTATTTCTTTATATATAATATTATATAATTCATTCCTATTTCATTAAAATAAATATGGATATTAAATGCAGTCGAATTTTTTCCCACATTCATTGAGATATTTGTAAATAATGTTCTCCTTTGACCTTTGGATATGATGTATTTTATGAATAGATTTTCTATTTTGAAGTCATTATGAATAAACTCCACTTGGTTAGAATATTTTATTCTTTAATGCCCAGTTGAATTTTATTTGCTAATAATTTAAGATATTGCATCAATATTCAAAAGTAAAATATATCTATTTCTAGTTTTGTGGTTTGTAAGTTTAGGATGTTAATGTTATGTTGGGTCTGTAAAAATAATTTGCAAGTTTCCTTTTTTTCCCGGGATCCGGATTAGTTAAGAGCATCAGAATTGTTTTGTCCTTGAATGATTTAAAGACTCTACCTATGAAACGATTTGGATGCTGGGGTTTACCAGGCAATATTACTTTAATACATCTGTCAATATCCTTTGTTGCTAATGGATGAAATGCTCTGTATTTGCAAGAAAAAATTTAGTATCATATTTTTTATTAAAAACTATCCATTTCATTCAGACTCTCAACTTTATATAAAACAGAAGATTTAGCAAGCATAGATATTTTTTCAGATTTAAAAAAATTATTTTCTATGTATCCTTGATGATATTACTTCATATACTTCAGAAAATGAGAGTGAATGTCAAAAAAGAGGATGACGTGATAGAAGAAATGGTGGCAAGATCCCAGGAGAATTAACTAGATATAATTTCCTTTTAGGCAGGTCTAAAAGAAAAGAAAAGAAAAGTGACTGGACAAAAAATAGGAAATCAGTGTGTCCCTGGATACAGAAAAGAATGAATCCTAAGTAATAAATATAAAGCATACAAAAATGGAAGTTATAAATGAGAAGTTGAAGAGGCATCTTTTAAAAACATAAAAAAGATGTAATTAGATACTTAACAATATCAAACAAGGTTGTACAAAGAATATCTTGGGACAATTATGAAGCAAACCCTAAAATGGCATGATTATGAACATGGTACTCAGAAGAGATTGAAGCAAAAAGAACATATTCAACCTGGAATCAGAGACATTCTTCACTCTCATTCAAACTGAGTTTGTAAAGAAAATGTAACTGTAGCACCCTATTGGTTCTGCAATGGACAATATTTCTACAGTCATAATGTATGTATAGAGTCATAATGTATTAGGTTTTTAAAACTTAGAATTAAGCTATAGACAACACTTAAATAGTTTTCATATAGTCTAGAAGTTATTTATCTGTGCTGAAATGTGAAAGGGGAAAGGAGTGATGCCTGTGGGGAGGAACATAGAAGGGAAAGTTAGGGGCTTCAAAATCCCCATGTTATACAGAGGGGAGCAAAAAGATGCCTCAACCAATAATAAAACAAGAAACAGACTTTTAAGGAATATCATTTTGTATTATAAAATAACAAATAAAAGAACTAAAAATAGTATTTTTTATCTACCTTTCAAATGTTGATGGGGTAGGGAATTGAGATATTTTAAATAGGTTGTATCTTCTTTCCTAGTGAAAATCAATCATTAATGTCTGAAATTGACAAGCCAAACATTTCTATGAACATCTGTTTCAGTTGTGGAGGTCACACTAGAAGGGCTAAGAACAGACCATGATAAACATGGTTGCCTTTGGGAGGGAGGATTTGGTGGGAGAAAATACTCTGAAGGAAAGAATATGAGCCTTTCTGCTATTTTATGTCTTACTGTATCCATGTTTTACTGCTGTAATAGTGTGTATAATCACAAGAATTATGGAATTTGCCCTTATGAAAAGGCCTTTAAAAACTGACCCCTTAGGATTTTTTTCTCTACGAACAACAAATATATAAATGGGACAGTTCTTTGGAATCTGAAAAGTATTGAGATTTTCCTGAAAACAGTCTTCATTCAGAAAATCTCCACACTCTATGCATGCTTCTAAATCTTATTGCTGTTATGCTTGTAAAGTTATTTTTCTCATTCATACTTTGGTTTAATTAGCTCAACTTCAGATCAATTTTTGTTGTTAGAAATGTAACTTATACATTAGAGGCATATTTTAATGTGGAAGTGTAAATACAATGTATCAAATAAGTAAAAATATGATCTGAAAACATATTTTATGAAACTTACCATATTAAACATATTGTTGAATAGATCTTGCCCTATATCGCTTCAGGCTATATGAAATGAGTCAGGTGAGTCATCATAAAGGAGATCTAAATTCCAGAATATTCTGCTTCTCTTTAAGAATTGATATCATATTTCTTTATGAAAAAACAAGCAAGTCATTTAGCCCAGTAATTTCTAGAATGGGCTGAATATTAGGTTCACCTGGGGATGCTTAGAAAAAAACACAGACATGTTGGATTCCCTCCTGGAGATGCTGGTTGAGCAAGTCTCAGGGAAGGTATCAGGAATCTCATTATTTAACAGTGCTCCAAGGGATTCTGAGACACATTCATGTTGAGAACCATTAACTGCCCTCTCTTGTTTCCTTTTTCCTGGCCAATAGAAAACTCAGGGACAAATTAACTCTTCGATGTTATTAAATATGTGAGAACCTACAGCACTTGTCTCTTCCCCCCTTGACCTTGGTCATTTAATTTCACTTGGTCATATCCTGATCCTGATTTTAAAAAAAAATGAATATAGAAATAAATGTGTAAAATTCATAGATTTTCTAAATGGGCAATTTATGGATTGTTTTTAGTGCTACTTTTGAAATCCAGGAAAATCTGTTCTGCTAACACCTGTAGCTGCCTGGGAAGTAGGAACTTAACAGCTCATTGTACATACTTTGTGAGGGCTGTCAAGATGGGCCCTGGTGTGAATATGGAAAGTTGGCTTTATGCCCAAGTACAGAGGTATGTGAGCCTGAGGTCATCTACCAAGAACTGTGTATTTTCATTGTATACATCTTGGAAAAAGTGGAAAAGAGGCAAACTTTTCCTAAGGAGACTCTCCGTGAGAATCCCATTGTGTTGAAAGAGTGAGACAGCATTTCGTGTCTTGTGGTTATGATGGTGCTAAAATGTTCTGGGTAGAGAGGAGAAGTCATACTTTGGAGTTTCTGTGATACAAATGGTGTCTGTGGTGTCTGCTTTTGTTATTGAAGACAATTTTTAAAATGTAGATATTGAGAGATTACAGATCATGACGCTCTCCCTTTGGTGAACTCTTAGAAGCAAGCCAGCAAAAAATTCAGGCAGTAAGTGGGAAGAGTTATGGTTGACATTGCTGGCCCTGGTTTCGTGATTCTTTCTCCCTTGATCTTCAAAATCAAGCTCTTAATTAGCATGTTTACAAGGTATAAGGGAGAACAGAGCTGGTTATCAAGAATTCACCTTGATGTAGGATTGTCTAACCCACAAGGGTCACTCTTTCTTTCTATCTTAAAAGGCATTGGAGGCAGGAGGCAGGGAGGGGGTGGTAAGAAGACTTTCAAGTCCTGAAAAAAGCTGCATGGTAAGCAGACTCAGACAAGTGAAGTATTCTGGAATCACTGATCTCAGACTGGACATCACATGGGGACTACTGAATTTGAACGATGACCTGAGCCTTCTGCAGCCCATTAACCGCAAGCCCCCGGGGCAGGTGTCTTCTGAAGTATGAAGAAAAAAATGAAGCATGAAAAGTTTGTTGTATGTCTTGTTTGTGTTATAGTTCTATCTGAGACAAAGTGAGTTTTGTGGCATCCTATTCTCTCTTCCCTAGTGAGCTTGGAATTGGATATTAAAGATGAAAAACAAGGAGATATTTGTCTTGAAGCTTAGAGCATGGAACAAAACAGAGGGTGGGAGGGCAGTTAACCCTTCTCATGTGCTTCCAGATATATGTTGCTATCTTCTTACATATACATACAAGCTCACAGAAAACACAGAATATTCATGCCTATGTGTAGAGGGGGATATTGACTAGATATATATCATATACTTCAGTATAGTTAGAATAAAAGAATGACAAAGTTCATGGATTGGCTACTTCAATAAGAAATGCTTTCTTTCTGCATAGATCAAGGAAACAAGATCCAGATGTGAAAAAAGTGACACTATTTAGAGCAAAATAGCGTTTATTTATCAATGTCCCTAGTATGTGTGGGCAATGAGACAGGTGCCCTTTTTCTAAGTTATATAATTGACAAACATACTAGTAGTGGGAGAATTCTGGAAAGGTTTATGCATTTACGAATGTTTCTAAAATTTCTAAATGTTTGAAATACAATATAATCATGACACAGACTGAAAAGCCAACTCTTACTCCATCAGAATGATCTCACCTCCATTCCTTTCTTCACGTGCCTGAAGAGAAAAAAATAATAATTCAAAGACTTCTCTAATGTTTGGAATACTAGAGGCTAAGAAATTCTAAAAGTATTTAGATAAATCAAAATCTTCCTTTCATCTCCCGGAGTCTGATGTCTTTAACAGTCTTACAAGCAGGACTTATGTGCAAAATATACTACAAACCATCCTCATCCTCCTTCATTTGTGGGGACGGGTAGTTTCAGAAACCAATGATTCTTACAAAACAGTAAGCCAGAGGGGGATATGTACTATTTTTTTCACATCTATGGGCAAAAGTAGCTCATAACAAAAAAATGTATAATCCTATTGCCTTGAACTGCCCTAGGTGGAAATCATCTCTTTTTTTCCCCCACGGAGAATTTTTTAGCCACTTGTCTAGTGCAATAAACACAGTTTTTCTGTCACTGAAATTTTTTTCCCACTCTTCAGTTGAAAAGCCTAAAGCTTAGTTAATTCCAAGAATGTCCTCCCCTCCCCGCCAAATGTTGCCCTGCTCATCATCCTATTTAGCTATGAGAACGTTACAGACAATTAAATGAAGATTATATATGATGGCAAAATATTACCTTTACAGCTGTCTTGAAGTTTTTTCTACAACACCCTTTAGTCATATGAGAATAGCCAAATAGGGACACTCTGAGGAATAATAATCAAAGTCTTCTTTTCTTTTTGTTCCAGCACTTTCTCAAGGAGGAGAGGTCCAGGGTTATGATGTATGAGCTGCCACCACTTATTGACTGCAGGATTCAGCAGTTGCTGCCCAAACAGGTTGCCTGCTCTTCATCTGGTTACTAAGAACTGAGAGTTAACAGGCCATCATGGTGCATAAAAGTTCTGAGTTGCTTTGCCTGTGGCCATGAACAAGGTCTTGGCTCAATAAGGAGAGTGACCATTTATGGACCATTTCTCCTGTTCCAGGCACTATACTCAGAGCTCCCCTATATTTTCTGTGTAATCTTTTCAAAAGCGTGTGAAGTAGGATGGTCATCCACACTTATAGGTAGGAATTGAATTACTCTTTATAGGTAAGAAATGGTAGATAGATGTGGATAACCACCTTACTTTGTACCTTGTCAAAAGGATTACACAGGAAATGTAGGAGAGCTTTGAGTACAGTACATTTGATATGCACTTCTAATTATAATATGCATAAAGGTTGTTTTACTTTTCTACTGCTGCTGCAGCAAAAACAACCACAAAGTTAGTGACTGAAAAAAATTGTCATTTATTACCTCAGTTCTGAAAGTCAGAAATCTGGCCAGGGTGCACCTGAGTTCTCTGCTCAGGTCAAACAAGGCTGAAATCAAGGTGTCAGCTACGACTGAGTTCGTTCTCATCTGGAGCTCAGGGTCTTTTCTAAGCTCATTCTGGTTGATGACAGAATTCAATTCATTGTAGATGTAGGACTCTTGGTGACTCATATCTTTTAGGCCAACAGGAGAATTGCTGCTGCTGCTTCTTGTCATCAGTTAGATCTAGACTGCTCCCACCCACTATAAACTCCTTTTGAAGGGACTCAGGTTCAACTGATTAGGGACCTTAATTACATTTATAAAATCTCTTTTTCTGTATAAAGTAACACAATCATGGGAATGATATCCCATCATATTCACCAGGCTGCCCACTATTAAGCAGACAACGATTACAAAGGGCACGTGCACTATGGGTCAAGAATCTTAGGGGCCATCAGAGAATTCTGCCTACCACAAAGTGTTACCACTTATTTTTAAATTTGGCAACCACAATGGACATTATCTGGCAGAAATGCAAATGTTTTATTTTTTAAATATATTTAATAATATGTAATTAATTAAAAGAAAACAAGTTAAAACTGTTCAGATTTATTAAACATGTTTTATTTATATCTTAGTCCATTTGTGTTCTATTAATTCTATAGATATTTTAAATATTTAAAAAATAATTTAAAAATATACATGAACAATAATTTATGTTTTCTACATTTTCTTGATTTATATTTGTTGGAAGAGGCCATCTGCCATGGGTCCCTGGAGTCTCTGCCGTCCTTGCTGAGTATGTCAAATCACAAGTCCTAACTATCCTCACCCTGAGATGGTTCTGTAGCTACTGACGTAACCAAGTAAATAAGTTAAGGTGACCACAACATGAGTACCCTGAGACTGCTCACCCTCATGGGCATTAATTGAGGCAATTGAATACCTTCCATGTATTACTTGTCATTTTGATATCTTTCAATTCAACAACAGATAAACTTATCTAATTGAATAAATGGGCAAAAGACTTGAACAGTAACTTGACAAAAGACCCATTATCCCTAGCATGCTAGGGTTACATAAGAAAACTAACTTCACAACCTGGGTTCCATCAAACGTAGACTGGTAATTCTAGAGTGTGACAGTAATAACATGTAGCAAGGTTTCAGTCTCCTGGGGAGTTGACGAATCCACTGATGTGAGAAGTAGAGAGAACGTGGAGGTGCTAGTTAACTGGAAGATGCATCACTTCATCCCATCAAATAATTCTCTTAAAAACATAGTTGTGACATTGGTTAGCAAACAATTCAGAAGATGCCAGAAAAAAAGTAAGACTTTTTTATACTATGTTTATGTCATATTTTACCAACCTGATGAAATAACTTGTTTCTGTTCTGTACTAGTTATACCTGTGAAATCATTACCATAAAGCAAAGAAGAAAAAGAGCATGACAAAATGAGCTAAGTAGTAGAGTTCTAAAGAACCAAATTAAGCAATAATATATAAACAAAAAGATAAATAAAATTAGCTTCACAAATCAGTATTTCCTCTCTTTTATTAGGATTTCAGACATGTTCAATACATTACTTAAATATTTTTACTTTCAAAGCAGTAATTTACCTTGAGTAATAAAATGCTGATGGCTTTGGTATCTGAGTGACAAATATGCATGCAGCAATTTACACAGACTGTACATAGTTTGAGGAAGATAAAGTCAGCTGCAAATGCAAACTGTACTCCTCAAACTTCTTCCACACGCATATACAATCACTACAAGGTTAAAAAAAAATCTCCTTTCCCACAAAGACAGCCACCTTCCCAATGTCCCTTTCCCAATCAAGTTAAGAAACAAAGCCCTCTTGGGTAAATCATTGCACTGCTAATGAAATCCAGACAGGCAACTTGAAACTTGAAACAGAAAAAACAAAATTATCTAATGGAAATCATTCATTAGCAGTCCCTGGTTCATTGAAACTAACAAAATGTGGAAGAAACATGACCTGAATGTGTCACGGATGATAATGATCTTATGCCTATGCTGTGCTTTCTACCCAGATGGATCCAAAACACTTTTCTGAGTTTCCTAAGGGGTGGGAAATAGGCAGTTGACCATTATTACAAATTAATAACTTCTGGGATGACTAACAGCATAGGTTAACAACTAGATTCCATCATTACCCAAGAGTTTTGAGAAACTCAACACGACCCTAGCAGCAACCTACTTCTGCTAGAGGAACTGAATAAAAAGCCCTATTAGCAATCCAAGTTCACACCAGATCTAGCACTTGCCTTTAGAACGATAGTAGAAATAATGAAGACTTCCTATTGTCTTTAGTATGGGTCATGTTTACGTGTTGCTGTTTTTGTTTCCTAAGCTTTTTCCAAAATTGCACTTGTAAGTATTAAAACACCTCAGAGTGAATCAAGTAAGGAGTATCAATCCCGTACATTTTTACTGTCTTGTATAAATGCTGGCTTGAGGCTGCTCCTACTGTGCCATCACACACACACACACACACACACACACACACACACACACACACACGTTATCACAGAATTAAACTTGGTAGCTTCAGTGAATCTTTCTTTTTATTTTTTTTTATTTTTATTTTTTTGCGGTACGCGGGCCTCTCACTGCCGTGGCCTCTGCCGTTGTGGAGCACAGGCTCCGGACGCGCAGGCTCAGCGGCCATGGCTCATGGGCCCAGCCCCTCCGCGGCACGTGGGATCTTCCCGGACCAGGTCACGAACCCGTGTCCCCTGCATCGGCAGGCAGACTCTCAACCACTGCGCCACCAGGGAAGCCCAATGAATCTTTCTTTTGATTGACTCCTCCACATCACCGTCTTTGCCAACTCAGCATCAGTCCAACCATCTTTTGAAAACATGCACCAAAACATGCCTTCTGGAAAATAGTTCACCCACTTTAGATGGAGTCTGATGAGAGTACGTGAATCAGTCACCCTGCCCCCTCTTGTGGATGGGCAGGTACCCCTAAGTAAGGCAAAGTGGGCATGCTCTCCTTGGCTTTTGAACTGTAAAGAGAAGGTCAGAATAGCTGAATGTTTGAGGTTGTTTATTCCAACAGTGGTGTGCAGACTAGTCTGTTGAATTCCTGATACCAGGGCCCACTAGTACTACTTGAGTCTCTTCCTTTTCAACCATGGTCCTTAGGTTTTCCCTCCTGTTCTTTAAGATGCTCCCTACAATTTCAATGGATATCCTGTTGATTTAAGTTTTTCAAAGTTGGTGTCTGTTGCTTTCAATCAAAATCTACAGTTTCCAGGTTCTATCTCTGTCACTTAGAAAATGCAGCCAAAAGTTTCACTCTGGGCTTCCATTCCAAGAAGGATTTATTTTATATATAGACCTTTTAACTGAAGTATAACATATATACAAAAAGTCCACATAGCACAGTTTGATGAAATTTTACAAATAAACCTGTGCATCCACCATTCAGATAAATATATCAAATTTGGCTATTCAGAGTGTGATCTATTTACCAGAAGTCTTGGTATTACCTAGGAGCCTGTTAGAATGAAGAAACTTAGGTCACACTGAGACATTTTGAATCAGAATCTACATTGCAACAAGATTTCCAAGGAAATCCATATGCACACTGAAATTTGAGAAGCACAGATATAGAACATGACTATCTCTCTAGAAATCTCCCTTATTGATTTACTCAGTCATTAAACCCTCAAAAGTAAGCACTTTTTTGACTAATCTTGGATTAATTTGACCTGTTCTAGAACTTTCTATTAATTGATTTATGGTATGTACTTTTGGTGATCTGGCTTCTTTTTGCTCAACATTATGTTTGGAGATCCCTTCATGCAGTTGTATGCAGCAATCTGTTATTTTTAATTGTTGAATGAACATACTGCATTTTATCTATTCCATTGTTGATAGTCATTTGGATTATTTTCATTTGAGGCATATCATGAGTAGTTCTGGTACCACCATGGCCTTGGAAGAACTTATTTATGTATTTCTATTGGGCGAATATGTAGGATTAAAACAGCAAGTTCATGGAAGATGAATGTGTTTAGTCATAGTAGATACTGACAGAAAGTTTCCCAAAGTGGTTGTCCTAATTTACACTCCCACCATCAGTGTATGAGAATTCTCTGCTTGTAGGCTGTCCTTCTCTCCATTAGTTGTCCTCATCATTCACTGACATTGTCAGATGTCTGTTGGTTGACTGGCTGGTTGAATAGTTGATTTAGCCATTCTGGTGGTTGTATGATGATCTCACATTGTTGTTTCAATTTCTATTTCCCTGTTGTTGAAACTATTGAGTACATTTTCATGTTTTTTGGCTATTTGGGTATCTTCTTTTGTGAAGTAACTGTTCAAATCTTCTCCCAATTATAAAATAAGTCAGTCTCTTTTTGGTAGAATTACTTTATTTAGTCTGGAAATGAGTCTTTTGTCAAATATGTTTTTCTATTTCTTCTCCCCCTCCTGTAGCTTGGCTTGATAAACAGACATTTTTAATTTTAATGAAATTCACTTATCAACCCTTTTCTGTACAGTTAGTACTTTTCACATTCTATTTACAAAATAGTGGCCAATTCAACTCTAATCTGTTTTCCCTTTTTGTAGTGGGAGATAGAGAAAATTTTCTGGAAGAGAGTAATTGCTCCTATTTGGAAAGATGACATGTTCAACTGAAAAAGTATGCTTTTTGCTTACATTGATATTATTTGTGGGAAGGACAAGTTACATTTGTTGTAATCTCTAATGATGATACAGTAGGATTTTTTACATAGTTACCTTCAATCTAAAAAATAATACAGAACCACCCTGCCTAAATTATGGAACTACAAGTCAAATCTGCTGTGTTTATATTACAAATTGCTTACTAAACCATGCATGGTGTTATGAGCCAGGAGCAACTCTGGTCAATGGAGACAAGAAGTTAATGCTTACGGATTTTTTACCAGGAATTTCCTTCCAGCCACATTATACTTTATATATAAAATTGAGCAATCACCGATGCAACATAATCAATAGCCAGTCTTTATCTGTCAAGTACACTCTGATACGTTTACCTAGGTAATCTGAGCAAACACATTATTTTGCCTGGATTTCTTGGATAACAACTCCTTTTGTCAAACCTTTATTATGCACCCACATTATATCAGATAAGAAAAATGCCATGGGGCAATTATTCTTCCCAATAGACTTTATTATATTAGGAGGACCATTTATGACATGGAAAAGAGGAAGGAGCACTGTTTCTCCTACTAAAGAGGAGAGGTAATATTGAAAACTAATAATGCAGCCCTGCCATTCTCATATACTGACAAGGAAAAAAAATTAAATGGCATGGTTTATTTTCTCCAGTGCACACTGATTTGGAAAAGACATATTTTTCTGTTCCCAAGAGTATAGAAAATAGGAACTGTTTATTGAATACGTTTTCATGCAAGGCACTTAATATAATGATATTTTATTTAATTTGACGTCAAAACTGATGAAATGAGCAGCATTAAAACTATTTTACAAATGAGGCAAATGGGGTTCAGAGAAAAATAAACAAAGAATATGGGCCAAATCATACAGCTAGTAGAGCTCCGCCTGACTTGAAGGGCATGGCCTTCTCATTTCATCACACTTTCCCTTCCAGTTGAGATATTTCCTCAACTAGATTGAGACCCGTTACCTAGGATGCTGGGAATTCCATCTCCACAATTGTCCACTCTCCCAGCGGGGCATTCACATCAGCCCACCCACCACAGCCGCTGAAGCTCACTGAGAGGAATCAAAAGAGTCAGCAGAACTCAGAGTGGGGTCTGGTGTCCCTGGGGAGCTTCAGAGAAAGCCTTTTTGCAGTAGTCCAATTTCCAATGTAGTTTGTTGTGTGTCTGAACGTATTTCTTAGTTTTTCTCACTCTAACTTCAAGGCCTTAGCCTTTTTTCCAGGTTTCATCATTTGGTTGCTTATGGAAAAGTTTTCCATTTCATTAGCTATATTCATCTGGAATCTCCAGGACAAAACATCCTTTGTGCAATAAGGAATTAAGTAAAGATTGTAAGAGCTTTTAAACTTTAGAAGGTCCTGGAACACTGGTTTTAATAATTATGTCTTGTGTGAGTAATGAACACACCTGGACTACACCAGACTGTACTTCATAAAGAGTCCTATTGTACTTTGCACTGTCTTTGTATAAAAATGAATCATAATCTGGAGCATGAAATAGTGAGAGGAGGGCATTGTAGTGAAAACGGCATGGGTTTTGCCATCAGATAACCGTCCATATTCCAGGCCTGCCTTTGGTTGTTGTGGGATCTCAGGCAAGCCACCCAAGGCATTCAAATCTCAGTTTCTGCACTTCTGCATTATGATAGGATACTACAAGAACATGTTGTTAAGCCATAAAGAGGATAGAAACATAAAAATACTATGCTGGAGTTTTCCTGCCTTTTTAAAACCAAAAATTTCCTTCAGATAAGCACCCATCGTGTCAAAACACTATACAAGCATGTCAAATCTTGTCCATCTCTATGTCTGAATCAGGCAAAGTAAGCAGCACAGTAGCTGGGTGAGAAATAGCTCAAGGGACCCTCAGATGAATGATATGTAGAAGACCAGAGAGTTAGGTTAGCATAAAGACATGGAGTCAAGCTGGTCCTGTGAGAGGATAGAGGGCTTTAAAACTTACCAAACCCAAAGTTCAGGAACTGGGGCTGAAATAAAAAGCCCATTTAGGCAGGAATTTAAATAGAAATTCTGTGGGTTCAGAAACTAAGGAGAAGTAACTTCTTCTCTCAGACTGCACTTTGAAAACCAAGCAGCAGACCCAGGCTGGCACTGAGTCATTGTTCTAGGAGCAAAGCAATAACACAGAAGAGCATTTAGAACCAAAAGCTGAATCTCTAGGTACGTTCTCCAGGGTCATTCAGAGTCAGCATGGTTTTCTTTTAAAGTATTTTTAGAAATCTATCATGCACTCCAGGAATCAATCTTCCCCAAGCCAACATTCCTAATTTCTTTAACTTGGCTTCATCTTATAGTTGTTGAGTGCATATTATGATTACTTTCTTCTGAACATATCATGATTTATCAATTGCTATCTTTAAGTGAAGGGACATGAACACAGTAATATTCTTCTGTATTTCTAGAGGGTGTATTTTCTTGAACTCAAAATTGCTTTGGCCAGGGCGGGGAAACAGATAACAAGGTCTGCCCTTCCCACCCCCATCTGCTGTTAAGTTATATCTGTAAGCTGAATTTGCACACTGGCTTGTTTGCGGATCTCAGTGTCAGACTTCATTTACGTCTATGAAGCATAGTCTAAAGGCTTTTAAAAGATCTTCCTGTAAAGAGGGAAAAAAACCTCCCTCCTGTTAATATTTCTTGTGTCTAATCCTTATAATCAGGTTGCCAGATTTCTGACTAGGCTCATTAATTTACTTAATTATTAGACTTTAGAAATAATTGATCCCTCAATTTAAAAAGCCTTGGGGCATAGCTCAATAAAAACTTGAGCAGCTGCAATAATAACAAAATTAAGATCTATCTGCATAAAACTGCATATTTTGCCCACTTTTCCTCTGGACAGACCAATTTATAAGAACAAGTTTAGCCTCCTGCCATAAAATTAATTATGACCTGGCATGCATGGATTTAAGACACACGTTTTCCATTGACATGTGCTGCCTCTAACACTAAAGAAGAAATCGGGGAAGTTTGGGGTCCATAGTTGGGAGTACTGGTGTGGACATCATACATTCTGGGGGCCTGACAGCATCACACTTTGGGTAGGTCACATAATTTATGTGAGTCATAATTTCCAAATTTTAAGATAAAGTCATTGGAATAAATGACCTCCATATTTCTTTCCAGCTCAAAACTTGTTTGAATCTTTGAGCAGTCAATGAGTTAATAACAATCCCAACCACACAGAATTCTGTTAATATTTTATATCTTGGATATTATTCACTGCATCCAGCTATTTGATTTGTTTTCCAAACTTTAGAATCATGTTGCCATTAGCAGTTCATATTCATTTAGAATCCATGGGCCCAAAGTGATTTATGGTAGTTTATAAAACAGAGGGAAGACGTGATCTCTCTGCCCTTGATATACTACAGCAGAACTTTTGTTTTGTAGTACACTCACTTATAATAACAAACTCCTTTTCCATATGCAGAAATATCTCCCAGAAATAATTAGCTGCAGACACAGAACAATTAGGTGGTTTCAACCTTACAAAATGTGGTTCTTGGTTAATTGGCTCATATTCACATTGTGATATTTGCATCTACCACCTTACCACCTGCAAAATTTTAGCTCACAAAAATAGAAGCGAGGTTTCAAAAATATGGCCTGGCAAGTGTAGTCTAAATAGTCAGTGTGACCCGCATTTTCTGTGGGCAACTTTAATAGCACTCAAAAATGTTCAAGCATATGGAAATATAAAATGTTAATCTCTGGACTGCAAACTCTTTGCAGGAAGAGTAATGAATAGCAGGGGCTTGGAGTAACATCCAGACTTCATCTCTGTTTTCTGTCCAAGCTTGTTTTCCTTTGTGGGTTCATCACCCCCAGACCTCTTACACTTGAATGTACTGGGTTCTATTTTCTTTTCAGTTTTTTGACAAATGGGAGCACATCTTCTATGGAAAGGCCCATGAATGATAAACAGGCTGCATAGCAGTAAACCATACTTGCTTTGAGTGGAGTATTCTCCTTTTCATCATGGCTTAAACTAAATTCTCCACTATCTCTCAAAAGTTTTCCCTAGTGACCAACTATATATTAGCCACATCTAGTCTGAGAACCTGGAACATGGTCTTTTTTTCCCCTTTAATCTGTGACCTGAAATTTGGAGCCAGGATCCTGATACTTACCATTAATTGACTAAGTTAACCAGACCAGACCCTTGATACACTGAAAAAGATTCTCTTCTTGACCAAACACTATCCAGGGTTATCTGAGACCTTTCTCTGCTGGGATCCAATCTTGGGCTGCAAAGAAGGAAACAAAACACCAACATAGTTTCTAAAAGTTCACAGCCATATCCTTAGGATGATCCTAGCCCCCTTAAAGTACCTGCCTGAGAAAACTCAAGGCTACCAGAAGAGTGTACTGTCTATTCCAGCCAGCTCCTCTCTCCCTACATCTATGGGAGGGCAGGAGGCTAATTTCCATAAGTGCCAGTTAGCCAGTTAGCAAACCCAGAGGGATTTCATGTGGACTAACCCCCTTCCCCCTTTTGTAATTTTTCATGTCCCTGACTCCACTGGGCCCCCACTTAACCCCTCCCTACTCCCTCATTCTCCCTTTAAAACAGCCAGTCACCCCTGTACAAATCAAAGTTGAATTCAGTTCACACTGGCCCTTTTTCCCTATTGCAACAGCATATTACTGATTTAGGTTTGTCCTTACCACATTAGCTAGTGTCTGGCTTTGTTTGTTTATCTTTGACAAACCTACTTAAATGCCAAAGGGCACATGGTGCACAAAGGCTGAAACAGTTACAAAAGAGTTATCTTGGCCACAAGTCTTTTGGACTGGCATCATTTCAGACATGTCTGGCTTTCAAGTTACACCACACCTCTCGAATCCATGATGACCCAATATGAGAGTGCCTACATCAGGAGAAAAAAACCCTAAGTGCTTCCAGAGATTTTCAGTGTGGAATCAGTGTCCACCAAAGGAGGAATTTTGCTTCTTTGAGACACATGAAGGAGGAGGGAGGAAAAAAATAAAAGAAAGAAAAGGAAAAAGAAAGTCCTTTGAATATCAGAGAATGCCAAAATGGGCTGAGCCAGATGCAGAGGAAATAGGTGAAAGCCAAGGTCAGAGCAATATGCCACAGCTGGTGTTAAAAGAATTCAGAGAAGGTTACCTGGACAGCTGGCCTGAAACTCAACAAGAAGTTCTGTTTACCCTTTACTGACTAGAGAACACTCTCCATCTACAGAGAATGAACACTGCTTTGAGACATTAGGAGATATATACCACAGTCACGTCTCAATGGCAAGGTCAAGATCTTCTAAATAAATTATGGAATAGAACTATATTAGATAGATTGCAATTAAAACATATTTTAGAGAGAATGAGAAAGAGTGTTAAGAGATGTAGTTGTGCAGTGTGAGAGAAGTAAAAACTGAAAATTGCTTCTCTCAGTAACTAACTTCTAGAAATGACACTGATGGAAACATCTTTGCCAAAGGAAGAGGTGAATGCTGTGTGAATCAAGGTTAATATAGCTAAACTTTTACAGGAGGTAGTATCTGGTATCTATCTTCTTTATTTCCAGTATGATAACTTTGTATTATTGTTCATGAAAGGAAATAACTGGGAAATAATCAAAGTAATACCTGAAGGTTGAATTCTAGTT
This sequence comes from Pseudorca crassidens, assembly GCF_039906515.1. NCBI lineage: Eukaryota > Metazoa > Chordata > Mammalia > Artiodactyla > Delphinidae > Pseudorca > Pseudorca crassidens. Next base: position 136,581,713 of record NC_090296.1, on the reverse strand, counting down.
CAAGACAGGTTACTGACCATATCATTTTCCTTCTCTGTCTCCCAAATACCCTGCCAATGAATGTAAAAAATAGTAAGAAATAAAAATAGACATAAACCTACAAAACCCCAGGCCATCAGAGCACCAGAGCTTCTCCAACATTTCTGGAAGCAGAAAGTGTATGGGAAATGTATTATGAAGTCAAGGGGAAGACACAGCCCAGAATGAATGTAGAGAAGACTAATGCTGAGGGAGCTGCCAGGCTGGCTGGCAGGCCTTTGAGAGGTTCTAGCATTAGACTGGGAGGAAAAAGTGAGCCTGGAAAAGAGGGATTAAGTGATGGTCAACAGTCAATTTCCCCCTTCACGTAGCAGGCATAAATATTGGCAACCTGGTATATACTCCTGGGAAAAAACACACAATCATTCTTTAAAAAAATTTGAGTTGTCTAAGGAGAACTTGGGAAGTGAAGGTTTAGGACTACAGGAAAAAAGCTCTTCTTATAGCCTTTGTGGGTGTTTCCCAAGGACACTAAACCAAGGTCCATCAATCAACAAGCCTTACCTGTGCGCTCTCAACTTCAAGTAAAACTTATTCCTTCCACATTCTTGAATAGGGACAGATATATTTCCAGAAAGTTGAGGAATATTTTGGCATAAAGAAAAGAGGGTTTAAAAAAACTAAGGAAAAAAACAAATAGAATTAAGAATGGACTTCAACAGGAGATGGGTTGAGATGAAAACAGAAAATCTCTAATAATTATTCTGAGAGAAATGTGAGAAGATATTGTATTCATCAAACAAGAAAAGTTACTATGAAAAATGAACTATTGGTGAACGAGTGAATTTCTAGGAATTTAAAACATGGTTGCAGAGGGAAAAAAAGATTTAAAAAAAAAAAAGAATTGAGAAATAAATATAAGTACATCTCTCAGAATGTGGAACAAAGGAAGAAGAGACAAACTGTGACAGAAAAAATAAGAAACAGGAGAGTAAACTCCAAAACTTTGATGTCTAATGAGAGAAATGAGCAAATGAGGTAGGAGGAAATTATCAGAGTAATAGAAGAGACTTAATAGACAACAGGGAGACATGCAGTTTCAAAATGAAAAGACCTGTTAAGTGCCAAGCATAAAAGTAATGAAAATGAAGCAAAACCTAGACACACAAATGTGAAATTACAGAATGCCAAAGATAGAACTGGAAGGTCTTAAAAGTTTCCACAAGGGGGGAAATAGGCCATCTAAAGAGATGGAAGGAGAAAGAGGAGGAAAGGGAGGAAAAGGAGGAAGATGGGGAAAAGGAAGAGAAGGAGAAAAAAGAAGGAGAATTATTATTGTTTATTACTATTTATTATTTTTATTATTCTTATGGCATTAAATATCATGTTAATAATAATAGAAGCAAAGAAATTTCACACAGATTTGGTTCTTATTTCTTAGACCTCACATTGCAAGTGATGAAAGTTACTGCAAACATATCTTATTTTTTAATTGAAGTATAGTTGATTTGTAATATTATACTAGTTGCAGGTGTATAGCATAGTGATTCAATATTTTCATAGATATACTCTATGTAAGGTTATTATAGAACATTGGCTATATTCCCTGTACTGTACATTATATCTTTGTATATTATTTATTTTTACCTAATAATTTCTTCCTCTTACTCCACTTCTGTTATCTTGCCCCTCCCTTCACCCCTTTCCCCATTGGTAACCACTAGTTTGTTCTCTGTATCTGTAAGTCTGTTTCTATTTTGTTATATTAATTCCTTTGTTTTATTTTTTTAAATTCCACATATAAGTGAAAACATAAAATACCTTTTCAAGATCTCTTTAAAAACAAAGTAAGTGGTTATATTATGGAGTGTATGACTTTTCTCTTACAGATTAAAATTTTAAATGTAATTGGTAACTTGAAGCTTGAGATAAAATTACAGTGACAGCACTGTATGAACTCAAAAATATCTGTATCTGAACCAGTCAAGATGGAAGCAAGGATGATTCCAAAATGGTCTCTAATGACTTCACAAGTATCTCTAGAGAAGACGGTGATATATGTAAAGACTTTGAAAAGAATTGCTCCATAGCAACAGAAAAGTAAGAAAATACTTCTAAATTAATAGTATGTCTATAGAATACACTTTCATATACTTTTCTTTTACTAATTTACTAAATTAAATATAGTAGTCAGCTGACTATTTTATGACATATAAATGTATATATTCAAGTTAGTCCAGTCCCTATGAAAAAACCTTTCATTTGGAAAAATACATGCTCTGTAATGATTTCAGAATGTAATGAAATTATGTTAATAATATTAGTAAATTAAAAATAATAGTAGATCTGACAGAGTTAAAAAGTAAAAAGGAGAAAGAAGTAGAACAAGATGTAAAGGTTTAATTATGTTAAATAGAATTGTAGAAAGATAAACTGAAAGTGGGACACATGAAATTCTTACCTACCATAAGAGGAATTCAACAGATAAATTTCAAGTTGCTAAATGAAGAAATAGAAATAGCATACTATTTAAATTTGGGGACAAGAATGTCTAGAATTTTAACAAAAATGGGTAGAAGTAATTGCCTTTGGGAAGAGAGAATGTATTTGGGGAATTGTGAGATTACCTTTGAGAGTTCTTTATTAAAATTAAGACAGCTCAAACTTCATAGATTATATTCAAATATACTAGGGTATACTTACAGGCCTTACTGTAAGTCTTAGAATTAGGTGTTACTGCTATCCTAGGTTCGATAGGAGGAAATTGAGACTCAGAGAAGTTAAATGACTGGTTAGGTATAATAGCCTTATAGGTGATAGAAGTGAAGGTTTTATATCCAGATTTTCCAAATGGCATTCTTTTGGAAATCTCAAAATAAGGATGGACACCAAACAACATTATTACAAAATTTTTCAGCTCTCCTCTCATCAATGTATAGAATGTAGTTAAATCCAGGTGTTGGCAAACTTTTTTTGTAGAAGACCAGATAATAAATATATTTTTAAATAATTTATTTAGTTTATTTTTTTATTGAAGTATAATTGTCTTATAATATTATATTAGTTTAATGTGTACAACACAGTGATTCAACATTCTTATACTTTACAAAATGATCATCATGGTTAAGTATAGTTACTGTCTGTCACCACACCAAGTTATTACAATATCATTGACTATATTCCTTATGCTGTACATCACATCTCCCCTAACTTATTTATTTTATAACTGGAAGTTTGTACCTCTTAATCTCCCTCACCTATTTCCCCATCCCCCTTCATCCCTCCCCTCTGGCAACTACCTGTTTGTTCTCTATGAGTCTGTTCCTGTTTTGTTACGTTTGTTTGTTTGTTCTGTTGTTTAGATTCCACATATAAGTAAAATCATATCAGATAGTTAATATTTTTGACACTGCCCATCATGTGATCTCTGTCACATTTACCTCTGCCATTGGGGCACAAAAGCTGCCCCATTTAGACAATCCGTAAATGGATGTGTATGGTTGAATTTGGCTTGCGGGCTATAGTTTGTCAACACTTGGATCAATATATTAACTCTCTCTCTTTTAATTTTCTTTCTCTCTCTCTCTTCTCTCTTTCTTTTTTTTTTCACTTCTGAGAACAGGAGTAGGATTGTGCTTTCACTGGGCAAAATCCACAGTCTCCCTCTAACCCCTACCATTACTACATGCACATAATTGTACAAGTATCCATACCACTCATGGCATCAGACAAAAATCTCTGTGAAAAGACTAAATCACTGTTTTCAATGCTCAGGAGTAACATGGAAGTGGCAAAATTTCATCAGCTTAGGACTCATTGAGGTGTCCAGTGAATATCATGGTAGGTGACGTCCAGCTTGTATTTATAGAATTTAAGTGGGCACAGAGCTGAGCCAGGAAAGGGATGTTTACTTGATTGGTTGATGCAGTCATGATTCATTTAAGATGACAGAAATGGGGCATGTGAAAAACCCAGTAGAGTCTATAACTAGATTTTTCAAATACCATCAAAGCCAAGTAAGAAAGGACATTCATGATGTGTCAGCCAATGGCGTGAGAACTGAAAAACAGTCTCTTTTGTGTGCTTTTGAAAGAAGAATCAGCTCTCTTTTTCTATACAGGTCCTCATAGAAAAAAATTTGATAAAATTTGAATTTCTGGGACAGAGAATCCTATTAGTGTAGCCACTGGTCTCTCCTTAGGTAGGAAGAACAGATACTGATTCTTCCTTACTTTTGGACTGTATGCAGTATGACTGGGTATTTCTTCAAAGAAAAATCAAGGTGGGGGAGACCTTCAAGATGGTGGAGGAGTAAGATGTGGAGATCACCTTCCTCCCCACAAATACAACAGAAATACATCAACATGTGGAACAATTCCCACAGAACACCTACTGAATGCAGGCAGAAGAACTCAGACTTCCCAAAAGGCAAGAAAATCCCCACGTACCTGGGTAGGGCAAAAGAAAAAAAGAAAAGAAGAGTCAAAAGAATAGGGACAGAACCTGCATCTCTGGGAGGGAGCAGTGAAGGAGGAAAAGTGGTGGCGGGGGGGGGAAGATTTGGAGCCATGGAGGAGAGTGCAGCAACAGGGGTGCAAAGGGCAAAGTGGAGAGATTCCTGCACAGAGGGTCAGGGCTGACCAGCACTTACCAGACCAAGAGGCTTGTCTGCTCACCTGACTGGACGGGTGGAGGCTGGGAGCTGAGGCTAGGGCTTCGGAGTTCAGATCCCAGGGAGAGGACTGGGGTTGGCTGTCTGAACACAGACTGAAGGGGGCTAGTGCGCCACAGCTAGCCGGGAGGGAGTGCAGGGAAAAGTCTGGAGCTGCCTAAGAGGCAAGAGACCATTGTTTCAGGTTGCACAAGGAGAGGAAATTCGGAGCGCCGCCTAAAAGAGCACCAGAGACGGGCGCAAGATGCAGCTATCAGCGCGGACCACAGAGATGGGCATGAGACACTAAGGCTGCTGCTACAGTCACCAAGAAGCCTGTGTGCAAGCACGGGTCACTGTCCACACCTCCCATCCCAGAAGCATGTGCAGCCCACCACTGCCAGGGTCCTGTGATTCAGGGACAATTTCCCCAGGAGAACACGCGTCGTGCCTAAGGCTGGTGCAACGTCATGACGGTCTCTGCCGCCACCAGCTCGTCATACATTCCGTATCCCTCCTTTCCCCCGGCCTGAGTGAGCCAGAGCCCCCTAATCAGCTTCTATTTTAACCCCATCCTGTCTGAGTGAAGAACAGACGCCCTCAGGCGACCTACATGCAGTGGAGGGGACAAATGCAAAGCTGAACACCAGGAGCTGTGCGAACACACAAGAGAAAGAGGAATTTCTCCCAGCAACCTCAGGAGCATCAGATTAAATCTCCACAATCACCTTGATGTACGCTGCATCTGTGGAATACCTGAATAGACAACAAATCATCCCAAACTTCAGGTGGTGGACTTTGGGAGCAACTGTAGACTTGGGTTTTCTTTCTGCATCTAATTTGTTTCTGATCTTATGTATACCTTAGTGTAGTATTTAGAGTTTATTATCATTGGTAAATTTGTTTATTGATTTGGTTGCTCTCTTCCTCTTTTTTTAAATATATAGATATATTTTTTTTCCTTTTTTCTCTTTTTCTGAGTGTGTATGTGTACGCGTCTTTGTGTGATTTTGTCTGTAAAGCTTTGCTTTTACTATTTGTCCTAGGGTTATCTCTGCCTATTTTTTTTTTTTGTATAGTTTTTAGTGCTTGTTATCATTGGTGGATTTGATTTTTGGTTTGGTTGCTCTCTTCTTTCTTTTTTTTTCTTTCTTTATTACTTTTTAATTTTTTATTATTAATAATTATTTTTTATTTTTATAACTTTATTTGATTTTATTTTTCTTTCTTTCTTTTTTCTCACTTTTCTTCTGAGCCATCTGGCTGACAGTTTATGGTGTTCTGGTTGGGTGTCAGACCTGTGCCTCTGAGGTGGGAGAGGTGAGTTCAGGACACTGGTCCACCAGAAACCTCCCATGTCCACATAATATCAAATGGCAAAAGCTCTCCCAGAGATCTTCATCTCAACACTAAGACCTAGCTCCACTCAATGACCAGCAAGCTACAATGCTGGACACCCTATGCCAAGCAACTAGCGAGACAAGAACACAACCCCACCCATAGGAAGAGAGGCTGCCTAAAATCATAATAAGGTCTCAGACATGCCAAAAACACCACCAGATGCGGTCCTGCCCACCAGAAAGACAAGAGGCAACCTCATTCACCAGAACACAGGTATGAGCCACGTCCACCAGGAAGCTTGCACAACCCACTGAACCAACCTTAGCCACTGGGGGCAGACACCAAAAACAATGAGAACTATGAACCTGCAGTGTGCTAAAAGGAGACCCCAAACACCATAAATTAAGCAAAATGAGGAGACAAAGAAACACACATCAGATGAAGGAGCAAGGTAAAAGCTCACCAGACCAAACAAATGAAGATGAAATAGGCAGTCTACCTGAAGGAGAATTCAGAGTAGTGATAGTAAAGATGATCCAAAATCTTGGAAATAGAATGGAGAAAATACAGGAAACTTTTAACAAGGACCTAAAAAGCAAACAAACAATGTTTAAAAATACAATAAATGAAATTAAGAATTCTCTAGAAGGAATCAAACGCAGAATAACTGAGGCAGAAGAACGGATAAGTACCTGGAAGATAAAATAGTGGAAATAACTACCGGAGAGCAGAATAAAGAAAAAAGAATGAAAAGAATGGAGGACAGTTTCAGAAACCTCTGGGACAACATTAAATGCACATTAAATGCAACACTAAATATTGGAATTATAAGGGTCCCAGAAGAAGAAAAGAAAAAGAAAGGGACGGAGAAAATATTTGAAGAGATTATAGTTGAAAACATCCCTAATATGGGAAAGGAAATAGTGAATCAAGTGCAAGAAGTGCAGAGAGTCCCATACAGGATTAATCCAAGGAGAAACAAACCAAGACATATATTAATCAAGCTATCAAAAATTAAATACAAAGAAAAAATATTAAAAGGAAAAAACAACAAATAACATAAAAGGGAATCCCCATAAGGTTAACAGCTGATCGTTCAGCAGAAACTCTGCAAGCCAGAAAGGAGTGATAGAACATATTTAAAGTGATAAAAGGGAAAAACCTACAACCAAGATTACTCTACACAGCAAGGATCTCATTCAGATTCGACAGAGAAATTAAAATTTTTACAGACAAGCAAAAGCTAACAGAATTCAGCACCACAAAACCACCTCTACAACAAATGCTAAAGGAACTTCTCTAAGTGGGAAACACAAGAGAAGGAAAAGACCTAAAATAACAAACAAAAAACAATTATGAAAATGGTAATAGGAACATACATATCAATAATTACCTTCAATGTAAATGGATTATATGCTCCACCAATAGACTAGCTGAATGGATACAAAAACAAGACCCATATATATGCTGTCTACAAGAGACCCACTTCAGACCTAGGGACACATACAGAATGAAAGTGAGGGGATGGAAAAAGATATTCCATGCAAATGGAAATCAAAAGAAAGCTGGAGTAGCGATTCTCATCAGACAAAATAGACTTTAAAATAAAGACTATTACAAGAGACAAAGAAGGACACTACATACTGATAAAGGGATCAATCCAAGAAGAAGAAATAGCAATTGTAAATATTGATGCACCCAACAGAGGAGCACCTTGATACATAAGGCAAATACTAACAGCCATAAAAGGGGAAATTGACAGTAACATAATCATAGTAGGGGACTTTAACATCCCACTTTCACCAATGGACAGATCATCCAAAATGAAAATAAATAAGAAAACACAGCTTTAAATGATACATTAAATAAGATGAACTTAATTGATATTTACAGGATATTCTATCCAAAAACAACAAAACACACTTTCTTCTCAAATAATCATGGAACGTTCTCCAGGATACATTATACCATGTGTCACAAATCAAGCCTTGTTAAATTTAAGAATATTGAGGTTGAATCAAGTATCTTTTCTTGGGCTTCCCTGGTGGCGCAGTGGTTGAGCATCCATCTGCCAATGCAGGGGACATGGGTTCATGCCCCGGTCCAGGAAAATACCACATGCCGCGGAGCGGCTAGGCCCGTGAGCCATGGCTGCTGATCCTGTGCATCCAGAGCCAGTGCTCCACAACTGGAGAGGTCACAACAGTGAGAGGCCCATGTACCGCAAATAAAAAAAAAAAATGTATCTTTTCTGACCACAACACTATGAGAGTAGATATCAATTACAGGAAAAAATCTGTAAAAAATAGAAACACATGGAAGCTAAACAATACACTACTAAATAACCAAGAAATCACTGAAGAAACCAAAGAGGAAATCAAAAAATACCTAGAAACACATGACAATGAAAACAGGGCAACCCAAAACCTATGGGATGCAGCAAAAGCAGTAGTAAGAGGGAAGTTTATCGCAATACAGTCCTACCTCAAGAAACAAGAAAAATCTCAAATAAACAACCTAACCTTACACCTAAAGCAATTAGAGAAAGAAGAACAAAAAAAAAAAAAAAAAAAACAAAGTTAGCAGAAGGAAAGAAATCATAAATATCATAAAAATAAATGAAAAAGAAAAGAAGGAAATAATAGCAAAGATCAATAAAACTAAAACCTGGTTCTTTGAGAAGATAAACAAAATTGATAAACCATTAGCTAGACTCATCAACAAAAAAAGGGAGAAGACTCAAATCAATAGAATTAGAAATGAAAAAGGAGAATTAACAAGCGACACTGTAGACATACAAAGGATCATGAGAGATTACTACAAGCAACTATATGCCAACAAAATGGACAACCTGGAAGAAACAGACAAATACTTAGAAAAGCACAACTTTCCAAGACTGAACCAGGAAGAAAAAGAAAATATAAACAGACAAATCACAAGCACTGAAATTGAGACTGTGATTAAAAATATTCCAACAAACAAAAGCCCAGGACCAGATGGCTTCACAGGCAAATTCTATCAAACATTTAGAGAAGAGCTAACAACTATCCTTCTCAAACTCCTCCAAAATATAGCAGAGGGAGGAACACTCCCACACTCATTCTACATGGCACCATCACCCTTATCCCAAAAGCAGACAAAGATGTCACAAAGAAAGAAAACTACAGGCCATTATCACTGATGAACATACATGCAAAAATCCTCAACAAAATACTAGCAAACAGAATCCAACAGCACATTTAAAGGATCATACACCATGATCAAGTAGGGTTTATCCCATGAATGCAAGTATTCTTCAATATAGGCAAATCAATCTATGTGATACGCCATATTAACAAATTGAAGAAGAAAAGCCATATGATCACCTCAATAGATGCAAAAAAGCTTCTGACAAAATTCAACACACATTTATGATAAAAACCCTCCAGAAAATAGGCATAGAGGGACCTTACCTCAACGTAATAAAGGCCATATCTGAAAAACCCAGAGCCAACATCGTTCTCAATGGTGAAAAACTGAAACTATTTCCTCTAAGATCATGAACAAGACAAGGTTTCCCAGTATCACCATATTATTCAATGTAGTATTGGAAGTTTTAGCCACAGCAACCAGAGAAGAAAAAAGAAATAAAAGGAATCCAAATTGGAAAAGAAGAAAGCTTTCATTCTTTGCAAATGACATGGTATTATACATACAGAATCCTAAAGATACTACCAGATAACTACTACAGCTAATCAATGAATTTGGTAAAGTAGCAGGATACAAAATTAATGCACAGCAATCTCTTTCATTCCTATACACTAGTGAAGAAAAATCTGAAAGAGAAATCAAGGAAACACTCCCCTTTACCACTGCAGCCAAAAGAATTAAATACCTAGGAATAAACCTACGTAAGGAGACAAAAGGCATTTATGCAGAAAACTATAAGACACTGATAAAAGAAATCAAAGATGATACAAGCATATGGAGAGATATACCATGTTCTTGGATTGGAAGAATCAATATGGTGAAAATGGCTATACTACCTAAAACAATCTACAGATTCAGTGAAATCCCTATCAAACTACCAGTGGCATTTTTCTCAGAAGTAGAACAAAAATTTCACAATTCGTATGGAAACACAAAAGACCTTGAATAGCCAAAGCAATCTTGAGAAAGAAAAACGGAGCTGGAGCAATCAGCCTCCCTGACTTCAGAGTATACTACAAAGCTACATTAATCGAGACAGTAATGGTACTGGCACAGGATAGAAAGCTCAGATATAAATCCACGCACATATGGTCAGCTTATCTTTGATGAAGGAGGCAAAAATATACAATGGAGAAAAGACAACCTCTTCAATAAGTGGTCCTGGGAAAACTAGACAGCTACATGTAAAAGAATGAAATTAGAACACCTGCTAACACCATACACAAAAATAAACTCAAAATGGATTAAAGACCTAAATGTAAGTCCAGACACTATAAAACTCTTAGAGGAAAACATAGGCAGAACACTTTATGACATAAACCACAGTAAGATTCTTTTTGACCCACCTCCTAGACACATGGAAATAAAAACAAAAATAAAGAAATGGAACCTAATGAAACTTAAAAGCTTTTGCACAGCAAAGGAAACCATAAACAAGACAAAAAGAATGGGAGAAACCTCAGAATGGGAGAAAATATTTGCCAAAGAAGCAACAGACAAAGGATTAATCTCCAGAATATACAAGCAGCTCATGCAGCTCAATATCATAAAAACGAAAAACCCAATCCAAACATGGGCAGAAGACCTAAATAGACATTTCTCCAAAGAAGATATACAGATTGCCAACAAACACATGAAAGAATGCTCAACATCATTAATCATTAGAGAAATGCAAATTAAAACTACGATGAGGTATTACCTCACACCAGTCAGAATGACCATAATCAAAATTTCTACAAACAGTAAATGCTGGAGAGGGTGCGGAGAAAAGGGAACCCTCTTACACTGTTGGTGAGAATGTAAACTGATACAGCCACTATGGAGAACAGTATGGAGATTCCTTAAAATACTAAAAATAAAACTGCCATATGACCCAGAAATCCCACTACTGGGCATATACCCTGAGAAAACCATAGTTCAAAAAGAGTCATGTACCATAATGTTCATTGCAGCTCTATTTACAATAGCCAGGACATGAAAGCAACCTAAGTGTCCATTGACAGATGAATGGGTAAAGAAGATGTGACACATATATACAATGGAATGTTACTCAGCCATAAAAAGAAATGAAACTGAGTTATTTGTAGTGAAGTGGCTGGACTTAGAGGCTGTCATACAGGTTGAAGTAAGTCAGAAAGAGAAAAACAAATACTGTATGCTAACACATATATATGGAATCTAAAAAAAAAAAAAATGGTTCTGAAGAACCTAGGGGCAGGACAGGAATAACAAAGCAGACACAGAGAATGGACTTGAGGACATGGAGAGGGGGAAGGGTAAGCTGGGACGAAGTGAGAGAGTGGCATGGACTTATATATACTACCAAATGTAAAATAGATAGTGGGAACCAGCCTCATAGCACAGGGAGATCAACTCAGTGCTTTGTTACCATCTAGAGGGGTGGGATAGGGAGGGTAGGAGGGATATGCAAGAGGGAGGAGATATGGGGATATATGTATACATATAGCTGTTTCACTTTGTTATAAAAGAGAATCTAACACACCACTGTAAATCATTTATACTCCAATAAATATATTAAAAAAAATAAAAGAAAGAAAATGGTAGTTGCAGAGGAAAAAAAAAAAAAAGGTCAACCTGTGCTACTAGATGAATGTGTAATAGATGGTGGGCAGGCAAAAACAAATGATGTCTGCTACACTTTATAATACTCAATATAAAAGTTTTAGAAAGATAAATACATTGCTCATTCCAACAGTCTGTCTCCTTAGGTAAAAAGAGGTAGCTTTGATATCATGTAAAGGACCCTTTCCCCATAACTAATGTTGATTTTATTTTTTAAAAAAAAATTTTGTGAGGAAAAATGTTGAACATACACAAAGTCAGCAGAGTAGTAGGATGAGTGCCCTGTGAGGCTCACCCAGCACAGCGATAGTGAGCATCCGCCTTCCTCCTGACATTTACAGCTCTACCCACAGCCCCTTTGAGACTGGGTTTCTTGACAAATTTTACACTGGGTTGAAATGCACAAATGTTGGCTGTACATTGTTGACAAATGGTTATGCCCATGAAGCCAACACCCCTAATAGAATATGGAAACTTTATGTTCCTCAGAATGTGCCCCCTGTCCTTCCCACGCACAACTGGTACTCAGTCTGATTTCTATCACCCAAACTCTGTCTGGACCATGCCCTGTGATCCTTTTATGCTGCTCCTTCTGCTTGCCATGATGTCTGTGATATCCTTGCAGATTGTTGTGTGTGTATCAATAGTTCATGCCCTGTCCTGGCTGTGTCGGGTTCCATAGTGTGATGTACTGCCATTTGCTTATCCATTCACCCTCTGGAGTGCATTATCTTTATTTCTTCCTTCCTTCCTTCCTTCCTTCCTTCCTTCCTTCCTTCCTTTCTTTCTTTCTTTCTTTCTTTCCTTCTTTCTCTCTTTCTTTCTTGTTCTCTCAAGCATTCTTTATGTTTTTAATTTCTCTGATCTGATTGAGAATGTTTCCAATGCTGTAGAAGTTGGAATTTTTAGATAAAAGCAAGTACACTGTCTACAGCATCACTATAATCAAAACTACTGCTTCATATCTTTGTATTAATTTAAAGTAGAAAAACAGCTGACCTACCTTGGTCTTGCTTCCAAGCAGAGTTAAAGACATATACACATTGAATTGAACGTACATATTAGGATTTTAGATGAAAATTGTAGAGTTACCACAAAGAGTTTGTTACTGATTTTTTTGAAGTTTGCAGCAGACATAACCATAGACTAACAGCATAGCATATTTAAAAGTAATGATTGTGTGTGTCAGTGAAATGCATGTTCTTCCTCACAGTTACCCCATTGGGAATGTTTCAATTCCAGAGCTATGGTCACATAGGATAAAAATGGAAAATAAAATTTCTGGATTTTTTCCCTCTGGAATAGTGCTTGAAATCCAGATTATCTGAATTGATTTTGGTATATTGGCTACATTAGAAGACAGACTGAAAACCTGTTTCATGCCCCATAGAAATAAGTGCTGAATTCACTCTTTACAACACTTTTTAAAATTCAAAGTCATTTTCTTGGATCTTGGGGGCAATTAACACTTATATTGTGCAGGAACGTGTGTGTTTTTTGGTATTATTAACTTTGACAAAGGGAAGTTACTTCCCAATCTAACTTGAATCTAATCAAAATGTTTCAATTGGCTTCTTATAATTTGTTTACCTAAACATTTTCTACTATTTAATTGATTCTAGTACTATGCCAGTATTTCAGATGATAGTGCTCAAACCTGAAAACTCAGTTGTGTATCCAGTATTTTCCCAAGTGTTTGCTTACAGTATCAGCCCCACAACACATTCCACTAAAAAGAAGTTTTGTGGACTAGCAGTTTAGATAATAAAATTAAAATTATCTCATTATTTCACAGACTTATATATCATGACATGTTTCTTCCTGATTAACTCTTTCTAACCCAAACTGATGTACTAGTATTCTCAGAAACCAAAAATTTAAATACCTCTGGTAATATGCAGATGAATAATCTTAATAATTGATCAAAATTTTCTGTTTTATTCACTGAAAGTCTTGTACAATTTATAAATAAAATCCCAGCCTCTTAGTAGAATAAGGTTAAGGATATAGGCAAAAGAAGAATAGTGAAAAAATTAAAATAGGATGTGAAGACAGAAAATGCTCTTGTAATTAAGCAACCTCCAATTTAAAATAGCAGAATTTAGTGATAAGGAAAATGTTGTTCAATTTATGTGTAAAAAGAGGTGACAGAGGCCATTTTGAGGGAGACTTCAGAATTTCTGCAGTTCTAATCCTGGCATTCCAGGATGGGTTTAAAAGGTCAGGAGAAAATAGAGGAGAAAGGAAAGAAACAGTAGCCTTATCTACTACCTCTGCCTCATAGCAGTCCTTACCATAGGCTCGTAAACCCAAATTCAGACCTCCTAAATACAGACAAAACTCAATTGTCTGGTATGCACAAGTATCTGGAAAAATGTCATCTTAAAACAACAGGTACACATGTTTGGGAGTGGTGAGAGTTTTGAGTGAGGGTATAGCAAAATAATTCCTGGTGGTCAAAATAGATATATTAAGAAGTCAGTGAGGCTACAAACATAAAAAGAACTTATAGAGTCCAGAGCACCAATTAATCAGTTCACTGATCAGAAGAAGCAGACCATTCTAATTGGCTACTACTTTCTGCAAAAAAGATTCTTGGAGGGGGGCAAAAAGGAAGCAAATATAAACAGAAAAGGAGAAAAAAGATAAAAGAAAGGCAAGGTGAGGAAAGAGGACAGCAGAATGCAACAGGAAGGATGACAGGATTGGAAGCTCTGTTGAAGTTGAATAGCAGTCATTCTGACATCAGAAAAGACAAGGGCAAGGCATTTATTTATTGAGCATCAACTTATTCTTGGCACTAAATTGGATCATTTACTTTATTAGTGCCTTTACCTCTTGTTAGCAATTTTGCTGAGTGTTCCTTTTAATTCTCACTTTATGTATGAAATGAGATTCTTAAGAGTTAATTAACTTGCCCAAAGTTCACATATTGTAAGTAAATTTGCAATTCAGGCCTTGTGACCCAAATGTCCACATTCACACTACTACACCCACTCCCCCAACAAAAGGAACTAGAACATCTAGCCTCAACATAACATAATTTTGCTTGATTGTGCCAGCATAAGGTAGTCCATTGGAGTTCAAGTGGGCTTTGGCCAAATGGGTATTTGTACCTTAATGGCTCCTAAGGGTATTCATGTGACATTTTGAAAAGATGTCAATCAGTGTAGTCCATGACTTTAAGGTACTGAGTGGAGAATAGTTAGTTTATTAATATTCACAATGAAGACAGTCTTCAATATAAGGTCCGTTGACTCTATTTAAAAACTAAGGCAACTATGTTATCAGTTCTAGAATGCTTTTCATAAATAGAATTATAAATAAAGGGTTGAAATATAAACCACTTAAATAATCAGATGCAGGTACTTTTTTTTTCAAAAATGGTGAGTTTTTGTAAGATCACTTTTTAATGATTTTTTCTATGTTATTATATCTTGTGGCTCATGGACAATATACAGTAAGAGTGTCCACAGAGAAGACACTTAAATTTCTCCCCCTAATTCTGTGTGTGTGTGATTTGGAGACTCCCTCATCAATCCATAGTCTTTCTATCAATAAATACCTCTTGTAGTATAGGAAAATTCACAGAGAAAACAGCTTATCTGCCATTGTGTTTTCCTTAACACTACATTCTAGATGCATAAGGACTGAGTTTTCTGGAACCCAGTAAAAACAAAGACTGCTTTACCTGTGTCAGGTAGACAGGTGGATGAACAGATGGATAAATGGAAAAAAGAAAAAAGAAAAGAAAGAAAAAAAGAAAGAAAGAAAGAAAGAAAGAGAGAAAGAAAGAAAGAAAAAGAAAGAAAGAAAGAAAGAAAGAAAGAAAGAAAGAAAGAAAGAAAGAAAGAAAGAAAGAAAGAAAGAAAGAGGGAAAGAAGGAGAGAGGGAAGGAAGGAGAGAGGGAAGAAGAAAGGAAGAGAAAATAAAGTAATACTATGCCCTAGAAGAAGAAAAGATTTCTTTTAAGTAACAGGTATGTGTGTCTTAGTGAGAGTGTGCATGGTAAATGAACTGAGTTGCAGCAAATACAGCAAACAGAGCAGTGATTAGGAGTCAGAAGAGATGAGTTATATTCTTTGCCACAGACTTTACAGCCTTAAATAAGACCCTTAACCTTATGCACTTCCTTTTCCAACTTGAAATCTTAACCTAGAGGAAAGCATGCTGACATCGTCTAAGCATGAGAGAATGTGGACATTTGAGAAGACCTGAAATAGTTAAAGGCAGGGCCAGACTTGGAAAAGGATTGCTGAGGCCACATGTTTTCCCAGTATGTGACCTGCAGGCACACACCTGGGCACGGTCAGGTTACAGCTCACTTGTTTCCACCCCCAGGTCAGACCCTGGTCGATGATAGACCCAGGACCCTCCTTAATTAAGTATACCAATCACCTAAAGCAACAAGACGGTATTAGGGAATATTGGATGTCACTCAGTCTCTCTTTAGACTTCCTTTCCCTTTAATTATTTCAAAAGAAAAACACTTTTTTTTTTAAGTCAAAAATAACAAAAGCAAAGCCCTTTAAAGGAATAGATATCTGTAAAGATTAAGTAATGACTGCCTGGACTTTTAACTGCCCTGTATTTGCTTCTAAATTTGATGCTATGTTGAATATAGGCAGCTCTGGATTATCTATTCCCACTCGTTTGTCCCTCCTGTTGCCTCATTTAGAAAATATCAATGAATAGTTACCATCTGGTTTCATAAAGAAAATATCTGGAAATTCTTATTTGATTCTCTTTTACTTAGAATTATTTTTGTTGTTGTTGTTGTTCCTTAAATCTAAGGAGCAGGAGCTAGAGCATATTTAAAAACATTGACACTTCTTTCCTCTTCCAGGAGTGGTTCAGAGAAGTCTCTAAATCACCAGTGGCTTTTGGGAATTTACCACATCCAAGAAAAGGAAGCAATATTTTCAGTTATCCAATGGGAGCTGCAGGTGTACGGGATGGGCTCCCTAAAGTTAATAATTTGATGAGTCAAGTTTGTAATCTATCTCATAAAAAAAATGTGTCATGGGGACTTAAATATAATAGAGGTTTTGCTTTCCATTACATCAGAAAGTAGAACTCAGAAGATAAACTAATGGAATTTTATTTTCTTAATTCAGTCACTATTAATCAATACACATTTTCTTTCTCCTCTCTTGTTTCATTTCGTAGATAGATTCTATCAAAATATTACTGAATGATGTTTACAATATCGAACTTAGAATAGCACTTAATGTATTTTCTTATATGAACTTCCCATCAGTCCTTGATATCTGTATTGGTAATATTAATATCCCCATGAAGATACAAATATCCAGAGAAGTTAAGACTTGCTCAAGATCCACAGTGAAATCCACTCTACTCTAAACTCAAAAAGTTCATTTTCTTGCTCTGAGTCCACAAAAGTGAAGTCTGACTTCATTTTCTCCTGGACAAATCCTCTTAGTGCTTTATGCTTTCCTATAACTTTCTTCTAGGCATCTATTTACTTCCAATTCTCCAAGTCACCTCCAACCTGGCCTTATTGACTAAAATACTAAAACTCTGAATTATTACCATACGCCATCATTTTTGACAGTTCCATTTCCCATTCTTTGTTCTCACCCTCCTTACATGATAAAAATCTAACCTAAAAAAACTTGATTACACAAATATTACCATATGATAATAGCATAATTACCCAAGTCATGTTTTATATATTTTTTCAGTTCAGCTGAGTTATCCTAGATAAAAATCTTAACCCAGTGAATTTACTGGTGAGAACTGAAAACACAGGGGTTTGATAACCTAGTTGAAATGGATTAATTCCTTGAAAGACACAGTATACCAAAACTCACTTAAGAAGAAATAGATGATATGAATAGACATTTATCTATTTAAGAAATTGAATCAATAACTAATAACCTTCTAAAACAGAAAGCACTATGAACAGATGGGTTCACTAATGAAGTCTATCAAACAATTAAGGAAGAAATTTTACCAGTTCTCTACAATCTTTTCAAAGGATGGAACCTGAATTAATACTTCCTAACTCATTCTATGAGACCAACATTTCTCTAATGCCAAAGCCAGAAAAAGACATTAGAAGAAAAGAAAATGACAGATTATCTCCCATGAGCATGAGTCCTCAACAAAATATTACCAAAAGTATAATAAGAATTATATACCAAAACCAAGTGAGATTGAACCCAGATATGCAAGACTAGTTCAACATAAAAATCAATTTTTTAATTCATCATATCAACAGACTAGAAAGAAAAATCATATGACTAAATAAATGCAGAAAAAGCATCTGAGAAAACTCAATACCCATTCATGATTAAAAACTTTCAGTAAACAAGGAATAGAGGGAAACTTTCTCAATCTGATAAAGATTATCTACAAAAAACCTACAGCTAACATCATACTTAATGATGAGAAAGTGAAAAACTTCCCACTAAAATTAGGTAAAAGACAATAATGTACTCTCTCACCACTTCTTTTCAACATCACACTGGAAATCCTTGCTAATTCAATAAGGCAAAAAAGGGCTTTCCTGGTGGCACAGTGGTTGAGAATCTGCCTGCTAATGCAGGGGACATGGGTTCGAGCCCTGGTCTGGGAAGATCCCACATGCTGAGGAGCTACAAGGCCCGTGAGCCACAACTACTGAGCCTGCATGTCTGGAGCCTGTGCTCCGTGACAAGAGAGGCCGTGATAGTGAGAGGCCTGCACACTGCGATGAAGAGTGGCCCCCGCTTGCCACAACTAGAGAAAGCACTCGCACAGAAATGAAGACCCAACACAGCCAAAAATAAATAAATAAATAAATAAAAGCCAAACATTTGAAGCCCTTTAAAAATAATAATAATAAGGCAAAAAAAATAGGAATAAAAGATATACAGATTGGGAAGGAAGATATAAAACTTTGTTTTGCAGATAGTATAACTATTTGTAGAAAATCAGAAAGAACCAACAATAACAACAAAAAAACAAAACAAAAAAATTCTGGAACTACTTAGCAATTATAGCAAGATTGCAAAATACACATTAATATACAATTTTCAATTGCTTTTCTATGTACCAAATAAGAACAAGTGGAATTTGAACTTAAAAACATAATGCCATTTACATTAGCATCCCCTAAAATAAAATACTTAGTTATAAATTTAACAAAATGCATACAAGATCTGTATGATGAAAACTACAAAACTTTGATAAATAAAATTTCAAAAAATCTAAATAAATGGAGACATATTTCATGTTCATAGATAAGAAGAACAGATATTGTCAAGATTCCAATTCTTCCCAACTTTATCTGTAGATTCAATGAAATCCTAAACAAAATCACAACGCATTATTTGTAGCTACGGGCAACTAATTCTAAAGTTTTTATAGATGGAGAAAAGACCCAGAATAGCCACAAAATATTGAAGGAGAAGAACAAAGTTGGAGGACCGATGCTACCCAACTTGAAGATTTACAATAAAGCTACAGTAATCAACACAGTGTAGTTTTGGAGAAAAAAAAAAAGAAAGAAAGAAAAATATAGATGAAAGAAACAAAATAGAGAGCCCAGAAATAGACTCCCAATAAATATAGTCAACTAATCTTTGACAAAGTAGCAAAGGCAATACAATGGCACAAAGAAAGTCTCCTCAACAAATGATGCTGAAAAAACTGGACAGCCACATGCAAAAATATGCATCTAGACACAGAGATTACACACTTCACAAAAATTAACTCAAAATGGACCATAGACATAAATGTAAAATGCAAAACTATACAACTCCTCGAAGATAATATAGGAGAAAACCTAGACGACATTGGGTGTTGTGATGCCTTTTTAAGCACAATCCAAAGATACAACTCATTATCATTAATAAGCTGGACCTCATTAAAATTAAAATCTCCTGCTCTGTGAGAAACAATCTCAAGAGAATTAGAAGAAAGGCCATAGACTGGGAGAAAATATTTGCAAAAGACACATCTGGTGAAAGATTTATCCAAAATATACAAAGAAGTATATATTTAACTTACCCACTTTATTTATTTATTTTAAATTGAAATATAGTTGATTTACAATATTATTAATTTCAGATGTACAGCATAGTGATTCAGTATTTTATAGATTATATCCCATTTATTTAATTTGTTTTTTTTTAACTTTTTTTTTTATGCGGACCATTTTTAAAGTCTTTATTGAATTTGTTACAGTATTGCTTCTGTTTTTTATTTTTTGGTTTATGGCCACAAGACATGTGGGATCTTACCTCCTCAACCAGGGATCAAACCCACACCTCCTGCACTGGAAGATGAAGTCTTAACCACTGGACCACCAGGGAAGTCCCATATACCCCATTTAAAGTTATTACAAAATAATGTCTATAATTCCTGGTGCTGTACAATATATCCTTGTTGATTATTTATTTTGTAAATAGTAGTTTGTATCTCTTAATCCCCTAACCCTATCTTGCCCCCCACTTCCCTCTCCCCACTGGTAACCTCTAGTTTGTTCTTATATCTTTGAGTCTGTTTCCTTTTTGTTATTTTCACTAATTTGCTTTATTTTTTAGATTCCATATACAAATTATAGCTACAGTATTTGTCTTTGTCTTATTTCACTAAGCATAATACTCTCTAGGTTCACCACGTTGTTGCAAATGGCATTATTTCATTCTTTTTTATGGCTGAGTAGTATTCTATTGTATATATATATATATATATATGTGCATACCGCATCTTCTTTATCCATTTATCTTTTTATGGACACTTGGGTTGTTTCCATATATTGGCTATTGTAAATAGTGCTGCTATGAACATTACATTACATGTATTTTTTTCCAGTTAGTATTTTCATTTTGGGGGGATAGATACCTAGGAGTGAAATTACTGAATTGTATGGTAGTTTTATTTTTCATTTTTTGAAGAATCTCCATACAGTTTTCTACAGAAGCAGCACCAATTTATAGTCCCACCAACAGTGTACAAGTGTTCCCGTTTCTCCATATCCTCAGGAACAGTTGTTATTTGTGGAATTTTTTTTTTTTTTTTTGCGGTACTCGGGCCTCTCACTGTTGTGGCCTCTCCGACTGCGGAGCACAGGCTCTGGACGCGCAGGCTCAGCGGCCATGGCTCACGGGCCCAGCCGCTCCGCGGCGTGTGGGATCTTCCCAGACCAGGGCACGAACCCGTGTCCCCTGCGTCGGCAGGCGGACTCTCAACCACTGCGCCACCAGGGAAACCCTATTTGTGGAATTTTTGATGATAGCCATTCTGATAGGTGTGATGTGATATCTCATTATTTTGATTTTCATTTATCTAATAATTAATGATGTTGAGCATCTTTTTATGTGCCTGTTAGCCATCTGTATGTCATTTTTGGAAAAATATCTATTCAGGTCTTTTGCCAAATTTTTAAATGGGCTGTTTGTTTTTGTGATATTGAGTTGTAGGGGCTGTTTATATAGTTTGGATATTAACTCCTTGTTGGTCTTATCACTTGCAAATATTTTCTCCCATTCATTAGGTTGTGTTTGTTTTGTTGATAGTTTCATTTGCTGTGCAAAAGCTTTTAAGTTTAATTAGTCCCATTTTTATAATTTTGCTTTTATATCTTTTGCCTTATAAGACAAACAAATATTGCTACAATTTATATGAAAGAGTGTTCTGCCTATATTCTCTTCTAGGAGTTTACAGTTTCAGGTCTTACATTTAGGTCTTTAATTCATTTTGAGTTTATTTTTGTACATGGTATGAGGAAATGTTCTAATCTCATTCTTTTACATGTTGCTGTACAGTTTTTCCAGCACCACTTATTGAAAAGACTGTTTTCTCCATTGTGTATTCTTGCCTTCTTTTTCATGGATTAATTGACCATAGGTATGTGGGTTTATTTCTGGGCTCTCTATTTTGTTCCATTGATCTATGTTCTGTTTTTGTGCCAGTACCACTCTGTTTTGATTACTGTAACTTTGTAGTACAGTCTGAAGTCAGGGAGCATGATATCTCCAGCTTTGTTCTTTTTTCTCAAGATCGCTTTGGGATTCAGGGCCTTTTTAGTTTCTATATAAAATTTAGGATTATTTGTTCTAGTTCCATGAAAAATGTCATGGGTATTTTGATATGGATTGAATTAAATCTGTAGATTGTTTTGGGTAGTATGGACTTTTTAATTCTTCCAGTCCAATAACACAGGATTTCTTTCCATTTCTTCATTGACCCATTGGTTTTTTAGAAGCATGCTATTTCGTCTCCACATATTTGTATTTTCCTGTTTTTATTTCTGTAATTGATTCCTAGCTTTATACCATTGTGGTTAGAAAAAAATATTTGATATAGTTTCTATCCTCTTAAATTTAAGTCTTGTTTTGTGGCCTTGCACATGATCTATCCTGCAGAACATTCCATGTGCACTTGAAAAGAATGTGCTTTCTGTTGTTTGTTTTTGGATATAATGTCCTGTGGATATCTATTAAGTCCAACTGGTCTATTGTGTCACTCATGACCACTGTTGCCTTATTAACTTCCTGTTTGGATGATCTGTCCATTGATTTAAGTGGGGCTTTCTCTCACTCTTTCAATTGAGACCAGTTACTCTGTCTTCTCATTTTGCTTAACTTTCTCTATCTCTATGAATTTTGGTGAATCAGTTATATTGCAGTCTTGGAGGGGTGTCCTTATAGGGGAACATCCCTGTACAGACTGCTTGTGCTCAGTGCCTTTTGCTGTAGAGCTAGATTTGACCTAGATGCAGGTTATGTCTTTCCTTAGGGTATGCTGTCAGCTATCACCTTGGTAGGAGGCAGGACTGGAGAAGGAGAGTCTAGGGCTGAAGGCAGGTATTCCCTTATGCTCAGGTGCTGTCATGACCCCATTGTGGGGTGGCGCTGGACCCCTAGTTTCTGGGGCAGACATCCCGAGGATTTGTTCTGAGCTAGCTCTCTTCCCTTTAAGTGTGTGTTTTCCTCTTTCCCAGCACTGGGATCCTTTGCCCAGAGAGAAGCAATGCTGAAGCAAGTGGGGCCCATTCAGGCTCTCAGCTCATGATTGGGCATGAGCTGCACCTGGTCAGCTTCAAAGAGAAGTCTGAGCTACCTCCAATGCACTGCCTGTGCAGGTGCCAGTGATTGTTGCCCTTGTGCTGCTCAAACAAAACCTCAGGTCAAAGCCTTCTTTGTCCCTCACAGCTGATCTCTCCCCCCAGCCTCTGCCACCCTCTTCCCTGTTATGGAGCCACACCACCTGCCCTGGGATCCATGTGGGCTCTTGGTGTGTATCATGAATTGGGGCAAAGGCTGTGGTGGACCAGCTGCCATCAGAGTTCCAGGGTGCTTCTTATGCATTACCTGAGTAAGTGCCACCAATGTCCACCCCCACCGCACCCAGATGTGTCCTCGGATCTGAGTCACCTCTGCATCCCATGGCCAGGCCCTCTCCTTGGTTGTGGCAGCCTTAGGCCCAGTGCAAAGCTGCAGTGTGGAGTTAAGTGGGGCTGGAACATTTACCCAGCTCAGGCTGAGGCATGTGCCAAGGCAGTCATGGGAAAGCAGGCAACCACTAGAGCAGTCTCAACCTGACCTCTCTGCTCTGCCTTGGGGCAAGCTAACGTTCATGTGTTCCTCATCAGTGGAGTCTAGGCTTCCCATAGCTCTCTTATTAGTCCCAGAAGCCCTCCAACTAGACAAGGGGATGACCTTCCCTGTGTAGGCCCCCACAGTTGGAGCACCCAATAAGTGGCTTGAACTTCTCACTCCCCAGGGTGAATCTCTGCCCATGTAATCTCCATTTTCCTCTGAGTCCCCTCCCAGGGGCGTGGGTCCTGATCTGATCCCTTCTCTTCCTTTCCTACCTGATTCTGTCTAAATGTTTATTACAGTCTTGGTTGCACAGGAGTCTTTCTACCGTTTCGAATTAGTTTTCAGTAAGGATTTTTCCACTTGTGGATGTATTTTTGATGTGTTCATGGTGGGAGCTGAGTTCATATCTTCTTATTCCGCCATCTTGATCAATCTCCCAAAATACACAAAGAACTTGTAAAACTCAACAGTAAGAAAACAAACAACTGATTAAAAAAAGAGCCAAAGGATGCTTCACATCATGACATCAGGGAAATGCAAATTAAAACAATAACAAGAAAAAACTGCATACCTGTTAGAATAGCCAAAATCCAGAGAACTGACAACACCAAATGATGGTGAGGATGGAGGGCAACAGGAACTTGCATACATTGCTAATGGGAATGCAAAATGGAACAGCCACTTGGGAGACATTTTAGCACTTTCTTATAAAACTAAATATACTCTTACCATATAATCCAGCAACTGCACTCCTTGTTGTTTACCCAAAGGACCTGAAAATGTATGTCTATGCAAAAAGCTGAATACAGATGTTTAGAGTAGTTTTCTTCATCACTGCCAAAACTTGGAAGGAACAAAGATGCCCTTCAGTAGGTAAATTATGGTACATCTGGAAAATGGAATACTATACAAAGCTAAAAAGAAATGAGCTATCAACCCATGAAAAGACATTGGAGGAATCTTATATGCATATCACTAGGTGAAAGAAGCCAATACGTAAAGGCTACATACTGTGTAATTCCAAATATATGACGTTCTGGAAAAGGCAAAACTATGGAGAAAATAAAAAGATCAGTGGTTATGGGGTTGGTTCAGAAGAGTAGGATGAATAGGCAAAGCACAGTATTTTTCAGGCAGTGAAAATATTATGTATGATGTTATAATAATGGATATATGTCGTGAGAGATTTATCCAAACTCACAGAAAGTACATCACTAAGTGTGAACCCTAAGGTAGACAATGAACTTTTGATAGTTGTGATGTGTCAGTGTAGGTTCATTCTTAGTGAAAAAATGTACCATTCTGGTGAGTAATGTTGATAATAGGAGAAACCATATATGTATAGGGTCAGGGAAATATCTTTACTTTCCTCTCAATTTGGTTGTCAATCTAAAACTTCTCTTAAAACCAAATTCTTTAAAATTAAAAAAATAATAATAATTATCTACTATTAGCATTATTTTATTATCTTCTCCAAAACTTGAGAGGAGAAGGAAGGCTAGCCCCCCTGGTCTCTGGCTGGTTTAGCTTCTCTTACAACTTCACGCTCCTTCTGCAGTTTGAAGCCTTTCCCACCACATGTGTGGACACCCAGGCTTCTCCTTCCAATTCTGTGTACCTCCAACCACTAGGGATGACAGTGAGAGAGCCTAGTCATGTGTGAGGGCAGAGAGTATATAGGAAATCTCTTTACCTTCTTCTCAATTTTTTTGTAAACCCAAAACTTCTCTGAAAAAGTAAAGATTTAGAAAAAACACAAAATGGTAGATTAACAAGAAAATACTGTTTGGAAACCCAGACAATGAATGATTTAGGTAGACATCCATCTAACCTGCATACATGGGAGGGGTTCGGCTCATGTATGAAGACTGACATTGAGATCAAATTTGGCAAATAAACACTACTCACTGTCAATGTGTGCATCTCCATAAAAGTAACATAATGCAGTAATGAAATTAAGGTTTCCCTTGTAGGAGATGATGTAGTTCATGGGAAGAATGTCCAGCATTGCTGTCAAAAAGGTATGTGTTTGAGTCCCATCCTTTATAAGTGATGTGACCTTGGGCATGCTTACATTTTTTTTTTTTCTTTTTTTTCGGTACGCGGGCCTCTCACTGTTGTGGTCTCTCCCGTTGCAGAGCACAGGCTCCGGACGCGCAGACTCAGCGGCCATGGCTCGCGGGCCCAGCCACTCCGTGGCACGTGGGATCTTCCCGGACCGGGGCACGAACCCGTGTCCCCTGCATCGGCAGGCGGACTCTCAACCACTGTGCCACCAGGGAAGCCCACATTTTTATATCTCAGATTCTTCATCTAAAAAAAAGATGCATCTGCCATACAGTGAGGATGTAAATATTTTTAAAAAATGTAACCACATGTGGTGATGGATGTTAACACATATTGTGGTAATCATTTTCTAATATACACATATATCAAATCATAATGTTGTACACCTGAAATTAATATAATTTTATATGTCAATTATATTTCAATTAAAATGTCTTTAAATCCCATAGTTTTAGCTCATTTCCTGGCACACAGTAGGATATCAAAAACTGGGTGGCTTCCAGCCATAGGGGGGGAAAAATGTTTACAAGATTGCTAGGTCTTATACCCTTCACAAGAAGGATAAATTTGAATAAAAAATTGAGTACAGGAATTGAACACACCAAGTTCAGACAATCAGAGGCTAAATATTTTCTAGAAGATGAGGGTTTTCCCTAGGGTAAGTAATTTTACAGACAGGGAATGACAACAAGCAGACTGCTCTATAAGAGAGATGTTAGGTTTGTTGCCTGAAAAATTAATACTGTAGCTTCAAATTAGGCTCCCTACATTTAAAGTAAAGTTGACTTTAAATCTTTCTTAATCCTTACAGTAAAAGTTACAGTTTCAGGGAACAGGTTCTTTCTATTAAAGTCTAAGCTTCACCGGCATAATTAAGACTCATTTAAAGTAGAATTAATTTTGGCATGTGGCAGAGAGGTCGTAGTTAATTCCTATTCCTTATTACCTTGTAACCTTGGATATGTCGAGATGTGTACCTGGGATGGAGCAAGAAGGCCAGGTGTTCTTCACTCACTTTGTAAATGTATCTTTTCTCAGGCTTGGGCTTTCCCTCAAGAGTTCAGCCACTGAATTGCTGTACCCCGTGCCTAGTCTTGGTAATTTACAGAATTATCTAACTACGGCACTGGATGGATCCTCAGAGGTCATGGAGCCCAACTGCCCTCCAAGTATAGAATCTCTCGATGTCTACAGAAAACCTCTTGAGGTGGGATATAGGGATATGTATGCAAATTTATTTCTCTGAGTCCAGGGTGGCACTCCTTCTAGGCAGCTGCTTTAAGTCCTGCTTTCTTTCTGTGACATTAGGAATTACCTAAAGCAAACCTAAAGCACTAAGTAGCCCTTACACCTAAGAATAGCAGTAGGATGGGTTGGGAAATGACTTTCTAGAAGAAGAAAATTTAAATTAATGTGTTTTTTTTGGCTAAATACAAGCTGAATGACATCTCATTTGATTAATTTAAAAAATCAATGAATAATTTGCTATTTTATCTGAAACACAAATAAGCAAATAAACTTGGCATTCTAGGTAGTAGAACTTTTCAAGTTATTGTAATCTTATTTTAGTTTATTTTTTTAAATTATTTATTTATTTGTAAACATTTTTATTATTTTACACACGTTAGATAATTAATTTAGAAAGCACAGAAAACAGCAAAGAAGAAATAAAAGTTATCCATTATCCTTCCACCCACTCAGAATTAGGTATCATTAATATTTTGGATTTCTTTCTAACCTTCCTTGCCTGTGTTTGTGGGTGCATATTGGTTTCATAGAATTAGGGACATATCATGTTGTATATGTTACTGCTTTTTTCATCAAAAGTAATTTCATGCATATGTCTTAATACCATTTAATATAATGAAGGAGGCTACTATAGGGTAAATATTATTCAAAATAAAAATATATCTCACCCAACTCCTATTATATAGCAATAGTAACATTTCACATCAAATGGGAGAAGTTGGATTATTAAACATTGGAGATGAAAACTTTTGTCAGAGGTGGGAGTACAGTTAGTTTCCTAATTCACAAAGTACACAAAAATAAATCACTGACAATTATGGTTAATTGAAATGTAAAAATTGTCTAAGCATACAGTAAAGCATACAGCAAAGAACTATTAAATTATAATTTAAAGAATTTCTGTTTAACAATAATATACAATTTTACTCAAATTGCAAAAAATATTTGCAACAGTTATAATACTCGATATATGTAAACATGTAATATATAAATATAAGTAACATGAAAACAACTGCAATTAGAAAAAGATGAACACTCTAAAGAAAAATGTGTAAGTCACATTAAGAGGCAAATTTCAGAAAAGAGAATACAAAATAGTCAACTTCATTAGTTGTCAAAAATGTGCCCCTTACGTGCCACTTTGTATTCTTTATTGATTTAATTTTTCTTCCAATCAAATCACTATAGATATAGATAATATTTTTATATTGTATATTTTCCCCTCAATCCAGTATAAATAGTGTTGTTGCCTTTTTAATCACTGCTGTATATTCCCAGTAACAGGCCCATACTTAATATATGTAGTAATTAACTACTGCTGCATTAAAAAATACTCAAATTTTCAGTGGGGTATAGCAATAAGAATTTACTTTTTGTTCATGAGTTTCTAAGTCAGCTAGGATGGTTCAGCTTCATGTTGCAAGTTGGGTGGGGTAGCTGTACTCCATCTGTCACTCATCCTCCTCCTGGACCAGCAGGATGGGTGGGCCATGTGCCTCTTTTAAGAATGGCATAAATACAAGCAAGCATAACCAGCCACAAAATCTCACTTTAAGTTCCTCTTACATCATATCTTCTACCTTCACATTGCCCAAAGAAAGTTACTCTGTGAAGTCCAAAGTCAAGAAAAGGGAAGTATACTGCCTTTGTGGAAAAAAAAAAAAAAAGTGTACTACCTTTTGTAAAAGCATACTGCGAAGGTATATAGCAGAGAGTGCAGATATAGATAGGATAAAGAATTGGGCCCAGGGGCTTCCCTGGTGGCGCAGTGGTTGAGAGTCCGCCTGCTGATGCAGGGGACACGGGTTTGTGCCCCGGTCCGGGAAGACCCCACATGCCGCGGAGCGGCTGGGCCCGTGAGCCATGGCCGCTGAGCCTGCGCGTCTGGAGCCTGTGATCCGCAACGGGAGAAGCCACAACAGTGAGAGGCCCGCGTACCACAAAAAAAAAAAAAAAAAAAAAAAAAAAATCATGAACAGATAAAAATAAAAACAGATAAAAAGATGGATAGATACAAATTCTTGATATTAAGAGGTCCACCTACTAGAGAATGGACTTGAGGATATGGGGAGGGGGAAGCGTAAGCTGTGACAAAGCAAGAGAGAGGCATGGACATATATACACTACCAAACGTAAGGTAGATAGCTAGTGGGAAGTAGCCCCATAGCACAGGGAGATCAGCTGGGTGCTTTGTGACCACCTAGAGGGGTGGGATAGGGAGGGTGGGAGGGAGGGAGACACAAGAGGGAAGAGATATGGGAACATATGTATATGTATAACTGATTCACTTTGTTATAAAGCAGAAACTAACACACCATTGTAAAGCAATTATACTCTAATAAAGATGTAAAAAAAAAAAAAAAAAGAGGTCCAGATAAAAGACAACTGACTCAGCTGGAAGAATCGGGACAGATCCCTCAAGAAGGAAGAGTTAGAATCTAGGCCTTGCTTGTAAATATGATAAGAATGAGAAAAGCTTAGCAAGGGTTAATCAGTAAATGGGAGCTTTGAAAATGCCAAGATTACTTTAAGATCTGTACTCATGGCAATTGATTGACATTGCTCTCCACTTCAGGGGAGAAAAAGGGGTGTCCTTCTCTAGGTCCAAAGCCTCTGGAAAAAATGGGATGTCAGCTTTGTTAAGTGACCCTGAAAGGGGACACATTACCAGATGAGCTGTGGAGAGCCTAAGTTCACTTCTTATTCTGGCTTCTGGCTCTAGGTCCTGGTTTTAATTTCTATTGTGCTGTCCCAAATGAAATTTGGTAGGGGAGAGAGGGAAGGAAGGTTCATTCACTTATCAGCGTTGGTTGAAAAAGGAAACTA
Organism: Pseudorca crassidens; assembly: GCF_039906515.1. Taxonomy (NCBI): domain Eukaryota; kingdom Metazoa; phylum Chordata; class Mammalia; order Artiodactyla; family Delphinidae; genus Pseudorca; species Pseudorca crassidens. Next base: position 136,552,274 of record NC_090296.1, on the reverse strand, counting down.
ATTACAATTTAATAGTCTTCTTTATTTCATAATATCCAAAATATGAACTCGTAGAAAACATTGGCACCAAAAGGTCATTGTTAAAAGCAGAAGTCTGTCAAGTAGGTGGCAAAGACTCTGGGAGACTCATATGTTTTATATTGTATTTGTTCTTTTGTTTATCCAGGTATTAATTTGTTTAACAAATATTGCAACACATATTGGAAAGCTTGACTCCTTATTTTCTTTTAGATGGTTTAGGATCATAAACAAATTGTTTAGGATCCATTAACACCAGATAAACATTCACAGGGAGGGTGGTAAGCCATCTTCAAATCAAAGCCCATCCATGCCTTTAATTGGTTAGCAATGCTGCATTTAAGACACAGGAGTCTGCACTTCAATCTCTATCACACAGGATTCAAAAGACCAAGACAGGAATCCAGTGCTTTAGAAATAGTTTTTCTGTCCTAAAAATACAAACAATTGAGCGAAGCAACTCACCACTTTTTTGGATTAATTTTGAGTAAAAATGGGCTTCGAGTCATCAGGCTGGGACCCCTGATTTGAGCAGCATCAGAGAAAAGAAACTCATCTTTATCTGGAATTAACTACAAATTCAATTAGAATGAAAATCTTAGCCCACCTCGTGGAAAAGATTTTACACAAAGAAAACCAGATGTTTCAACAGCATTGAGAGTACTTTGCCCAGCAGTATAAGGAATTTTCCATCTTGTAAGCCCAATCACTGGTGAAAGTTACACAGATCCAGCTTCCCTAGCACACAAAACAGCTTCCATTCCCCATGCTCCTTTAATTAGATTTACTTCTTTAACCAAAGTAGTATTGGGTTGAAAGAATGGGAGGAGAGGAAGGACTCTTCTTAATACTGTGTTAGCAAGTTTAGAAAAGATTGAAGAGTAAGAGGTTGAAGTCTATTTGGAGATTCTCTCCCAGATGAAGCATTTCTTATTTATTGTGAGTTTATTCAGTTGGAAAAAAGTAGTAATAAAATTAATCACTAGAGGTTTTAGAAAGATCACACCTTAGTTCTATTTTCAGCTTCGAATAGATTATAGAACAATGGAGCATAAATGGAAAATAGAGGAGATTTAGAACAGACACAGACGTTATGTAGCATTTTGTTTCACATGAGAATAATAAATGTACAGAAAGACCTGTGAGACAAGGTTGTGAAGGAAAACACAACAGGATCACTCCTACCATACGTGGGAAAGAGCACTCAAGTGAAAGGGATCCAGGTGGGCTTAAATGACCTCTGCTTGGTTTCTGGAGATGTCTTAACTCTGCATTTTTTAAGCCTGTCTTTGTATTTGTTTAACAAGAATAGTGAGAGAGCCTGAGAGACAAAGGTAAGCTTGTGCAAAGAAGTAGCAGTGAATTATAAAGGCTAAAATACAAGTGACCATTCACTCTTTTATAGTTACGTCTGTCACAGTGTTAGACAAAACCAACCCACATGTGGCTTAGTTTCGACTTCTTTCCATACTGCAGTGTTCAAATGTGTCATATCTTTGGACCTTTCTCACTGTGATCATGAGGGTCTCCTAACAGCTATTTCTAGTCCTCTTAACCCTTTATGGAGACTAATTCACCCCTCAAAAAGCACTAAGAGGGAGTTTCCTAAAATATAAATCTGGTTGCGAAAGTCTCTTGTTTCAAATGGTGTAGGCTCCCCCATCTTCTTAAGGAACAATACCCTAGTCCTTTATTTTTTTTATAAGACCTCCTCCTCTTTCTTGGAACATTTCCCGTTGCATGTTGCCACTCTCAATCCACTTCCCATGAATGTGTTAAACCCTTCCTCATCTTTGTCCATTCAATGTATTTTAAAAATTATTTATTGAACACCTCCTATGTGCCAGGCACTTTTATAGTCTTTGGGAGTGGAGTGATAAACCAGAGGTTTAGTCTCTCACCTCATGGGTCCATCTTCTAATGGGGGAATAAGAACCATAAACACACCAGCCAATAAGTACAAATGCAGACGGTGACGAGTACTATGAATAAAAGTAAAGAAGTGAAAGAAAATAAAGAGTGATGCTTAAGTAGGGTTGTAAATGAAGGTGACATTGGAGTTGGTGAAATCAAGTGAGGGAGGGAGAAGGGATGGCTGCAGCCTGGGCACCACTTTAGATCATGTAGGACTTTGGAGGTGGAGACCAACCATTGACACTTTTTAGAAACTCTCTAGGGTATTCTAATGTTCAGCTAAGAAATGTGGCATCAAACCAAGGCAGGGGATTTTGTTTTAACTCTGACATGGGATGTCACTGAGTGCAGAAATGGCATGAACTTACTTATGTGTTGTTCTCTTCCCTTGATTTCTGAGAAAAGATTGTGGAAGGCAAACATGGAAGCAGCAGACTAAACAGGAAGCCATTGCACTTGACCTGAGGAGAAAGAAGTTCTAGACTAGACTAGTCCAAAGTATTGGACTAGGAAGGTAATATTGGATATGGTGATAAACCACGTGGTCAGGTGTGAGCTATATGTTGAAAGTGGAGTCCACAGGGTATCATCATGATTATGCATAATATTGCTAGTCCCTAGAATGCTATGTTCACTTCTACATATTTGCTAAATCAAATTTCATCAGAACAGTTCCTTGCATTCCCCAGCACAGGAGATTGTTCCATACCTGTCCCCTGCAGACATCTGAGTTTTCCAATTTCTCTCTGAAGGGTTTCCTTCTCTGTGTTCTCAAGGTAACTTCATGCCTCTGTTGTGTCATAAACCCTATCCCCATTAGGATCATTTTCATATGTATCTCTCCAAATTACATTTTACTCATCTTCATATCCCTGAGGTTTAGCACAAAGCCTTGCAATTAGTGGGTGTCAGGTCATTGTTGAATAGGTGATGAAATAAATTAATGAATGAATAAACAAATGAGTAAATAAACAAATACATTTTTTTAAGGAAGGTAGTCTCATGGCAGAAACGAGAACAGAAAAATCTCATCAAAATATGGAGTACGAATTTATTCCTTTGTTGATTAAATATTTCCTAAGTGTCCTAAATTAACAAAGCTATAAGTCCTCAGTAGATTACTAACATTTCCTCAACTGTAAAATGGCAATAATAAATGAAATGTGATAAAATCCATCAACATGTCAGCTACAAATTCTTTTGTTTTTCTCCAGTTCACAGGCACAGTATTAGGGGAGTATGATAAGGAGAAAAGGACCAAGCCCCACGGACTAATTTTCCTAGGAAACTAGGAAATGGAGGAAGGTGCAAAGGAAGAAATGCACAGCAGGGAGAATGTGTGTTGGTGGTAGCTCATCCTGTTGGGCCACATCCAACAAGCAAGTGAAAGGAGGGTGAGTGTCTGAGATAGAAAGTTTGGTTTGGCACATTTAAGGAAAGGAGAGTAAGAGGGTCTCAGGAGTTTCAGTGTGTTGAAGAATTCAGAGACAAAACTCACTGTGGCCTCTGGACTTGGACACTCTTTCGTTCTTTTTTTTTTAATTAAAGTATATTGATTTACAATGTTGTGTTAATTTCTGCTGTACAGCAAAGTGATTCAGTCATACACACATACATACATTCTTTTTCATATTCTTTTCCATTATGGTTTATCACAGGATATTGAGTATAGTTCCCTGTGCTGTATAGTAGGATCTTGCTGTTTATCCATTCTGTATACAATAGTTTGCATCTGCTAATCCCAAACTCCCAATCCATCCTTCTCCCACCCCCCCACACACCCTTGGCACCCACAAGTCTGTTCTCTATATCTGTGAGTCTGTTTCTGTTTTGTAAATAAGTTCATTTGTGGACACTCTTGAATGTCTGAGAAAGATATGACAAAAGATGAGAATTTCCCCTTAGTGGTTCTTTATTTTTTGTTGTTGTTGTTTTATTTTTATTTTTACTCTTTTATGTTTTTTTCGGTACGCGGGCCTCTCACTGTTGTGGCCTCTCCTGTTGCGGAGCACAGGCTCCGGACACGCAGGCCCAGTGGCCACGGCCCACGGGCCCAGCCGCTCCGCAGCATGCGGGATCCTCCCGGACAGGGGCACGAACCCGCGTTCCCTGCATCGGCAGGCGGACCCCCAACCACTGCACCACCAGGGAAGAGCTAGTGGTTCTTTAAATGTCACATGCTCTTCCATTAAGGTACAGGAGCCATGCTTTTAAGAGTTTCACATAAAATACTACCATATAGATATAAAGTAAGGAACATATTTAACTTAGCCTGGCACACATTAGCCTCCAACAAATGTTAGCTCTTTTCTTGTAGTACTTGAAGAGTTAGGAAGCACTTTCACAATCATTATTCCATTTTCATTGCATCTTGACTACAGTGAGTAAAAGAAAAATATGCAGGGACATTACGTCCATTTAACTGAAAGGGAAGTAGGCTCACAGTGGCTGAGTACAATTGTCTAAGATTATATAAGATTCAGTTGTCACAGTCAATTTTTTAAGTGTAGAATAATACAGATGTTAGATTATAAATCTTGCAGAAAATTTTTAAACTTTTTATTTTAAGATAATTTCAGATTTACATGCAGTTGTAAGAAATATTACAGAACAATACTTTGCCCAATTTCACCCAATGATTACATCTTGGGAAACAATAGTACAATATAACAAATAGGACATCGACATTACACAGCCATAATACAGAACACTGCTGCCATCATAAGAATCCTTCTTATTGCGCCTCTACATATTGCCTTTATACCCACCTTAACCCTTAATCTGTTCTCACTTTCTATAATTTTGTCATTTCAATAATGTTATATAAATGGAGCCATACAGTATGTAACATTCTGAAATTTACTTTTGTCACACATCATAATTCTCTGGAGATTCATACAGGTTGTTGCATGTATCAATAGTTAGTTCCTTTTTATTGGCATGCATGTACCTACCACAGTTTGTTTAATCAGCTATATGTATACATATATCCCCATATCCCCGCCCTCTCATGTCTCCCTCCCACCCTCCCTATCCCACCCCTCTAGGTGGTCACAAAACACGGAGCTGATCTCCCTGTGCTATGTGGCTGCTTCCCACTAGCTATCTATTTTACATTTGGTAGCGTATATGTCAGTGCTACTCTCTCACTTCGTCCCAGCTTACCCTTCCCCCTCCCCATGTCCTCAAGTCCATTCTCTACGTTTACGTCTTTATTCCTGTCCTGCCCCTAAGTTCATCAGAATCTTTTTTTTTTTTTTTTAGATTCCATATATATGTGTTAGTGTATGGTATTTGTTTTTCTCTTTCTGACTTACTTCACTCTGTATGTCAGACTCTAGGTGCATCTACCTCACTGCAAATAACTCAATTTCGTTTCTTTTTATGGTTAATATTCCATTGTATATATGTTGTGCTTATTTTTTAACTGTTAAATTTTGATAGTTCTTTACATATTCTAGGTACAAATCATTTGTTGGATATGTGCTTTGCAAATATTTTCTCCCAGTGTGTAGCTTGTCTTTCCATCCTCTTAATAGGATTGTTGCTAAGCAAAGATTTTTATCATCACTGCTTTACTCTGTCCCACAAATTGTTGAGGTTTGTTTTATGGCCAGAATATGTTTTGTCTTAATATATGTTCTGTGAGCACTTGAAAAGAAATTGTGTTTTACTGTTGTTACGTCACATGTTATATAAATATCAATTGGATACTGTTAATTGATAGTGTTGTTGAGTTCTTCCACACCCTTAGTGATTTCCTGTGTAGTTGTTCTATCAGTTGTCAAGAGAGGGTTTTAATTCTCCAATTGCAACTGGGAATTTGTCTATTTGTCTTTTCAGTTTTATCAGTTTTTGCTTTATATATTTTGTAACTCTGTCGTTTGGTGAATACCTTTTTAGGATTTCCAAGTCTTCCTCATGGATTGACCCTTGTATCATTACATAGAGTAATGTTTGCATAGTATATCTTTTTCCTTTATTTTACTTCAACCTATCAATATCTTTTTTTAAAAAATTTTTATTTATTTATTTATTTATTTTTGCAGTACGCGGGCCTCTCACTGTTGTGGCCTCTCCCGTTGCGGAGCACAGGCTCCGGGGGCGCAGGCCCAGCGGCCATGGCTCACGGGCCCAGCTGCTCCGCAGCATGTGGGATCCTCCCGGACCGGGGCACGAACCCGTGTCCCCTGCATCGGCAGGCGGACTCCCAACCACTGTGCCACCAGGGAAGCCCTATCAATATCTTTATATTTGAAGTGAGTTTCTTGCAGACAGCATATAGTTGGATTTTATTTTTTAACCTATTCTGTCAATCTCTGTCTTTTAATTGGTATATTTATACCTTTTAGATTTAATGTAATTATTGATCTATTAGTGCTTATGTCCGAGATCAATTTATTATTTTTTTCTGTTTTTTTCTTTTTGTTTTACCTTTTTTTAGGGGGAGCTGCACCATATGGCACACAGGATCTTAATTTCCCAACCAGGGATCAAACCTGTGCCCCCTGCAGTATGGAGTCTTAACCTCTGGACTGCCAGGGAAGTGCCCTGTTTTTCCTTTTTTTTTTCTGCTTGCCTATGGGTTATTGAATTTTTAAAATAATTCTATTGTTATTTATTATGCATTTTTTAGTGTATCTCTTTGTATAGCTTTTTCAGTGGTTGCTTTAGGTATAACTATATATATATATATATATATATATCAATTATCACAGTCTACTCTTATGGTCATTTTACTCATCTGAGTGAATTATAGAAGAGTTACCTCCCTCTAAGTCCCTTACCCTCACCCTTTTATATAACAGTTGTCTTAAATAATTCTTCTATATACATTTAGTACCACATGAGATAGTTATACATTTTGCTTCAACCCTCAAATGTAATTTAGAAAAATTAAGAGCAGAAAAACTCATCATATGTACTCATATTTTTGTTTACTGTGTTTTTTCTCCCTTCCTGATGATCCAGAATTCATTTCTTATCATTTACTTTCTGTTCAGAGAATTTCCTTAGTTATCTTTTAGGGTAGGTCTGCTGGCAACATATTTTCTTAGTGCTTTTATTTTTAAAAAACTGAGAATATCTTGATTTCCCTTCATTCCTGAAAGAAATTTCACTGGATATTGGAATTGAGGCTGACAATTCTTTCCTTTCAGAACTTGAAAAATGTTGTGCCACTCCCTCATGGCGTCTCTGATTTCAGATATGCAATCCATAGTCATTCCTGTAAGTCACTCCTATAAGTAAGGTATCCCTTTGTTTTTTTCACTGTCTTGTGAGGTTTTTTTATTTTTGTTTTTTTTGTCCTTAGCTCTCAGAAGTTTGACTGTGATATGTTGTGATCAGGATTTCTCTGAGTTTATCATCTTTGGCTTCACTCAGCTTCTTAAATCTGTAAGTTTATGTCTTTTGCCAAATTTAGGAAGATTTCAGCCATTATTTCTTAGGCTTGCTCCATTCTTTCCCTCTAGGATTCTGGTAATGCAAATGTTAGACCTTTTATTTTCTGTCCCACAGGTCCCTGAGCTTATGTTCATTTTTCCCCCATCTATTTTCTCTTCTCTTTGTTGTTCAGATTAGGCAGTTTTTATAGATCTATCCTGCACTTTACTGATACTTCCCACTGTCTCCTCCATTGTGCTGTTGAGACCATGCATTGAGTTTTTATGGGTTTATATATTTTTAAGTTAAAAAATTTCCATTAAGCTCATCTTTATATCTTCTATTTTTTACTATGACTTCCTATTTTGTTGTTGAAGCTCTATTTTTTATTTGTTTCAAGAATATTCTTAACTGCACATTGGAGTATTTTTATGGTAGCTCTTTAAAAGATTTATCAGATAATTCTAATATTTGTGTCATCTTGATGTTGGCATATATGTATTGTCTTTTTACATCCAGTTTGAATTCTTCCCTGTTCTTTGTGTGATGAGTGAATTTTTAATTGAATTCTGGACATTTGGTGGTATGTTATGAGACCCTGTGTCTTATTTAAACCTCCTGTTTTAATTGGCTTCCTCTGACACCATTCTGGTCGAAGAAGGGTGGAGTGCCCCCTCATTACTGCCAGGTGGGGTTAGAACTCCAGGTTCCCCACTTGGCTTCTGTTGACATCTGAGAGAAAGGATGCTCCTCATTACTGTTGAGTTGAGCAGAGGTAGGAGTTCCTGCTCCCCACTAGACCTCCAGTAATAATTTCATATATGGGAGGGGTAAGAGTACCTTGTTACTGCTCCCCATCCACTGACACCACAGGGGTTACTGTGTGGCATGTTTGAAAGTCACAGGTCCCTACTCAACCTTCTCTAACACCACCCAGTTATTTTTTGTGGGGTTTGTTAGAAAACAGTGGTTATTGTCTAAATGTTTTTTGTCGTGCCAGTTTGCCCCTTCCCTGGTCCTTTGGCTAGAGACAGCAGGCTTTTCCTAGGTCTTTTCTTGTCTGTGTCTATTAACTGTTTTTTGAGTTGTTGGCTTTCTTAGCTCCAGGTCTGAAATATATGATGAAAAACAAAAACTCGGGGAACTCACTATTATGTCATTCCTTGGGTCCTGAGTTCTCTGGTCTGCCTTCTTCTCTCCACGTTTCAGATCTTATGTTTGTTTTATATATAATTTCCAGGGTTTTATCTGTACAGAGCAGGAGCAATAGAGAAAAGTACGTGTTCTCTAACTTTAGCAGAACTTTTTAAACAAACACTTGATTTACTAGGTTAAAAATGAGGTTATCAATCTTAATAATATTTAATAAGAAGACAATCTGAGTATCTTGCTGCCACCATTTATATTTAGGGGAAAATTCTTTTTCCGTACTGTATGGAGGCTTAAACTTAATTAACATTTTTATTAAAAAAAAAAAAACTAATGTATTAGTTATGGCAAATCTACAAAGTCACCTCAAATCCCTAAAGAAGCAATTCCCTGAGTCCTTCAGTACATGCACTAAAGTCATCATTTCCCCTGATGCCTTGTGAGGCTGTGTCACAGAGCGAAACTGGAGGGTAGGTGGATCAGCAAGTTTTAACCTTTAATTTCCCTCTTTATGTAACTGCATAACAACACTCAGTTCAGAAGCTGCTAAGATTAATTTACATCTCACTGGACCTATTCCACTAACTACCAAAAGGGCACTTATTCTAAGCACCAAAATAATACCATAAATAAAGATATGGACTTTGTGTCTAAGAATGCATCTGATGATCATTTCAACCACAAAATTCAACCAATGAGTTACTGAGGTTTTATTTTCCCAAAGATGTAAAACTTCTTCCCAATGTAGAATGGCAAAAAAGGATCCAATGCAAATTGAATACAGTAGGGTTTAGAGTGTGGCCGAACAACTGGATGATAGTGAAAAGGTCAATTAACCAACGGGTTTTTTTGTCATGGTGGCATGAAAGAATTATTTTAAGTGATTTCCACACTAAATTTTCCAGATGTTTTGGCCATGGGCCAAGATAATTAATATTGTTAATCACTGGCTAGAATTATGTAGCAAGATAATTTGCTGAACTGGGAGTTGGAACTCTAAGTTGGGTTGTTGGTAAGCCTTGTGTATTATGTTTAAATGAAACATGCTTATCTCATCGCTGACCCAGACCAAAAATTTGCTGTGATACTTGAGATGATTATTCATTTTACATCATCAGAATGTAAATCTAAAAAGAAAAGATGCTATGTTTTTTGTTTAATTTTTCTTCCCTAGAGAGGTCTCTTTATACTCATGACAAATTTGAAATGCAACACTTCCATCCTTTAGAAGTTGTCAGTGGAAAAATTTAAAAGACAGACATTCATTTTAAGGAGAAAAGAAAAAGAAGTGTATGTATGTATTTTCTTCTCAAAAAATTAAAAATGGATGCATGCATTTTGCTGAAGCATTAAAAAGATTCATATTTTCAACTACCTAGAAATTATCAAAATGATTGGTATTTGTGTGGTTTTTGCTTCTAAATATAATAATCCTTCTTAAAATGCTCATGATATGCATTTACTTTAGGCGACTCTACCTTATAAAATCATAGATCACACTGCATATGCTTTCTGAGTTTGTTTTAAACTAGGATATGGGCATTCCATGCCTATCTATAGAGCACAGACAAAAAGTCTAGACATCAGGAGAAAGCAACTAAAATTGGGATAGAAACTTGCCATTTGGACACACTTGGGTCCACCAGCTCCATAGATTTTACAGTTTCAATTCTCCTTTCACAGACCCACTGACAAGAGGGTATTACAATTTTTGCTGACATCAGTGACCTGGCATCGCTGATTTATTCTCTGCTTTGGTTTACAGAGGAATAAACCGGTAATTAATTATATATCAGAACATGAGAATCGACCTGGCAATAATGTACAGGCTAAGGACGCTCTATTTACATACGTAAGTTATTTAAAATATGTCTTGTTAAATAAATATTTAAAATACCTCCTTATTTAGCTGATAAACTGTTTGGACTGAGGCTGCAGTGTGATCATTGCAGAATGTTCAAAAGAGTGAGAGAATTGCCATAGATTTTCATCTCTATCTGACCTACAAAAATCTCCTCTCCGACCTGGCAGGGCATACAGAAAGCCTCTTTAAGGAAAACAACAACACAGACTATCTTGCTATCGAAATATATAATATTGGTAAAAAGAAGATCCTCAGAAAATCATAAAACTTACCTTAATCTTGAGAGCAGGTATGTAGAACAAGGGATCTAGGCATAAACTAACTACATCAATATGATCACCTCAGAAAGAAGAGTAGGGTAAACAGGAAGTAAGGGAAACGAATGATTTCACAGCAAAATGTTCTCTCCGATGTGGGTTGTTTGCCCTGTCCAGAATTATTTTTAAAGGGGAAGAAAATAAAATATAGAACTTAAAGAGTTTTCCACATCTCTCAAATCAGTACAAACTCATTATTTCAAAACAACCATAATAATGAGAACACACGTGGCAGTGTGGGAGAAAAAACTCCTTGCACTTTGCAGGAGTGCTAAGCTAAAAATCAGTCAGGGGCCAAGCTAGGCATTCAGTTTATTTTTGGTGCTCTGAAAATTAGCTTCTTCCTGGAGGATATGTCTGTATACCTGAAACTGCCCAGTTTTCTCCAAAGCATGTTTGTTCCCTACACTCTGGAATCACAAACCTATCAATCGCTGATCCACCAGGGGGAGCAGTTCACCAGCACAAAACAAACCTTCCCCAAAGGAAGTCACTGATGGTGCCTCTGTCTCTCAATTTACATGTCTGACAACGGCCCTGAGTTTTATCGGTTCTACTAGATGTGGCACTTGTATACCCAATACTGATTTCATGTCCCTAAACCCAAGCTGGTGGGATATATATTGTTCAGTCATGGACACATATAACCACAGCAGATTTTGCAATAGGACTTGAAAATTAGTCTTTGTACTTTGTAGAAATTCCTTGTTTTATTATAGGAAATAATTGAGTCCCTGCTTCTCCAGCAGATTTCATGGACAAAACCAATAGACTTATCAAATTACTTATTCTATCCTTATTTTCTGATCTTCCATCTGGTGTGTGTGTGTGTGTGTGTGTGTGTGACTCTCACAGGTCTTGAAGCTAGGCAACTACCACAGCTTGCTGACACCACCACTTCTTTCTTCAGCCCTTTCCCTTTCCTCTGGCCAGGACACTGGAGCTGGACAGGAAAACAGCTGTCGGCTAAAGGTCTGTGTTGATGATAAACCCTTTACGTGCAAGCTCAGGCTTTGTCACCAGCCTGCCCAAACAAAACAGCTGTGGACTTCAGTAGACCTGTGTGTAGGTAGAGAACCCCAAGTTTGCTGATGACAGACAGACAGACAACCAAAAGTGTATACTAGTCCCTAAGGTGCTTTGCAAATTGTTTTGAAATCCACAAAAGGAATTGCCCTGGGAAGCCAAGTTTTACTTTTAATAACGCTCTGTTCCTTTGGCCCTTTATCCTAAACCTCTTTCCAGGTCCTTCAGTTTCTTTTTCTTCTACTAGTCTCCCGTTGCAGCTTAAGGTGTGGGCTCTGGGTCAGTAGCTTTGCCATGACCTGGGAACTTGTTAGAAATGCAGAACCTCAGGCCCCATTCTAGACCTCCTGAATCAGAATCTGCCTTTTAACAAAACCCAGGTGATTGGAGAAGATGTTGAAAGCTGATACTCTGCTCACAGAGACCCTGGTCTCTGGATAGGCCTCTTTCTTTAAGGCACAGATAAGGTACATAGATGCATCCTTCTAAACAGAATGCCAAGGTGTCAAGGTCATTATGTGGCCTTATGGTACATGCAAACACTCTTGAAGCAGCAGCAAGAAAGCAGAGAGTTCAGTCTTTCAAGTAAAAAAGAAACAAATTTAGATTCCAACCTCAAGTCTGGCATTTACCAGCTCTTCCTTTCCTCGTTTGTATTAACTCCACTGTGGAGATTAAATGAATACCTGACACTCAGAGGACCCAGTTGATATTCTTCTTTCCCACCAGAACTGAGTTTCCAATCTATGAATATCATCCAGTGACTAGGTTATTAATTTTTTTTTCCGTTCAACTTTCCTATTCTTTTATTTTTGTGCTGTTGTTTTTGTTTTAGTACTTCCAAAAAATACAAGGGGAAAGAAAAAGTGAATCTCAAGGCTGTCTATATATTTACTCATCAGTGGCTTTGTTGAACGATTTTTGAAGAGGCGACAGTTGAAAAAGCTAAAATAATCACTTGGGATTTTTGCTGAAATTCCAAGACCCATCTGTAAACATTATGATATGAAGGATAATTAAAGGAGGGGGGGGTTCATTCTTGAGAACAAAATAGAAAATACCCCAGTAAAAATACCTAAAATGTGGGAGAAACAAGCTAAATTCCAGCAAGCACATCTGTTAATCCTGTCTTGGGACCACTGTCACAGCTGGATGGGGTGAGTGACAGGTATTTGTGTTGTAGTGCTAGGATTGTTTTCTACTTCTTTGAAGAACAGGATTTGAGGATCCGTATTCTATAATGTTCAATTTCTTGCTTGCCCTTTACATTATTCTTTGGCAAAAGCATAATGTGATATTCTGAATTTTAGCACAAATTCATTAGAAGGTAAAACTCACCTGGATATCAATTGCTTCATCATCAAATTAGATGTAATCGCTTCTGAAGGGAATGGCTTATGGAAGAATTACAATATGGGGTTTCTTTTCTGACAGACTAGAGGTTTAACATGGCAGATGAATAGGAAAGCTGGTCTCAAGCGGATGTCCAAATCTGGCTCAGGCCTGACCAAGATATCATGATCCTTCCTACAAAGAAGAGCATCTCTGGTTCTGGGGGTCGGGTAGGGGGAGGGGGAGGACACAGTGCAGCTGATTGTGAATACTTTGGAAGGGGGAGCTTGACTTGCAGCAAGGAAGCTCCTCTCCAGAGGGTTTTTGAGCTTCCCTCAAGATCTTCTTTCCTGCCCTTCCAGATGGCCTTCCTCATACTGTTTCCTCTCTAGGGTGTCCCATTCAGCTTTCAAAGGAAATAGCTACATTCCAAGAGAAAAGAACATACTTGTTATTCCAAACTGACTTCAAAGTGACCTATAGATTTAATGCAACATAAATGACTTGGTTATTTACTCCCCACCCCTAAACTAACTTCATTGTTTGGTTCTGTAGGCCAGACAATTTCATTCATATTCTGTTTATACTCCGGGACGTCACATTGAATCTATTTGAATCTCCAAATATTCAATGGAAGTTCAAACAGATGAAAAGTGATGCCCCCACCACCCCAATTTCTATTACAAGCTTCTGTGAGACCTAGCAATTGCAATGCTAAATTCTCATAAGAATAGCTGATTTAGTAGAATTTCATCTTGACTAGAAATGAGGATCATAGACGGAGAAGGGGAGATGGTTCTCATCTTATTTCAGACTCATGGCTGATGCCCCAAAGGGTGAGATCCTCAAGCCTGGTAAGAGAACAGGAGATACCAGGCCTGGTTGGACCTGGCTTGCATAGACTGAGAGTCCAAAAGGTGAGCACCTCTGTTGCAGAACACTCTCGATGATTCAGATATGAGAACTCTGTGAAATGGAAGGTGTTTGCTCTCAAGAACACAGATCTTTCAGTTCCTCCTGGTTTCTTAATTTTTACAACCATCATCAAGGAAGAAAAAGTTCTTTTCTTTCTTGTCAAGCATTAATATACAAGATGAATAATTAGTCTGAGTTATCACTGCTCTTGTTTTAAGCCATGTAGCCACATTCACAAATATCAAAGTACTCTGCAGGACGAAAACAACTTCAGACATGTAGGAGTGAAGTACTGCCAACATCTAGGAGAGAAAATAAAATGTCTTTCATTCTTTCATTCCATTTTGGACCAAATTTCTCTGAAGAGAAACTTTTACTGCAGTGGGGTAAAAATGTGGGAAGTCTGAATACAGCCCATACCTGGCTTTAATTAATGTCCTTCTTGGCCTTCTGGGAAAAAAAAAAAAAAAAAAGAATCCAAACAGTGAAAAGGCTTGGGACTAAGCTCTTCCCTTTTCCCTGCAAGTGCTTCCAATCTGCAAAGGAAAGGAATGAATCAGAAGAAAGAATGATTTTCATGATCAACCTCAAAGTAAGAAATTGGCTTCCTGTGGCTCAATTCTGTTGCATTTGATCCCAGAGCTTTACAAAACATCTGTAGTAAAAAAGGCAAGAGAAAGAATTTAGATAAATGAAGGATCCTCCAGAAGAAACAAAACTTGCATGCTTAGGAAGTTTATTATCAGAGCAGAATGTCTGATACAAGTTTTTCCTAGATCCATCTCCCTCTGAGATCTTCATGTAATTATAGATCCACAGGAAATGTCCCTTGCCGAATCACTATAAACAATTAATTTGCTTCTAAAATAATCTTAAAGTGAGGTATCCTAGATACCAGTTAGGTAACTGTCAGATTTACTTTAAAGGAGCCATTGACTAACTCTTCTAAATAGCTCACTTTTCAGTTTTTGTTTTTTTAAATTTTTTAATGTCAAAATATCATTGAAATATGCTACCCCAGGGTTGTCAGCCTGGGCACAATTGACACATTTGGCCAGGTAATTAATTCTTTGTTGTGAGGGGGTCTGTCCAGTGCATTGTAAAATGTATATTGGCGTCTCCAAACTCTACCCATTAGATACCTGCCAGAAGCATTCTCCTCCTCTGCAGCTGTAGCAATTGAAAATATCTGCAGATGTTGCCAAATGTCCCTGGGGCCAAAATCGACCCTGGGTGGAGAACCACTGCATTGAAGCTTTGCTTAACTGGTGCCAAAATAGTCTGTGGCAAAATGTCACACTGTGGAAAATTATATAGCAACTCGTTTTTTAATTATTTTATGATTTGGCATTGCTGAGACTAAGTTTGTGATCGATCTTAAAAAGGAAATGCTTTCTTTCTGATTGGGGTCAGTCAGCTCCTTAAAAGCAGATGCCAACTACTTCTGATGCCATTTGCCATCTGATTTTAAACAGGTTATACAGATCTGTAACTCCATGTGGTCTCATTTGTAAAACAATGATACCACTAGTTTTTCTTACAGAAGAAAAAACAATTAATCAGAATAATAGGCTAAATGTTCTGACTATGTGAAGGGGCTTGAGGATGCAAAATCATGCAAAATGTAACTGAACAAGTACAGGAGAGGTTATATAAATATTAACTAGTGATCGTTCAACAAGTGTATGAGAGGTCACATAAATATTAACTATTGATCATTATCGCTCTTCTAAAAGGATTAGAGACCCTGCCCCCATCAAGAATGCACTTGAAAACTGGAAACATAACAGTATAAAACCCATCTCAAGATATACCTTTTATTCAATGTATACGTACTTTTAAACTTGGTTTTCAAAAGAAAAATAACTTTGGTAAATAGACATTTATACTACCTAGTTGGAAGCATGTTTGAAAAGTGACTTTTTACCAAAAGATAGAACATAGGATTAAAGCGCCTGTGGAGGATCCATTTTCCTGGGCTCACATGTCTCTGAGAAACAGTGAAATCAGGTAATAAACATGAAGATGGGGTAACATAGAGGTTGGCTTGACAAAAATAACAGAAGCTGATTCGAAGCTGGTCTGAGTACTGTACCTAATTCACTCAATGGTAGGCTAATGCCTGGGCATTAGTCGTGCCCAGAACAGAGTGTGCTGTGATGTTTAATATGTGATACAGCAAGTAGGGCGGGGGTTGGGAACAGGACACCAACCTTCCATCTTTGTGTTTATTAAGCTGTATCACATGACACCCGCCTCCCTTAAACGGTATGCGTGCTGTGTCACGGGATACTGTAACGTGTAAAAGAAGGGAACGGAGGCAGATTCAATCACTCCCACCAACAAAGGCGTCTTTCTTGAGCCCTTTGAAAGGGTCTTTGGACACAGTGTCCTTGTGTAACAATCACTAGATCCTATTCTGTTGGAATTGTGATATGTCCTTGCTCCTGGCTACACTTTGAGTAACTTCTCTCCTTTCACTTGTGGTAGGTGACCTATTTTACAGGACTTTCACGAAATGTTGCCCCAGTTCCCTCCAAAATTAAGTCCAACAAGAGCAAGGCCATCTTTGGCGAATCAAAATGTTCATGCCACACACCGGGAAGCTTTGTGCAGGTATGTGCCCACTTAAGAAAGGCTGGTAGTTATGTCTTTTTTTTTCACATGTTCTAGATTGAACCTCTGCTTAAATAAAAGTTTTCATTAAAAAAAAAAAAAGGTGTGAAAAAAAGTAAAACTCTCTCAACTGGCAAGCCTTGATTTCTAGGTAGTTTGCCAGCCTCTTCTGAATACAGCCACCAGCCCAGAATCTAGTGAAGGCATGGAGTAAAAAGCTTTTTGACTTCCTGTCAAAAGAACTGAATTTATACAGTACCAACATGCTGTGTCCATAGGCTTGTGTGAGGTCATCTACCACCTGTAATCTCTTCATAAAATCTGACGTTTTTTACCTACTAAAACGAACTAGCCTTGTTTCTGAGGCAGACTGTTGGAAGCGTTTGTTGGTCAAAACTGTATTAGTTCTTATGGGTGAGTTGCTTGGATTCCAAATCAAAGTGTGAGACCAAAATAAGAAAGATTCTGCTGTTGACTAGGAAAACATCTTAAACAATTAAAAAGAAGACTTTTAAATCATTTATATAATAATGGCAATAACACCAAATAAGCCACCATCACAGTATTATTCTTTTCTCTCCCACTGCAGATACTGGTGGTTTAAGGAACTAACCAGCTGGTTTAAGAAACTAAACAGCCTTTCGTTGGCTCTGCTATCTTGCCTGTGTTTGTTGTGAATCAAAAGGGAAGGCCAGGTGAGAACCCTATCATGGACAAATCTCTCATTTCTCCTGGATAAAGCAGCCTAAGTGCTGTGGATATATGAGTAGTCCATAAGATTTATGCTGCCTCAAAGTATCATCTTAAAGCAAGGGAGTTTGCTGTTGATACACAAATGAACATTCTTCTTATTCCAATTGAATCCATCACCATGGGTGTATTGATTTCAGTTTCCTTACCTCAGCATGTTCTTTCTTTCCTTTTGGAAGTAATCCCCCTTGAAATTTATAGTAAAAATGGAATTCATCTTGTTCCTTCCTTGTATCCACTGGTCTTGGACTTGAACTCTGCTTGAATGCAGATACCCCAGAGAGTCAGAAGTTGAACTTCTATTTCTAGGCTGAGAACAGTATCAGTCGAATCATATCCTAAGCTAATAAGTGATTTAGGGTTTGTGGAATCTTTTCTTTTTCTCTTGAAACTAATCTCAGAACAATACACCATCGTAAGGTCATTGTCAACAGCTTGCTCAATTTGTCCTTTTAGAGAACCAATCCTTCCAAACCTGGCCAGCTGTAGCCTCTTCACTTTAATGTGCTGCCATGTATCAGCCTTGGAATTCAGTCTGGCCTTGAATTTCAGCTGACTATATAATTCAAATGTAATTGCTGATGCACTTTCAAAAAACTTCAGGAAACTGTAAATGCTTATTTTAGTTTATAACAGTGACGGTATTTTATGTTTGAGGAATGTTAGCATGATGACTAGAAAAATGTACATTCATCATCCTCTATAATCTAAGACTGTTAGCAGGTTTAGTCTGGAGATAAAGGTTCAGAGAGTGTTTTGTCTATTTATTTTGGAGAGTCTGAAACATCAAAAGTAGGTTTCTGACACTGTAGGTGAAAATAGGAGCCAGGAGTCTTTTCTAATCCCAGAGTTAGTTGTTTTTTTGGTTTTTTGTTTTTTGTTGTTAACATCTTCATTGGGGTATTATTGCTTTGCAATGGTGTGTTAGTTTCTGCTTTATAACACAGTGAATCAGCTATACAAATACATTTATCCCCACATCTCGTCCCTCTTGCGTCTCCCTCCCACCCTCCCTATCCCACCCCTCTAGGTGGTCACAGAGCACAGAGCTGATCTCCCTGTGCTATGCGGCTGCTTCCCACTAGCTAGCTATTTTACATTTGGTAGTGTATATATGTACATGCCACTCTCTCACTTCGTCCCAACTTATGCTTCCACGTCCCTGTGTCCTCAAGTCCATTCTCTACATCTGTGTCTTTATTCCTGTCCTGCCCCTAGGTTCATTAGAACCTTTTTTTTTTTTTTGATTCGATATATATGTGCTAGCATATGGTATTTGTTTTTCTCTTTCTGACTTACTTCACTCTCTATGACAGACTCTAGGTCCATCCACCTCACTACAAATAACTCAATTTCATTTCTTTTTATGGCTGAGTAATATTCCATTTTATATATATGCCACATTTTCTTTATCCATTCATCTGTCTATGGACACTTAGGTTGCTCCATGTCCTGACTATTGTAAATAGAACTGCAATGAACATTGTGGTACCTCACCCTTTATGAATTATGGTTTTCTCAGGTATATGCCCAGTAGTGGGATTGCTGGGTTGTGTGGTAGTTCTACTTTTAGTTTCTTAAGGAACCTCCATACTGTTCTCCATTAATCCCAGAGTTACTGTTAACTCATAAAATAGCCTTCCTTGTTCTCTATGCATGTGTCTCTTCATTACTTTGCTATAAACTAACACACCGTTGTAAAGCAATTATACTCCTATAAAGATATTTAAAAAAAAATGACAGCATGTCCCAGCCATCACTGGGCTTTAGTAGGAAGGTGATACTTTGCAACCACAGGCCACAGCCCTGGGAGTTCATATCATGGCTTCTGGAATCAACCTCACAGTTCAGGTACTGGCTCTCACCAAGCCACACCTTCTTCCCAGCTGCTGTCAGGGTGGTTGTCCTAAAGAACACATTGTGCTAACCCTTTGTTTGCAAGATTAAGACCAAACTCCTAAGCATGGCATTCAAGGCTTCTCAATAATCTACACCTTCCCTTCAAGGCACTCTGTGCTTGGTCACTCAGAACTACTTAATTTGTCCTGATTTTGTTCTCTTCTTGTGTACCTCCAAGTCTACACTTCCACCTGCTTTAAGTATTCTTCCTTTTTTTCTCAATGTAGAACCAGCCTTCATACCCTTCAATATATGTAGAGCTATGTCTTCTTAATTCAATGAACCCCTTCAATTCTTGGGTTAGAGAAAGTGGCTGTTCTCTCCTTGTCCACTGGGTCCCTTCACACCCAGATTTTACCATTTTACTACCCTGTGCTTGTTAGTTGACTGTTTATGTTTTCACACTCACCTCCTGGAGATCGTGATCTTCTTGAAGCAAGAACCTGAATCCTATTTTTTTTTTGTCCCCCAACCCATGTTACTCAACCAAGGTAGGGGAGAGGGAGAAAGAGAGGAGGAGTGAAAGAGGAGGGCCTTGGATGTCTCACAGACAGTATATTTGGACTTAAGAGGTCCAAACTGGATATCTCCATGCTTCCCATCCTCATGCCCAACACACCACATTCTGGTCCCTCCTGGCTCCTTCATTTCACATGCCTCACACCTGCATGTCTTCCTTGATGCTCCCTTTCCCCTTCCATGGCTAGACTCTGCTCATCTGTCCTTTATACTCAGCCCAGTGTTGGCCACTCACTCGCTCTCCACTCTCATGTGCTCCCTTCCTGGGCTTTGGTCACAAAAACTTCTGACAATTTCTCCAGAAGTTCCTCCATGTTCCTTCCACCTCATGACTTGAATGCACATATGACTGAAACGTTCTTCCTCTGCACCCCCCTTGGCTAAATCCTCCTCATCTGTTGGGCTTCACTTTAAACATAACTTCCTCAGAGACCTTTGTCTTATTTCCCTACTTGAAGCATTCACCCACTTCTCATTCTCCTTGTCAATTCTCTAGAGAAGCACATTGGTTGACATCCTCATGCATCACAATTTGGATTCTTCTGTGTATATCTTTGTTTACATGTTTTCTGTCTTTCTCTTTAGAAGGTATGTTCCATGGGTTATTCACTGGGTTTGCTGCGCCCAGCTTTCTGAAGCCACTCTTTCCTCCTACCTGTTAAGTAATCGGCTTCCAAAAGAGTCCACACAATCCTCGCATGATAGTATACTTGTGCATGGATTTCCTTCATATCTTTTATTTTTCCTTGTGCTGAGTAATAGCCACAAGGAGACATACTCACTCATGAGACTCACTTCCTTTGGGAGTGTAGAGATCAAATAATATGTGCAGCTTTCTACTAACATTCAGTTATAAAAGTAGAGAACTCGAAGACTCTGTCAAAAGCCTAGATCCTAAAGATTAAAAATGCTCCCATAAAGCAACAGTTAATCTATATGTAAAATCAAAACATGTTAGCACTCTCCTGAAGTCCACGAATGAGAAATGATGCAGGTCCTATTAACGAAGTGTTAAATGATAAAAATTCAGCATAAGAAAGGAGAAACAGTAAACTTCTAATGGTCATTAAACCCCCCCCATGAAAATCCCAGTATTTAAGATTCCATAATTAGACCAGCCAAAGGAATAGTCCTTTTTTGAAACTTTTCCAACTGCTTTTACTCTTTATTCCATCTCAGGCCATTTCAAGATGAAACATTATTATTAAAATTATAAAAAATGTGGGACTTCCCTGGTGGTCCAGTGGTTAAGACTTTGCCTTCCAATGCAGGGGGTGTGAGTTCGATCCCTGGTCGAGGAGCTAAGATCCCATATGCCTTGTGGCCAAAAAAGCAAAACCTAAAACAGAAGCAATGTTGTAACAAATTCAATAAAGAGTTAAAAAATGATCCACATCAAAAAAATCTTTAGAAAAAAAATTATAAAATATGTATCAGTGTTGTTTTAAAAATCGTATCTGAAATAGTTCTAGAAAACTAAAGAAAATGTATTTTTATTTAGTGAGATTCCTTGTGTTTAGCCCAAGAATGGGTCTGGGCACTTCAGACTGTAAGGTTTTGCTGCATGTGGGTCCTGTGTATATAGATCTGGTTGTACTTCATTTCCAGCTGTTGGTACTTAACACAACTAAGATGCTCATGAGAACACCAGATGGTCCAATCATGGAAGTTTAAAGAGTGGATCTCCTTTGGGGTTTTTAGTGCCCACAGTAAGTTTACCTTATCCCCCTTCTGTATGCTGAATTTTTATCATTGTAGCGCCTTCTCAATAAGATTTGAATTGTTTCTCATTGGTGAACTTCAGGAGAGCCCAACATGTCTTCATTTGATTTATTTAACTGCCATGTATTACCTAGGTTTTTGACAGAGCCTTTGAATTCTCCCATTTAAAGAAAAAATGAATACGGTTTAAGGCATTTTTAGATCTCATGATTTTATGATGAATTCATGAGACAACAATTCGGATTGAATATTAGAAAAATATTCCAGCTGGGAAATAACACCTCAGGGGAAGAGGGAGAATTCCCTCTGCTTGAGTCAGACTGGTTTGTATAAAACTCAGGCAAGGGATGAAACAGGGAGACCAAGCCAAGGGGAACTGGCCCTGCATAACCCAACATGGTCTTTCCATTTCTAATTTCTGAGTTTGTGAGTCCTGTGGGAATTTTTCAACCCATTAACAGCGCCCTTTTTCTGTCCCTTGTAATGGCCTAATGAAATAAACACTCATAAATATATGAAGTTCCCAAAGATAAGAGCCGAACATCAGTCTCCCATCTTTTACATGGCGGTGGAGTTTTTACCATCACTGTATTGATCACTTGACTTCCTGGAACTATTTCCTCCCTTACACTGAAGGTCAGAACTCCTGTCATTTGATTCTTTTAAACCTTTGGATGCCTAAGTGCCTAGTGATTGAGGAAATTTAAATTTTATATGCTTTCTAACACTTGGTAAAGAGATAATTGGACTTTATCAGCTACTTGTGATTTTTAACTGAATCTCTGCAAATCTGTCCCAGGACAGAGACCCTTTAAGAGGCAGAGTTAGAGGGTCTTAAAGAGCAAGCAGAGGTGCACAGAGCTATTTTGGCTGTGAAAATTGGATCAAAAACTCAAACTAAAGATATCCGATGGCAACCATGACATGGCAAAGATTTGTTCCTGCTGGAATGGAGCTTGCTCAGCTTTACAGTATCCAGGCCAACCTTGTGGTCTTTCACCAACAGGCTAAGGCAATAGTCACCTCCCCTCTTCTTTCCCTGGTGAATCTGTCAAGAGGCAGCCTGGAAACAACTTAGATCTTGTTCTTTCTTTTCTTAGAGTGTTATGATCTGTCACATTGTGCTTAGTGTATTTTGCACTGAAAATAATGTAAAGGTGGTGTGTCCCTTAAGCCTGAACGGCAATAAGTTCTATTCTTCTAGACTGAGGGCTTTGCACACCCTAAACACAAGTGAAGTAGAATTTCTTTTGCCCACTTTTAACTCCCTCTTCCTTGGCCCAAGCTTGGCTCTCCTGAAGAATGTTTTGTTTCCTATGGCTCTTATCCTTGCTACCTATGGTTTAAGAAGAAACTTCCTCTCTGCTTAACAATAGCATATAGGAAAGTTGAACAACATGGGCCACTGAGGAAATGCAGAGAACCAGGTTGGATCTGTTGTAATTTTATATTTCCTTGTTCTATTTCTTTCTTATTCTAGACAACATGCATGCTTCTAAGTAAGTTTATGCTTTGGGATATGCATACACTTTCAATGACTCAAGCATTTAAAAATGTAAGTGTATGTTCATTTGGGCATTCAGGCAAGTGATCATCCCAAGTGCACTGAATCCCTACTACATTCTCACATCCCTGCTGCAGCTACTGAGAGGGGACCAGCAAGAGCTTTCTGTTGGATCCACACACCTGGCTTGGATTCTTGAGTCTTCACAAATCAGTTATGGAAATTTATGCCAACCTCTCCAAGGTCACTATGTTCTTAGATGAAGAATAGAGACAATATTACCTGTTTTGTGTATTTCACAGAGCAGTTATAAAAATCTATGGGATAATGTTTGTCCAAGCACTTAGCATGATTAAATGGTTGGGTGTATCTATTATCATTATGCAAAAACTACTGATGAAAAAACAGTTATAAATGGAATAACCAGCGAGGCATGGTTCCAACTCTTACAGGTTAAGTCATTAAGAAGAAAGGATTCCATGTTGGGATTGTCAGAAACGTTTTGCTAAAAGAAGCAGATTTGAAGAAGGGAAAGGTGTAACCATGAGAAAGGAAGGGTGTGGACATTGCAAATGAGGATGAGGCAGTAGAAACAAAGGGACTGCAGCTTGAGCATACCTCTATGAAATTCTTACTCTGTGTGAGTTGTTTTTACGACTTTGATATCTCTCTTCCCTCCATATTATCTATGCATATAATATGTATATGGAATTATGCACAGTTATATTGTTTTGCTCTAATAACAATATCCTAAGAGGAAGAGAGGAAGGCATGTATGTGATATATAGCCTTTCCATCATACCTTGAGAAAGTAAAATTTTATTTCACTGGGCGTATGGAGTCATGATTTGACTTAAACTATAAATATTTGGAACGATGAGATCTTTAGAATAGAGTTTTGATAAGTACATTTCCCATTGTCTCCTGAGAAATGAAAGGGCTGAGAAATGTGGTTTAAGACAAGAATACATCATCCTGTCAATACTACTGATTGTTTTACCCACTCAACTTTCAGATAGATGGCCAACACCCAAAACAGGAGAGAAAAAAAGTGACAATGGCTGACAGATATAAAATGTCCCTTCTAACTTCAGAACTTGGGATTTTAAAAATATTTATAATTTACAAGAATAAACAATGAGCTAATAGTCCATAGGGTTCTCTGTGGCCAATTTGGACTTAAAACAGTGGTGGGTCACTCTCAAATATCTAAAGTTCAAATTCCATTTGGATCATGACCAAGACATTCAAATAGATAGATGAAGTTTTTCAAACCTCTGGAGACTGGAAATGTGAGCTGGAAATTTCATGCGCCTTCATGGTATTTTTGATTCTTCTGGTTTGGGCAGAAATGAGAAATGAAGTTTAAGTTAAATGTTTCAGATTACTAAAAAATAAACGGACGATGTCCAAATATGAACTTTATTGTATAAATACTCATTAAGCATGCCTCTTTTCTAAAGTTCATAATCATTTTTATAAAATAGTCTTCATGATCTGTGTTAACTTAATATTTAATTGATTCATTCTTTCAGATAGTAAACAGTAGGAGAAATGATATAGTTGACTAAGTATTCTCTCCATAGACTTGTTCAGCGGATCCTCCAATTGTAGCAGTGGTTTGAAAGACACCTCCACTGTCTTATTTTTTTCTTTCTGGATGTAAAAAACAAAAATCACACTTTTCCCAGTTCTTTAGAGGTATTTAAAGTGCTGAGTCCTACTAGGAGAGAAATCAAACCTCATTTGGTTTAGATACATTAAGGCTGGGTCTACACAACTGGAGATGAAATGGAGCAAGACTGAAAAATATAGTGAGACTGATTTTCTGGAAAATGTGGATGTTGTGTCATCAGGGCAAAGTAGGGATGGCACCTCCATGTCCATGCTATCTGTCTTGGTGATAAAGTTGAACTGTGGCAAGTCAAATCAACTGAAATCTTTTTGGATTGATATGAATTAGCTGAAATTGATCAAATGTACCCACTTTCCATCATGTAGATTACAGAAAGAAAAGTTGTTAATTGGTTCTCAAGAACAGACGAGCTAATCAGTTTCAAAAGGTATATTAAGATGTTCTCCTCTGGGCTCCCATTTGTCCTAAGTTTGAAAACATGTCCCCTAACCCTGGAGCTCATTGCTCTTTCCATGGTTTTATTTAAAGCAGAAGAAGTTCAGGAACTATGACACACTCGGGCCTGCAACGAATAAACAGGCAGAATAGTTTGTGATAGCTACTCTTTTTTTGCAGCTGTTCCTTGCATAAAGTAGGTGAGCAGTAGTTAATGCTTGGTGAATTTAATCTATTTCTTTGGGGCAATGTAATTCAGGCTCAAAAAGCAGAAGAGAAGTGAAAATGCCAAAGTGAAATCATATGGTTAAATTGTTTTTGTGTCCCTCTACCCTACACCACCCCCAATTCAAATGCCTGAACACAAGAATCAAGGGCAGATTGGAAATCTTCACTGAGTAAAAGGAAATATTTAATCCCCTAACATTGAGAACACAAAACAGACCCAGGTTCAATTCCTGAATTCAAGACCTGAGTTCAAGTCCTAAGCCCACCATTTCCTAGCTGCCTTTTTTGGAGTGCCTTTTGTATACGGCCCTTCAAAAATCTTGCAGGAGTTTTAATGAGGCACATGATGTTCAAGGCACTGGAGATGGGGCAGCCTGCAAAATGTTTCCCAGATGCCAGGAGAGGTATTGGGTGCATCAGTATTGCCCAGATGCCTAAAAATCCTCATGTTCTCTAACTGGAAACTCACTATCTTGGGATCTTTCTAGTGGAACCCAGGAGTCTGTATGGAGCAGGCATGACCCAGGGATACAAATATGGTGAGAACACAGTTTCCCACATGCATATGAGAAACTTCATTTCAGGAGTTTCCTAAGATTTTTAACTGAGGCATAAACTTAGCATTTTGGAGATAGGATATTTTTGAAATCTGCCTAGAGAAGTTGGAGGATAAGCACTTCATATGTTTGATGAGAAGATCATTGGGACAAAAGGTGTGACAGCATTTTACAAATTGCATCATCAATATAAACACGTAAATATATGCTTGTGTATGACGATATATGCATATGTATGACTCTATGCAAATATGATCTGGTCAATGTCACATTTATCTTATACAAAGCCAAGTATGCTTCAAGTTGCCATTATTTGAAAGGGCTAAAAAAAATAAGCTCTAGGTTGTTCAACACATGAGATCAACTTTACATTCTGAAACTAATAGGCCTTTGCATCAACACTTTTTTGATAAGTATAATTATGTTTTCCCCAAAACTTTTAATTTTATCTTACTTGGGATGTGTGTGTCTATGTTTTTGGTTTATTTGTTTGTTTTTCTCCAACATATGACACAGGCAAAATCTTTGGTTAAGGCCAATTAATACAACAGAGATCAACATTCATTATTTATAAGTTTAAATTATTTTTATTCCATATGTCATCAATAGTTTAGAAAAGCACCACTTATTCTCTTTAAACCTCTAAGTTAGCATTTCACTCGATGTTTTGTCCAGTCTGTAATCAGTAGAATTCTGGAGAGGTTTTCTGGTTTATTTTTTTCTTAGTCTCCACTTCCATTAGATGAGCATAGGCATTTGAGGAGGCTTTGTGCACCCCTGGGGGAAGTTGTGGTCCACCTCACACCCACAACACCATTTGCAACAACAGGCAAAACCATAAATACAGAGAGGTTTGGACTTCTTATGTCACTGCTGGGTGTTCTTCTTACCCTTTGAATCTTCATTTTGGCATTTTTATTCCCCAAGTCCTTGACTACTTATGTAAACAGGAGAGCTTTGGAAAGCAGTCCCCTGAGCTGTCCTGCTGGAAGATTCTTTCAAGCTGGGGAAGGCATCTTATGTTGGGTCCTTCTGAGCCCCGATTTGGTCTCCAAGTCTCACCACAGCCTGACTTCTTACTGCAAGCAGTACACTTTGATATGAAGTCTTATCAAATGCTTTTCTTTGACGGGGTACAGAATGCAGTGTGTTTCCTGGCTGAGCACGCTATAATGCCTGCAGGGAACTTTCACAAGTTTGTTAGGCAAGCCCTTCACCATAAATCTAGCAGTTGGCCTTGAAAGACCGTCAGCTTTTTCAAGGTGCTCTTTAGCTAAAGCCCACTGCAAACATACCCAGTATTTCCTTTCACACCTGATTTCTTTTCGGGTCCATGAACTCAGCACCTGGTGAAGCCATACTTGAAAAATAATTTAATGTCACCATTCAGTTGGTTGTCAGTTACAAGACTTGAAACTCTTGTGGGGGCATCTTGGGACACCTTGCTTTCATTCATTATCAAGAAGCATTATGGGTAGTCAAAAGAGTGAGCTTTGGGGGAAAAAAAAAGCTGTTCTGGGGCTTAATTCTGACTTTGGGGGAGTTATTTAAGCCCTGCAACTAAGTTTTTTTCTTATGAATATAGTAGTTTATACTGTATTTGATATAGATTTAGAATTATTGGGAGGACTAAATTAAAAATTTATGTAAAGAGCTGAGCACATAGTAGGCCTTTCAAAAATACAAAATAAAAATCTATTGAATACAAGGTTTAAGGGCTTTTAAAATAAGAAATCTCCTTAAATATTATTTTGATTGCTTTTCCACTCTCAGCATGAGGCTTTGGGAAATTTCTCTAAAGCATGAAAAGCCTCTTTTCCCCTGTTGCCACCAAGTCTGAAGTGACAGAAAGCTTTTCACTGAGAACAGTAGAACCAGGGTCTCAGGATGACAGTGGTTTCTACCAATTAGACCTGAAAATGGTACAACTGACTTAAAGGTGACTCTCATTTAAAATAATTAATCACTGTCTATTTGAAAACATGACATCATGGCCAGTTTTTATTTATTTTATTTTACAAACCACTCCCTTCTTTCCAGCAATTTTTCAGGATACTAAAAATAGTCTTACCCTAAACTTAACCGAACTGGCCTTATGATTTTTTCATTACACTCAACAGTGTTCTCACTGCTCTAAATCTCTGACTAGCATGCCAGAAAGTTATAGAGAATGTGTTTTGTTTATTTGAACTAAGCCAATGACCTTTTCAAGCATTCTCATCATGAACTGCTTATTACATAGAGTACCTTCTGTGCATAATGAACAAATAGGATCAAATTGTGGGACCTTATGGGATAAAACTACTTTTCCCCTTAGGTCGTCAACTTTTAAACGAGATGTTCTGCAGAACAGACAATGTTGACATGACATTATGGAGACACATCATGACAGGACAGCATTTTGTCACAAGGGTGATGTGTGAACTTCAGAGGATTTGGATCCTAAGTTTGGACACACTGCCAAGAATGTGGCTTCTTTTTTAGAGTATCCAGATGTCTCATGTCTGTAGAACTGAGCTTTTCAAATTGTTTATTTGTTAGTTTATATCAGGAAAAGAAAGAGTACATTGCCTTCTTGAATCTAATTCAAGTCACTTCCAGAGTCTGAAAAACATACCATACCTTCAGACACTTATTTTTATCTGCTCTGTGGTTGACTTTTATGGACTGGATCAAAGTTAGGCTTATTTTAAAGGAATAAGCAAAAACAAAAGCAAAAATCTCCTTAATTTAAGCAAAGTCAAAATGTTAAATGTCATTTCATAAAAATTAGGGAATGGAATAGAAGACGGAGTTGGGGGAGATTATTCGAAGCTTTTATAACCTTGATGTTTCTCTATAAGAACCAAAGGGAAATCAAGCATGGTCTTCATGGCCTTTCTCCATCATGACGCCCAAATGCATCACGTGCTAGCTCTGTCTCAGTCATCTGTAGAGAGCTGCCTCTGTATGCAGATTCCAGCAATGACCATCAGTAATGACAATGGGATTTCCAGGGACAAATGTATCATTTGATTCACTTTTGCTGTCATTTGTCTAAAACATAAACAGCATCATGGGTTTGGATACTATCAGAAAATCACAAATCATTTTTCTCACCTACATTAGTTCTTGAAAAGTTTGACCAGCTCCAGGTCTTAAAATAGGGAAATGCAATAGTTCAATTTGGAAACTCATGGTTTGTTCCCTGCTGAGCCCACAGTGCACAAAACAGGGCACAAGATGGTTGTTGCTTTCATATTTATTAAATGAATAAGTGAATTGTTCAGACCAATATTATTGATTGCCTACAATTAGTAAAGAGTCTGGTACTTTAAACTTTGGCTTCATGAGTGAGATGGTTCTCTCTCTGATGTGATCCCTGGGTGACACCATGAATTGGTATCCCCCTTCCTTCATATTGGAATTTCATACATTTATCATGAACAGATTTCTACACATCATAAGCAGTTATGATTTTCATAATTCTGGTTAACGAGTTCTGGTTTTGAAGTTCTGTTCTTCATTTTTGTGAATGAGTCATCAAGCCTAAGAAATTATGGAAACCTTAATGAAGCCATGTAATCTCATAATAATTTCTAGGAAACAAAATAGCAATGGGGCACAGGTTACCTTAAAGATACACTCTTTAGGGCTTCCCTGGTGGCGCAGTGGTTGAGAGTCTGCCTGCCGATGCAGGGGACACGGGTTCGTGCCCCGGTCTGGGAAGATCCCACATGCCGCAGAGCGGCTAGGCCCATGAGCCATGGCCACTGAGCCTGTGCGTCCGGAGCCTGTGCTCCGCAACGGGAGAGGCCACAACAGTGAGAGGCCCACGTACCGCAAAAAAAAAAAAAAAAAAAAAAAAAAAAAAGGTACACTCTTTACATACAGGACTAGAGCAGTGATTGTGTACCAGCTCAAGAAAACCACTTGAAAACTTGAAACAGAAGAGAAGAATCCTTGAATGCTACCCTGTACTGAGGTCTAACATCAAATTACATTTTTTTGATCAGTGATATAGTTAAAAACATGCAATCTCCCAGGGAAAAAAATAATGTCCTAATGTATGCTTAGGTAATTAATAAAGAATCTTAACAAAGAACTAGGAGAGACCTTAAGAGTCACTTAGCCCATCTTCCTACTTTGTACACTATTTATACCAAAAGAGAGGGAAAAAAAAATAATGTGGCAACTACCTTGTACAGGTTAGCATTGCATAAGCAGTGGGTACATTCCAGGGAGGAAGGAAAAAGGGATCTATGGGGTATCTGTATGGTACCTCACTAAGTGTCACCGTATTTCAGACTCTCAACAATGCTTTGTAGTTAAGTGTTGTGTCCACTCTTTTTATTTTTGTATATGAGAGTCAGCCACTTTCTTGTAAAGATTAAATGAGATAATGTGTGTAAAAGTGTTATCTAAATTGCAAGGTGCCATGCCACTCTTAGGTATTGTCGGAGCCCATGAATTTACAAGAACTCTCCGGTTCTTATACAGCTACAGACTCAGTGAGCTGGCAGCCAAGGGCTGTATTTCCTTCTCTTTAGAGAATGACTTGGGGCGGGGGGCAGTAAAGAGCTAATTAGTGAAAAATTTGTTCTTTCTGAGGGATTTCATTTTCATATCTAGAGCTTACTAATGAATAATAAGCCTTTATTGGTTTCCTGGCTTACCAAGACCTAGAATCAAGGTTCCAAAGACTGGAGCTGAATCTGGTAGCAGGGAAAATGACAAAGCTTGTCCCTCCACCAGGGGATGTTGTAACTGAGAAAGAAAAATAAGGATGCTGGCATAGGAAGCAGTTTCTAAAGCTTGAAATGAACTGGAAACTTTGCCCAAACTCTGACTCTGGGCCTGATCACCAGCAATATCAACAGCAGTATATTTCTGCAGCTTCTCCAGGAATAGAAGCAGACAGTACAGTAACAGGAGAGGGGCAGGATGGGTTTCCATTTTTAATGAACAAATCAGGCTCTAGTGATCTGGAAAGAAAGAGCCAGAATTGGAAAAATCAGGGAGGTGGTTAGGCAAGGGTTAGTTGGGATTTAAGGAAAGGGTCCTTTGTTTTAAAGGTCCACAAAGTCATACCTGTGCCTTAACTATACAGTGTAGGTCCTTGGAGAAGGGTGTGTGTAGGTTGGCAAGACTATCATGTCCTCTGTCAGCTGCCTGGAGAAGAAGGTGTTGGTCTTAGAAGCATGGAAAACTGAGCGTTGGTGATCATGAAAGTCAATAATCGTTTGGGGTTTTACGTTGTTCAGCAGAGCAATAGCTTGTTCGTATTCTGCTTTCTGAAGATGTAAAGTACTGCTCTCAATCTTGTAGAAACAGAAAGAATCCCTGAACTTCTCTAAATCAAATTGACATGACTATCCCAACCCCAGACCAGTTGAACCCAACCCTTTGGTGTGGAACTTGGGCATCTATGTATTTTTGTTTTCTTGTTTCTGTTTTTTAAGTTTCCCAAGTGATTCTAATTGTAGTCAGGCTTGAGAACCATTGATTTAAAAGTTCTAAGATGAAAATTTGCAAGGAAAAGCTATTCTATTCAAATCACCTTTCCCATCATTACTCAGCTGTCAGTTATCCGAGATGACACATGGATATGTGTCAAAGGGCAATTATTAGGAGGCAATTATTCTGGCAGGTAGAAACTGACACCATCTTGGTGGGTCTTATAATGTCACCACTTGTTATCAAAGCTTCATGGTCTGCTCCACATTAAGAATGAGGAAGTAGTATGTTAGGAACCCAGTATGGTCTGTCTCGTGGGCACATACTGTGAGTCTTATCTCTTTGATTATACAAAGGAGTCTCAAGGATGGGCTTCTCCCCTCTCCTGATAACTCTCAACGCCCCAACTTGAGTGGCAGCCTCCTTTTGAAATTAGCCAGCCTGCCAACATCTCTCACTGATGGCTACAGATGGCTACTGATTTTGTATAAAGTACATTGATGCTCCTTGTTTGAAGCCATGGATTATACACATTTTCTGCAGTGCTGGCATTTGGATTATACTGGAATGCTGGAGACAAAATTCCCACAGTTTTGGTGGACATAATGATTAGTGTTCAAAGTGGAGTCTGGACAATTACAAAGGGATTAAGAATCTAGAAAATATTCAGATATTTGAAGGTAATTAGGACAAGGGAGACATGTAAGGAGGATTCTTGAAGATTCCTGCCACTGTCTTTTCATCTTTCTTTATGTTCTGTGCTAGGAACTCTCTCCAGTTCCAAAAGTTATGCAGAATTGGCCATAACCTGGGGTTCTGACAGAGTAGCAGATGCTGATCTAGGAAGGAACAGATCTTTAAAAGTTTAGACCTCTAGAAAGGTCCAAGAGTAGTTCACTGGTTCCTACCAAAGCAGGAAGGCAAAGTAAGGCTTCAGGGAGGTCTGGCAACAGGTGTGGGGAGATGTCTAAGACAGAGAGCAAACAGCATTTAGTAAGTAGAGCAAAGCCAGTTTGAACTCAAGTCTTGAGCACTAGAGTTATGGGAAAGCACGCCAGGCTCCGGGAGAACTTACTCAATGGTGCTCAGAACAGGGGTACCATATAGAGAGCAAGGCACTGAGCTTAATCTGGACTCATGGGCAGGAGGAAGTATATTCAACGAGGCTAAGAGTTAAAGGTTTATCCTGTGGAATAAGCCTGGAACCTGGCCTCTAGAAATGGGGAATAGATTTTGTCCAGCAGCCAAGGGAACTTCATGCCTAACTGTTGAACTTCTGGTCTACAGCTCCCTGAATTCCCCCGGCCCAGGGTCAGGATGATTTCCAGAGTCATCTCAGGCCTGGACCTGTAGGTTGGGGTTAAGTGGTTCCAGCTTCTAAGGTTAGAAGGATATAGAGGAAGGAAGCCAAAGAAATACTCACCATAAATAATTTTTTTTTTAAATTCAATTCTTCTTTCCTCCCCCAACTACAGTTCAGTGAAGTGGACATATTCTAAGAGTATGTTCAGAGGAAGAAGATTGACTAAACTATTCTAAGTCAAACACAGCAGCTACAGCACTATCGCCAAAATTATTTACTGCCAAAAACAGTCAAATATATTTCATGTTCTTTTATGCTCGAGAGTATCTGTGGGACACATAATATACTTTAAGTGTATATCGATACATACCAGAAAGCCATAGCTATGACAGAGGTATAATATTGATAAAATATGGTATTTTAAAAACCACTACTACCCCATCCCAACTTATTTCAATTGTGCCCTTATTTAAAATGTCTTATTTTTATTTAAGCCTTTGCAAAACTTCATTCATATTTTCTCACTTTAAAATGGAAAAAAATACTTGGAAGATGTATTGCTGCCATATAATTCACACACACACACACACACACACACACACACACACACACACCCTGACGATAAAAGACCCAACATACTGCTGATTTAGCAACTAAATAACCAGCTACATACACCTATTTTGTATCATCAAGTAGTGTGCATTCTTGAAGTGATAATGGAACTAAATTTGGAGAGAACAGGCCCATAAGTTTCAGTTTATTTGTTTCACAATCACAGCCTCAAACTGAAGGGAAAATTACGCTGCAGTTTGATAAATAAAGCCCTATACATTCACCAACAAAATGCAAAATGAAAACTTCTAGAACTTCAAATAATCAAGGATCTTAGATTAATTCCATCAGTGGTGGAGAGTTTTTTTGTTGCTGGGAATTTGCTGGAGAATTTAGTATGAAAGCGCTCTAACTAGTGTCTGATTATATCAGTGTCTCCATTTCCTTTTAGAACACACATCTGCTGTTGTGGGGGAATTTTCGGAGGGGAGAGTGTGGTTGTGGTTATTATGGAAATACGACAACACCAAATATTTTAAAGCAGATGAGAAGAAACCCGCAGTCAGTTGGCTCACAAATGTTGTAGGCTTCCCACTTCCAGGCACAAAGCAAGCAACGGGAACAGCAGCGTTCCTGGTGGCCTCTGTTTTATCTGTTTCAAACACTGGACTGCTCTTGTTATTTAACTGAGTGGAGATTGTTTCCCCCCTTTATTCCCTCTCTCTCTTTCTTAATTGTTGTTACTCTGTTTTGCCTGAAAGCTGCAGTATCTCACTGTTCATTATTCCCGGTTCAGTCAAATCCTGTCCAAAATTAACTCATTGTGTGCTGGAGTTATGCTCTAGCTCTGTTTCTTTCTACACAAAGTGCACAAAATGGACCTTGCCATTGCTCTTAAAAAGTTAGCAGATCCTATAGAAATGACTCTTTTAAATGGCTCAGTGCTGATTTTACTGGCCTGTGTTTAATATTTAAATTTTCTAACATTTAATATTTAAATGTTTCCAATTATTGACAAATTGTTCTCAATTTCTGAAGTCCCATCACACTTTAATCTGCTCTCTCACCTACAGACCGAGTTCTACAGAATCCGTTTTAGATTTAGTTTCCCCTTTTCTGTCTATTTTCTTTTCAACTTTTTAAAAGAGCCTTCTGAGACTCCAAACTCAAGCAGTAAGACAGAAGAAAAAAAAAAGTCAACATCAATGAGGCAGGGGAACCAGATTCTTCGATGAGCATCAGATTCCAGAGTACTCAACCTGAATTAAGTGCAGCCATCAGAAGAACCATAGAAATGGGAAAGTTCCTGTTATAAATTAATGATTATTTGCCGTGCATGTTAGAGTGGCTGTTTGTTCCACATTTTATTGTGATGTTTTATTCTTATTCACTGCAACAGTAATTGAGTCTTAAACATGATAAAGTATCTTAAAGCTGCATTGGTATCTGAGCTGCCTACAACAGGTTTTTAACTCTAGTTAAAGAAGGTTAATCAAAGCTAATGAATCTGTTTTATCCCATGCCACGAGTGTATCCAAAAAATATGCAGGAGGTGACTAAAATCCAGATTGTTCAGCTGGAAATGCAAATACATTTTCAGAGAGTTTGCAAGTGTCTTTGATGGACCTGGGTGTATGGCCTGTACCTGCAAGCGCAGTACTTTTCTTATCTTTCTGCCGCTCACTCTTCTGCCACGAAAAAAAATATATGAGCCATATGAAAATACAGGGGAGGAAATGCAATCCCACATACAGCGATCTGTGTGAGAATATCAAGAGACTGTTGCATTCAGAAGTTCAGAATAGCTCTGCTCTTTATGAAAGAATATGAGAAGCCCCTAATAAGGCTAATTCATTAGAACAAGTGTTTGTTATTAAAACACAGCACGCAGGACCACAGGCATCCAAGCCAGACAGTGTGGCAATTAAAGTTGCCTCCCTGCAAAACTCGGGCTGCCCACCAACTCTCACCCACGAGTTCTGTTTTATTTTCTTCTTAAAAATGACATTGAAGAATGCAAGTTCATAATCTGTCAGACAGCAGAAGACCAATCAGTCTCTGGCCACGACACTGTTGTGTCCCCTTTCAGTAAGAATGTTCTAAAAATTCAAATTGTCTGCCTGTGTCGTTTTGCAAGGCTGGGGAATCCACTTTGCTGTCTTGAACGCTGCCTTGTTGCATTGGAAAAAACTCACAGCGAGAGATCATCCTCCAAATATCTAAATTCACAGTGGTGGAGAGTTTTTCATCTTAATCCCAGCATTTACGGAAAACACACACACCCTCTCGGTCTGCAGTGACACCTTTTCCCCCTTGGCTGCTGGCGGTGCTTTGGAATGAGATTCATAGCGACTCAGAGGGCTGTTGCTGGTGTGGAGAAGCCCCCTTCCAACGAGACAGAAAGGAGGGGTGGGAACACCATTGTGGCTTTTTCTCCTGCTCTCTTTTTAAACCTAAATAATATTTGTACTTTGAGGGAAAGGTGTGAAAGTGGGATGGACCTAGGAAGCAAGGCAGGACCCAAAAAGCCAGGGACGGGAAAAGAAAAGCCCGAGGACTGAATCTATCTTGGGTCCAAGGAAGGCCTCCATCACAGGTTTCAAAAGCATATTTTTTCAGTTTCACTAGCCACAACCCCCTTGATGAAACCTAGTTGCGAAATTCAGTGCCTGTTAGGCCTCAGCTAATTAGAAAAAATGGGCTTTTTTTTTTCCCTTTTCCTTTCTTTCTTTAGCACCTTTTCTTTCAAGCATTTAGTCTCAGGAGGGGGATCCAGGCTCTTGGCCGGGCTGTTTTGAAAACACGCCTTTGAATGCCTCTCCCTAATTCACGCCTTTTGTTTTTCAGCTTTTGTGTTTGCCAGTTTGACCATATAACGTTATACATCTGGTGTATAGCTTGTTGGGGGCTTTTTTCTCCCAGGGATCCTATGCATTCCCTATAGGATCCTCCAGGGCTTCAATTTGAGCGATCTTGTAACAGGAAGGGGTAAAGGAGCTCAAGAAGGCTGGGGGGAAGCAGAGAGAGAAATGAGTGAAACCTAAAAAAAAAAAAAGTTGAAAAGAATTCTTTTGCTCTGGTCTTTTCTTCTCACTGTTGCGACTGGACCCTGAGTCAGCCGGCGACAAGGCCTCGGTGGGAAAATTGACGGGGCCACAGAATAGATAACTCATTGGAATTCTGGCAACATATTCGTAAATAAAACAAAAGTGGAGAGGCAGGCTGGGGGAGGGCGTGTGTTTCTGGGGAAGCTCAGGGCTGTGCGGGGCTGGAAGGACCCTTCCAGGGCCGGCTCCCTGACTCGCCTCTTGCAGGGGACATCTAAGATGGTCAAAGGAAAGGAATTTGGACTGTGTTGCCCAGGCTTGTTTAGCAGAGCTCTTGCAGCTGGAGATGTTTATTATTGCAGCTATGAGGGTGCTCTTGCAAACACACTTTCCAAGCCCTAGAGAGCTGAAATAATCCGCCTTGTTTCTTCAGAGAAGCAGGCAAGTTCCGTGCCTCGGAAGGGGTTTCTTTTAAAATAGGAACATACCTGTGCATGACTTTTTTTTCCTCCTGCTCCTCAAGGAGAGATGCCCCCCAGATTCAGTTTGCATTTATCTTTTCCAGACACACCTTTGACAAAACAGCTTGGATGGGCTTTCTGGGAATGGTGGTATTTGTGCATGTTTCCAGATGGTAAAATCTCCCAGTCTTCTAGCTGCTTTTGCTATTAATGCACATGTTGAGTAATCTTCTGGCCAAGATCTTACCTCAGTTTCCCCATCTGCAAAATGGACATAGCAAAGCACCAAAGTCAGAATTCTTAGTTTTCTTATACTTTGAGTTCTTTTTAGAATGGGTTTGTTTCATATGTATGAAATTTCAGATATCATATGTGAAATTAACCCATTATAAAACTCATTATAAATAAATATATTGTGCCTTGATTTGGGGTAAATAAAACCTAGAATAAATAGGAAGACAATATGTTTGTAGCTGGTGTTTAAAGCTAATACCAGCAGCCTTCTCTTTTCTTTACTGCTGAACAATTTCAAAAGCAATACTAGGCATGAAAGCAAAACAAACTCATTTCAGTGCAAAGTTTATGAGTTATTTGTGTTTCTCTGAATTTAACAAGGGGTTAGGTGGGCAGGGAATTTGTTTTAAATATAGAAATGTGGAAAATACAACACACTCCGCAGAATATCTTGGAAGGTTCTGCAGCTCACGGTGCAGAGTTTATTAGAGATGTGATGTAACTTGTGAATGTAGTTTTCAAAAATAGTTAAGGAATATACTGTGAAAGATCTTATTAAGAAATACAATGTTTTGGCTTATATATTTGTAATTCAGTTTACCAGCTGATTAATCCCTTGATAAGAGTTTCTTCAGCTGGAAATCTGTATCCCTGTCTGTCCTTAATCAATCTAGTCACCTAACCAATAACGCAGATCCAAGGGTAAACACAATTGAATTAGAGAAGGTTTGGAAGGAAATAGTGAGATCTTTTTTAAAAAATATATTTTTAACGAAGACACTTCACTGTTGCAATCAGACACATAATTATAAAATAGGCTAACTTTCAAAAATCTGTTTTTTTCCTAAACATCGATCAGACTGGTAGAAAAAGCCTGCTATTCAACATTGAGATATACTGTAATTTCCTTGGAAAAGTAACTTACCTAAAGGAACTATTTTACTTAACAGCAAAAGACTGTTTACTCTGAGTTCCCTGCAAGGTTGTTGTCAGTTTTTTTTGTTTTTGTTTAAAATGGTTTCAGAACAGGGAGAAGTAAGACCATCCTCAGCTGAAACAAACACAAAACAAAAGAAAACATGGACTTTAAAATTCTTCAATGAATTCCTTAGCTTCAAAATGTAAAACTGTCCCAGCAAGAATGTCACAAAGTGTAAGCACAGAAGGATCTGTATTTTACTGAAAACATTCTCTCCATAACATCCAAAGAATACACAAAGAATGAGCTGCTCTTATTTATATGACAATGTCTGTATTTATTATATTTTCAAATACGCTCAACAATTCGATACCATTTTCTTTTTTTTTTTTTTTTTTTTTAATTATTATTATTATTTGCAGTATGCGGGCCTCTCACTGTTGTGGCCTCTTCGGTTGCGGAGCACAGGCTCCGGACGCACAGGCTCAGCGACCGTGGCTCACGGGCCCAGCCGCTCTGCAGCACGTGGGATCCTCCCGGGCCGGGGCACGAACCCGCATCCCCTGCATCGGCAGGCGGACTCTCAACCACTGCGCCACCAGGGAAGCCCCGATACCATTTTCTAAAAGATTTCTTAGTCAGAGTGAGACTCCTAACCCACCCACCTTCTCTTTTAGCCCACAAGTCTAGATGTGAAGAAAAATGTCCTTTATGTTTCTGTGAAGACTGGCATTATTTCTAATAAAGTAGGAGTTTAGAATTAGAGGTAAACCTGGTGGCAGGTCGTCCAGCAGCAGCAGCAAAGTAAAAATGACAAATAGCATTTCCCCACTTAAGAAAATAACATTCTGTTGATTGACCAACACTCTTTAAATTTTAGCTCTTAACAACTCTTACAGAAACAGGAACTGCCAATAACAAACTTGATTTCCAACGTCCCCAAGGTAATAATAATCCACTAATTTGACTATATCCCAGCTGGCCCTCTGTAACAATTTCTATCTGGTTTTTGAAGCAGGGAAGCCTTATCTTTCTTTGGGAAAACACACACACACACACACACACACACACACGCACACACACACAGAGGGAGGTTGGGCCGTGAAGTTAAGGAGTGTGGAGAGAAAACACATGGAAATTTAATGTGAAAGTTTCTTGTTGCAATAAAGCTGTTAGGTTTGGCATGAAGACTGTTATCAGATGGTTCCTTTGACATTACTTGAGCCTTTCAGTAAGTAAGACAAGCCTGAAGGATTAGGTTGTCAACTTCAGCCTGTCATCTTAGGGGAGGAAAAAAAAAGTTTCTTTTTTCTTTTTCCTTTCTCTTTTCTTTCTTTCTTTTCTTTTTCTTTGTTTTGTTTTGTTTTTTGGTTGCATCTTCCTTCACCAGCTTTGGGGACTGCAGGAGAGGTAGTTAAGGTGTAGAAAACAACTTCAGGCTCACACTGATCGCAAATGTCCTGCTTTTAAAGACAAGTGAGCCAGCCAAGCTGTAAGGCTAATCACCCTGGGCAAGTATGAATTTATCTAAAGAGGATTTCATGTGGAACCCCCGGAGCCGGCCGCCAAACGGATGACTGCACACTTTAAGAAAGTTAGTGGGCCTTCTCCCAATCAACTGTCAGGCCACATAAAAGGTCTGGAACGCGCTGACTTAAGCAAACGATATTTAGCCATCTAAGGAGACCAGAAGGCCCAAGATTTTGCTTTGTTGGAGCTGACAGGAAATATTGATACGTATCAAGTAACACTCCTGATGTAAAAGGGAAGAGGGGATTCCTTTCGGCACTATCTCTATTTACAAAACTGTCTTGTGCTTTGGAAACAAGGTGGGGGCAGGGGAGATGCCAAACCAACACTTCACTTGGGACTTTTCCAGCTTTCCTGGGACTGCAGTTTAGTGAAAATAGGAATCGAGCTAAATTTGCCTCTTTTTAAAACCAAAGGAATTGGAATTGGAATTTGCAGACTCTCTGAATGTCTAGCTGACAGGTGGACTTTACCCATCACCTCAAATCTATCCCTTTAGTTTATTAATTTAGATAACTGCCATGGCTTATGTTTTGGTGTGTTAATATGCCAGAGTATCTTTGAAATATCTGGCTATCAAACTTAAAAAGCAAATGCTCTGAACAGGTCCTAGGAATTGAAGTTCTATTTTTGTGAGAAATAATGCTCACATTCTAATGATTCCCCACTTTCAGTGTTTTAACCACTTGAGGGGGAAATCATAATGTCCTGTATTGGCAAAGCCTGATGGGAACTTTGAGCTTTTACCATAGATAAAAGTTGGGTTGGAGGGTTTCATTTAAAAGGGGAAAAAAACCCACCCTATTTTATCAGAAGACTAAATGTTCTCCATCAGTGACGTCGTACCTGAGGTGATATCCTTAAAGATGCTGGAGGTGGCAGTGTTAACGAAATACCCATTGGCATTAAACAGCATTTCTAGAATCCTGATTGTAGTACTAGAAAGGAAAGTGAAATTTGTAACAGCACAATAAACAAGGGAAACTGCAGAAAAGAACCTGCTTGTTCTGTGAGGAAGATCGCTTCCAGTTAAACAAAGAAATTTAGGGTCGTCTGCTTTTCATGAAAATCGCATACATATGGCTTTTGAAATTTGTCACTGAAGACGGTTTTGCTCTAAGGTAAAATTCACCACTTTATAGCTGTTCAGCTGCAACTCTCTGGCTTTTTTTTTTTTTCTCTTTTGGCCTGCAGCCCAATATGAATGTATGATCACTAGCACAATAGTTAAACATCTGAGTCTTTTTGAAGTGCCTTCAATGTTACAATGATGTGATGGTTGATTGCCCAGCCGTCAGTTTAGAAAAGAACTCCATTTCGCCCCCTAGTGGTAGAGATTAAAGTTTAATGACTGCTTCATAATACAGAAAGCCTTTTTTCCCGTTTCCCACATTTTAGGAACACAGTGTAGTGCGGGAAGTACTAATGAGTTTCTTCGTGATCAGTAAAATGTATATTTTCACAGGAAAACTATACCGAATGGACTGTTTTGCAAGCCAAGGGATCATTCCATATACCTTTCATGCATTTTGCTGGGCTTTTCTGAATAATATACACTGCCACTATAAACTGCGATTGTTCCCACTACAGCAACCCTCCTGCAAAAATTCTGGAACTTCTTAATGGAAGCTTTTAACCAAGAAGTGTATGCTATTGCCAAAATAATTGGGAGAAAAGAAAGCATTGCGTATTGTCAGGTATTGTGGACGTTTACCTTTCTTTTCAGATGGCTATTTTTGTACAAAAGTTAACCAAAATAGTTCTCACTAATGACAGCACTGGTTACTCCACAGGTCACACTTTCTTAGGGTTCAAGTTCATAAAGAAAGCCACGTACACCCAACGTAAAAAGGGTTTGTGATGTTGACGAGATATTTGATATGGGAAACGTTGATCATGTCCAGCTCTTTTGGAGCTGACAACAAAGTGGAAGGGATTTGTTTGGGTTTTTATCCTGTCCTGGCTTTGTTTTGCTTATTTGTTTTTTTATCTTTCATGTAGGGTTCGTATCCTGCATGCAGGCGAGCATATGAAAACACATGAAATCAAGGACCTGTAATAGAAGGACCATTGAATGAGAGTGTATGTTTAGGTCTTGCACAAGTGAAAGCTCACATTGGAGAAAGATGGAGAAGGCTCAGGAGGGGGCGGAGGGGTCCAAGGAGAGTGGACGGGGCAGCTGGACCGTGTGTAATGTGTCAGTTTGCATCTGTGCCACCATTGTGCTGCTGATGTTGGAATGCAGGGAAGGCGCTAGTTTATTGAATAAGGAGCCATGTAAATTCCAGCTGTCAACATGTGATCACTCCCTTGGACAAAGAGAGAGATTTTCTCCTTACCCATATTTGATTTCTAGTCACAGCTACACATTTTTCCTGAGCCCTTTTGCCACCAGGCTGTAACTGGGTAGCCTTTGGTTACCCTTCTTTTTTCAGACTGGTTCTGCAGGTTTAGTATCTGGTTTGTAAAGGTGTATGGACTGCAATTCAAACGACATGAAGTCAGGATTTTTTCAGGAAATAATGCTAGCTCTATAGTCATATCAAGTAATCACTAGTATTTTTGAAGGAGCAGACTGGCTATTGTTTTATTTATTTCACTGTGATGGGCAAACACTTTCCTCAAAAAGAATAGTCCAAAACAAAAATTAATATACTCAACGGCTTTTCTTATTGCAAAGCATGTCAACTGGGTTATAACCATGTCAATTTAATTCCTTTCTTTAAAAATGGCTCTGGGGAACCACGTGATCCACACAGGACCAGAGAGGCACTCACTGCTCATCACTTCTTGTTGCTATCTAGCTCCCCACCCTCTCCATGTGGTTTGAAAGAGGCTGATGACATTTCTGAGATATGGAGTGGGGTTCTGGGAAGCTCTCTACAAACTGGAAGGGAAGGAGGAAGAGGAGGAGAGGAGAAAAGCATTCTCTGAGTAAGACCAACTCCAAAGCAGCTTTAGTCTCATGGGAGTTTAATTAGAGAAAGCAAATTTCAGCCCTGTTCACACAGGCAAAAATTATTCATACTAGGAGATCTCAGATGCCAATTTTTTTTTTTTATAATAGGATGTCTAGAACATTTTGTGGTGTGTTAGGATTGCAGCCTTTCTTTCTTCTCATTGCAGAATTTCATCTCTAA